>NC_092520.1:97525000-98125000 GCF_037038585.1 Patagioenas fasciata
GATTAATTCTGGATCGCCCTAACTTGGGAGGGGAGAGGGAAAGAGCCATGGAGAGCCTGGTGAGCTGTGGGTCACTCTGGTGAGCACAGCACAGAGAGTCTGAGGTGAGGAGGCTTCCCACTTTGTCTCCGTCACATGCCTTCCTCCTGTTCCAGCTGTACCATGTCTCTGCTTCAACAGCTTCATGGTAAAAGCCCTTTCATACCTTGCTTTAGAAGATCAGAAGATGCCCGGTAAGATGGCAATTGTTTGATGACCCTGAATGTCAGTTTCCTGAAGAACAGGGAAGAACCAAGGATTACTGTGTACCAATTAAGTGGAGAAAAATGACAACCCAAGAAATGGGGTTCATGTCTTCTATATAACTATCAGGGGATACTGGAGATTACATTACACATTAGGAAGAGTCAGATCACAAAAGAGTAGGCACTGACCATGAGAAGGGACTCTGCAAGAATAGCTCATCTTGAAAGGCAATTCAAAGAAAGTTTCAGAAGGATTTGACAGGTCACAGCAGGATGCTTCAGTCATCTGATGGAAATTTGTCTTCTTACAGTTCCATAATTTGCTGCTGTCACCACAAGAAGGTAGAAATGGGAAATGCTTAGGAGAAAAGGATAATTTACCTTATTGTTGTGACGGCTGCCAAACATGGTGGTCTATAGTTGATATTAGGGAGGAGAATCAGGAACATGGGATGTGTCCCACTCTTCCAAGAAAGCAGCAGCAGGAAGAGAAGACTTGGAAGATGAAAGAGATGGACTTGGAAAGCTGCCAAATTTTAAACCCTTTCCACTTATAAGCTCACAGAATCACAGAATATTAAGGATTGGAAGGGACCTCAAAAGATCATCTAGTCCAATCCCCCTGCCGGAGCAGGAACACCTAGATGAGGCTACACAGGTGGGTCTTGAGTGCCTCCAGAGTAGGAGACTCCACAACCTCCCTGGGCAGCCTGTTCCAGTGCTCTGTCACCCTCACTGAGAAGAAGTTTCTTGTCAAATTTAAGTGGAAGCTTTTGTGTTCCAGTTTGTAGCCATTGCCCCTTGGCCTGTCATTGGTTGTCACCGAGAAGAACCTGGCTCCACTCTTGTGACATTCACCCTTTACATATTTATAAACATTAATGAGGTCACCCCTCAGTCTCCTCTTCTCCAAGCTAAAGAGACCCAGCTCCCTCAGCCTTTCCTCATAAGGGAGATGCTCCACTCCCTTAATCATCTTCATGGCTCTGCACTGGACTCTCTCCAGCAGTTCACTGTCCTTCTTGAGCTGAGGGGCCCAGAACTGGACACAGTATTCCAGATGTGGTCTCACCAGGGCAGAGTAGAGGGGAAGGAGAACCTCTCTGGACCTGCTAACCACCCCCTTTCTAATACACCCCAGGATGCCATTGGCCTTCCTGGCCACAAGGGCACAGTGCTGGCTCATGGTCATCCTGCTGTCCACCAGGACCCCCAGGTCCCTTTCCCGTATGCTGATCTCTAATAGGTCATTCCCCAACTTATACTGGACCCTGGGGTTGTTCCTACCCAAATGCAAGGCTCTACACTTGCCCTTGTTATATTTCATTAAATTTTTCCTCACCCAGCTCTCCAGCCTGTCTAGGTCACACTCGATGGCAGCACAGCCTTCTGGCGTGTCAGCCACTCCTCCCAGCTTCGTGTTATCAGCAAACTCACAGATAGTACACTCTATTCCCTCATCCAAATCATTGATGAATATATTGAATAATATAGGCCTCAGTACTGACCCTTGAGGCACTCCACTACATACAGACCTACAACTAGACTCCGCCCCATTGACCAGACTCTTTCTACTTTTAAACACCTTCCACCTCTTTAGATACTTCAGACATAGATAAAGATAAGTGCTAATATAAAAATAAGCTGCTAAGTATAACAATTTAGGAGAGCATAAAGCTACAAATGAGGGGACTAGCTGGTGAACAGACTGGACCTCAGAGTTACGAACCTATTTATTTATTTGTCTTTATGCTGTCAGGTGTAGGAAACCAGTGCAGCAGATCTCAAAGTGAGGTCTTAGGGAAATGCAAGGGACTTTATACTAAAAAACCTGATTTCATTCATACTCATTCCTGGCCAGATTTCACCCTCTGCACTCATAGACTGTTACAGTCTTGCACAGTGCAGTAGATGCATGCGCTCAAGTGGTCTGGTCAAGGATCACTGGTGTGTAACATGGAGAACAAGAGTCACAGGCTAGCAGTTCCTCTTCATTGGTGATGACAAACTAGGTTTGGACAGGCCTGTTATACCCATTAGAAGCCAACGGTTATGGTATCACCTTTTTGCCTCAGAATTTTGCTTTTTTCACCCTTTATAAAGATAATCTGTGCTGTGCTTTGCTTTGTCTGTGCTTCCATGCTTCGTGTATCTTAGAGTACCACCAAGTGGAATGGTCCATGCAACATTCTGTTGCCTTCCTCCTGTGGGACCTGGTGCTGCTGAACCACCCCAGCTGTGGTTTTATCTGAGCACTGTATCTTTGTATCACCTGATGGGGCAAGATTGTAGTCTGCGGTGGCAGTCACTGGTTTTGTTTGACCTGTGGAGCGGTCAGTCAACAGAACCATCTTGCCCAAGTGATCAGTATATCTGTGGTTTGGGACTGACCACAACAGAAACTGCCTCTTACTTCGACAGTATGTGGGCACATGGGAAGAGGTTGGAGGTAGGATGTGCACGTCCATGGGCTGCAGTGATTAGTAGATGTGAAGAGGGGTTGGAGAAATAAGAGTGAAAGGGTGAATCACAGGGGATGTAAGAAAGGAAGCAGGAGATACTGTGTGAAGAGCAGAGTAGGGCTGTAGGATGCAAGTCCGTAGAAAACTAAGCTTCCTCAGCTCTGCTTCTCACATTATTTTCCTTAATGTCAGCTCAAGGAGCTGCAGCTACACAGCCTGTACCTCATTAAGGATTATGACTCAGAGGCACAGCAAAATTGAGATATTTGGTCTCAAACATTGACAAGTTTTGTCTACGTGTGCAGAGGCACCATCCTAGCTCCTGCAGAGTAATGCCTGTCTCGCTTGCAGTAAGATAGCAGGTGTGGAGTGAGATACAGGTTACTGCATTGCCATCTTTCTTAGGAGACTTGCTACATGAGGAAAAGAGGGAAAAAATGTAATGAAATATAACAAGGTCAAGTGTAGAGTCTTGCATCTGGGCAGCAACAACCCCAGGTTCGAGTATGAGTTGGGGAACGACCTGTCAGAGAGCAGTGTAGGGGAAAGGGATGTGGGAGTTGTGGTGGACAGCAGGATGACCATGAGCCAGCACTGTGCCCTTGTGGCCAGGAAGGCCAATGGCATCCTGGGGTGTATTAGAAGGGGGATGGTTAGCAGGTCCAGAGAGGTTCTCCTTCCCCTCTACTCTGCCCTGGTGAGACCACATCTGGAATATTGTGTCCAGTTCTGGGCCCCTCAGCTAAAGAAGGACAGGGAACTGGTGGAGAGAGTCCAGTGCAGGGCAACAAAGACGATTAAGGGAGTGGAGCATCTCCCTTATGAGGAAAGGCTGAGGGAGCTGGGGCTCTCTAGCTTGGAGAAGAGGAGACTGAGGGGTGACCTCATTAATGTTTATAAATATGTAAAGGGCGAATGTCACAAGAGTGGAGCCAGGTTCTTCTCGGTGACAACCAATGACAGGCCAAGGGGCAATGGCTACAAACTGGAACACAAAAGCTTCCACTTAAATTTGACAAGAAACTTCTTCTCAGTGAGGGTGACAGAGCACTGGAACAGGCTGCCCAGGGAGGTTGTGGAGTCTCCTACTCTGGAGGCACTCAAGACCCACCTGTGTAGCCTCATCTAGGTGTTCCTGCTCTGGCAGGGGGATTGGACTAGATGATCTTTTGAGGTCCCTTCCAATCCTTAATATTCTGTGATTCTGTGTAAAGAGTCTGACTTTCAGGGGCTTGTGTGGAGCAGTGTGGCTGTACATCTACCACTAATGCCTGTCACGTAAGAAGGGAGCAAAGAGGTTCTGGCATTTTTTGAAGAGTATAAATGATACCTTTTTTATTTTTTTAACTGGTCTTCTTCCCACAGTCTTCCTAGCTATTCAGCTCACATTGTCCTTTTCAACTGACAAGTGGGCAAAGCATATATACTATGTTTTTTCTTCCTCAGTGTGCGGGGACAATTTTTATTCACTCTGGCTCCTCAGAGATGTGACTAGACACAGTCCAGGCCCTGATACCTGTGTACAAGGCACTGCTCAGCTTTATTCACTGGACACCCCTTCTCTCTACTGCTCTTCCTGCTGGGGCAGAGCAGTGAAGCTGTGTCTTCTGTGATAAAGGCACTTCTACCTTCACCAGGGGCTTTTGGACTGGTGTTGCCAAAATTCCAGTTTGCAAACTGCTCCATGGTTTAAGCTACATGTTCCTCCCTCTCAGTGGCTGCAGGGTAGGTCAAGATAAGTGGGAAGCTGGATTCCTCTGTCCCCTTTGCTTGTGGGGCAGGGACTGTCCAGCAACAGCCAGAGAAATGTTGGTTCCCCTTGTCAAAGCTCTGCTGAGATAGAAGAAGATGGTGAAGCTGGTATGACCACCTTCATCTTCAGAGCAAGGGGTGGGCAGCAGCAGAATTTGTCACTCCCCATATAGCTAATGGTGCTGTCTGGGGTGACTAGTGGTGCTGATGGGCTCTTCTCCAAGGGGTCTGCTGGGCTGCAAGAGCAGGGCTGGGCTTAGAGGGCTGTTACCAGCCTCCTGCCCCCTTTCCCTCTACGGACAACCAAGTTGCCCTCACAGCTGGTGGGAAATGGGCTCCTCCTACGTGAAAGCCATCAGCCTCTGTCAAGTCTTGTCCAGGTGATCAGTGTACAGTGTGGTTTCTGAGAGTTGTTTGGGAACTTTGCTTTTAGGTTGCTTGCTCAGCTGCCAGTTGGGGCACCTGGGGCTGTGCTGCAGCTCAGTCTGGTGCCCAGCTGCATCTGAACCACTGGCTGGGCTCCTGCTCCTGCCTTGGCCCTGCCTTGTCCCCCCAGCCTCCCCCGACAGAGTCCCCTTCATAGCCCTGTGGCTTCAGCTCCTGACTTCTGGCTTATATCGAATCTGCTTGTATCCCCAAGACACACAGCATGCACAGACTCTCAGGATTGCTCTGCCTGACTTCTGGTCTGTTTTGTGTCCTGCCACACTCCTTCATATCCTACTCAGTGCTGACTATAAGGTCCTGGTCTTGTTGCCACCTTCCTGGTTGGGAAAACCTCTCAAAAGACAATTTTATAACCACAGTTTACTTTTTGTTCCATCAAAGGTGTGTATACTTGGGTGGGAACATGGGCTAGTGAGTGCTAGGGGGTTGTAAACAAGGTGGGAAGGGAGTGAGGGATGTGCAAACAGGAAGTGGAAAGGAATGGTGTGTGTAACTTTGGTGCTTGTGTGTAAGCACACGTAAGTGATTCAGACCAAAGGTGGTCTGCCTAGCTTAATACCCCGTCTCCAGCTTTAGGCAGCAGTGGATACTTAGGGAAAGAGTATAAGAAATGTGGCATGCATGTATTTTTTAATCTGTTAAACAGGTTGGTTCTTTGCAAAGACTGTGGGCATTGCTGTGGGTTGTTACCCAGCCTCCACTCAAACTTTTCTACTGTTAATGCTTACTTTCTTCTATGAGTTATTTATTCACTATTAGCAGCACAAATTAATACTGCAGTTTTGGGGAGGAGTGACCTGCTGAGAGTTAGAGTCAAGTTTTCTGTAGTCTTAAGTTTCCTGCAGGTAATGGATTGCAAAGAGAGAAATATTACAAATGTGTATAATACAATACACGGCCTGCACAGACTATCTAGTCTCCAGCTATTGATAAATACTTACATTTCTTACTGCCACTGTTGTGTTTTTACAACAGCCTGCTCAGCCTTTATAGTCTTACAGCAATCACTGTCAAAGCTTTTGTGTCGAGGCTAATAAAGGACAACTTGTGGTGGCCTCCACCACCCATATCTCACCACAAAACTAAGGTAGACATTTACGGAGTTGCCCATTCAGTGCCATAAATAAGCAGAATTTGAAACGTGCACATACAATTTGCCAACCTGGTTGAACTAACTAATTAGAAAAAGAAAAAATGTAACCTGCTAACAGAAATTACTTTAATGAAAAATTACTTTAATGCAAAACAGGCAAAGTGTGGAAATAGAACCTGACTGATTATTGCTGCATTCCTTCCACTTCATCAGGAATTTCTAGTTTGTTACTCAGATTTGGATATATCTGCAACACTGTGATAGATAACAAGAGAAAGTCATCATAATAAGTAAGCAAAGGTCAATGTACACAATCTTGACATCCATCAGTTTTACAGTACAACAGGTTTGGTGCCCTCTGATTTCCACAGCCGTTCAGTATCTCTTGGCACGAGGATGACCTATGTCACCTTCTTGTTTGTTTGTTTTATATATAGACACAGTGCAAGATCTTTTTTTCTCAATTAACAAAGTCATCTGTGTTTTTCACTCTCACTGTCTTACAAAACCTCCTTCATAACATGGCAGTATGACAGTAGTGGCAAGGTTTGTTTTCTGGACATCAGAGATAAGACACCAGATGAGCTTGTGAGGACAGTCCAATATTTTCAGAAGCAAGTCTGTGCGCATATTAAACAAAATCAAGATTGGTGACCTTCAAGTGTAAGACCAAAAGTCAAGCTAAGGTTTGCTTGTTTGTTTGTTTTCTCAGTGTGGCTTGTGTTGAAGTAGTATCTCTGGAAAAGAGGACACACCAACAATATCATGCCATTGGATTGCTTTCACTCCACTCAGCTTCACAAAGTCAGTGGAGAGTTATTACTGATTGCTGTGAGGTCAAGGTTTCACCTGGGAAATTTATCCAAATGATAAGGTCTCTACAGTAACCAGCAATACTTAATAAAAATACAAACTCTCTGCCCTTTCTAGCCCGTGTTTTTTAAGACTACTTTACAAAGGGGGAAAACAAATAGTGTGTAGCTACAGCAAAATTAAAGTACTCCCACAAGTGATGAGAGTGAAATTTTTCATACACATTTTTCCTTTTCTCTTGTGTCCTTATTTAAAAAGCAAAGCAAGAAAATTCTTGGAAGAGCCTCGAATAATAGTCAATTTTAATGCAGAATCCTCCAGATAGACCTACTGGTGTGTAGACAGTGGAAGCCATGTTACCCACAGAGGAAATGTCATAGTAACCCCTTCGTAGCTATCTAACCCTCCCAAATTAAACCATCTGCAAAACTATGCATAAGCAACCTTGTGCCAGGAATGTTAAACAGTAATATGTGACTCTGCAATCTAACAACACATTTACATTATTATTACAAAATTATTGTTTACATTGCAGTAAATCCCAGATAACTCCAGTCAAGAGCTGAACCCCTATAGTGCTGCTCAATTGTAGCTTAAAGTTCAATTGGGGCCCTGGGGAGTGGGCTTTCTAAAATGAAAAAGAGAGTCCCTGCTGGAGTACAGAAAGAAGTTTGATTGCCTTCTGCTTGGGTGTGCTGCATTACCCCAGCTGAGCATACAGCCCAAAGGTGCTGGGACAGAAGGGGGAGAAATGCCAAGCTCTTGGGCTGGTTGTGCAATGACAAGCTGTGTGCAATGAGCAGGGACATCTTCAGCTAGATTGGGCTGCTCAGACCCTTGTCTAGCCTGAATCATAGAATGTCCTGGGTTGGAAGGGACCCACAAGGATCATCGAGTCCAACTCCTGTCCCTGCACAGGACAGCCCCACAGTTCACACCATGTGTCTGAGGGCATTGTCCAGTCTCAAACACTGTCAGGCTTGGGGCCGTGACACCTCCCTGGGGATCCTGTTCCAGTGCTCCACCACCCTCTGGGGGAAGAACCTTTTCCTCATATACAGCCTGGCCTTGAATGTCTCCACCGATAGCTCATCTACCACCTCTCCGGGCAGCCTGTTCCAGTATTTTACCACCCTCATTGTAAAAGATTTCTTCCTCATGTCTAGTCTGAATCTCCCCTCTTTTAGTTTAAAATCATTACCACTTTGAACATCTCTTCTCCAGCTACCTCACAAACATTCATCAATTAACCTTTCTCCCTATACATATGCTCAGCTCCCAAAGGCATGATCCCCTACCAAGGCCTGCTCCAAACAAGGCGCTATCCCTTGGCCACAGTGGGAACTCTCTCCACCTGACCCCTTTCCCACCAGAGCTCCTTCCAGCAGGTATTTGGTGGCAGCCAGGGCAGGGGTTCCCTTATCCCTGGGGAAGTATTGTGCCAACCCTGACACCAGCATGCTTTGAGGGGTCAGGGCCCATGCTCTGCTCCCAGAGACAAGATTGGTGCCTGGGGTAAGATTATGGGGAGGAAGTTGCCCTCACCACCATAGACTGATGCAATCTATGCATCAATTGATGCAAATCATCTATTAATTTTGCTGAATGAAAAGCAACTACCATGACAGTAATGCTCAGCAGGCTCTCACCCTAGGAATCACAGCCTTTCTAATTGAGACAGAATAAGGGAAATAAAAGGGGAGTTTGACTTCACATTTTTGTTTTCCCAGATTACGGAGAGCTTAGACACAACTGCTTACACAAGCAGTAACCCCACTGTTTAAATGACAAGTTAAAGCTCCAGGGTTCAGCAGCCATGGCTGCTTAGAAGTACTACAGTGCTTGATTTTGATTAATAAGAGTTCTGCAAATGGAGCTGGTAGAAATGTCTTATTCCCTGTTCTCTCCTTGGCTGCTGATGTATAATGCTGTAACATGACTGGTTTGTTATATTCCTAGGAGGGGAGAAAAAAGATTGGTAAGAAAATATCCCAAATTCTATCAGGCTGTACTAGAGTAGAAAATGAGCTTCAGTTTGATACAATGGGTGGAAATGTTCCTACTCAAAATCTGACTGCTATCACATTTTTGTCTGCATTTGTAAAAAGTGCATTTTTTTAATCTTCCTAGGTGACACGTCACCTTTGCTACCATCCCAGCAACTAGCAAAATCCTAGATACATTTTTAGGACTGCTGCTTACCTTCTGTGACTCACATGAGTATTGTTCACAATCAAAGCTAAAAATAATTCTCTCTAAAGAGACAAAGATGCTGTCAGATAGGAAGAGTTTTTATTAAGCATTGGGTTGGGGGATTGTTAGGTTTTGTTTTATTTCGTTTTTAGGTTTAGGAGACTCACTTAGAGAAAGAGCTGCTTCTGTTGTACAGTTTTCCTGGGAGAGAATCAATGCATTTAATTTGATTTTGAACGTTGTTGCACAATCAATAATGCCTCAAGTCTGGAAGCAAATGTCAGGGAAGTGACTTCAATCTGAGATTTCAAATCAATATCCCTAAAATTTATATTTGAAATTCCCTTCCTAAAAATTCAAGAGTGGCTTGCTTTTGACCAATTCCGTATTAAGAAGAGGGCTATATGTGCTAGGCAGAAGAGGTCAAACTCTGGTACTGTTCTGAAAAGCTTCAGAAATAAAGTGTAGAAATAACCCAAGCAGTGCGCTCCATGTCTTGGTAGTCCTACAGGGTAGTCAATTCCTGTACGTGGACATGCACTACACATGCCAGTGATGGTCATGTATGTTTGTCCAAACCCTTGAGCTCTAGCCTCCATAGTAATGTGCTTCTGTGTGCCTTGGATGGGGAGGTAGAATATAGCCAGAAAATCTCCACATTTTAATTTGATCTCTGCCCTGATTTTTTAGAAATTAAGGCAGATCCCAGACACATTCACACTTTGCATGATCAGGCAGTGCTATTTGTCCGTCTTACTGTGTGAATGCATCATCCGTGTTACTCAGTGCACGAGGCTAGAGATATTATTCACTTATACTTGGACTCGATTAAGCTACTGGCCAGTCTCTGCTGAAACTTTACTTCTTTTTATTTATTTATTTATTTTTTTCCTAAAACACCTGTTATCAAGCTTCTAGCCTTCCCTTCGCCTTTTGTCCAATTTCATCTATTCTCTTGTTACTCACATCTTAGTCTGTTTAGCTAAGCTTATCTATTTGTGACAGGTGGGAATTTGAGATAAATTCTTGGTTAACATAAACTGCCAGTTTTACGTCCATAGATTCCACAGATGTGACAGTTGATTTCAACTGCAAACCTTCCCCTCTTTCTTTCGAACACTTTAAGTTTCTTTTTGTTTAGATATACTTGAGAAAAATCTCTACAGAATGTTGTAATTTTACCAGTGATGGTTTGCATAGTTCTGGGTCTTTCTCACACACGCTTGTGATTTCAAAGGGAGCTATATTTAATGAAGATGTCTTAGTAAGGGGCTGCCAATATTTTGACAAGCAGTTCCCACAAAAATGTATCCCTTTAACCTGTGATAGACCCTGCTAAGCACCTTGAATGGATGAGTTTGCACAAAAGAGGGATTTGCACATTAAAAAGCACATCGTGTTGCGATTACACAGGGTGAGCATCTCTACAACACAATCTGCCTTCCCAAAACCTGTGTTAGAACCATGTCTTTCAGGGGAAAACCCACTGAAAAAAAAAAAAAAATCAACCCGGACACAGCTTTTGGTTTTTTTCAGTTTTAAGATTGTCATAAGTAGGAATTCCACCACAAACATTGGTACAGCTGTCTAATGGATTGCCAGACACAGGAAATCTGACATTAGTACAGCTTGGTGATGGTTACCTATCCTCACATTTCAGATCTTGCATGTCATTTTCAGTTTGAGTTTATAGCTTCAGCTAGTCAATTGTAATTTTTCATTTGGTAGATGAAAGAGCCCTCACTTATCAGATTTCTGTTCCCATGTAGATGGATATTTACAGCCTATGATCTAATTATCACGCACTCCTTATTAAGCTAAACAGGCTGAGCTACTTGAGAAATCCCAAATCTTGTTTATTACCCAGTCATCAAGGGCTGATGCATAGGAAACTAAAGACATTCTTCTTGTCATGTCTTTGGTGTCCTGACTAAATTTGTCTTCAGGCATGATTTTGTGCTGAAACAATGGTTATTTGGTTCTTCTTCTTTCCCATTAGTTGTTACCATATTGCATCCCTGAATAACCCAGCTTTACTTCCTTTGAGGAGAGGTCCTCCTTCTGCTTTTTCTTATAGTGAACTTGCCAACAACAAGCATCTGTCTTTCTTGGGTAGCTGGATTGCCATTTTGCAAGCAGACTTGACTATTTCATCATTTTTGTTGAGCAATCATCGACAATCTTATCCCACACCTCTCTCCACTGTCTTTGATCAAGTGTCTTATCAGTCATTATTTGCTTCCTAACTTCTGGCTGTGCAGAATTCCCCAGGCCATCTTCCCACAGCCTGTTGGCCTCTGTTCATCCCCACCACCTCGCCCCTTGGCTGCCAAGACCTCCTCCTTACTCTCCTTTCTCCATGATTCATTCCTTTCTGCCTTGAATTTGGGATGACAGCAACATTCAGAAAGCATCCTTTGGCCTTCCATTGAATATGAACTTTATCTTCATTTTAACTAGTGGATGAATTCAGGCAAATGGCAAACGGCAAACGAAACTGCCATATATTGTATTTGCTGTAAATATTTGTGCATAGTTTCTGAGACATTGTAAAATATAAGAGCACCATGCAAAATGCTTAATGTACACAAAATGAAGAAGAAAGAAAGGGACAAGTGGACAAGAGGGAAAATGAAGGTATTTTCTTTGGAGAGAGTTGCAATATAGGGCTCCTTGGAGCTGCCTCCCGCACTCTCTGTGCTGTGGCTTGGCTGTATGCACAGTGGAGATTACAGCTGTTACTGGCACAGCCGCAAGATCAGGGCCAAATCGGAGCTGTGTTTGCATCAGTTTCACTTAATCCTCTTTCTTGATTTAGAGGAAGAGAAAATTACATTAACATGGCATTTCCTTCCTCTTTCTGACAAGGCAATTACACTGATTTAATCTTTCTTAAGACCTGTCTTAATTGTTTCTGGTTTTCTGCAGTACATTTGTCTGTGTTGCCGGGTTTGGTGATGGTTGTTTTTTGTTTGATTGGTTTGGTTTGGTTTTTGGTTTTTGGTTTTTTTTTTTGAAAGAAGCTGCCCTTAAGCTCCTGACTTCATAATTTCAGACTACTTTGAACAGCAGGTTTTGTAAAACAACAGCTATAAACTGTAACACTGCTAAGGGAATATTTAAGTATATCTATACGTTATGATAATAAATGTATATGATTTTCAGACAGTGAGCGTAGAAAACCTTTAATTCAAGACTGTAGATATTTCCTCTTATTTCAGTGACATTTCAAAGCATAACTCAAGCAAAACTCCTCTCTTCGGCATCATCCATGCTAATGGCCAGAAACTCCCTACACAAGTACAGTACTTGATAGTCCAACATTGCTGGTGAAGGTTTGAAAACCTGTTAGCAACTCAAACCCAAGCAGCCCAAGCCTGCTGCTCCTCCTAATCATGGTCAATGCAAAGGTTCCTATTGGTTAATTGGGTGTTGAATCAGGCTCACAGGGACCAAGTCTGGGTAAAAAACACCTCCATGCAGACATTCACTATGCAAAGGTGCCTGTATCCCACCCCTCCAATAAGCAAGGGCTGTCTATATGGACCAGCAACGGGGCCAAGGCTGTGGAGAACTTCAGAGAATAGCAGGTACAGTACAATGAGCATCCTTGAGCGAATTCAGGATTGCACTTCTATTTGATTAGTGAGGTTGCCACACTGGGGAGGCTTGGGAGAATTTACTTAAAAGGCAATCAAATGGCACAGGAGGCATTTTTCAGGCACAGGTGTCCCACTATACTTCACAATCAAATAATTAACACCCACTAAAACCAGGAAGACCATTGTAAGCTTAGAGGTAGGTAAACAAACATTGAGTTGTTGATGTGTATCATCTACTGCTATCACAGCAGGACCCAGGAGTCCTGGGCAATTAAACTCAAGGAAAAATTATAGAAAGCAGAGCAGATTTCTTTTTAAAGTCTCCCAAGATTAACTGAAAACATCCTCTTTATTGAATAAGTCTTAAATTTAAAGCAAGGCAAATAATCCATACTAGTAACAGGCTGCCTAGGGATCTTTTTGTTTTCTTGTTTTTCTCTCTTGGCATAAGTTGAGCTGATCTCATGCCTTTTAATGAGCTGCCTCCCAGTTGGAAACAGCAACTTTTACTGTTTTCCCAAAACTGCATGTTTAGACTGTTTCAGCAAACACCCCAATCATCAGAACTTGTTCTGTAAGCTGCAAGGTGGAATATATTTTAAGGAAGTTATATCTTGTTGATCTGAAAAAAGAAAATCAGGATCTCAGCTTTTACTCTCTGCTTTCTTAGTATTTTCTACATTTAGTCCTAAAACTGGAAAAAGAATCTTTACACATGTGAAACAAAAACAGGTTGATATATAACATTATGACAATGATTTTCTACTCTGACCTGGTGAGACCCCACCTGGAGTCCTGTGTCAAGCTCTGGAGCCCTCAGTACAGGAAAGACATGGACCTGCTGGAGAGGGTCCAGAGGAGGCCACCAAAATCATATGGCTGGAACAGCTCTGCTGTAAGGACAGGCTGAGAGAGTTGGGGCTGTTCAGCCTGGAGAAGATAAAGCTCTAGGGGGACCTTGTTGCAGCATTTCTGTACTTAAAAGGGGCCTGTAAGAAAGATGAGGACAGACTTTTTAGCAGGGCCCATTGTGATAGGACAAGGGATGATGGTTTTAAACTGAAGAAGGGGAGATTCAGGTTAGACATGGGGAACAGATTTTTTATAATGAGGGTGGTAAAATACTGGCCCAGGTTGCCCAGAGAGGTGGTAGATGCCCCAACCCTGGAGACGTTCCAGGCCAGGCTGGATGGGGCTCTGAGCAACCTGATGTAGTTGATGATGTCCCTGCTCATGGAATGGATGTTGGACTAGATGAGTTTTGAAGGTCCCTTCCAACCCAATCTGTTCTATGATTCTATGATTTTTTTTATTTAGGACCAAACCCAGAATGATTTGTTTCTCCCTCATATTTTGTTACCACTTAAATAAGTTTGAAAAAGCTGACGGCATCGCAGCACTGGACCTCTAAGATGCCCATTCAGTGTGCCATGGCACACTGCTCAGCTTTCAGCCATGACTTTGAAATTCCTCAGCCAGGTGGAAGGCACAAAAGTTTGTAATCGATGGCTCATTTTGACTCTTAATAGTTTGTCTCTCGCTTTGTCACACTTCTTTTCCTGGAGGTACAATGCAAACCCAGCCAGAGCGGTCCATCCCAAGGAGGCCGTGGCTCCCTGTGGCACAGGGCAGCAGGTCACAGGCTGTTGTGCTACCAGCACATCTGAGCCTCCGTTCCTGTCCCCATCTGTGTCCCACAGGCTGCAGGCGAGAGGCTGCTGGCGCTGCCTGCGAGCAGGGGGGATGTGCTTTGCTTATCCTCAGCCTACAGATTTTTACTGTCTCAAAGAGTAACTGTGGAGCTGCGAGTCAGGCAAAACATACCTGTGTGCATTCAGGTGTGTGCGTGCCTGTATCCTATCTTTAGCAGTTCAACAGTTGGCATTCTAGAAACTCTGTTGCAAGAAACATTCCCATGTCAAATTCTGTATTAGGAAAAAAAAAGCCCTTTTTATAGGCAAAAGTTGTTCCTGGATTGGAAACTTTAGTACTCAATTATTCTGTTTTGAACCCATAGTCATTCTGATCATGATTTAAGGCATAGCTGGATGTTCACTAATTTATATAATCAATCTCTATCTTTTTTCTTAGTCTTTCATATTTTTGCTCTTTTCATTTTGAGAAATTGATTATTATTGCATTAAAATTATTAAAATAGCTCATTTTGCAATCATATGTAGTTTTACACTACTTCCTACTTCTTTCTTGCAAACAGAAACTCTATATGTACTTACTAAAATAATTACCTGCTCTAACATACATTTATTCAAATACTTAATCTTTTTTGCATTCTCAATGTACTGAGTGATATAATGTCAGTAAAAAAGAAATTTAATTTGATACTAATTTGTGCCAAGCACTTTTGATGAAGAATGGAACTCATTAAAAAATGTAGGAAGTCAATATTTTGTGATTCATTTGCTGTAGAACCTTCACTGGCATCTGTCTGCATTTGAATTATTAAAGAAAGGAAAGACTACCCACTCCTTTCCTCAAACTTAAAAACCTCAAAGTATTTTTCAGATGTTCTAGTTGCTCAGGTAATTGGACTTCTTCGCAATTTATGAATTTGTGAAGACTTTATCCAGTTACCGAGCAAGAAAATCTTTCAATGGCACTTATTCCTGTACTGAACAGCTGCTGATTTTAATATCTTGCCATATATTTTTTTTTTCATGCTTCGAGGATGCTGTCAAATTTAACATGGGCAAAAGTGTCTCTTTATGAAATTTTGTTGAGATGGCAATGCAATAACAGCAAAGCCAGAACGTGCTGCTTCTTTTACTCTCTAAGTCAAAAGAGGCAACTTTGGAAATTTCAGCTCTTATTACCATGGAAAGCAGCAAATTCTAAAGACACATTTTCAGAGACATCTACATTTTTAGGCTTGATTTAGATGTGATAACCTTCTCTTTGTAGTAGTTTATCAGTAATTAATGTTTTTATGGTGACCTCCTCCCATTAGTGACAAATGTACTTGATGCAATAATGCTTAAACTTCACACACTTGTATGAAAATTTTCTCTTTAAATTACAAGAACAATATTCATTGTTTAAATGCACCATACACAAATGGTGCCTGTAAAATATATTGCAAGGCACTGCTATGATACGAGATGCATAATCGAAGCAACATTGTAATTTTTTCTTCTCCAAATCTCAGTTGAAACTAGTAAGTGCACACGCTATGCAACTCTTTCTATCATAACTCTTTGGGTTGGACTGACATCTTGCACAGCTCAGTGCACTTTGGTCTGTTTGCTAATGTCTCCAGGTCCATCGGTTACTGTCCCATCGTCTCACCAGCCTGAGGGTGGCTTTGGTTGTGGTGAGCGTGTCACACAGGGTTCCCGCTGCCTGCGTGTCCCTTGAGGATGCAGTCAGAACTGGCTGACCGCAGCACAGCCAGTCCCATCCCAGGGACTGTCTCCAATTTCCCACTTCCAAGCACCCATTCAAGGTGTCATGGTTTAACCTGAGCTAGGAATATAACCATGGTAGCTGCTTGCTCACTTCCCTCCCACCTCCAAACAGGGGAGAGAATCAAAAGGGAAGGAGAAACTTGGATCCAGATAAACACAGTTTAATAAAATAGCATAATACTAATACACTACTAGTAAATATTTATATATAATAGAAATAGAATATAAAAAAATAAAAGATATTCAATGCAATTCCTCATGAACTCCACCTACACGGAGCAGCCAGTCCCATGCAGCAGCACAGCTGATCCCAGAGAGAGAAGAGAGAATAAGGCAGAAATGCCCAGACATCTCTGCAAATGGCAGGATGGAAAAAGGCCAAACTAAAGAAAATCCCAAATAGAACTCCCCTGAACAGGTCTCCATCCCATCTCCGACAAAGAAAGAGACTGGAAGCTCCTGACTCTCCTTAAATATGAAGCACGATGCTAATGGGATGGAATAATCTCACTGATCAGTCTGGATGTCAGTCAAGCTCTGCCCCATCCATGCCCCCCTTCCTTGCTGCCTCACACCTGTGGGCAGAGCTCAGAGTGTCCTTGGCTCTTTGACCAGAGCAATTAAAAACATTAACTCTGTCCTGGGGTGTTATGTCTTGTTCTCAAACTAATATCAAACAGTGACTGTGCTAGCTACAAAAAAGAAAGGTTTCTGACTGCATGAAGGAAATTAAATGGATTCCAGTCAAACCAGCACACAAGGCATGCTGAATGCTGGTAGCTGTTGTATAGCAATAAGTGGCTGGAGTTAATTCCTATAATCTCCTGGTTCTCCCCACATCCACATTTGGAACTGGCCAGTGTCCAGCAGCACCCAGTGGCACCAGCCACAGCACTCCGCACCACGATGTGGGAATCCCACAGTTTCTGGTGGGAAGCCCCCTGATTATCCAAGGCTGCAAAACCTCTGACACTGTGCTGCCTGCAGAAACACTTGGGAGCTGTGTCTCATCCCAAAGGCCATTCATCAGGGAATATGCATAATTACTATTATTATTATTATCAGTCAATCTTGCCCAGGACTGTGTTTGAGAAAAATAAAAACAAGAAAGCAGCAGTTGTTTTCCAATACTCCAGTGCAGGCTGAATCCAAGGCACTGGACAAACCTTCTGTGCCTTTAGTGATGATTGATTTAGTCTCACAATCCTGGAGAACATGTGAAATAGTATGTTTGTGTGTATCTTCCTGTGATGATTTCAAAAGCTCAGTTTCCCCTTAGTGGTTTTTGGTGAGACTGAAGCAGGTGTGTGGGACAGTGAACTTTGTCACGCAGCTTCTTGCTAGTATCTTTTCCATTCTTCAAGTGACAATTTGATGAATTCTGACTTTTAGGGCTATACAAAAAAGGTCTCTGTTCTTAGACCATG
Organism: Patagioenas fasciata; assembly: GCF_037038585.1. Classification (NCBI taxonomy): domain Eukaryota; kingdom Metazoa; phylum Chordata; class Aves; order Columbiformes; family Columbidae; genus Patagioenas; species Patagioenas fasciata. The sequence continues at coordinate 97,542,457 of NC_092520.1, forward strand.
TGCCTTGTGGGTGTGTTATGGAAGAGAAGCATTCTTTGCTTCTTGCTGTGCCTTTATTGATCTTTCCTGGCAAATGTCAAATGCCATGTCAAATCTAAAGCTTCCAGACTCCCTTCTGAAGTGATAATATGTAGGGATCTTCTGGAAGATCTGTGAATATCCACTCATCCTTTTGATTAGATTCACTCTGTAATGCAGAGCTATTTCCTGGGATGGTTTCAGCTGGCCACTTCTTCTGCCTGTCTTCTTTCTTTCATAGTGATTCACGTGGTGTTACTAGTGAATTTAACTCTAAGACATAATGCTACTGTACTCAAAAACTCTTGTCTCCGTGTCACTTTGGATTTGTTTTGTTTGAGCTCTAGAAGTTTAACTATGTCTTTAGCACCAGGTTATCTATAGCAAGCATATCAGAAACAAGTTATCTGGATACATATATATATATATATATATATATACATGTTTGGTCTCAACAAGGGTGTTTAGGAGTAGTTGTCCAAATTCAGTCTCTGATTTACGATAGTAGGTGTCTCTTCCATGAATCCTTTAATTACTGACTCATATATAGGATTTCATAGAATTACAAATCTTCCTGGGAAGTCAGTCACAGTCCTTGTGCTTGGATTAATGGATATGCTATTTCTAACCAGAAAATGTTTGCATTAAGGAGAACTTTCTAATTTAGACTTATCAGTCCCACATTTACTCTGCTGTAACGATCTTGTCATTCTCAGTATACATAGGGGAGCAAGCACAATAGCAGGTTTTGCAACCCTCCCTACTGAAATGTGTGAAGCACCTGTTGTCCATGTTCTTTGTAGCAGATTTTCTTACTTGAGCATTTGATTATTGTGCATTACACTTAACCAGCACTTCATGAATCCCTGTCTCTTTCAAATATGTTTTGGGTTTTTTTGTTTGTTTGTTTTTGGTGGTGTTTGTTTCTTGTTTTGTTGGGTTTTTTTAATACCTGACAGCAGAGACAGTCTGCTTCATATGATGATCTACTTGGATCTGCATCAGAGACTCCCTAGCAGTAATTGCTGCTTTTCTCTTCTGACACAAATGCATCCAAACATTTCTTCCCAACTGCAGATGTGCTGAAGCACTGCTGATGACACTGAATCTGCCATACCTTACTCTCATTTCCATTTCTGGCAAATCCAGCCAGTAACACGACTGCAAAACTGGCATTTCTCAGAATTTGTAGTTCATGAAAGTAGATCTTTGAAGCATCAGTCATGGGATTTCTAAGGCTATGTGAATTATATACACCTTTCACACTCTTGGTGGGGAAGGACAAGGATGTCCACTGGCTCCTTTCTCTTCTCTACTTAGCTTCAGAAATGTGACAATTACATTGAAATCTGCAATACAAAATGGTATGTACTTTAAACTGCACGACAATTCACTGGTATTATGTAAACCAGAACACTGGTAACAGATGTACAGATCAAACAGATACTGTGACATTCAATTTTCATTTTGGTGGTATCTCAGGAAAATTACTCATGGGGAAAGATTAACACATACACAAAGTATACAAAACCATACAAATAAGCCTGTCTTATGGAAATGTTACCACAACATTGCATATCAGTGCCCACCTGTCTTGCCTCATACACTTAGGCTACAACACTAACTGCTGGCGCAAACAGGGTCTTGTTTTCCTCTTGGGTATATTGCTGTAATGCTAGTCTGACTCCAGTAGCATCACCAAACCACACCTGAGAAACTAAGGATTCAGGTCCGTACACCAGGGATTGTATACGATGATGACAGATAATATCGGTCAGTCCTCTCTGGCTTCATTCATACATTAATAAATCAACTGAGATTTATTTTATTATACATACAGCAGTACCACGAAATCTTTTTCCCTTTAAAACCATGTGTATTGAGTTTCAGGATGGCAAAGCCATCAATTACTCCACAAAAGCACTTTGAAGTCTATCAAAACCATAGTGGGCAGGCATATCCCCTTCCATGTAACAGCAGCTTACTGAACTGCAAATGCTTCCAAAACCAGGAAGGAAGCAACTTCTTCCACACAGAGGTAGGAAATAAAATTTTCATCTGTATTAGGGATCTGGCACATTGCAATCTTTTATCTTTTCACATTTTATATGTTTATACTTAAGAGGACAGCCTGACAGCAGCTCTGTCCAAGACCAGCAGCAATGGCTTAGCTCCGAGTGGGTAGGTTTTTGCTGGACTAGTGCATGAAACAGGTACGTTGGTTTGTCAACATTCAATTATAAGTACAGAGGCACCGCCTGCGGTGGTGACCACCATTAAGAGCATAACAAAGCTGAACAGCATGTGAGTGCCACTAGAGACAGAAAGCAAGGTACTGCAGCTGACGGAGAAGCTCTCCTAATGCAGTCCTGAAGCTGAGGAATCTCATTTGCATTCACATTTTGGTCCCCATCCACCATTCTGGCAATGCAAAGGAAAATCAATTGACTAAGCTTCCAAAATTGCTTTAAGGACTCAAATAATGTCAAGCCCATTTACAATGTCTACAGCAATTACCAGAAAATTCAGAATTAAGTAAACTCAGCTCTGTCTCCTTGATCCTATGCATTAAGTGGGGTTTTCACTACTCCATCATTCTTTGTACAGATGTGTTCTATAGATCAGCTGGGCCAGGCTTTTCACACTTGGTCTGGGAACCATGCATGATTCATGAGCTGTCAGAAGGTGGTTGATGGAACAGGCCACCAAAATTCAGTATCAAACATGCATCTTTCCAGGCATGCAAGCAAGAAAATAAGCAAGTTCATGAAAGGAAACCTAGCAAAGGGATATTATAAGCTGAACCCAAGGTTTTCTCTTTGTAAACAAAAAAACAGTGTGGGGGCATTACAAGAAAAGATCCCTTAGTTTTATCTCTTGGGCTAAGTGATCTCCAGGGTCCCTTCCAGATCCACACATGTGCAGCCACACAACATGGCATGTGCTGGGCTCATTTCACCTGACACGCAACACTGACAGTGCAGATGTGGACACAGATGTTGACAGGCCTTGGCTTCTGAGGTTGAAAATACGCTGTTAAGAGAGAGGTTAAATCAAAGTAGAGTTTATCCAGCATTCCCTCAGATCTGATTATGTATATGTCTGTGATCCCTCTCTCCTTCTACAGAAAAATTCCCACTAACATTAATGGGTATTTTTTTTCTTTAGAAGATGCCCAAGACACAGTTCTTAGATTAGAGGGGGGTGGAAAGCAATTTCAGTATAAGTCAAGAGTGTTTCGTTCCGCTCTGAGAGTCTTGAGAGAAGAACAGAGCTAAAATTCACCTTAGGGCAACTGAAAATAATGAATGCAATTTCAAGAGAAAGTGTAGGGATCTGTAGTTACAGCAAATGTGTAGTGTGTATTTGTATTGCGTGAGGTTTTGTTCTTTGCTGAGCAGTGTGACCTATTTCCCAGCATCATGTGATTTTTGTATTGGAAAACTCTTCTGTAAAGAAGTAGAATAAATTTTTCAGTGGAAAAGCTACAAATCTGACTTCCTTAGTTCTACCCAATAAAGTAGTATAAGGTTGTGTTTCTTTTTATTTATCTAATTTAAACGTCATAACCCCTTTGAAAGATACGTATGTGTAAAGCATATGCACACACTTATCTCTTGTTGACAGCATGTAGTTTCAATAAGTTTTAATTGAAAAAGTGTACACGGGCATCAGGAAAATCCAAATTACTTACACTTGGATTTAATATGATTTAAAGTCCACCTCCAACCACAACAGCAGTTAAGCACTTAGGCATCCAAAGTGCATGAAGGGAATTTAAGCCACCTTCTACCTCACAGTGGTGCCCAAGTTTTCTGCTGAAACTTTGCTTAGCTGCCAGAAGTTTTTCAACTAGGCACATAGAGATGAAAATCCAGGGATGTCACCTCTGGCTAAAATGATCTGGCGTTTGTGTGTCCCAGTCTCATAAGCAACCCTGTCTATCAGACTTTCTTAGTTCATTTCTAATGGACACCAACACTAGAACTGAGAGAAGAGAGAGAAAAAAAATCAAGCTGTAATGGAGACATCTGGAAGGGAACTGTTTACACAAACTCAACAGCTTTTGAAAAGCAGGCCCATCAAACTATGCACAGTTAGGCACTCTAAATCAGCAGTCCCTTCTGAAATGTTTGCTATATATGTATTTTTAGCTCACGGCTTCTTTATTTCCAGTCATTTTTATTCTAACGTACAGGAAGTTTTTGCAATTACGGTTATAGAATGTTTTAATGCTCGTATAACTCTAAAGTGACCAAATGAAAGCTGACTATACTTTCCCAAAGGAAAAAAAAATGTTTTATGAATTGACAAATTTCAGCTCTAACAGAAATTAACTTTCAGGTAATTGTTAGAAAGCCATGTTCATAGTACAGGTTTATGTTCATTTGTCAAAATCAACAGCACAACACTACTGAGGACACAACAAGGCTGAGAATACTGTAGAAAATATTTTAAAGGCAATGTTGAACATTTGGTAAGCTAAGAGGACATTCAGTTAGGTTGGTTTTAAAGTGTTAACCTCTTTGGGAAATGAATTCTGGCTTTCTGTATCTTTCGTATTACATGAACACTAATGCATTGTGTCTGCATATTTTTTTGCTTAAGGCCTCAAATTAATTACAGCTTAAGTTTAGGATAGCATATGCTAGCACTAGAAAATAACAGCATTGTTGCTATGTCATGCTTTCACTGATGTGAATTTTCAAGTATAGACGAGACTCAATTCAGTGTCAGCTTAAAGTCTTCACAACCTTTCAGCAGTTGACGTACCATGGCTCATGCAGTCCCTGCTGTACAAAACTGCAAGTGGTTGCCTGGCTTCTGCTCACTCCAGAAGTTAATCAGGGCTTAATTGCAGTTGACGGGAAGTAATGAGGAGCTGCCTTTGGAGCGAGGTGTTGAACATGGCTCAGACATGGCTTGGTGCTGAAAACTAACACAGAAATGTCCTCCAGTAATTTCTAACTAACCGTTTGAGAAATTAGATTTGGGGAGAGGAGCTATAGGAGGTGCAATGGGTACAAAAGAGGTACATCTCAAAAACTGAGAGAACTGAACCCCCATTCACATTGAAAAGACAGTCTCTTCAGGTGGGGAGAAAATCTGCCCCTCCTAATTATATTCGCATTCTCTGAAAAGTTGACAAGACAAGCAAAGATCAACATAAGTGACTTTCTTTCCAGCAAACCCTGAAGACCTGTTGGCATGATCTGAAATAGCTGTTTTCCTGATGCTCTTAAGTAGATTTCAACCACTTGTATATGTTAAGTGCTTTTTGTTCAATAGAAAAGGCTAGTAGGGCTCCGTGTGAAATCTTGCTTTGTGCATACAGCAAATATGGCTCTCGTGGAACAGCTCGTTTTAAGCCTGGGGATAACAGATGAATGTCAGGACAGTTGCTCTCAGTTTCATTCCAGAGGTCCTGGAGAGCACTTCACAGAACTCTCTTACCAGCTGAGAATATGCTGTTTGCCAGGGAGATGTCAGAATATAGCTGAGCAAGAAGGTGGAAATTAATTTCTTGGCAAACTTTATAGGTGCTACCTTTTGGTAGCATTTTTATCCCCAAACTTCAAATGTATTTTCTCTCCCTCTCTCTTCACACACAGATCACACACAGAATTGGCTAGGTTGGAAAAGACCTCAGAGATCATCAAGTCCAACCCTTGGTCCAACTTCAGCCCATTTACTAGATCATGGCACTAAGAGCCATGTCCAATCTCAGTTTAAAAACCTCCAGGGACGGTGAGTCCACCACCTCCCCAGGCAGGCCATTCCAATGCCTGATCACTCTTTCCGTAAAGAACTTCCTCCTAATATCCAGCCTAAACTTCCCCTGGCAGAGTTTAAGCCCATGTCCCCTTGTCCTATTGCTAACTGCCTGGGAGAAGAGACCAGTTCCCACCTGACTATAACTTCCCTTCAGGTAGTTATAGAGAGTGATGAGGTCACCTCTAAGCCTCCTCTTCTCCAGGCTGAACAACCCCAGCTCCCTCAGCCTCTCACCATAGGTCATGTGCTCAAGTCCCTTCACCAGTCTTGTTGCTCTTCTCTGGACCCGCTCCAGCACCTCAATATCTTTCCTGAACTGAGGGGCCCAGAACTGAACACAATACTCCAGGTGTGGCCTCACCAATGCAGAGTACAGGGGAAGGATCACTTCCCTTGTCCTGCTGACCACACTATTTTTGATACAGGCCAGGATACCATTGGCCTTCTTGGCCACCTGGGCACACTGTTGGCTCATGTTGAGCTTGCTGTCAATCAGTACCCCCAGGTCCCTTTCTGTCTGGCTGCTCTCCAGCCACTCTGTGCCCAGCCTGTAGCGCTGAAGGGGGTTGTTGTGGCCAAAGTGCAGGACCCGGCACTTGGCCTTGTTGAACTTCATCCCATTGGAATCAGCCCATTTTTCCAGTCTATCCAGATCTCTTTGCAGAGCCCTCCTGCCTTCCAGCAGGTCAACACTGCCCCCCAACTTGGTGTCATCAGCAAATTTGCTGATGGTGGTCTCAATCCCCTCATCTAAATCATCAATAAAGATGTTAAACAGGACTGGACCCAACACTGACCCCTGGGGGACACCACTAGTGACTGGCCGCCAGCTAGATGCAGCCCCATTTACCAGCACTCTCTGGGCCCGGCCCTCCAGCCAGTTCTTAACCCAGCAGAGAGTGCACTTGTCCAAGCCATGGGCTATCAGCTTTTGAAGGAGTATATTATGGGAGACAGTGTCAAAGGCTTTGCTGAAGTCTAGATAGATCACATCTACAGCTTTCCCCTCATCCACTAGGTGGGTCACCTGATCATAAAAGGAAATCAGGTTGGTCAGACAGGACCTGCCCCTCCTAAACCCATGCTGGCTGGGTCTGATCCCTGGTCCATCCTGGAGGTGCTGTGTGATTGCATTCAGGATGATCTGCTCCATCACCCTGCCAGGCACCGAGGTCAGGCTGACAGGCCTGTAGTTGCCAGGGTCAGCTTTGCAGCCCTTTTTGTGGATTGGGGTAACATTTGCCAGTTTCCAATCATTTGGGACCTCCCCAGTGAGCCAAGACTGTTGGAAGATGATGGAGAGCGGCTTGGCGAGCTCTTCTGCTAGCTCCCTCATCACCCTAGGATGGATCCCGTCTGGTCCCATAGACTTATGAGGATCCAGATGGCTCAGTAAGCCACCAACTATTTCCTCTTGGAATACAAGGGGACTATTTGGCTTCCTATTCCTGTCAACCATCTCCAGAGGCCAGTTATCCTGAGGGCCATCTGTTTGACTGGTAAATATTGAGGCAAAGTAGGTATTAAGTACCTCAGCTTTCTCCTCATCTTTGTTAACTATATTTCCCTCAAAGTCCAGTAGAGAATGGAGGTTTTCCTTGCCCCTCCTTTTGTTATTAACGTATTTAAAGAAGGACTTTTTATTATCCCTAACAGAATTGGCCAAATTAACTTCAAACTGCACTTTTGTTTCCCTGATTTTTTTCCTGCACGATCTAGCTATTTTCCTAAATTCTTCATAGGTAGCCAGCCCTTTTTTCCACAGTCTGTAAACTCTCTTTTTATTTCTGATTTTCTTCCTTCCTTCCTTTCTTTTCTGTCTCAATCCAAAATACCCCACAAATACATCTTCCTTTCAGATTTTAGTTTTGATCATTTGATTGTTATGTGCACAACTCACTCAGTGGACACTATAAGCACTGCAAAGTAGCACTGCCAGTATATAAAAAATAGGGAAATTATACTTTACTGTAGTTAAAATTTGGGCAGACCAGAAACAGGTCAGGCAAGCCTAACCGTCTTCCTGACAGCGATATAATCTGAAAAGTCTTCTGGTTGAAGAAATTACATCATGCTGTTTTTGCAATTAAACTGTCGTAAGCTATTTGTATTAGATGATTTCCTTGAATGAGCTATTTCTTATTTGGAAACAGACTTGTGAGATATACTAAAAGTTCACCCAAAGGAAAAATGGAAGCTGTACTCTATGTGCATCCTTCTGCAAACCCAGAAGCTGCAGAAAAATTGCTGCAAATACCTGTCTACTACCAGTGAGGAAAATTAAGAAAAACAGGAGACCAGGTGCTGGGATCTGTAAAGGAATGCTAGCCTGCCTTTGTCCTACCTCAGTTGCAAACTGCTTGAAGGACTGAAATCACCTGTGATGTTCAGGAAGCCATGGAAGCTGCTGTCACTCATGTCAGCCTACTATAAAGCTACACCGGCCAAGGATTTTGTGATTGGCCAAGCCAGCATGGGCTGAGCAGCATTAGCTAAGGCTGATCAGGATTGCCAGTAAGAGGCTGTGCTGGGGAAGATGGATAGAGAAGAAAAACCTGCATATGCACCTGACCTAAGGGCAGAATCTCTGCCTCGTAATAGAACTCATGTACAACTGGAAACCAGTGGAGTTCTGTAATGATTGTGAAAGCACAGCAATTAAGGGATTTAATGGCACTTCAAGTAAACACAGAACATAAATATTTAGATATTACTTGTATGTACTTTTCTAAAGTAGGTTGAGTTATGATGTGCTGAATGTCACATACCACAGGCAAAAGAGGAGAACATTTGGAACCTAAATAACTGTTAAAACCATTTTTTTTTAACAGGTTTCCCATAACTGCTGAGAGTAGCAACTCCTTTACAGCGATGCTCCAGAGAGCACTATGACCACTGTCCTTTGACACCACTGCTTAACGCAAGTCTCCTCAGAATCAACATTCTGGAATGAAATACAAGAAACTGATTTCAGAGGTAATGAAAGTATGCAGTTCTATTGAAAGGCTTTGAGATCTGCAAGCTCCCATCATCTTGAAAAGTATAATTATTTAGCAGCATCAGTAAGGTGTTTGGAGAATAATGCTAGATGCTGGTATTTGAAAATGTTCCAATTTTAAAGTGGTTTTGTTTTTTGTAATGAAATATTTGTAATTTCCAAGTTTTGTCACTTCCTCATACTGCAGAAAGGAAAGGAAAGGAAAGGAAAGGAAAGGAAAGGAAAGGAAAGGAAAGGAAAGGAAAGGAAAGGAAAGGAAAGGAAAACCTCCCTAGTCATTATTGCCCATGAAAATCTCACTGAGATGAACTTCTCTGACCAGGACAAACTCAGCTGCTGCAACCCCTGCATGCAGTCCTGTCACACCCTGAAGAGAACGAGTAAGATTCTGAACAAAAACGTTATTTTTCAAGGCTTATTCTGAAAAACGGACCAAACTTGTATTCCCTTTGATATGTTCTGACCTGCTTCTTTATGGTATATGTAGGAGCACAAAGATGGTGTCAGTCTATGGCGTTACATTTGTTTGAAATCAAATAACGCAGGTGAGACGCTGCTCCTTTCACGAGGAGCTTCCCTCAGGCCCAGCCCTTGCCAGGCCACCCCATGCACCGCATGGGGAGCATCACCCCTGCAGCCGAGAGCCGCCGCTTCACCGCTTTGCTGTTCATTCAGACCCGCGATTGTATCTTTATTTATTAACAGTGTTACGTAGCGGTTTCCTGCCTTGCTGAGAATTTCCGTTATTGATTCCTCACGGTGCCATCTTCGCGTTTCTTCCAAACAGATTCCCCCGTCCCTGTGTAGGTATCCGGGAGCTTCACTTACACCTCAAGGAGCGGCAGCGCCGGACTCCGGCGGGGCCCGGCCCGCAAGCGGGGGAGGCCCCGCACCTCCCCGCCGCTGCGGTCCTGGGACGCGCCCCTGGGCAGGCGGGAGGACACAGAGCGCTCTGAGGGCGGCGAGCGGGAGACCGAGCCCTGACTCCGGTGAACGGCCGTGTCCGAGCGAGGCTGCTCTCCCTCCTCACGGACAGGCCGGGGGCAAGCGCCGCCGCCGCTCCCTGGGGCAGGGGAGAGGGCTTGCACGGGCGGGAAGCGGCGTCTTGGCCTCACTTGGGGGAGCCGCACTCCCCTCCCCGGGCCGGGCGATCGCCCCACACCCGCTCCCCTCCTTTCCCCCGCCCGCCGGGAGAGCGGAGCCGCGGTGAGGGGCGCCTCGGGCGGGAGCGACGGCACCCCGTGGCGGGCGCCCCGCGGCGGGGGGCGCAGGCGGCGGCTGGGCGCGGAGCGGGCTGCGCTGCAGAGAGAGAGCGGCTGATGGAGGCCCCGCCGCGCTGGCCGGGGCGGGGCTGGGCAGGAGAAGCGGCGGCTGCTGCCGTTCCCGCTATCTGACCCGACCCCCCCGCCCTTCTCCGTCCCCCCCCGCCGCCTGGCTCTCCTGCCCCCAGCGGACCGGGAGGAACTGAACCATCGCTGCACAGGAAGTAGCGGCTGCGGGGAGCAGCGGCGGCGGCGACAGTTGGGGTTGCCGCACTCAATGAGCGAGGCTCCCGCAGCCGCCCGCCCCGCTCGCCCCTTCCCCGCCTCCCGAGGGCAGCGGCGCCGAGCCAGCCCGCCGCCGCCGCCGGGGTGGCACCGCGGACAGCAGCAGGCGGAGGCGGGCAAGGCCGCCCGCTCCGGGGCTGAAGGCTGAGGCGGGCAGAGGCAGCTCCGGCTCTTCCCGAGGAGGCGGCAGCGGGAACTGCAGGTTGGTGCCGCTCCGCCGGCGAGGCGCGGGTGCCGGTCTGTTAGGGGAAGGCGGGCGGCAGACCTTGCCCGTGCCGGGCCCTCCGTGGGCCGGGGCAGCACCCCCCGCCTGGGCGCTCCCGGGCGGTGGCGGCGGCTCCGCCTGGCGCCCCTCTCGGAAGGCCCCAGCGCGCCGCCCCCCGCTGCGGCGCCGACCGGAGCCGCGCCGGGCCCGGCTCGGTCCGGCGGCCGCGGTGCCGGTGCTGCCGGCAGACGCAGCCCTTTGTGCGCCGGCGGGCGGGGGGCGGCAGCCAGGCCGGCAGCGAGGGGTAGCCGGGGGGATGGCGGCGGTGCGGGGAAGGGCACAATGGTACCGCCGGCGCGGCCGGGCCCCGGCTGCAATGCATCCCCCCTCCCACGGTGAGATGGGCGCCCTCCCGGGGGTGCGGAGCGAGGGAGGTGCAGGCTGGCGGCTCGCTGCCGGGAGTGGGGCAGTCGGGGTCTCTGCCGAGCGGGAGGGGAGAGCGGTAGGCAGGGCGGGAGGAAAAGTAGGAGAGCGGTTCGAAACAAAACAAAATCTAAAGAAAAGCCCGTTTACGAAGAGCCAGGTGCACCTGGGTGCACGGCTTGAGAGCGCAAAATGGAGAAGATCTGATCTGAGAGTGACATCCAAATGGGATGCTGTTGTGCCTGGATTCTGTTCAGATGGTGCTGATGGATTTAATAAGCTGCTAACCTAATGTGTAGGTATCTAAATGAATAAGCACATTGATTATCCCCTTATGGCTTTTAATACACTGTATTCTAAGGGAACTTTTTTGTTGCAACTGTTACCTATTTGATACCACACTTACATATTCTTCTCCTTCGGTATTTTTTCCTCTTTGAATCTTCATCTTCCCCCCTGGGTAAGACAGAGAGCAGGTGTGGAACAAGAAAGTAAAGTGGCAGAGTTTGCAGTGATCTTGCTGCTCCTTCTTCAAAGCAGTAACAGCCTTGTTAGCTCATCATGTCATCAGATTCATTAATTTCTAGTCCAAACTAAACTTCATGGCCTTTCCCCCTCTCCTGCTCTAAGGGAAATAGGCTAGAGTCCAAGATCATGTTTGCCATTGGTGAATTGCTGATACGTACAAGCATGTTTCGAAGTAAAATGTTAAGCTCTCTTGTCTTGGCAGCATTTCTTTTGCGGTGACACTCTTCACTTGAGGCTCCTTGCTCGAACTACAGGTTATTTGGGTGAAGTTCAACATAATCACAGATAGGTATGTGTATTTTTTTTTTTTTTTTAAGTTTGATTCTACAAGCGGTAAAACCTGTAAGGTTTCCATTTATCTTCTTTCAAGACTGCAGCTATATACGGGATGATGAAGTTAAACAGAGTCGCTGTAACCTGCAGTGAACTTGCTTTGCTGCGATGAATGTTGGGCTGTTAGAGAGCTCTTTGTGCTCTGAGCAATTCCGGCTCTTGGACTTTAAACGTATGTGTTCTGGTCTTTCCTATGACTTTCACAGGAGCCTTGGCTTGTGGTTCCCGTCTGTGTACTCTAGTCTTCTCCTTCACATCTATTGTTACTGAACCTTTGCAATTAAAATGATGTGCATTACGTTCACTACCTGTATTCAGCCTTTTTTAAGGGTAATCTTATGTACTCTAAGAAAGCCTCATTATTCATTTCTCTCTTAATTGCCACCTTCACCTCTGGACCCCTATACACACGCTTAATTGGAGAAAGCAGGCTGGAGAACAGTTGGTCTCCAAATATAGCTTGAATTCAACAAGCACAGGAAAAACACCTGACCAGATTGTCCCTGCTGAGCATGATTAAAATGGCAGGACCGCTTATCAAAACTTTGTACTGCCGTTTAACAAACATTGCAGATCGCTCAGTCAAGGGTACACGAGTTGTACTTGACAAGGGCTGAAATCAGAATGGACTTTAGTTGAGGTAATGGCGACGGAAATAACGATGCTATTTCCTCTTCCCAGTGTGATTTCTTTTATCTCTGAAGAGATGCATTAACAGGGCAAAATTCTACCTAGAATTACAGGGAACACTACAAGCACGAAGTGTATGTTCTTTTCCCAGACAAAGCCAAAGCTTTCTGCCCTGCATTAATCTTCTTACAAAATGAAACCATTGCACAGTCCTGTGCTAGTTTATCTTTTTTTTTTTTTACTTCCTGCCTGTGATTGGAGAAAGATGCATTGTTTTCAAATCCTGAATGGTGTTTTGTTTACTTACAAAACTATTATGGAATAATTGGATTTGAAGCTTACATTTTGTGGGGAACCAATATGAATAAAGAATTGCTGTTAACTGTAATGAGTTCACCTTTACTGATTGTATGATATCGATACATTCTGGTAGGCTGCTTCTATGCTTTATGCAAATACGAAAAAACACAAGAAAGGTTGCATGCAGTCTTGCTCCTTTGGCGTAGAAGAACATAATTCTTTATAGGAATGGCCAATGACAAAGAAAGATAATTATCATTTGTACTGCCTAAAAAATGTCCTGTTCTTTAAATGTCTTGTGTGTGTGTGTGTGTGTGTGTGTGTGTGTGTGTGTTAACAGTGAGTGTTGCTGCGTATGTCTTAGTCTGTAGTCAGTGCTTGAACAAAGAACAGGTGACTAGGCAATTGGTACTTTGAACATTACAAAGTAAAGAACAAAAGGAATGACAAAAAGCAAAGGGAACCCAAAATTTTGTTGTCTCTCAGACCGTTCCACTACCTTCTGGTGCTTAGCCCCTAGTAAAGGATGCTTGCGTTTCAGGCAACTTTGGCATATGGGTAGCTCTTAATAAGTAATAGGTACCATATTTTAAAGGAAAACTAAAAGGAAGGGAATAGAGAGGCATTAGAAATTGTTATCAAAATTTCTTGTTTACTTACGATATTAACCAACATAAAGTGAGAAAAAGAAGCACTAATCTCAAGGCCTCTGCTGCATGCTTGATGAAGATGCGGTTAAATGTATTACATGAAAATCAATTTGCCATCTGATGCACGATCATGTCAGGATTCCAGGAGTGAGTCACTGTCTATGTTGGGGACTGGTTATCACTAGGACACAGGGACCTATTGCTAAAATCAGGATAATATAGGAAGTGTTTAATTTGCTAGTGCACCAAACCAATAAATTCTATTTCCTCTTTTGGTTTATTAATTGCAGAAGTTCAAATTCCAAGAGTCCAAATTATTTAAAAGGAAACAAACCATTACTTAAATAGTTTTTGTTGTTTTTTTTTTTTTTTTAAATTGGTGGATACTTATGATTTACCTATTAAAATTTCCTTATTCCTGTGAGTCTGGACACATTTAGAAGTGTGCAAGACATGACAGTGATGAGAAGCTGGGCTCTTAAAGCTGCTACATGCAAGTCATAGCAAAAATGAAAGAAATATCTCTTTTGTAAAGACCACTCTGCAAGTGCTACTTTTGGATCCAGTCCTTCACAACAGCACCTCCTTCTGCTGTGTCTTTATCTGCAGCTGTCTAACCTTGCATGGGACAGATAGCATAACTGTGCAGTTTAGTAGCCAGGACATTAATCTGGGGAAGCAGGAGGCCTGGCTTCTTGTCCAAACGAGAGTTCGGTGTTGTAAAAAGGAACTGAGAGCCATAGGGACTCTTTTTTCTGTCTGTAAAACCATGCAAAACTCAAACAGTTTTAGTAGGAGAGGCAAGTGACTGGCTGTACCAGGGTACCCTGTTCATGACCAGGGAAGTGCTAGGTCGAAGTTGTGAAACCTTCCAGGGAAAATGCAAGGAGAGCTGTATTGAAACAATGCACTACTCAGAAGATGCGAGGCTGCTGCCCATCAGACTGATAGAATAGAATCATAGAATCATTTCAGTTGGAAGAGACCCTCAGGATCATTGAGTCCAATCATAACCTAACTCCAGCATTAAACCATGTCCCTAAGAGCCTTGTCTGAGCACCTTTTAAACCCCTCCAGGGATGGTGACTCCACCATTTCCCTGAGCAGCCTGTTCCAATGCCTGACAATCCTTTCCGTGAAGAATTTTTTTCTATAGACAAAGGAGCTGATCATCTTGGCACTCTGAACTTCCCCTAAAGCTGTTGATCCCTACCTGACATAAATCTGGGGAAAGCTGGGATTGATGGTACATCTCCTTGCTGTGTGCTATTGGTAAATCAGCCCAGCTGCTCATGGTGCTTCCTCTTTCCTTCCTTCTCTGCTCTTTCCTTCCTTCTCCTTGGACATGCAATTTCCTCCATGCATTTTGCATTATTTTGGGCTACTGATTCCCCTGGGAATTGAGGAATTTGGGACTTAAGCTGTTTAAGGCTTGCTACTGCAATTCTGCATTACTTAGTGCACCTGTAGGTGCCAGTGCCTTGGTGAAAAACTAGGGTTAAATTAAGAGAAGAAGCTTTCTGTCGCATCTTGGATAGGGAATGAAAGCCAATGTACTGATGAGCCCTAATACTGTTGTTTTTCTTGCAGTAGGATCAATAATGTAGTGTTTGCTTTCCGAACCAAAGATGTCCCAATGATCCTTTGGAGCTTTGTGCAGTGGATATGGTAATTCTCTCAGCCAGATTGGTCTCTACCCTGGATGCAACCTTGTTGCCTAATTACTGATTACTGCTGTAGTTTGAGACTGCTCAAAAAAAAATGCTCATCCTTGAAGCAGGCGTTGATCTCCCTATGTTTTGTGAGAATGAAGGGGCATATAGATTCCTTATACGTTTGGAGAGATATGCTAGAAATTTTCCTTATGGAAGAGGTGGATCTGAGTGTATGGCAGAACATTTAGAAACCAATACCTCCTCTGTATGTGTATATTCATGAAAAAAACACTATTTAAAACCTGTACAATGTTTCTGCATCAGTTTTTTTGCTCTTTAATGGTCAGGTGTAAGTGGTATAACATTGGCTTCTTTTCCATGTGTAGCAACTCTTCATGCAGCCAGACTTTCTCGTTTGCTGTAAAGGAAGTGGGATTTCAGTGAAAATATTAGTCGCCTTTTTTTTTTTTTTTGCCTGTTGTTCTTGTGCATTAGCATTACTTAGGTAATCATAGTGTGTTTAGGAGCTGTGACAGCCTAAAAACTGAATTCTTTGTCAAAAATGCAATGTTGCCCTTAATTAAGATTAGAAACAGCACCTGAATCTATTAATTAAATAGTCAAAGTTTATATCTATTTTGGATATATTAATGAGCAAGAAAGTACATTTCTGACGAAAGTGTTGCCTAGAGTAAATGAGCTTCTGTGAGGCTTTTTTGTGGAGAAAAATAATCTATTGGTGCTGCAACTGTCACACATGCACAGTCGTGTAAAATTCATGTGGGATCTTTCCAAATTCTATGGTACTCAGAACAATAGCTGCTATTCCTTTTTCAAAGCTCTTCAGAGATGTTAAATAATCCTTGTGACAGCCTTATGAAGTGAGTATTGTTGTAATTTTTTATGGATGGCGAAACAATTAATTTGCATTGTCTCCAGCTGTACTGCAAAAGAGGGATTTTTCAAAGTGCCCATGGCTTGGCCCTCCACTAAGATATGCGGGTATGTTATCAAGGGGTGGGTGAATGCGTCTTCCTGCCTCTTCTAGCTGTAGCTGTGCCGATGGAGAGAGGAAAACAAAACCCAAACTTTTTGCAGTTGCAGGAGTCCTCAGTATGCAGGTGCATACATGAGGCTGGGCCCTAAGCGTGCTTGTAAAGGATGAATTTAGCTTGTTCTAAAATGATTCTGCCTGTGTTACTGGCATCACTTCTTGGAGGAGAGATGGGCAGAGCTGTTGGCTGTGATGTTTGTCCATGGGTGAAAGCTGGGTTGCTCAAACTGAATTAAGAGCACAGGTTCACTTATTTGTGGGATGAGGTCCTGGTCGGATCCTTCCCCCTGGGCTTGCTCAGGGTTATGAGTTTCCTTGAGGCAGGGCTCCTAGCTCCCTTTGATCCAAAAATGCTGCAGACACGGCTGTTTCTCTGCTACATGAACACTAGCAGTATCTGCAAGCTGAGGGAGGTCTGAATAACCAGGACGTAAGTTTCCATTTGGGTCAGCCCAGTGTCACAGCTTTCCTGTACAGCCTGGCTTTGGTTGCTGGTAATGTCTCTCTCTTCTCCCCCATCAGCTCTTTGTGCTGCCCTTCCAGCAGTTATGAATGCCACAGCAGATGGCTTGGGGATGCAGTATCTGTAATTACCATTGCAAGATTTGCCTAATCTTGACTGTGTGCAAAGAACATGGTTTTTTTTCCCCTGGAGATTTGAAGTTGAGGATACTTCACATGCAGATTGGGTCTTTTCAGGTGAACATGATGGATGTCTTTTCTCTCAACATAATTCATATGATGGTTTAGTGTTAGGAGTTTTCAGTCTTTTCCTGCAGGGTCAGCATTCAGGTTTCTGGTAGTGATGCAGGCTAGACTGCTTCTGGACCCAAATTTTCATGATGGCTTACATACAGTTAAATAACACAGCTATAATCAGTTTATTTGATAAAAGTAGATTTTTAAACCTGTTAACCTGCCTGGTAGCCTTCCATCAGGTTTCAGTGCAAATGTTGTTCCTCCTCCTGGCTAAGCAGAGATGCGTGGCTATATGGTTGACCAATCCACCTTTAATGCCTAATACAAGCATTTATCTCCCAGTTACAGTTCTGATTGATTCATCCAGCACTATGCTGCACAGTGTGTGTTTGGTTTTTGGGCCCCCATGTTCCAAATGCCTTCCTGCAGCCTGGGGCTTCCTACCAGCGTGTTGGAGCTGAACTTCTTCTCGTGAATCTGTTGGATGCCTATGGCCCTTGGGTTATAGACCTCTGGTTCCTCAGGCAGCTTCCTGGGGCTATGCACAGTACAGACAGTTGGAGCCCCTCTTTTCCTATGAATCTCTCTTCTCTATTTAAAGGATTTTTTAATTTTAATTTTAATTTTTTTAAATTCACTTTGCCTGTAAAGTACCTTTGGCTAAAATTATAAGCAGCTTTGGGAAGTTGGGCCAGATTTGAGATCCTTACTGATTTTTCCATCCCCCCTATTTCCAGTGAAATACCCTCATCACTGAGTTTGTGGAATTGAGGTGGCTCTTGATATTTTATGTTTTGTGGTTTTTATCTTGTCTTTTGCCTTTCTGGCCAAAGAAATCTTGTTTTCCTGGCCACCCCACAGCCAGCTTTCTATCAAGGGACAGAATGCCATGCCTTTTACTCACCTCTGTTCACAGCTAACTCTTCTGGAACTTGTGAATGTTTTCACATCCATTTTGAGTGTGCTATCACTCTTATCCATGGGAAGGACAACTGTTTGAAAATAGGTGTTTCATATATAGTTAGCACTGTGGCAAGGATGTTTACATGATCTCTCTTAAGAATTGAGATGGCTTAATCTGAATATTATGCACTTTGAGTAATTTAGTTTGCTTCTTGTCCTCTTGAGTTGAATTGTTTTTGATGATGGAAACTGAACTGGCTAGCTTAACTCTGCAGTTGTATTTTTCCCCAGTGTTTTTCTGTGGTGGTCTGAGACCTATCACTGCTGAATTCCTTGCAAGCTTTCCTGCCCAAATACTCATCAGAAAACACTCAATGCGCACCCTCTGAAAGGACCAAGTTTGCGTTCATTTTCTAGCAACCTTAGAGCAGTGTGTCTTAAGCTGAACTCCAAGGGCAGCAGCGCTATGGGGTGTTTCAAAAAGATGGACCCAAATAGCGAAATATACTGCTTTTGAAATGGGGTCCATCTTCCTGAAACGCCCTGTACTTCTACCTTGAGAAGTGCCTTGGCTGCGAATTGCTAAAGGCTGAGAGATTGGGCAGCAGCAGGGTCGCAATACACTTGCCAGGTCCTCTGCTCTTCCGTGGCCATCGTTTGCTGGCCACTGCCCGGGGATGTGTTGTACAACAGGGTGGACCTCGACTCTGAGCTGGTACAGACGTGCTCCTTTGCTGCTTTGGTCTTGCTCAGCCCTAGAAAAGACATTCAGCCTTGCATTGGAAACAAAAGCTTTGGTTAAAAACGGCATTGCTTCAGCTTGCTTGTTGCAGCTGTAGCTGTGAATTGAGAGCCATAACTTGATTCATGGGAAAGGTTTTTGGAGCATATAGTCTTAGAATGAACAGGTATGTATGCTCATGCTATTAGATCTGTACTACTAGCAAGGTCTCCTGGGTGCAACTGTGCCTATACTAAAGCCCTCTTGATGGTACTTTCCTCTTTTTGATTTATAAGCTTCTGCTGGCAACTTGCCAACAAGGAAATAAGCTTTACTGGCTGAAAAGTTTCATTTTAGTCTGTGTACTATAATTTTGTTTTGTTTTGTGTGGTGTGTTTTTTTTTTTTTTTTTTTTTTTTTTAATGGTATACTCCAATATACTGCCAGAGTAGTATATTGGCTTTTCAGTAGCAATATCATGCTGGAGAAACAGAGCTGATGGAAGTAGTGGTGATACTGAAGGGAATTTTTTGTAGTAGCTTGGAAAGCAGGCTTTGTAGCTTTCCAGGACCCAAAGGTATCATTAGCTTTACTGGAAAAAAATAAAGTTCCTTGTTTTGCTGTTTACCTGATGTACTGGCATTCACAGCATCATCTTGGCTATATTTCACAGTAAAAAAACAGATAGTGTTCATCATCACTGAACTAACAGGACCTGCTGTATGTAACCCACCATGAGCCTTACATCATTCAGGTAATGTGCCTGTACCTTTCTCTACAGCAAAAGAGAGTGCTATAATATTTTTTTTTTTCTCTTGTCTGTTTTTTTTTTTTGTCAATTTTTTAATGTCCTAAACCTTAAACATTTTATACAAAAGCAACGATCTCAGCATTTGACAAGCAGCCATATAGTAGGTCTGGTTTGAAGGCTGAACCTTTGGTTTGCTTTTAAGGCGCTACAGGTGGAAAGCCAGTACTTAACGTCCATCTACACTAATTCTTCAGACACCAATTCAAAAGCTGTCTTGATGGATCCCAAAGGAAGCTATGAACTACGGGGAAGGGTTATCTATGGATAACTTAGCTTGCTGGCCCTGAGAAAGGCAGAGGATGTGTTTTTGTATGAGGGAAACAGGTTGAAGCTTTAATGAACTTGGTGTTATGTTTGAAATCGGAACTGGTTGTTCTTCACACTCGCTGCTGCTGCAAAGGAAGGCACATCCATGGAGGACATGATCGCGTTTATAATGGCAGATTGAAGACTTATTTTTCAATGAAGGAACATCCAAAAAGAATGTGGGTTTTGGATTAGTTTAATGAGCATCTCCTTAGTTGATTTATTTTAATAAAACTTTGCTAAATGTTTGTTTTTAATTGAATATTTAAGCAAGTTGAAAGCAGGCATTTTACTGTCTCTTTTTAATTTGTGCTGATATGTGGTTTAGCATAATTATTTTTTAATGTTCTTTTTTAAAAAAGTGTGGTGCCCTCACCCTCCTGACCCTCCTCCTTCAAGAAAAAGTGGATTTAATTTCTTAGGAGAGAAATAGCTACTGTATCTCTGCTCTGTGACAAGGAGGCACATGGCAGGGGTGGGCTTGGTGAAAACATTGCTGGCTTTTAAAGTGACGAGTGCAGGCCAAAAAGCTTTAAAAATGGTCTGAAGCATACTGTGGCGTTTGTAAGCTCCCTTTCTGAACCTCATGGATTCAGTTCCAAATAAGAGCCTTGCAGCATTATGCAGATGCTTTGGTTTTACTGGGTCACCTAAAATAGCCAACTTTCAACTTTTTTTTTTTCTTTTTTTTCCGTTCTATTCCTTCAGGCAGCCTGTCCTTTTCTGGTTGATCAGCATTAACTTTCCTGAGATCTGGGTCCCTAGAGAGGGAACAGAGCCATATTCTTGTGTGTTCAGGTTCCTGCCTGATCCAGCATGGGGAGCAGTGAAATAGCAGAGTAATCCTGGATGTGAGCGTGTTGTCACAGGGCAGATAAAACTGGCTGTTTACCTCCTACCTAGTTGGCTCCTTTCTCCTTCCCAGTGCAATAAGAATATCAACACTGAGAAAAGGTTGGCAGCGGCTTTTGTAGTGGGATTGCAGTTTAGCCTGGAAGGGAGGAGTCTGCTGGTACTCTTAATTCTCCTCCTCCTATAGAATCAACCACAATCAGTTTTGGTGATATCATTGCCTACATTCATTTGTGCCTCTGTACTTGCACTGGAGTCTGTCCTCTAATGCTATTCATTAACACAGCTAGGTTGGCAAAACGTAAGGGAAAAGAAAGCCCCAGGCTTGTCTGTATTCCTACCAAATACCTGGTTTGATAATAACCAAAAATGTAGTGCTTCCACTTCACAGTTTGCAAACTTGAATGTGAGTCAATCTTATGTGGCTGCAAAAAAACCCCAACCCCCCCCCTTCTTTCTGACCCCAAAAGCAAAAACCAAGTGTGTGGGATGGGGATACACACCACTTTGAAATGACGCTTCTTGGCATGAGCTGGACCATGGCATGCAACTGAAGGCTTCACCTTTTAAGAAATGCTTTTTCCCAAGGACTAAGCTGTAAGAAAAACTGTGTGAAAAAATTCACAGAGATATCTAGAAAACATTACCAAAGGAAGGTTTACAGAATGAAGGTGGTTCTATGTAGAGAACACTTGAAAGCCTGCTGCAGATAAGGGAGTGAACTGCTCTCCTTGCCTGCTGTAGAGATGACAAGAAGTTATGGATTTAAGATGCAAAAGGGAGAGCTAGAAGGCTTTGGAAAAATCTTTCCATTGCCAAACAGAAGTTGTGAAATCTCTGTTGCTGGAAAGAACTCAAAAATAAAGATCCTGGCAGATGCTTGTGGGAAGGCTGGGGTTTGGTGCTCCTGCACTGGGGACCAGAGTGCTGGGTCCCTGGTGGGAAATGCGAGATGTGGGCAAGGGGCAGGGAGGAGCCAAAGAATGGAAGTCCTGGCTGTCTTTGCTCATCCCTTATGTTGCCATGCAAAAAATGTGTGGGAGCCTGGGGTGGGGGGCTAAGAAATTAGTGTTCATGATGAAGAAAATAAGTTAAAGGTGATGGAGAATCTTAGCTGTCAAAGGTTTGGGACAGCTAGGTTAGGTGACCACTTGAAATCCCCTTCAGCCGCGCATACTGTAATTGTGTTTTGGTAGAGGCTTGTACTGCAAGCCTGCTCCACTCTAGGAACTTTGTATGCTGTGAACTCCAGCACAGGGCAATGCTGATCAATCTGTGCGTCAGACTGAATGACCCTGGGAAGGGTATTGTTCTTTTAGCTTTTCTGACGTGGGGTCCTTTTAATTAATGGCTGCTTCATGTCTTCCACTTTAAGTATGTGAAGACAATTCACTTGCAGTCCACATTTGTTTCATGCAGAAGGTATAGCAAAGCCTTGAGGATACTGACCCCTTTAAACTGGAACTTGAACCCAGCTACTACAAAGACCATGGTGTTAATTTCCTTTGTTTTGCTACTTTTCAGCCATTCGGCTCTTGGTGAGTTTCTGTGGCACAGAATTAATTCTTGACAACCAGCCAAAGTACATGTGAGTTGCTCTGGCCAGAAGCATCAACTACCAGCAATGCGTGGAGGGCACTAAACAAAAGCTTAAAGGCTGGGTAAATCTCAGTCAGAAGCTTGCTGGTATGTGCCTGCAGAATTTCAATGCAAGCACGGGTTCTCTCTGCTTCTTGCCTTTTTGGAATTACAGCCATTGCACGAAGCTAGTGGGTGCTGAAGTAGTTTTGCAGAATGATAATCAATGAATTAAAATCTGCGTCAAATTCTTGGCTCCCTGTAATGCCAAGGACTTCACTAGCAAACATTAGAGATGAAGTACCAGAAAATTTATGGACTGTGATGGTCTATCACTCTGTATGAACAGAAAAGAAATACCATCCAGCTTCCTGAAATGCTTTCTTTTATACATGGTGTGCCTCAAATTGTTTAGCAGGACGTATGGGTTTTGTGTGTTGGTAAAACACACGACATCTAGAATGCTCCACACAAGGAACTTAATATCTTTTGAGTTCTTTCCCCAGCATTGACCAGTGCCTGATGTCAGCAGCGTTGAACTGCCATCAACTGTGTCTGAAAAGTTCATCAAAAGTATGTGTATCTTTAATATAAATAAGAACAGGTTGCTTCCTTGTGACTGCAAGGAATTTCGGTCTTCCTGTTGCTGACTGTGGAGTGTGTGCCTAGGAAGGAGAGACAGAACTAAGATCAACTGAGCCTCTGTTGAATGACTCATTCATTCAATGAGCTGTTGGGGGAATTTGCAATACGCTACTTTTTAAAATGCCGTATGCTTGTAGGAGAGGGAAGTCCTGCTGTGTTTCTGCCTTAATTACAGAACAATGTTAAAATGGGATTCTGTATGTTAGAAGCATTTTGGGTGCTACTGTTTAGTAAATGAACCCTCTGTCTTTGAAGATTCTGTCTTTTGCAGATAGTGTAGTATTTGGAGTTTGCAAATCTGGTATAATCTGGTAGAATTACACCTGTGAAAGAAGGTATAAGCAGCAGAAATCTGGTACCTGCATTTCGCAGTGCGGGTTTGTTCTAGCTAGCCAGTGAGTCCTCGTTAGCTCTGTGCTTCTAAACCTGAGAATAATTGTTAGACAAATTAAAAACCCACTGCACTGACACAGGTCCTCTCTGCAGGGGTGTCTGTCTGACAGCAACTGTGATTAACAAGTTCTAGCAGTGCCAAGCACATACAACTTGATTATAAAGTGGAGGTTTATTTTTTTTCCCATTGAGTTTTTTTTCCTTGAGACTGTAGCCAGCAGATCTTCTCTGGAAGAGGGTGGATCTTCTCAGACAGGTGAATTTGTGCATCTCCAACTTATCTTGATCTCTTGGTGTAATTTTCTCTTGTTCACCTCCTCCTCCTCTTCCATGTTTTATCCCACTTGCTGTAGGTCTTGTCACGGCTCTTATTTAAGCATTTGACTCAGTTGCCAAATTACAGTAATGAGCAGGTAAGTTTAATGCTACGTTGCATGATAGATTAAGTAACTGTACTAGTAATGCTTTATCTTTGTGTAGTTCATTTTTGTACTTCCTGTGGAATTATATCAGGTTTTCTTTATTGCACCTCTTAACCATCTTTCTTCTATACTAGATGTACATGGGGAAGGGAGAGGAAGGAGAAGGAACATGAAAGGAGTGAAAAGGGCCTTTAACTGTTCCTAGATTTTCTTGGTTTTACATTTATATAAGTGTGTGTGCTTAGAGCGCGGGCCGAGGTTCTCCCAAGTCCAGCAGGTAGGTACCCAAACAGGTCTACATTTGGGTAGATGCTGCCATTATTTCCGCTATGAACTAAGCCAGCAGGTTTTTTGGAAAGGGTCCGAGTTGAAATAGAGAAGGGTGTGTGGGGAGACGCTGAGCAGGCTGTGCAGGTTCAGCAGTTCAGCCCTTCTCTTTCTAGGACTCCCTGTTGCCTGCCTTGCTCTGCATTCCTACATTACATCTCACCTTGCCTTGCTTATTGCTTCCCGGATCTGTTTCTTAGACACGGAATTTGCTTCTTGTCAAACTTCTTTGTCCTCCACCATGGACCCAGTGGGTTGCTTCTGCTTCTTCCTCCCTCCTGTACCTCACCAAGGCACTTTCTGCTGCTTTTTCAGAGGATGAGAGGCTAGGGCTGTGCTCTGGAGGACTCTCACAGGCATTTAAGAGCTGCTGCGTATTTTTTAGAATGGCAGTATCTCTTTCTCAGGAGTCCCAGTTTCTTGCTTCAGGTCTGGATGCAATCCTAATTTATGTAGGATCCTATCTTAAGACTTGTTCAGATGTTAACTTAGCGCAGACAGCTTTGCAGTTCTTGCGATGGAAGTGACAGTTTCTGCGTGTGGAGGGAGCTGTGTAAGTTCGTGAAAGACCCTGGTTATACTGGCCAGTTCTTGACTGCAGCCTTTTTAGTTGTTTAGTGAGAGGTTATTTTGGGAGGAAGAATGTAATCAGGTCAAAAATCAAACCAGCCAAGGCTGACTTATTTTGTATGGGTATGTTTTTATTGCTGGGCATCACTCACAATAGAAGTTGGAAGAGTTGAAGTGTTCAAACTAATTTTTATGAGTGTTCTTTCCTGTTGGCAATGTGTGACTTTCCTGACATGATTTTGTTTCAGCTTCCTGAACCCTAATTTCTGTTTTGTATTAAATGTACTTCTGACTATATAACAGAAGTGCCTTGGTGAAAGTAATAAAGCCCAAAGGGGAGCAAAACCATTTCCTTTTGACTTAGAGTTTTTTCTATAGATCAGCTGTGTCTTGTTTTGAACTATTTCGTGCTTAATATGAATATGAAATGTAAAGTCCTGCCAGTGAGCAGAGTAAACTTTATAAATCACTTAGGTAAAATAAGGTGGAATATTTGGAGTCTTAAGCCATGCTAATGTCACATTTGTTCTTGGTGTCATGGTGGTTTCCATCAGTAATCGCAGTGACCTTGGAGAACAGGGTAGCAGCTCTGTGCAGGTAGAAAACACTTTCCTAAAGTGTGTGTATCAGGTAGTTAATGTTTTTAGTTAATGTCTCCGATACCTAAACCCCATTTTTTTTTTTAGTTCATAATGTATGCTCTTCTGTATTGGAACGTGATTTTGCTCTTTTTCTTAATAAAAAGAGAAACTCCATGATCTCTCACAAAGCCATAGTGGGAAATAGTGTTGCATATCTCTTGAGATGTTGTGGAAGCCTAGTCCTTTCACGCTGCTATCTTCTATTTGCCTTCTGTGCAGCTCAGTTTTTAAGTGTGTGCTTTTCTTCTTGTGGTCACTATTGTCAAAAGTTTCTTCAGTTATTTGTCAGACTGATACCATGCAAAGTATTCCAAATACTCTGAGAAAAGCAGCTTTCTTTCCTGTGCGCTGAAATCACGTGGCCATCCACCAAACTAACTGGCTGGAAGGGGTGAGGATGGAGGGACCGGGCCGATTCTAAATCTGATTGTCATCTTCTTTAATTAAATGCTGTGGAGACTAGTGGGGGGGCGACTCTGGGGTCTGAATATCTAATGTCGCTTTAGGCACTCTGGGGTATTTCTCCATGCCTGGAGCCACCCCTCTCAAAGAGTGTAGGTTTCCTGATGGTCTGGTGTCACATCTGCCAGTTCCATATGGATGCTGTGGATGTATCCTGGAACTAAAACAGATGCTTGGCACCTGTGTATAGAAACCTGTATCTCTTCCGTAAGTGTTGGTAAGAAGTTCAAGGAACGTGTTGTTTGGGGTTCTTTTGTCTGCCTGTTAACCTAGAAGCCTTTATAACTGGTAGACCTTTCCTCAAACCTCAGCTTAAAATCACTCTGAAATGAAGATGTTAGAGTAAACTATAGTACAGTAATGTTCCATGAGTTCAACATTGCAAAAATGCAAATGTGTAAGCCTAAGAATAGTGTGTCTTCAAAGACAGATATATAATATATACTTATGGGACTGCAAGTGCTGTAAACTTTAATATTTTCATTGTTGGCAGGAGCAAGATTTTTATTATGCATTAAATAGTTTCTAAGCAGCTGAGGCAAGTAGTGTCTGATCGTTTTCTTTACTGCATGTTCCTAGCCACGGTGTCATACTCATTTTAATGAAATAGCATGCCTCTGCCATGATAAAGGTAAAATAAGCAAGGCAGTGAATGGATCAGTATGGTGATACTTTTTTTTTCCCCCTGCTTTCTCACTGTCCTTTAGCACAGTACTTCCAAACTAATAAATACATTGGAACACTATGTGATAGCTTTGTAATAAATCTGATGTTCGAGAGAAACAAGAAAACGTCTCTGGAGGTTTCCAGCTTTGGAAAAATATTTGTCATGTGAAGAGCAAAATAATTTCCTAGCAAAAAGTACTTGCATCTCTATGCTTTCCAATCATGTGTTATTCATCAAAACACTCAGATATATGTTTAAGTCCTCTTGATTTCAAGGCACCCATGTGTCCTGAATGAAGCTGCTTTATTATTATTATTATTATTAATAATAATAATAATAATAAAAAAAATAAAGAGCATTTTAGAATTTGATGAGACCATAATTGCAAAGCCACCTTAGAACAGAAAATACTAAAACCATCTTGAGCTGTGGAAAGAATGATTAGTCTGGATAGTAAGAGAAAGTCCAGCCTCTGAAGAGCAGTCACATCAATGGGTGCAAATTCAAGTAAGATTCTCGGAGTCTGTGAATGTTGTTGATAATGGTAGCTGAATGCCTATCTGAAATAGGGGCGATGGAAGTTACTTGCTCACTAAGCATTCAGATTTTATTAAAACTCCTTGTATGTAGGTGCATATAAATTGTCTGTGTAGATTTGTTTGTTTAGTATTTTGAGTAAGCATTTAATATTATAAATACCTTTGCAGGAGGGAAGGCATAAGGTGGAAGGAGAGAGGTTTTGGGATTTTTAAAGTATATATTCGTATTCTCTTAGTTTTCTACATGTCCAAGAGAAAGACAGGAGCATAGTTGGCTGTTTTTAAGAATCAAGCAACAGGCAGAGCTTTAGGCCTAGAAATAAGTAATTAGAAACGTTCCCCCCAGTTCAGTAACTCATGTGCTTTTCTGCGGTAACCAGCACTTCAAGTGATGTGTAATCCAGGTTATTGCACTGCTGAAAAGCAAACATCCTTTCCTTTGGAGTGCACCAAATGCTTGCAATTTTCAGGTGGTGTTAACTGTGTGCTTGTTTTTAACTATTTGTCTTTGTCTTAAAATCAGCTGCTATTTTGCATATGGATCAAAATATGTTCTGTTCACCAGTAGTACATTGAAAAGCATGTTATAACATTATAATGAAATAGGCAAAAAATACTATAATTTGTGCTTTCTGAAAAGCTCAAATTGTGTTTGAGGATTGTGATCAAATGGCGCTTTGTGGCATAACAAATCACTGGGCTGTGTGTAGCTTGGGAAGGAGGTGGCAGCAGAGCCTGCAGCACCATGGTTGGGGCTGGGCAGTGGGG
This sequence comes from Patagioenas fasciata, assembly GCF_037038585.1. Taxonomy (NCBI): domain Eukaryota; kingdom Metazoa; phylum Chordata; class Aves; order Columbiformes; family Columbidae; genus Patagioenas; species Patagioenas fasciata. The sequence goes on from NC_092520.1 coordinate 97,569,877, forward strand.
CAGAACACTGCCAAGTGAGGCACCTGGCAAAATGCACTCACAAGGAATCATAACCATTCCTTCTGACTGCAGAGTGCTCAAAAAGAGAGATCTTGTTCATACTGACTCGGGCCAGTCAACAAAACTTTCTAAAGTCTATTGCAGTGTTTCTCAAATTCATCTGCTTGTGTACAAGTGGTACCAGGGTTGACCTCGGTGATCCAGAGGGCACTTGCATGTTTGCTTTACCCATGCACTTTACCCTGATTATGTGACTTTTCCAAATGGTATTTATATTTTAAGCAACATGGGATTGCAGCGGGATCTCTGAAGGATGTTGGATATTGAATTCGGATGCCGGTAGCGGTGTGCATGCATGGGTCAGGACATACTTGCTGTTCCTTTCCGGACATGCTCTGCACCAGTGCAGGCTGGCACCAGTCATTTTGGCAATGCATCCTTAATCTTTTGCCATACTCGTGGTGTGTGCAGCTGGACACATCTGTCAGTAACAGGAAGCATCTGACCAACTGTCTTGTCTGCTGGTGACACCGTGAGGCGCTTCATCTGCAAAAGGGCCCTGGATGAAGGAGGACACATAAACATGGACGGAGTCAGCTATCCCTTCGGGCCTGTGAGCCCAAGCAGTGCAACGTTGAGCCTCATGAGCCATGTGAGGTGCAGCCCCAGGGAAATCCAGGGAGGTCGATCTGCTGTCATGGAGGCCCTGGACATGTCTGGGTGATGTGTGGTTCCTCTGCTCCTGGGGCAGCTGTCCCTGCGATGGGATGTCGGCCAGCAGCGCTTCTTGGGGACCTCCCTGCAGACCCAAACCTGCTGGCTTAGCAGTTGCAGGTCTTCGGTGCTGCAGGATTACCTATTGTCTACCAAAAGTGGTGCAACCTTATTTCTCCATTTGCCAAAAGTGGATTGGCATTTGATATTCTAAGGTGGTGGTTGTGCTGGAGAGCAAGGTGAAGCTGGGAGACCTGCAAAAGAAAAGCTGTAATGCCCCTAGATGTCTCCTCTGAGGTGTGTGTGAAGTCTTAATCCACTTACTACTGAATGCACTATGCTTAGGATGCTCTGTGAGAGTGGAATTTTATTTTCCATGTGCCAGTAAATACTTGAACCTTTAATTATTTGTATTGTTTTATGGGTTCCTTATTCCTGAAAGAGCAACTCTTCCTAAAATCTGGCATCCACTTAGGAAATGTTGTGTTTACATATGACTTTGTTTCCTGTGAGGATAATGAGAGAGTTTTTGCTATGTGGTAATAAATGAATGTGATGGATGTGGAGAGGCATCTCACAATTTTTTAAATTATTTTTTTAAATAGTTTTAGTTTCTTAATAGGGTAGTAAGTGGCTCTACTGTTCCATTTTAGCCTCTTGAGGCATCTTGAAAATGAGAGGAAATCTGACCCTATGCTTAGACTGGCAAGGAGATGGGAAAGCAGGCTTCTGACATGTAGATGCCATTGACTGTATTTCCTGCAGCTTGAAGGCAGACAGTCTTACTGGAGCACCCAAATCTGTCACGTTGAAATAAAAAAAAAAAAAAAACAAAACCAAACAACAGAACCAGAAACAAACAAACAAAAAAGCCTGGTTCCTCAGTATTTGTTCATTTCTCTTTTTCCTTTGCCCATCTTTGTGTTTAAAAGATTAATTTTATTATTGTCTTTCTCTCTGTAAAGAAACTGGCTTATTCGGGTAATGGTATATTCTTACAGTCAAATGTTATCTTTTTTTTCCGTTTGATTTTAAAATTAAAAAAAAAAACATGCTGTGAAATTAATCTGAAAAGCAGTAGGTAGATTAAAAGGGAAGACTCTTTAACACAAGTAATGGAGCTCTCAGGAGCAGAGCAACTGGAAGCAGGGGGAGGTGCAGACATGAGAAGGAATAGATCTCTCTGACTGTGCTGTTTAACATTTAAAAGCATTTCTGCATGGGGCATGAGTAAACTGCCAGCTGTCTTTAGTGTTTGCAAAGAATTATTCCCCTTTCCCTTAGTCATTGTGGAGTCACTTGAGTATATCTATACATTAGCAAGGGTTTTTTTCTGCCCCTCGTCCTGGTAACCCCAGAGTGAACGGTGCTTGGGATCACTTCATGCAGTGTGGGGATCACTGAGGCAATCCCGAGTAGCTGGGGGGCAAGAAGCCTTTGTATATGTTTTTGTTGGGTTTTGTTTGGTTGGTTTTTGTTTTTTGAATTTTTGTGTGTGTGTGTGTTGGTTGTTTTTTCATATATTTATTTATGAGTGGAAGAAGCTATGTGGATGAAATATGAACATAGGTGAAAGCAAAAGAGGATGTATAACACCCCCCCCCCCTTTTTCTTTTTTAAATTTCCTAAGACTTTTGGGTGCCTTATGTTCCCTCAGTTTGAGGTTTTGCCCATGACTTTTAGTGTACATGTATGCCGCTATGTGTATTTTCTGCACTTTTTTTCCCCCCAAATGATATTGCCCAGTTTTTGGAAGTATAAGCTTGCATGCAGTGTTTATCCCCATAGAAGTTTCTGTTTGTGTGTATGTTGCTGGATATGATTTTCAGAGTAGAGATTTTAGGAGTAAACTCAGATTTGATGAGAGAATTGATCCCTCTGTCTGCCTCCCCCAGCACGTTACCGTCCCGTGCCCAGCAGAGGTGAGAGAAGCCTGCTGTGCTGCCCTTACTTTCTTGCTGTCTTCAGAGAGGCTGATGGCTTTCATTGATAGAGCTGTAAGCGAGACAGACCAGCCTTCTTTAAAGCCTCCGTGGCTAATTAATTGGTCAGTACGTTTTAATTTGTCCTATATAGTTTGCCGCCTTGGCTACCCAGACTATGAAGTTCAGATCTTTACACCGTTATGTGACAAACCGTTTCAATTTGGTTATTGTTATTTGATCCTGTAGCTGTTGCTTAGAGAAGCCGACAGAGAGCCCAGCTAGGTAGTTCTTTGTTTCCTGTGCTTTTGTGCATCGATTCCTGGTGTCTCCTTTCCTTCTGCATAGATCATAATGCTACACACATCTGATCTCCCATAGAGCTGGTGTCCAGGTAAAGTTTCGCTGCTGTACCTTGTCACGGAGCTTGAAACAACAAAGTAAATAAACAGCAGCTGCATTGATCGGAGCTGAGTGTGGAGTAATACAGTAGCTTTAAAAAAGCATCTGCTTCCATGTTGTCACTTAGAGAGGGGATCACTGTGTGTAAGGATTTGTCATCTGGAAGAATCAGCCTGTGTGTGTGAATGGGGGCATGTTTTAGGTTTAGCATTTTTCTGGTTCGCTGTCACATGGCATCATGTACTATCTGTGCAACGCAAGGCTGGTTGGAGTACTGTGTGGCAAGCTGGGCTTGGGTTCTGTGGTATAGGGAACTTTGCACTTGAAATTCTCACCCTTGAAGTGGTGATCTGAAGAAACAAACAAGCAAACCAAGTTGTTCTCTTTTCCTTAATGGCTCTTCCTTGTCCCCTCTCCAGTCTTCTACACAGAATTGCTTTCTCTTTTTCCATTTCTTTCCTTCCTCCCATGCATCTTCAACTAAAAAAATAAAATTACTATGTGCATTCTTTTACTTTCGCTCTGTAGGCTTCTCTTAGTCATTCTGCTTCATTATCACAGAATCCCAAAAGGTTACAGGTGGGAAGGGACCTCCAAAGATCATCTAGTCTAATCCCCAATTATCAGCATGTTTTCTATATTTCCTTCTAAATATTTTTTTTGTACTTCCTCTTAATTTCTTTTCCTGCCCCTCTTCCATTCCCTGATCCCTTCACCCACCCACTTCTTGGGTTCTTGAATCACAAGCCAAAGGTAGAGGGTATAGGAATTATCCCAGGGTTAACCACACATTTCAAAAATCTGTATGCAATCTATAACTTGCCTCCAAGAAGTAGTTCCAGACAAGGCTTAAAAAATGGTTAGTCATGAAGACTATGCTGGCTCTCAGTAAATTCTTCCATTGGCTGGTGATCTTTGCTGAAGTACATGGCTTGTGACCTGAATTTTTTTAGTTTCATCCAGAAGGTGGTGGCTCTTGTTTACCAAGCTTTAGTCCCAGCAGCTTTTGCTTAATCTATCATAAAATGGGCTTTCGTGTGGGGACTTAAAACTGTGATCAGGTTTATGGATTTGTGGGTTGGTTGGTTTGGTTTTTAACTTGAAACAGCTGTCCCTGTTGAGTTTCTTGATGAAGACTTGTTTTCTGGTGGTTGCAATTGTTTGTGAAGCTCTTCCATGCACACTTCTCAGTCTGTGAACTCAATCCTTGAACTGCTGAAGTCAGAAATGGACATGGTGATGTGGATGCATGAAAGCCTCATCTCCTGTTTATATAAGCCCCTGGCTACAGCAAGGCCATGCTTCTTTCTTATCTTCCTCCCCACGCTTCTTGATCACCACCCTGCATCTTCAACATCTTTGTTGGCTCTTGTTTCTTCTTCTGCCCCTCCTATGGAATTTCCTTTGTCTGCTCTGCTTCAGGACCGTCACAGCTTCTGATGATGTGCATGTTCTTCTCTTCACCATTTCCCCAGGACCCGATTTTTATACCTTTTGGGTAGAGGTACTGGTTTGAAGGCCATTGACCAAATACTGGCAGGCTGTCAGTATGGTTCTACTCTTCAGGCTGGCTTTTGAGGAAGCAATGATACCAAGTCATAAGGCTCACCAGGCTTGGAATGAACTGTATACATAGTGCCCTCCCTTTGTTTTCAGTGGTTCAGCATTTAGAATTAAAACAAAACAACAAACCTACCTCTTTGCTTTTCTAGGTTCCTTTCACAGCTTTTGTGGGGAGAGTAGTTCTTTTAGTCACCTGGAAGAAAAGCTGTGAAAAAACCAACAGGGCTCATACACAGAACTCGGTGTTATTAAAATCTTGATAGATGGACAGAATGTAATAGTTTTATTTGTAGTACAACGGTAAGGCCCCGTTTGCTTTAAGCCTTATAATTTGTCGGGCTCAAAATAAGTCTCGGAAGCTGTTGATTTCTCAGTTCACAAAGGTAGCACTGAAAGATATTTGAGGAGAGCAAGTGTCTTTTTTCCATCCTTCAGTTTTGACAATCAGACTAAGCCTGTTCTGGGGAAAACTGTCACCTTGGAAAGGTCATTCATGTATTCAAATAACAGCACGGAGGAACAGAAAACTCTTTCAGAGCAGGTGTCCAGAGACGCAACAGAATATACCTGCTTGTATTTTATTATACCTGTCATCACAGAAATCTGGTGAACGAGTCTCCAGTTGCCAGCAGGAGAAAGAAGTTACAGTGAACAATAAATAAGAGGCCCATGGGGAACATTTAAGGCATCATCTTTTGCGCACACTGAAAGCTCTTTTCTACCATGTGGAAGGAGAACAAATAAGTAAAATTTCAGTATGCCACTGATGGGACACATGTGAAGCATTAGGAAAAATTAAAAGATTGAGTTACTTGTGTTTCTTGCTGAAGTTAGATCCTTATCTCTATATGGACAGAATCGAGAGCAGGTTTTCCTTTTAGAGAAAGGAGAAATCAGTCAGTCTGGCACAGGAATATAAACCCACTTTTGTTCTTCAAAGTCTGAAAGTGCTTGGTGGAATAGATTGTATTGTGTGAAAGGCTCTTGGAGCATATGTACCTTTGCAGTTGTAATTTTTCTTTACATGGTTCTTAGCCTTTGCATGGAGAATACAGCCATCCTGGAGGTGGGCTGTTATCTGACACTGAAAATGTTGCAAGAGGGGAGACTGTGGTAGTCTAGTGGTAAACTAGTGTTTGGTTAAACAAAAATGTGAAATGCAGTTTTGTTCCATAATATTTCTCTGTCCCATTACGGCAACTTGGAAATAAAGGTCATCAAAGCTGAAGCTGTGCCTTATGAGTCTAATTTAACTGATCTGTGACTGAGCTGGAGAGGGGCAGGACTGTGCTGATCAAATCTTTGTAACCAAAAAAAGCCAGTCATAGAACAGACTTCCTCTGTTTATCAGACTTCCTCTAACAGGCAAGAGTACCTGGGAGCTTTATCTTGTGTGATAAGTAAAGAATTCGGCTTGTGCAGGGCTTTTTTAGTAGTGGTGGTAGATTTTAATATGAAGTACTAACGATGTATTTTAGATTAGGTCTTATTCCACATAAATACTCCTGTGCAGGCATGTATTTGTGTAAAACTTTTCATAAAAGTGAAATAATCCAGAATGTGTCCACCTGATGGCTCTGACCTGTCTTCCAATCAACACACTTGCGTGGCATTTTGGTTTTGCAAGATGAGCAAGCTGTGGACTTTTCACTTACCTGCTGTTTGGTCTCTGTGCTCTGGAATTCACTTTGCAACATGTTGTAGGAAGCTTTTCTAAGGATGCCAGATTTTTCAAGTGCAAGCTCAAATACTGGTTCCTACAGTGTTTTCTCTTCATTTGTATTTTTGGGTTGTTTGTTTTCAGACAGCAATGTGGGACCATTGCTTGGTGTCACGATTCTGAGAATCATTAAGGTATTTAGGCTACAGCATGTGTTTGTGTGATTGCGCAGCCTGGTAGCTCAGGCTATTTATCTGCTGTGGCTGATCGGGGTAGTGGAAGAAACTGAACTGCTTTTGGATGCACTTACCTGCAACAGCCTCTCCTGGAGATGTTTTTGCGTATGGAAATGAGCATGGCCTGATCAGGAGAGATACCTGTGCAGGACAAGGGCAGCTGCTGCTGGGGGCAGTGCTGGTCCTGGGGTGCTCTGTGCAGGAGCACACGGATGCAGTGGTCTCCCTCTGCCTGGCTCTCTGGACAGCCTGGGAAATTGCTGTGTATCACTGCTCCATATCTGTTCCCTTTTGGAACCAGCCTTCCTGGCATATCAGTAGAAAATTTGCCTTAATCTCTTTGGAAATTTGCTAACTATCAGAGGCCCATGATGTCAGAATCCTTAAACTCATTCTAGCATCTTTGTAAATGAGAACTACTTCTGTAGAAAGACGTTTTCCCTATGGTTGTTCTGGGCAGTGGCTTGCTTGCTTGCCATTCTCCTGACTTTAGGCTTTCCCAGATGGCAGCCAGAAGATTGTAGGGCAAGCATTCATGGCAAGCCTTGGTGCTGCCATCTCAAGAGCTGCTTTATCACATGCTTAAGCTTGTCTGTGAGGGGAGCAGGAAAGTGGAAGCCTTATGTAGAAGAGCTGCAGTAAGCTCTGCAACACACTGAAGAGGCAGAAAGGTTGCTTCTGCAAATTGCAGCAAGTCCATTGGGCTGCATAGTGGTCCTCCCTAGGGCTTCACGCTCCTGTTTTAGTCTGAGGGCTTTTTAAGGTTTCCGTAAAATAATTTTACAGAAAACATGTGAAGCTCATTTTCCATTTAATCTTATGAAAGGTTACTGAGTGAAGTTAACAGTTCAGACTTGAGTGCCAATTTTGTGAAATATAGGTGCAGGTAAGTCACAAGCTCATTGGTTTTTGGATGCGCACGATTGATACTGTCCTTGAGAGGACTGCATCAATGTGGATTTCCCTTGATTTTTGCTATGTGATAGAGAATGTTTGCTATCTTGCTGTTACTTGCATGTACAGTAGCAAAAGCAAATGCTGTTCCAGCATTTTAGAGTTGGAAATCTTGTGGATTTCCTCAGGGAATGTTTGTTCCTTACGTTCTGTAGGATGTGCTTGACTGGGGATGATGATTTTGGCCAAGAACACTGCACCAAAATGTTTTCCACACAATGGGCTGCTCCTGCATCAAAATCAGCAGCTGTTTCCTCATAGTGCTATCTCCTGCAGCACTGTCCTCTGGCAATTCTCTCTTCTCTCCCTAAGGAAAATGCACACTGGAGAGCTGATTCATCAGCCCAGTGATAAGCTGTGCTCAAATTAGTCCTTTCCTCAGGCTTCAGAATATTGTCCAAACATGAACAAGAGTGCATACCACTAAGGTATTAGTGTACAGCTCTGGTCAAGTTCTGTCCTTGGCATTTGTGAGGGTCCTGATACCCCATTTGAAAGTGGGGCCATTTCTGTCCCCTTTTGCAGGTAGCTGCCAGATCTGCTTAGTCCATTCCCGACACTGACCTTTTTAATTCCTTTCGTCCCTGTCCCCCAGTTTGGCTGTTCTCTGTTGTCTACTTCTCAAACCCCTAAAAGAGCAGTGAACTGCCTGATTAAGAGATTTTATTTATTTTTTTTTTCAATTTGTTCTGCAGCTGTTTCTTCCCTTTTCAGGGAGCAAACACTGAGGTGCACCAGAGGATCTACATCTAGGTGGTGATAATGTGTTTGTAAGAACTGTTATCTCTCTGATTTTGGTGGCTGATAAATGCTCATGGTTGGGATGATGGGTCAGCATGCACATATAGTTCAGGAGCTGGGAAAGCACTGAAGTAGAAAAAGAAATTACTGATAAATTATTCTAGTCTCTAGAGATAATAATTATTATTGGGTTTTTTTCACCTCCCTTGGCTAAAATATTGTTTCTCACCTCCTTCAGTTTTGGAAAGCCCTTATAATCTTCCTATGTCAGAGTGAGCCTGAATGTGAAGAAATATTCCCTCCATTCCTTGATATCTCCTTCATGTAAGATCTAGGTACCTGTCTGGAATCGTGGAGGACAGGAAGGGCTGGGCAGTATACATCTTATATATGTGTCTGTAGAGGAGTCCTTATATGGGAGGCTGGTGATGGTTCATGGCAAGATGGAAAGGGGCCACCTTTGGGAAGCAGTGGGTCAATCAGCAAAGCACTCAGTGGTATTATTTGCTGGAGTGCTCTGAGTGCTGTGGGACCTTGTCATCTACCCTGCTTAGCTGCTGGCTTGCCACCTGTCTTGTTTTGGACCATGCTTGGCCTTCTGGCCTGTCTTTTAGCAGTATCAGTCTAGCTGTAGAGTAATGCCTCACGCAGGGTGCATGCCAAAATGAAGTCCTAACCTTGCCTTAAACTGTTCATGTGGCATGTAAATCAGCACAAAGTCCACTGAAGAAGAAATAGTCTTCTACAGCAGTTTGCCCTGAGCCCATGGGGTTCAGATCCTCAGAGGCTGATTAATACTAGCTCTGCGTTTGATAAACTCTGTTTTTTTTTAATGTCATGTTTGGAGGAGGAAAGGGGAAAGTACACCTACGTGTAATGCTCAGACTCAGGATATTGCTCAAACTGGAAATCAAAGAACTGTATGGTGTGATTTTTCTGTCCTTAGTTGTTCAAATAAACATACCAGTCCCTGTTCTTTAGTAGTTTTAGTGATTATAAAGGTATCTATTGTAGGGAAGATTGAAAAAGCACCTGTCTATCAGATACTTGAAGCAAAAGTTGTATTAAGACAAAAAAAAATTCCAAGCAACAGAACTGTATTGCAGCATAGCACATAATACTCAAAATGCTTTTTAGTGGAACCTATCTCTTCCCTTCAGTGCCAGTGCTGGGTTTTGGCCAGGATTTTGGAGCAGCTCTTTGAGGATTTGTTTCTACGGAAGAGAGAATCTCTGTGCCGGGGAGTCGTGGCTTCCTGTGTCTGCGTTAACGGCATGTGCAGTGCAGTAGGAGCAGGCCAGAGGATCAGATTTCAGTTTTACTTGCTTTGTCCACTTAATGCTCTCTGAATTTGAGTTAGCCTTCTCCCTGGACTGACTGTCTTCCCTGTGCGTGTGCTGCAGAGCTCTCTGAAGGTAATCTGCCCAACTAACCTCTACTCTTGGACTGTTGCTCCAGGAGGTGTCAATTTGTCCTCCTCCCCATTTTTTAGGGATGTTTCTAGCATGTCGTTGCCCTATCAGTAGTGTCTGTATAAGCCTCATGTGGGAACAAGTTTTATTTCTCTTTCTGCTCGCTTGAGTGACCTATGCAACCTACTGCCTGGATCCCCTCCTGACTCTTGAGATGAGTGATGTCAGGGAAGATGGGTGTTTTTCACCATCACCTGCTCCAGGAGCACACCCAAATGACCAGAGTCAGACTGGCCATCCTGTTGTTTGGGGAAGAAGTCAGAAGTAAGAGCTTTCTCTGAAGTTTTGCAGCTGCTTTTTCTCTGGACCTGGTGGAGAAGCTTGGTCTGGAAGGGTGCCATTGCTTTTAAGACACAAGATGACCAGCAGTGGGCACAGCTTTTATGTGTGGAGAGTCGCAGTCAAGGTCTTCTACCATCAGATAGTATGGCATCTCTGCTGTCACCAAATTAAATGTTAGCAGTCCAGACCTTGTGCAGAAGAGTGACTGTCATCTGTAAAGTATCATAACCCTCAGTTCCTGCCACTAGTGGTGAGCAGATGTGGGGTGAGCAAGTTTGGTGTGGGTGTAGTTATGATCAGGTTTTCTAAGGCTCTCTTCCAAACCTTTTATCTCCATGTGGTGAGACTTTTCAACAAGATAACCTGGGCCTTTGGCCCTCTGTGTATCCACAGGCAGTATGAGCAGTATTGATTCTAGCCTGGTGCCTGGCCCAAGACTGCTGTTAAGTAAATAGTGGGGGCAGCCCTTTGTTAGTCCTGCCAGTTTCAGATCGTGGAAGGGAATTTCCCGGCACGGCCTCATATCTTACCTTACTGAAGTGTAACATGCTGCCTGGTTCTTCCTGCACAAAAGGTGAGAAACAAATATATCCAGTGCCTTCTGAGTCATGGGTGGCTGCTGTGGACACTTACTGAGGATGTGGGGGAATCTTTTCTGAGGTTGTAATTTCCGCCTCCCACACTTGCTTCAGAAAGTTGGAGTACCCAGCATGGCACTCACCTAGGACATTTATTACAAAGGAAAACCACTGTGATCAGTGGCCGGGAACAGACAGAGTGTAACAAGGAATGAAACTGTGTGCTGTGACTTACTAGTCAGACTGAGAATATGTCTGTGCTGAATAAAAAGCAGGAGATTCCTGATGGACTCTGAATCTGCTAACCTGCCCTCCCCATTTTTGCATGCTTATGCATGCACACATGTGTGTGTTCTGTTCCTGGTGGCACTCAAATCAACCATTCTTTTTTGTCCCTTTTGATTAGTCTTGACAGCATCTTTGCTGAGCCTTCAACCCTTTGGGTCTTCCTCATGTCCAGGTTTCTGCCTGGTGACAGGGGCTGTCCTTGCCTCTGAGACCTCCTCTGCATCAGAGGACCTTGTGGAGCAGAGAAAAACAAACTTGTTCTTCGTGTATGGAAGGGCTCTGACTAGTTTCCCCAGGTTTGTAATGACGGCATAGCACAGTGGGAGCAGCAGCAGAAGATGGAAAGCAGTATAAACTGGTAGACCTATTTTTGCTCCTCCTGTAAGGTACAGGTGAAGTTGAACTCTGAATAGGATATCCTACCATGTGTGGTAATTACCTCTTCGCTATGGCCAGTGCTGTAGTGCAGGAATCTGTCCTGCAACCTGCTCAAATTTGCACCAAGGGAAGGCAGAGAAGCATGATGGGAGAAGAGGGGAGAGGCAGAGAGTGAAGGAGGGAAGAGGGCTCCTCCAAAAATGTTGATCCCTTGGGTGCATGGGAGTTTTTTGTTTGTTTTGTTTTGCTGGCCCGTGCTGAAGGAAGAGCTAGTTGGGACTATCTGGTGGCCTTTGAGGGCCCCATCAGTAACTGTTGTGAATCTGCTCTGTGCCACACAACAGCCCACCTGGATCAAGGAATGACCTAGGAGGCCTGTGTGGTTCTGGAGTTGTATCCCGCTGGATAATGAGGTGCATATAGTCAGGGCCTTTGTGGTCTGTGTTAGAACATGCTGTGTGCAGGTGTGCTTGGTCAGCAGGACTGAGCAAGGCCCTTGTACAGGGCAAGGAGCAGAGAGATACTTTCTATTATAGTTCAGCTGCTTACTGTGCGATGAGCACCAGCAATCTTCTGCCCTTGTGGAATTGCTTTTAAAGGCATGACAGCCTTCCCAGTCAGGTTGCTGATGTTTGGCTCTTTGCTGACTCAAGATCAGTGAGTGCGCTGTAATTCAGTGTGAAGACTCATATGCACACATCTTTCTTCCCTAGCAACAGGTATAGAAAAGCAATGCACTTACCAGCGTTGTAAACAGATGAGTTAATGCAGGAGATTGCTGCTGTTGGCCATGGGGGAGAATGGACGAAGAGAAATGTCCATTCCCTGCACATCAATGTTCCCTCATAGCACTTACAAGCACGGTCTGGGAGGCATAGGGACTGTGCTGTGTTCCGGTGGCTCCTGTGTGATAACCTTGGCCTCAGCTTGTGTCACCAGCAGGGTTTAGAGTGGCACACCAGGTAGATCTTCTGATTTGGTTTCATCTAAAGGGAATCTGACTTGTGCACACTAAAATCACTCTGTGGTCCAAGTTGCAGAAGCAGTAGCGCATTTCCTTCAAAAGCAGACTGGGGCTGTGTATTAATGTGCTATTGTAGATCAATGGAGCTTGCTGGCTATGGATAGGGCTCAGTGGTGTTCTTGCAGGACCTCCCTTGTTGCTTTTTCCAGCTTCTCTTAGTAGACACAGGTGCTGGAGGTCTTGTTGCAGTCTGAATTCCTCTGAAAGAAGCTATTTTTGTAGCTCATGTGCTCTTGATTGCAGCATGGCTGTCCTGGGAGTCACCTCCCAAGTTTGTTGTTTGGATGTGTCCTTGTGATCTTGTGTTTGTGGCCAATGTTAAGGAACCAGTTCATACCTGCAGGATGTTGGCCTGGGTCTGAGAGAACCCCATTGGACATCTCCAGTGTTGAGGAGGGTATGTGAGCAATGCTGTGTCTGTAATTGCAGATGGGTTATACCTGGCTGCATATTGGCCTTTGTGTGCACAGGTTATATGTGGTCAGTTTGCTGCCCAAGCACTAACAAAAGCCACAAAACAGCTTTATTTGGGCATATACAGCAGAAGGGAAGACTACCAGAGGCCAAACCTAGTTCATACACAGTGCATGTTTCTGGAAAAACTTCTTGACATGCTCATTCTGGAATTTAATCCATTTTGAAAAAGGAGCTATCCAGTTCACAAGAGGTAGACAAATTACCTGAAATAAATGGTGAGCTGAATGGCTTTTAATCCAGGAAATAAGAATAAATTGGATATGCTGTCCCTTCTCCCACAGATGTGCTTCCCTTAAGCAAACCCTTTGTATCTATTTTTTTGTTTCTTTTTAATAAACAGAGAGGATATGCAGCATTTAATTTCCATCTTTCTAAGGTTTTGCATGTTTCTGTTGCCTTGCTTTGGGGTACTTTACAATGATAAATAAACTACGTTTTGGTAGTAGGGGAGGAGCTGGCAACAGAGGAAATTTCCTTATTTTTTGAATTTTGTGTGGCTATGAGAAGAAGAAATCTTGAATTTAAGCTACCTATTTTCCTGTCTTTAGTTTTTTTACAGAAGACTAAAATGAAACCACAGCTGGATGGGAACATTTTTATCAGTAGAAAAATAGTTCAAAACTGGATAGGGGAGTTAAGTGAGTATGCTCTGTTAAAAGCTTTCAGAGCAGCTCATTTTAAATTGTGTGAATTTAAGTCTTGTTGGCTTCCATAGTGTAATAATGATGTAGTACAAGGTCGTCAAAGACAAACATAAACATACAAGGATCAGTCTGAGATTGAGGTAATTGAGGCATGTCTATTTTAAAATTGAAAAGGCCTACAATTTTTTGAAAATCCATAACTTTACCTTGTGGTAAGTTGCAGACTCAGGTGATTTACAGTGTATAAAAGTAGTAATAACCTGCCACTGACCAAACTTATTTGCTGGAAACCTGTGGTTAGTGGGATTCCCAAGGGGTCAGTATTAGGTCCGATCCTGTTCAACCTGTTCATCAATCATCTGGATGAAGCAACTGAGTGCACCCTCAGCAAGTTTGCTGATGATACCAAACTGAGTGGAAAGGCTGCCACACCAGAAGGCTGTGCTGCCATTCAGCAAGATCAGGACAGGCTGGAGGACTGGGCAGAGAAGAACCTGATGAAGTTCAACAAGGGCAAGTGAAGGGTCTGTACCTGGGGAGGAATAACCCCAGGCACCAGTACAGGTTGGGGGTGGACCTGCTGGAAAGCAGCACTTCAGAGAAGGACCTGGAAGTTCTGGTCCACAACAAGTTGACCATGAGTCAACAATGTGCCCTTGTGTCCAAGAAGGTCAACAGTGTCCTGGGGTACATTAAGAGGATTGTGACCAGCAGGTCGAGGGAGGTTATCCTCCTCCTCTACTCTGTCCTGGTGAGGCCCCATCTGGTGCACTGCATGCAGTTCTGGGCTCCCCAGTTTAAGAAGGACAAGGAATTACTGCAGGGATTCCAGCAGCAGGCTACGAGGATGATTAGGGGTCTGGAGCATCTTTCTTGTGAGGAGAGACAGAGAGCTGGGTCTGTTCAGCCTGGAGAAGAGAAGGCTGAGAGGGGTCTTATCAGTGTTTATAAATATCTCAAGGGTGGATGTCAAGAGGATGAGACCAGACTCCTTTCAGTGGTGCCCAAGGATAGGATGAGGGGCAGTGGGCACAGACTGAAGCACAGGAGGTTCCATCTGAATATAAGGAAAAACTTCTTTACTTTGAGGGTGGCAGAGCACTGGAACAGGCTGCCCAGAGAGGCTGTGGAGTCTCCTTCTCTAGAGACATTCAAAACCCACCTGGACACGTTCCTGTGCAACCTGCTTTAGGTGAACCTGCTTTAGCAGGTGGGTTGGACTAGATGATCTCCAGAGGTCCCTTCCAACCCCAGCCATTGTGTGATTTGCTATCATTGTATGTGCAGAGAAGTTTCTGGTCTAGTTTCATACTCTGGAGTCTCTTAACTGTCTATTGTTTACCCTGGGACTGGAGAGCTGTCAATGTGTGAGTAATGTTAGTTGGAAGAATACTTGGAGTATATGGCTGAGTGATGAGATGTCTGTCTTTTATTTAGGGAATAGCTGGAAGAAAGAGTTCTTCAAGGTCAGAGAAGTGAGCAGTTTAAAGTTTATATAAAGGCAAGTATTCAACCAGTATCTTCCCATTTTCCTCCCCCTGCCTTTTATTTTGATGAGTGCATTAAGAGATCTAGCATAACTCAACAATCTAAAATAACTGTGGGTAGGTTAACAGGTATCTTTCTAGAGCAGGACTTTGAAATATACAAGTTATCTTTCAGTTTTTCTGGATGGAAGACCCTGTCTTCATTGACTTTATTTTCTCTCCCTCTTTAAATGAAAGTTTACTACAACTAGGAGAAGCTTCCTTGACACAGTTGTGCTTTTCCTGTCTATCTCAAGTATCTCTTCCCGCACAAATGAACCATAACTTTGATAACCCATATCCCGCCCTTGAAAAGAAGTCTGATAATTTGTTTTAAGGTCAGAGGCACAAGGCTGTTGGGGGACTTTAAACACATTAGAGATAACAGGGCAGGGGTCTTCAGGGGTAGAAGGTGACAGCTGTAAGGAAACAAAATAAGAAAGAGATAAGTAGTCTCTTCTTGCCTGAATGTATGACCTGAGCTGCTGCAGTTGCTGCTGACCTGAGGTTTTGTTGAAGGTGTGTCCTGGATTTGGAAGTGGGGGTTTGTTTTGTTTTTAACAGCTAACCCACAAGGTGTCTTGAGCTTTTTTGAGGTTAGAAAATTAGAAATATTTCAAGGTGGCAGTTTATAAGCATGAGGCTGAAGTGTTGCATCTAAGCAGAATGACAAAAAGATTATGCTGAGGATTTTGCTTTCTGGGTTGTTTTATTGTTTGTTGGTTTTGTTTGTTTTTAAAGCAGCTCTCTGAAACCAAGGAGAAATAATTCTGTGTATGCTCTTAGCCCTTAGACTTATATGGCTGAGTTGGTGGTCTGACGTACTTGTTGCAGTGTAGCTAAGATTCGTAAAACAGACTTCTTAGTAGAATATATTTTCTGGTAATGCTTCATCAGAGATCATGCTGTGTTTTTTTTTTTTTTTTTTTTTTTTAGATAGAAGAATAAATATAGAACAACTCAAGTGCTAAAAATAACCACTTGCATTGACGTCTGCGCTTTTTTTTCTTTTTTTCTTTAAGAGAGACCTTTTGGGATACTTAGCAAGATGCTTCATATCTTCTCAGAATCATTTTGGCTGCAGTGATTTTGAGGGAGAGACAAGTCAGCTGATCTTAGAAAATAGCTTATCTTGGTTTGACTTAAAAGTGCAATGTGGGAATAGAGCAGATGCTGAGGAAGAGACTTGATGTGGGTAATGGCATAAGAGGTTGGTTTAATTACTGCAGCTGTAGAAGCTGGGCATTTCAACCTCAGAGATTAGAAGATTGCTCATCTCTTGTGTTCATGGAAAAAGAAAAAACATACTAAATACTTCAGTCAAACCCTAAGATATGTGATGGATCTCAGTGAAAAGGTGGTCCCTTGATAAGAAAGCTGCTTTTACTGAATGCCTTCTGTTTCAGTCCAGGATCTAGTAATTCTGTCATCCTTTTAAGTGTGAGATGAAGGAATGAATAATCTTCCAAAAGATCTCTAATCTTAGAAGCTGAGATTTCTGGGCAGGAGAAGATTTACTTGAAATGGATTTTGAAGTAATTCTCCATTTGCAGATGATCTGCTGTGGACATGATACCTTGTGCAGAGTTGGCCACTTGATCACATTCCAAACAGTCCTTTGAGATCTGTGCTGTGAGAATGAACTGGTGAATCAGTTAACACATTTAAACTAGTTTAAGATTAGATTATTACTTCACTAGCCTGCCATGCAGAACTTCAAAATTTATTAATTCAGTCCCACACTCCCTTATTTACAAACTGTGCACACGTTTCAGTATCCAGAATCAGGGAGATCAGCCCAAGCCAGCGCATGATACCCACTGTTGGGTGCTGTCAGAAGTGGATTATGTGATGCATGGGGAGGGAAAGGGTCAGGGCTTTTTGGCATCTGGCAGGTTATGCAGCATCAGGCAGCTGCTGGTTTATGGCAGTCAGAGCAGACCACTCCTGCAACACATTTCTGCAGCCCACCAAGCATTTTGGACCGTGATCACATCCCGCTTCCTCAGCCATAGCTTCCCCTTCTCCACCGGTGAGCTAGCAACACAACACATCGCATTGCCTTCCCGGTGGCATTGCTGCGGCTACTTCTCTCTTTGAACTTAATAACAGGTCAGATGTAAATCACAGTTCGGACATAAAAATAGCCGGCACCTGCTTCAATCACGCTGGCCAGGGGTGAGCTGGGGCCCTGCTGCCGCCCGTGCCAGCCCCGGGACTGGCATGAGCAAGAGTGATCTGGTGAGGTTTTCTGAGCCTGTTGCAGGTGGAATGGCCACAGCTATGGGGAAAAGCATCGACAGCCCCTTGGCAGGGTTGTTGGCAGGACTCCTGCAAGATTAATAAAATACCCATCCTGTGTCACCCTGGGACCGCAAGTATTTTCTATCTCCTCAGTCGTGTGCTCCTCTGTTAGACTTGTTTTCTGTTGGTGTTTTGGGTTTGTTGTTTTTTTTTTTTTTTTTCTTTGGTTTGTTTGTTTTTTCTTCTTCTCTGCTTTAAACCTCTGAAGTAGCAGTTTACTCTCTTGCTGTGTTTGACCAAGACCAAGCTAGGACTATGTAAAGGTAATGCATCCTTTTAGGAATTACATTGTTATTTTATATTACAGTTAGCTCAAGCTTTATCAGCCTTCTGGAAATCTATTGTTTATGTATATTTCTGATCAATTAAAAATGCTGTTAAGATGGTATTAAAAAACTTCCCCTGTGTAAACAAGGAAAAAAAAATATGAGTTAAAAGATCCAGTGCACAGGTTTTCCTGCAGAGGCTAAGCTAGGCCTTCTGTGCATCTGTTAGCTCTGTTGAAGATTAATGTTTTTATTCTTTCATTGTTAGCCACTGTTTCTTGGAAAGGAGTATGCATAGTAAGAGTACGCATATCTGTAACTTTTTGGAGATCGTAAAGCTGTATTTCATCCCAAATTATCACCTCTTTCACTGCAAAATGGCTTCACCCATAACAAAGAAGAATATAAACATAACTCCCATTTTTAAAAAGGAGTTAAAAAAGAAAGACTGGGGAACTATGGGCCAGTCAGTCTCACACCTGTGCCCAGCAAGATCATGGAGAAGATGCTCCTGGAAACTATGCAAGGGCACATGGAAAATAAGGACGTGATTAATGACACACAGCACGGCTTCACAAAGGGCAAATCGTGCCTGAACAAGTCTGGTGACCTTCTATAACAGGGCTACAGTGTTGATGGATAAGGAAAGAGCAACTGATGTCATCTATCTGGACTTGTGCGAAGCATTTGACACAGTCCTGCACTGTGTCTAAATTGGAAAGATGTGGATTTGACAGATGCAGTACTCGGTGGATAAGGAATTGGCTGGATGGTCACACTCAGAGTTGCAATCAATAGCTCATTGTCCAAGTGGAGACCAGTTATGAGTGGCATTATCAGAGATCAGTATTGGGACTGAAGCTATTTAATATCTTTGGATAGTAAGACTGAGCACACGCTCAGCAAGTGACAACATCAAGCTGTGTGGGGTGGTTGACACACTGGAGGGGAGGGATGCCATCCAGAGAGACCTTGACAAGCTTGAGAGGTGGGCCTGTGTGAACCTCATGAAGTTCAACAAAGCCAGCTGCAAGGTCCTGAACGTGGATCGGGGCAATTCCAAGCACAAATACAGGCTGGACAGAGAATGCATTGAGAGCAGCCCTGAGGAGAAGCACTTGGGGATGTTGACTGATGAGAAGCTCAACATGACCCAGCAATGTGCACTTGCAGCCCAGGAAGCCAACTGCATCCTGGGGTGCATCAAAAGGAGTGTCACCAGCAGGTCAAGAGAGGTGATTCTGTACCTCTGCTCTGCTCTGGTGAGACCCCACCTGGAGTCCTGCCTCCCACTCTGGGGCCCCAAACATAAGAAGATCATGAACCTGTTGGAGTGAGTCCAGAGGAGGAGCGTGAAGGTGATGGGAGGGCTGGAGCACCTCTCCTGTGAAGACAGTCAGAGGGAGCTGGGGTTGTTCAATCTGAAGAAGAGGAGGCTCTAGACAGGTCTTATAGAAGCCTTTCAGTACCTTAGGGGGACCTACAAGAAAGCTGGAGATGGCCTTTTTACAAGGGCATGTAGTGACAGGACAAGGGATAATTGCTTTAAAGTGAAAGAGCATAGATTTAGATTAGATATAAGGAAGAAATTATTCTTCAGGAGGGTGGCGAGTCACTGGAACAGGCTGCCCAGAGAAGCTGTGGATGCCCCGTCATGGGAAGCGTTCAAGGCCAGGTTGTATGGGGCTTTGAGCAACCTGTTCTGGTGGAAGGTGTCCCTGCCCATGGCCGGGAGGTTGGCCTAGATGACCTTTAAGGTCCCTTCCAACCCAAACCACTCTGTGAAGATTTTTTTCTCAGGATACAGGTATATTTAACTGTTCTTTCCTTATTTGTGCTATTGAATGAGATACAGCAAATGCAGCTAGTTTCACCATTACCTGTTCAGATCTTACTTTTAGCAGTTCAGAATTTTACAGCATTCTTTTAAAGGCTTTTACTTAATGCAGAATGCTAGGAGTTTTGGGTGAGGAGTAAACTTTTAATTAGTTCAAGTGCTCTGTGGTAGACTTTATTTCTGAAATGCTCTTTACATTTGTTAAAGTTCTGAACTGTATCCTTTTAATTTCACTTGTATTTGAGTTACGAATAGTGAATGAACAGAAATAAGTTTTGTTAAGTTTAGTCTAACCAGGGGGAGTGAAATAACTGAGTAGGTGGATCTCTTGGCTACAAAAGCTGCCACACAGGTTTGTGCCCCGTAGTTGGATGTGGCCATCTCCTGGGGCTTGCTGGTGCTACCACTGATAAGAGTAGGTGCTTTGCAAGGAACTTGGGAGCTTGGAGGGTATCCAGCATGGAGGCAGAGGATGAGGTGGGCAACAGTGAGGCAGATGAAGGACAGTGTTGGATGATGTTTTTTAGACAAGCTTGCTTGACTCGTGGCCCTAGTGGCAGTCTCTTGCTGAAAGGGACTTCACGTGGACAGCAAAGGGGGTTGTATGGATGGGCTCAAGGAGATTATGTGAGTCTGGTGTGCTGGGCACACACAGGTTGCTGGGAGTTTTAACCCTGGTGTGACTAATAACTCCATATAAATATTTTTTTTGTTTGGAAACTTACAAATTCGAAGCCTGTAAAGGAAAGGTATTTCTGCTGAATGCAAGCTGCAATTCTCAGATCCCCTGAGGGTAACTCATTCCTATTAACTTTATCAGTGAATTCATAAGAAGATTATTAATTTGGAGTACCTGGAAAGTCTGCATGTGGAAGATCAGAGCATGAAAGCTAATGACCAATTTCTTCTTGTTAGTGGATAATTATGAAGAATTGTCTTTTGGGATTATTATATTTTCCTGACTGAAGGCCATTTAAAGATCCTACAGCTCTAAGAGTTATCTATAAATCTGTTGCACACCAAAGGTGATGTCAGAGCAGTGGGAGAAAAGGTTGTGCAAACTCAGCTGTGGACAGGAGGCTTCCCCTGGGGTGCAGTGCAGGGGCCCTCAGTCCCAGCGTTTGGGACAAGGCACAAAATGAAGGCGCTGGAGGGGTACCCTATAGTGAAAGGAACAGTGAAAGGTCAGAAGAAATCATCAGAGGGTGTTTGCAACTGGTTTGGGTCATCTTTTTTTTTGTTTTTTTTTTTTTTTAAGACTTGTGGAAGAAAGAGAGAAATTAAGCTTATCCCTTACCCTGCAGAACATTCTTGTGTATGTTTTCCACAGTGCTCCACAGCTGCTCTCTGTGTTATTTAGGAGCTGAATAGAGCACCTAGCTATCCTTGCTTCTCTTAAGGCAGTTCTTTATGTAGCTCTGTGTTAGGTGGAACTGTTCTTCTATTACCATTAACATTTTCTATAATGGGCATATTCTAAGCAAAAGAATATTCCAGTGTTTAAAAGAAAAAAAATCACTGAAATTATTCTGAACAAGACAGATTTATGTTATATATTGTGATAAGAAAACACTATGTTTACAATTAATAGCCATTTAGAAAAATAATTTAATTCCTTTTTCAGAGCCTGCTTCTTCCCAGAAGCCAGTTCAGGCAATTCTTTTATAAAGCACAGATGAGCTTGCATCAACATTCAAGATTTATTCACAATTTAAATTTCATTAATAAACCCAACTGAACCCAGGCACTCCTAAACAGTAGGAAATCTGGAAACCTTGCTGAGCCCATTCAAATTCCCTTCTTACACTTACTCTCTTATGCTGTATGGTTTTTGTGTGGAATTTTTATGTTTTGATTTTTTTGTGTGTATGTGGGGATTTTTTTTTTTCTTTTTTTTTTTGGTAGTATATTTAGGCCTTTAATGAGGGGAAAGTCATGGCAAAACCTCAGACATAACTAGTCTCTAAGAAATTGCAGATAAATTATTAAATTTCTTGGGAGTAAACCTGTCTGAGCTGTAACTGGGCTCACATTTCCCAGAACAGGGCACCCTTAACTCAGTTCACAGATATTCTGCCCTAGTTTTTTGAGGCAGCTGTGGCTTTCCCAGCTCATGTCATTTCATATAGCCATGGCTTCTTTTCCTGTATGTTGCATTTGAAGCTAGGAGCAAGATGAAAGGTTTCCAACTAAGCACTACAGTGCTGTACAGACATCTGAGTTAACTTGCTGAGGACTTAGCCTGTTTCTGGTCTCAGTATTAGAAGGATTGTAACCTCTTTTACCAGGAATAATTTGACCACTTCAACTTGGATCAGGATTGTCTAGCAAATCTTGCTGCAATGATCTCAGACGTTCCTTGCTCCTCTAGGTGTTACCAGCCATTGGCACTGCAGAAAGGATCATGTGCAGGTGCTTCAGTCCTAGCAGTTCACAGCTGGAAAAATCCTTGTGGAGTTTGCTGCTTTGGTGAAAAAAAAAAAAAAAAAAAGTCATGACAAAAACTCACCTTCCTCAGGGGTTTAAACTAACATATTGAGGTGTGAATTGTAGCAATGAAGGTGCAGGCTATGGAGGTGTTCCAGTTATGAAGGAGGGATCCCTAGCAGAAGGCTGGGATGGACAAGAATGGGCAATAATGTTTTAAGCTGCTACAGCTGAACCTGCTGGAGGATGTTTATGCATCAGAGCAGTGGTTCCACAGAAGGTTATGGAGGGGAATACATTCAACTGGTTTGGTGGTGCTCAAGCTCGCTCTCGATGAGTGAACAGAGAACTTTGCAGTCATGAGACCACAGATACGTTAGTCCACTTCATTCTTGTTTATCTGTTCCCCATCTTAGAGAGAGAACCTCAAAACTGAAGGTTTTGGTTGCAAGTTGCAATGGAAAATTAAATGCTTTGTTCACTGCAGAAATCTGATTTCCATCTTGAAGAGAGAGTCTGTCTGTCACTGATCCATCTAGGTCAGTAGTCTGGCTTATAATGCGTGCCTTACAAAAGGATTTACAGTCAACACAATGACTCTGTCATATCCTCCTAATTTCCATTTCATTAGTAATTCCAGTTCCTCTCTTTTCAGTCTGCGTACTCCACCTCCAACAGCCATGGCAAGAATGTTTGCAGGTCAGTTCTGTGTTATGGGGGAGGTGGAACGCTTCTGATTGTCTGTGTAAACCCTTCATATTTTGTTGACATTCTCCCTAGTTTTTCCTACGAGTGAAGACCTCTTTTTTTTTCTGAAAGCAGTTTCTATCATTTCCAGTTATCATTAGGGAAGCATTTAGTTCTTAGGGGCAATGTTCTGAGATGATGGTCACAGTAGCGGGATGGTGGTAGCAGGAAGTAATTTCCCAAAGTTGTTCTGTTAATATCTGTATGATTCCATAAGACATTGAGGGAGGTTTGCCATGAAACCAGTTTTACCATTTAGGAATGAAGTTGTGATTGAAAACATATTATCAAGCCTCTTTTTTTTTTTGACTGCCATTCCTTCATCAACATCAGGAGATTATCATGTGGAAGATGGTCTTTAAGGAATAGACTGAGCTGTGGGTCAAGCAAGTAATAAGGAGATTCAAAGATGTTCTATGATGAGAAAGAAAACTGACCAGAAAATAGATTCAGTAGTTTCAATAATTAAAAACAACAACAAAACCGACCACAACAACAAAACAACCAAAACCAACCAACCAACCAAAAAACCCATTTCCATTAGTAACTTCCAAGGTTTCTGCAGCTTTTTCTTCCTGTGTTGTCAGTCACCATCTCTTTTGGGCAGGATCTTTTACTGTGTAACAGTTCCTCTATCGGTCTCCAACTTCGCATGTTTAATGTGACACCACACGTGCAGGTATTAAACAATGTTTGCTGAAAATCCAGCTAGCTGAGACGTATTTATATTTATTTTGAGTAAACTCGCTACAGCAAATGTGTTGTGTCCTGATCTCTTTGTAGCTTCACATCCTTATTCTCCGTTGTCAGTCTTTGCTGAAATCTTATGTGCTGTTGGTAGTTCTGTAGCCTTTCTTCTATGTGGCAAGTCAAACCTGACCATAAAAGTATGCCACTGAAGTCTCTAAATGAATCTGCATCTTCTGCATTTCTAGAGGTATTCTCTAATGTTTTGAATATAGCTGACTTTTGAGTGTAGAAAATTGCGTGTGTTGGTTTTGTTGGGCAATTTTGAAGATGATGTGTTGCAGAAAGTGGTATATATTTTAAACATGCTTGCCTGGTCATCTGTTTTCCTTCTCTCACATGGCGGCAGTAGAAGATGGATACTCTTTGTTCCAAAAAACAGCAGATGTGTTTTGACATAAAACTGGCCTTGAGCAATGTGCCTGCCCAGATGAACTGGCAGCTAGTAATGTATACAGACATAAAGCTGAGCTCGGTGGGTAGTTGCTAACTGGCATTTCCTAGTATGGTTTGGTTTCAACAACATGTTTACACAAATTTGTCTCAAGTAGGTTGGAATTGAGCTGGTTTTGAATGGTATAGTATCCAAGGTAAATACATTCAGTATAAACCTATGTGCCTGGTCTTTATTTCTGTTCCTCTGAACACACCTCACAGAAGTCTTTTAAGTGTCTGCATGATTCAGTTACATCGCATGACAGGTACCTGCTGGGCATCCTAATCGACACATGCATTATATTGTAGACCTTACATCCTCATTAAAATAAGTTGCAAATGAAGTGATTTGTGTGAGAAGAGCATTTTTTGTTCTTGCAACTTTGAACTTCATTAAAGGTAGTGATGGGTTAAAGAAAAGCTTTTGTGATTTATCTTACTTGTTGGATGAGTGTTTGAAAAATATTTTTTCTTCAGTTTTTCATTTTTATGGAAAATCAGGTTTGCAGTCTGGTAAATGAGTTTCTTCTGGGGATTTCTTTTTTTTTTGGAATGTAGCTTGTAGTTTTCTGCGTGAAACTTGAATGGTATAAGGCTTGTGGAATTAGATAACACGCTTTAAACAAGCCACCTCTGGGTGAAGTACATCTCTAATTACTGAGACTAAATTATGTGGAAAGCGAGCTTGTGTCAGAAGTAAATCTCCAGTTCTGTAATCTGAAATTAAATAATGATTAACTTAATTGCTTCAGGATCATAAAAACCGCTCTTAATAAAATATAGGGATTAAGTGTGTGTTTGGAGAATGGATAATTGCTTCTGCTTCATTTTCAATAACTTCTATCAAGACAAGGTTTGTAGGTAAAAGAAATACCTTTTGTTATGCTAGGGAGAAGTAAGCTAGTTCTTGAGTATGCAGGCCCTTTCTTCATTCTGAATAGAAGCTGTAATTTCACTACTAAATATAAATTGAGAACACTTGCTTTTAATTTCACAGATACATATCAGTTAGGCCCTCTGAAAGGAATAGTAGATGGTACCTGTGGAGCAGAGTGTAGTATTAGTACATGGGAAGAAAGATTAAGTGTTTTTTTCCCTCAAACAAAAGAGAAAGTTGTGTAATTTTAATAAGAGGAGTTTGAGTTAAAGAATTTGAGACCTGGGTTAGCAACTGCATGTTGTTTGCATTGTATTTTGCTTCTAACCAAAATATTTTAACCTTCATTCATTGAAGAAATGTCTTTTTTGCTTATAGGCAAATGAGAAAGCAAATCTCTTGAAACATAAGCAGAGGTACTTCCCTGGAGGGAGGAGATGAGGATTCTCCTGTTACTCTGAGTGTTGCCAGGTGCCAGAAGTGGTCCCCAGTGGTGGTAAGAAAGAAATCTTCCCCCACATTTCTGTATTTGCATTTTGTCTGTAGCAATAAGATGCTTTATTTTAATAAAAGGGGGTGCGAATCCTGTTCTGTTCATATATCTCTATGAATTGCTGAGAGAGGTGTCAGAAGTCTCCTACTCTGAGAATTTGAATTTAGGGACGAAACCAGTGCTTCAGCTTGTTGCTTGCTGTAGTGTTTGCTCCTGCTCTCTCATGTATGCTCTCTCTGTTTTTAATCATTGCAGTAAAGGCTTAATCACAAATAAAGCTCCAGAAAACTCTAGAAATACTTAACTATCACCTCCCCCCTTGGATATAGAATGGAAACTGTGGCCTTACAGTGCTTTGAGGACCTCTTTTACACAGTTCTTAGAAATCTGTTGAGTGCTGACTCTGGCGTCATCTTAGGCTGCCTTTAATCCAAGCATCCTTAAATTTTGTCTGGTAACCAGATATGGAAATGTTACAGCAGTAAATTTCCTTCTTTTTGTAGTCTGTCATACAAACAGTGACAGCAAAACTGGAAAGCTGATGAGAACCTGCTGACATAGCAACAGAACATGTTTTTTCCAGGACAGGATCTTAAGACCTCAGAGTGGCTAGTGTCAGATGCTGACATTTTGATGATGATCTCTGATAACCCTGCCCCTTCATGGGCTATTAGAAGCTTTTATATAGGAAAGTAATTTAATCTTGATGATTTTTGCGAAGACCTAGAGTGTTGCTTTAGTATTCTGTAACATTTCAAGATCTATTATAGGACAAGTAGTCTCCCAAGAAACTTTCATTTCTGTGAGAGATTTTTCAGAGCCCTGATTCACATGGCAGTACATACTGGAACAGCCACAGTCTGTGCTCAGGGCATGCGTTCTGACCCCGTGCAAAGCTACATCCATTTCAAAGATGCACATTTTCCTGCTTCAGAGGCAGTTAAAGTATTTATCCCAGATAACATGAGGTGGGAAAATAACCACTTTCTGTGAGCCCAAAGTATTTTTTGATCAAATTTTTACCCCTAAAAATTAGTTATTGCAGCTGAATCTGGTTAATGCTGACCCTCTGCAGCTTTGATGGATAGAGGGAGACCCAGTAGGTTGGTTAATGGAAGTAGCCTCATTACAGTGTCATGGTGACCAGCTACTTTCAAAACTGGTTCTGCAAAATGCTTTTGCCTGGGGCCATTGCCATCAGCCATAAGAGCAATGCCCCAGAAATACGTGAAAGCCTGTTTTTATGTGCTTGCGGTTTTGTAGTGTATTTTTCAGCTGACATGGCTGCAATTTTTGCTCTTCTTCTTTGTGTATAAGTGCTGAAAAGGCCATCAATGTGTTACTGAGAAGCTAAAATATGCTCGGGGGGCAGGATTTTATGAATTGTGCACAGGTCTTGAATTTTCAAGCTCTGCTTATCTTTGGAGAAGAGAGAGCTTTGACTTCTCATACCCTGCAGGCTACCAACCCTGGTGCCTGTGCCCCTCATGTAGTGCAGGCCTGGTGTCTTATCTTGGGTTGCTAGAACCTGCAAAAGGAGGAAGAATCTGGAAATGAAATGTTCTGAATGATGTGGATGGCCACGCTGGAAGCTGCATGGGTTGAATAATCTCATGAATAATTCCCTCAGCCTTCACCTTCTTGATTATTTGGATAAATCCTGAGCGGGTCAATAGATATTAATATGGATTAGAGAAATTGTACTGAGAACTTTTCAGCGTCCCAGCGGATGCTTCTTCTGCAGAACAAATCACCATTTCATGAACCAAAGCACAACTGGTACCAACGGGCACACAGTCAAAAAGGTGAGGGACTGAATTATGGGGAGGCCAAATTATGGTAACATTTGCCATAGCAGCCACCCCCTCCTGTTGAAGTTTGTGCATAGGCAAGAAGCCCCATAGGTATCATCTGCTGATACTGTCCTTATTGTGTGTCTTCATGAGGGCATTTATCTTTGTCAGACTTGCCAGTGTTAACATTTGTAACAATTGTTGGAAGATTCAGTTTTCATATAAACTTAGTTGGGGGGACCACAGAGAGGAAAAAAAAATCATCTTTGCAAAGCACTTGTGGACATAAAGATCCAGCAGGCTAGACCAAAAAGCAGCTCTCAAAAGCAGTCAAAGTTACAATTTCAAGGATTTTCTGTAGTTCAAGCAAAGAGAAATGTAAAGTACTTTGGAAAACCAGTTACATTCTCTGCTTTCATACTTAATTTACTGATCTGAAGGCTGTGGTGACGGGCTATTTCAAAGCCCATAAGACAGAAGCCTCTTCACTGGCAGACTGGTGTTCTGCAAAGCAGCTACCAGAGATATGATCCCTGCTGTTAATCTGGTGCAGTGTGTGGTTTTTAAACTAAGAGTGGTCAGCAGGTGGAAATCAAGGACCAAGGTCTTATAAACTGGGTCTCTTAGGGGTGCTTATTTTGAGAAGAAACAATAATCCAAAATAAAAGTGCTTTAAAAGGAGCTATAATGTCATTTACTCTTACTCTTTTATAATTGTTTTGAAAATCTCAGTGTTGCTTTGAGAGGAATTGTTTTCACATGATTTTTTTTTTTAAGTTGTGAAGGCCACGCAATCAGGACTTTTGACAGGATTTTCCAAAGCAGCAGAAAATACAGATGGGAAGATGAATGCCGTCGCAGTGCGCGTTTTGTGACAATATTGTTCCATCTCGTTGGCATAATAATGTTATCCTTTGTTGGAGGGACAATACAGCAGGGCATAAGCAATCCAGGAGGTTCCTGGAGTGTGTTGATAACTTCCTTCTCCAAGTGACAGAGGAGCCAACAAGGAAAGGTGCTCTGCTGGAATACAGAGAAATTGTCTGAACAGCCAGGGATCAGGTTAGGAAAGCTAAAGCCCTGATAGAATTAAACCTGACCAGGGATGTCAAGGGCAACAAGAAAAACTTCTATAGGTACATTGGTGATAAAACGAAGACTAGTAGAAATGTGGACTCTCTCCAAAAGGAAATGGGAGACCTGGTTATCTGGGATATGGAGAAGGCTGAGGTACTCGGTTACTTTTTTTGTATCGGTCTTCACTAGCAAGAGCTCTAGCCACACTGCCCAAGTTACAGAAGGCAAAGGCAGGGACTGGGAGAATGACGAACTACCCAGTGTAGGAGAAAATCAGTTTTGAGACTATCTAAGGAACCTGAAGGTACCTGGGTCCATGGGACCTAATGAGATACATCCACAGGTCCTGAGGGAATGGGCAGATGAAGTTGCTAAGCCACTGTCCATCATATTTGAGAAGTCGTGGCAATCCAGTGAAGTTCTCACTGTGGGGCTTTGAGCAATCTGTTCTGGTGGAAGGCGTCACTGCCTCTGGTAAGGGGTTGGAACTGGATAATCTTTAAGGTCTGTCCCAAACCAAACCATCCTATGAGTCAGTGATCATTACCAGCAAGGCTGGTTTTGTATCAAAGGTTCATTTGTCCAATCTGTGTCTCCCTCTTAAGAGATTCTCCCTTTCTGCCTTGGTTGTGGTGTTCAGATTTCATGGGACAAGTAGCCTGATGCACAGGAGAGGCTTGGTCTGAGACCAGAGTGTTGGAGATCAAACAACCAAATACATTTGTGATTGAAAATAGCTGGCAAACAATGGACAGCCCTCTGAAAACAC
Source organism: Patagioenas fasciata (assembly GCF_037038585.1). Classification (NCBI taxonomy): domain Eukaryota; kingdom Metazoa; phylum Chordata; class Aves; order Columbiformes; family Columbidae; genus Patagioenas; species Patagioenas fasciata. The sequence goes on from NC_092520.1 coordinate 97,598,510, forward strand.
AACAAGCCTTGTTCCTGCTGCGATGTGAAGGGAACAACAGAGAGGAGGAGGCTCAGTGTGATGTGAGCTGGTGATGCAGCTGCTGGTCCCGTACCATGGTGGAGAACTGGTATACGTGTCCAAGCTGGTTGGGTGAACAGTGGCTGGCCACGTGTGTGTCCCGCACCACAGGACCTGGCTGCAGTGTCTTGTTTTGCAGGTTCCTTCTGGACAGCTGTCAGGGCAGGTGCTCCTGTCCTGGCTTTGTGAGCTTTTGCCTTGTTGAGTAACAAATCATCTGGGTATTTTGGATCTGTATTGCAAAATGGTGGCAAAAGCCCTAAGCATCTCCTTGTTTGGTGGTTGTTGTTTTTTTTTCCTGTACTGAAGGTATGGCAATGTCACTTGTTACTGTCATTGTGTCCCAGAAGGAAAACATCTCCACTGTTTATGACTGTGGGCCAGGGTAGTGCTGGGATATTTAGTAATATAAACTTAGAGCCCAGTTGCAGGTGCTGCTGTGTTAAAACTGTTTGTCCCTCTGTGCCAATTTCTCAGCTTTGCTAGGTTAACTGTTCCATAAGCAAGTCTACCAAAATTGCCTATTTCCTAAAAAACTCTAAACAAAATTTAAAAAAACCCAAAACAACAGTTTAGCTTAAGATATATCTTGTTGGTGCAGACCTAGGATTAGTAGTAACTGTAAAATGAGTTATACAAGCAGACCTCAGGCCATGCTGACCTTAAGCATCATTGAAGAGTGAGCCTCTAGCAGTGCCTGGGAGTAGGGACTTGTGAGCAGTCGGTCAAGCCAGGCATGGGATAAGCTCCCAGTTGCCTGGAAGTACTTCCAATAAATGCAGTGAAGTTTTAAAGTTATTTCAGGTATTTCCAAAAGCTGGCTGATTATAGTAAAGGTGAAAGGAATTTAAATAGACCGAATCAAAAGTAATTCATATTTAATGGGCTTGAAAATGAACAACACAGACTGCAGACTCTAGCAATTATACATTGCAGAGTAAATAGCATCAAGGTTCTTGTTATATGTCTCAATTAGAGAAATATTCATTATTTTAGATTAGTTCTGATAATTAGACCAGTTTGCTTGTTTGTTTATTTTAAATGAAGCTAGCCTGGTTTGCTAGACTCATTGTCTATAAATGTGTTCTATATTAACACATTGCATTGAACTGCAGGCAGTTCTTAATATCCTTGAATATCTGATTTTTTTTTTTGTATATAATTGCAGATGAACTAAGGGTTATTCTGGCAGATAAAAATGAATCATAAGAGCAGAAATGCTGCTTCTCAAACTATTACTCTGCCTGACCAAGGAGCTTTTGAAAAGCAGTGCCAAGCTAGCAGTGATGACATACAGAATTTGAGTGTGGCACACAGGCTTTTTTGAGTATGGGGCTTTGGTACAATAAACACCTCTGTTTATTAATTAGCCTCTAATTTTTCAAATTATGGGAAGCAATTTTTGAATTGGCAGTCCAACTATTCTGAAACACTGCGAGCTCCAAGATAAATGGGTGCCTGCTTTTATACTATAATTTCACATTTCAGGTTTCTTTTGGTACTTTGTCTTCTGTTACATGGCACAGTTATAATCTTTGCTCCAGTGATCTTGTGTGTCTCCGACAGAAATGGAAATGATGCAGTGGAATGTAGAGAGATGTAGAAATTTCCAGGCAGACAGCTGCCCACCAGGCTCATGTTAGGTCACTGAGAAATCTCCTACAGTCAGATTAGTACCAGTACAGTGGCACCTGTAGTACTGAGAAACTACTCACACTGTCAGAATTATTCTGATGTCCTTTTGTCTAGGTCCCGTCAGATATAGTTTACATGAGACAATGATAAAAAGAGCAGAGAGCATCTGTGAAAACTCCCTTGCTTTTTTTGTCAGTAGTGAAGCAGCCCTCATGCAAAGTAGCTGTCTGAATCTTGCTGGTGCAAGGCAGGCATGGATTTCTTGTGGGCTAATCATTTCAAGGATTCCTGTCGCCTTCAGTAAAAGGATATTTAGGTCACCTCCCTCTCCAACATTGCTTTAAAAGGCTACTGTCAGAAGAAGCTCAACAAGTGAAACTGAATCACAACAACGCTAACCAGTCCTGGGTTTCTGATCTTTGCTGACTGCATCTTTCAAAGTGTGTGTTAACATAGAAGGGTCCCCTGCTCTGCAGAATTTGGAATCATTTGAGTCAACTATATATGGTACAAGAGGCTTATTTAGCAATAGGATGACAAGGTACAAGGAGATCTAAGACCTTAAAAACTGGGCAGAGCTGTCGATATTTCTCTTCAGATCTTTCTCACAAGTGAATTTTTTAATAGATGGGCTGTTTGCAGAACGGCTGCCCTGGCTGAATGACCAGCAACAGCCTGAACCATAAGAGCATACTTCAAAGTTAATTTTTTTTAATGAGTAGGATACTATATTTATAAAGTGCTCTGGTTCTAATTTATAAAGATTTTACCATGTGCGAAAGCACACGTTCATACTCATCCAGTTCATCTTTGTGTTCAAAATGTGATCTTCAAATTTGTGTAGGACAGAAGAGCTTTTTATGTTTGTTTGTTTGAGGGTTTAAGGTTGAGTCTTGTTGCTGTTGTTTGGGGTGGGTTTTTTCCATCTACACTGAAACAACTGTGTGGTGTGTGACTGCTGCCAGTATTGATATGCTGGTGTGATCTTGTCTGAAAACGCAGAACAAAAAGCTTTGTCAGGCATGTATTTGTTTTTGCTATCGGTCTGCTTGATAGTCTGCCCTACCTGTTTAGAAAGATACGTGCTTTTGTGTATATGCAAAAGGAGATCTGACCACAAGGATAACGATGAATTCAGACTGATAAAAGCCTGTGAAATAATTGTCAGTGAAATAATGCAAAATAAGTATAACCTTTGTGTTCAGGTAGGAACATGCTGCTAATGGCAGCTGATATGACAGGAAAGAGAATAGAAAGTGGATCCTGTATGAGGAAAAAGGGGGATGATGTGGGCCTCCACCCTGCTGTACTGCTCAACCCTTTGGGTTGTGAATAGCAGACTGCACACTGCACTGTACGAAGCAGCATTGCACTGAACACCCTCCTCCTCTTCTTCCACAACAGGATCAAGTTCCTTGGTGCAACTCAGGCTGCCAGTTAGCTCCTGTGAACTGACTGAGGAGCCGTTTTGGTTGTGTACCTGTTGGTTTTGCAAGCCACTTTTTTTCACCTATGACTCCTTTCTGACTGCAGACAATGTGGTTTTATCTTAAGTTGCTGACAGTCAGTGACACAGCAGAACACCTACCACTTCTGGTTTTAGTAATTTTACTTTTCTCCCTTGTTTCCCCTGTGATGGAGATCTTGCAAACCCAGATAGTCCAGAACAGTGGCTTTTACTTTCCCTCTCCCTCCGCATGGCCTCCACCTCCATGGAGAGGAGAAGACTGAAAGGGGTCTTATCAATGTTTATGAATATCTCAAGGGTGCATGTCAAGAAGATGGGACCTGACTCCTTTCAGTGGTGCCCAACAGTAGGATGAGAAGCAAGAGGCACAGACTGAAGCACAGGAGTTTCCGTCTGAATATGAGGAAAAACTTCTTTTCTTTGACGGTGATGGTGAACTGGAACAGGCTGCCCAGAGGTTGTGGAGTTTCCTTCTCTGGAGACATTCAGAACCCACCTGGACACATTCCTGTGCAATTTGCTGTAGGTGAACCTGCTTTAGCAGGTTTGTTGGACTAGATGATCTCCAGAGATGCCTTCCAACCCCAACCGTTCTGTGATTCTGTAATTCCTTTCTGGGTTGAACCCTGGAAAATTTGCTGGTGAAAGCATAGACTTCCTATAAAGAAATGTCTAGACAAGGTATCCTTGTCTATGTGACAAATATCAGTCTGGTGACAGTGAGCTGATTGGTCTTTCTCACTTGTCACAGATCTGTCAAGAAAGCTGAAGACTGCGAAGTTACAACTGAGTGGCATATATGCTGTTTCTCAGCTGTCTTTTAGAGCAGCCTTCCTCAATTGCTGTGAAGCTGTTTGGAGGTACATTTGTAGGTGAATGTTCTTCTGAGGAATTTCTGGATTTAATATGGTAGAGCACTTGCAGGCAAAAACTTTCCTATTGTTCCTCATCAGTTTTGCAGATATGGTTCTTACAGCATGTGGATAGCTCTGGTGTCATCTGGCGCCTTGCTTTACTGTGTTATTCATTTCTTTATTTATTTAGTAATCATAATAGTAATTAATGATTGCATTTATTTAAGATTTTCAATCATGGCAGTTTGGAGTGTGGTAGCAAACACTGGAGCAGAAACACGAAGCGTAAATGAGCGAAGCTGATGTACTGAGTCTTGTGTCTCCCAGCTTGCTGTCAGGAGAGGGTAGGAGGGAGTTAGTGGGTTTGGTACAAGGCAACCCCAAGAGCCTGCCTGCCCCTTCACCCACACCATTGATCTCTGATGGTACAGTCATACAATAAACTGTGTTGCTTCTGGTTTGCAGAACATAGTGGTTTATACCTAATATTTAGAACAGCACAGCACTTCTTGAAAGACAGACTTTTGAGTTCTTCTCCATTAGTATGCAGTATTTCAGAGAAAAGCTTAAAACTTGGGAAGGGGTTTGTAGGCATGCAGACGGTGTTTGCTGAGACCTCATAGCACATTTGCATGTTGACAGATATCTCTTGTTGCCACTCTTTGTTTCTTATGTTTGAGGGTTGACATTTTTTTTTTGCATAATTTTCCATCCAGAAAGCAAAGTATATGTTTCTTCTTATAGCACTTATCTCAGATGATCATAGACAAGACTCTTTTGTTTATCCTTTATTTTGCATCCCTGTTTTAACAAGTAAGGAAACTGCCACAAAGCATTTTCTAAATTCACGTAATCTGTCTAGAAGGAGATGGGTCCCTAGGTTTTACAGCTTGGTGTGCAGATGCACTTACGCTCCTGAAATTTCTTTTGTAGTTTATTTTTATCTGAATACAAAGGATGAATTCCCACCTGCCTTGAAAATGCAACCACTCAGAGTGAAGAGTAGCATTTTGTGTAGTCTTAGAGATGAGCAGACACTACTGAGGTTTTTCTTAATCATCAGAGGCTAAGATTGGCAGCATTATATAATTACAGAACGTTGATTTCCTTTACACAATACAAGAGGCATATTACTCAAATAATTTTGTACTAATAGGGCTTCTGTTAGATAACTCCTTTTTTATTTGCTATATAAGGGCTGGTATTATAGAATCACTGTTTGAATACCACCACTATAATTTTAGAATTGCTTTTATAATGGAAATACTAAGTAAGCATTTATCCAAATATAGGCAACTATTGCAATATCCTATTTTTTTTCCTTTTTTTCAAATGAGGCCTCTCAACAATTGCTGCTTTGGTTTTTATTTACAAAATCCTGAGCCTGTCCTTTGCCCAGCCATATTCCATTATATGTATTTACTGTAATGAAGATTGAGCACTGTAAAAGTATTGATCAGCAGTCCTGGAAACTGGCAACTGAGCTTCACCTACAGAAACACTGCAAGTGCCAGTTTACAGACTCCACATGTCTAGAACCCTCTTCTCATCTTTGAACTGTGTGTGTGTTTATCTCTCAGGTGTTGGGGTTTAAGATAATTTATTATAATTGTATTTCTGTAACTGAGAACAGAAACAGTGTGAGCAGCTCCAAAATGAGATTGGGAAACAAAATCAGTAAAAATTCCTTTAGAGCCCATAGAAACTTATTATTCCTAAGCAAAGAACTTAATTGCAAGCTGTCTCTTTCACTGACAAAGATGTAGATAGTAAGACTTCGTGTAATCACTTGAGAAATGTGGTTGGGTCATAGGTGAGGTTGGAAAAGGTTTCACAATAGATTTGGACTTTACGCAGGAGATAAGATGACAGGAGGACCTATTGACTTGGTGCTTAGAGAGAACCTGGAATTTTCCTTTAATTCATGAATGCTGTGATGCTTCTGTCCTGGTTGAGAAGTTGGTTTCCACAGGACCCTACTCACCACACTTTCTCAAGTACATGATATATATTTTGTATGGTCTTTTAAACTCAGAGGCAGCTTCTCAGATTCTTTTTCCACCCAGCTCTGCTGAACTTCATACCAAATAAAATACCCTATTTGGCTGCGTGGGGGTTTTTTTTGTTTTGTTTTGTTTTAAATTTGCTACCTCTTTTTTTCCTTTTTGGCCAAATAGTTCCAATGTTGTCTGTTTCTTTGATTGTAAAAACTTTCTATTTATTGTATCTTGAATGTTTTTGTACTATCTCTTTCCACTTCATTAAAATCTCCTAAAATCTCCATGACTCCCCTTACAGGGCAGCTAAGGGTTTAAGAGGAGCTAACAGCACACTGTAGCTTTCTGTAGTGCTGCTGCTAAAGTTCGGTCAGTAAACTGAGAGCATCAGGAGGACTACCACTTTTTCTTTGGCATTTGAGACAGATTTTGTTTGGATTTCGTTTCTTGTTTCTTTTAGAGGCCTAACTCTCACCAGGGGAGGATCACTTACACTAGTGAGAACTGGTCTAAGGGCAGGTGAAGAGGAATCACACTATTCAGCCTGACTGTTACGTCCCCATGCGGACGTGACCTCAAGTCTCTATTTACCTGGATTGTCCAGATTGTGGTGCAGAACAGCTGAACAGGCCCCTGAGCCTTAATCACACCTTCTGCCTTGCAAGGTTCCTTTTTGTTAAAATCTAGGTTTCATTAAAATCCTTTGTTTGCTCTTAAAGAAAAAGGAAGTGTCAAGTGGCAGTACTGAACATAGGTACCTCGCCACGCCAGCGAATTCAGTTGATTGTAGCCTGGTAATTTGCTGTAAGAAGATTATTGGATTAGAGCAAAAGCTTGGTTTGTCAGCAACACCACCTGACAGTAATATTTATTGAGAAGTATTACCTGTTTTAAATATGAGTCCACTTATGCCCCGATCATACCTTCATTCTGGAGGTAAGAGGGGCTTTTTTAGTTTGGTGTTTTACAAAGCCATGTAATGGAAAGGACACCCAGCTTTCTGTTTCCTGCTGCTGAGCAGGCAGTTTTAGTAGCTGCAGTGCTTCCAGATTTACCTCGATGTGCTTTTGTCATCATAATCCCTCCTCCATGTCAAGACTGATTTGCTTTCCCAGCAAAGGCTCGCACCGTCCATTTTTGCCATTCCATTTCTCCTCCTCCTTTTTTTTTGGTTTTATTAATCAATAACAAATTGGGAAGATGTTGGTAAGCCAGTCAGGTATATGCTTGCTAGCTGGAGTCTGTGCTACACTCATCGCCCTGGCTTTAGCCTATTACTTGTATTGGTAAGTTGGATTTTGCGCTGCATCTGTGGTCATGGCTTGTCCTTTAAAATGCTTTCTTGGGGTGGGCTGAAGGGTAGTGGTCCTATTGAAATGCTCTTGGAGGCTGATGTACTTATATGTGGCCAGGGGTAGAGACCTCCCTCAGTCATGCCAGTGCTGCCTTAGTTGTCGTGGGACTCAGTTTTGCTGTTGTTTGAGTTTTTGTATGTTTTTATTCTACTGAAAGTGTAGTGGCTAAGGATGCCGTAGCACGCATTGGGTAAGATGGCGATTGTGTCTTTCCAGTTTGTTGTGAGAGCCTCTTTAAATTTCTTTCACTCGTATTTGCTTAGCATGGGCACTGCTGTCTCTCTTGACATGCAGCTTGGAAATCAGGCAGCAACAGGCTCACAGTGCATTAGGGTGTTTGCGGGACACCTGCGTCTTCAGCACTTCAAAAGAAAAGTTTCGGGCAGGTGCAAACTAGGGACTTCCGTAGTTTTTTCCCCTACCAGGAGCTCAGCAGGTTGGTTCCCCTTGGGGGTGTGCTGAGGCCCAGGAGGGTGGTGGCTTGGAGCAGCAGGGATGGGAACCCAGACGTTCTTGGGTTTTTTGTTGTCCTATAGCAGCACGTGGCAATGAGCCTGCCTGGGTTTGGGAGAGGTAAGGGCAGTGCAGGGGTGCCCTAGGTTTCTGGACTGGCATCATTTCTACATGTCTGTACATCTGTCCAAGACTTTCAGCCAAAAGAAATCTTGGACCTTTTTAGAGCTGTGTCTGGAGCAAACCGCAACTTTTAGAGACCCAAGTGCAATCTCTTGGCTAGTTTTAGTGGAAAAATTACATGTCACTTCAACTGTAAAAGGAAAAGCCTTCTGGAGTTGTAATTAATGTGGCTGCAGTTGGAAAACTTTCCATGGGGTGTGTTGTTGCTGAGAGCAAGTCTCCAGCATAATGTGTGGGTTCTTTTGTTTGTTTGTTTTATAAGGCAATATAAAGAGACAAATAAATGAAAATCTGTGGGGTGATCTTGGCTTTGTTTTTGCCAAGTGCCTCCTCCAGGCAGTTATGCTTGTGCTGTTTACAAGCCTACAGTCCTCTGTGTGTATGCGCACAGACTTCTAATATTAAGGAGTTTATTTATGTTTAAGCTTTACAGTGAATCTCTACAGATATGTAAGCTTTCAGTTATACAGTGTGGCAGCAGAAGTTAAAATTTGCAATTTCTAGCCTTTCTAGTACTACCTTCTCTACTCTTAAAAATGTTCAAGAAAACAGGACTTAGGTGACTTTACAGTGTTAGTGTTAAAAAACAGGAAATGTAGAGCTTAAGGACATTAACAGCTGTCCTGCTAAATGTGGTGGGGGTTTTTTGTTTGGTTGTTTTTTTACAGAAGTACATGTGGTAGGTATATACACGAATACAGTGTAGCTTTTAATTAATTCTGCTTGTCTTGACTCAATATTGGGGTGCATTATATGCATCTGATACCAGTTATGCTTTTGTATTGATACCAATATAAATTTGTGTGTGCGTTATACACAGGCATAGCATGTACATCTCTTTTGTAATGATTTTTTTCCTCTATTTTGTTCACTCTTAAAATTCTTGACTTGAATCCAGGTCAGATCTGGTTTGCAGGAGAGATTACAATTCTTTACGCAGCAGGAATTAACTGGTATTAGGTTAGATCCTCTTCTTCAACAACCTCAAGGTTCAGGAGAAAATTAATGACATCATCTACTTGTTTGTGACAAGAAAGCTCATTGAAACCTCTCTGATTAGATATGGATGAAATTTAACATGAGTACCTCAGGGTGTTTTTTTGGCTTGGGCTTTTTAACTCTTTAATTTGTTGATGCTTGAAGAAAGCTGTCTTTGATAAATATTTTAGTTTATTAATTTTTTTAACTTAAGTCTGCTCTGTAGGAAGTAACTAGAAAGACTTTCATTCTTTTTTTTTTTTTATTCTTCTTAAATGTGCTAGTTTGGCTGCTGCAGTTCCCTTAAAATATCCTCAGACAGAGCTGGGGTGATTAAGATCAGAGATCACCAGTTCAGCTGCGAATCAACTTTGCATATTGAGAGATTAACCTGGTTTTTCTGTAATTCCATCTGTGATCTTTTACTTCTCCTGAATTGGAGCACCCTCATTAGCTTGCTGGACAGGATGTATGTTGGTCACTTTCTAGGCTAAATTTAGTTTGTATTCTCTAAGGAATTCATCTAAGGAAGCAAAGGCTCTTTGTTGCTCTGGGATTTAGGTGGCACCCTGCGGGCCTGGGGCTGGCTCTCCTGCTGTGTGTCTGATGCAAGAACACCACCAACCTCAGAAACTACCTAAAGGGAGGGGATGAGGAGAGAAAAACAACAACCAAGCATTGTTCAGATGTGTGAAGGCTGGTGCTCAGGCAGCAATTAAAGATGTGCAGGGGACCATCACAGTAGCAGTCTCCTGAAGTTACAGGCAGCTGTATAGGAAATAGTCCAGAGGGCTCTTAAGTGTCTGCCTGTCTACATCTCTGCACATAGGCTCATATCAGGTATGAATGCCTCACAGAATAAACTGCAGCAGTCCAGTGTGTGTACAGGTTGTATAACCCATAGTGCAAAACTGATGTCCACACGTTTTCTTCTTTGGTCAGTCATTACTGCTGTGGGGAGTTTGGCTGAAGTCTCCCCGCAACATGAGACCCTAACAGAATCATCCTTTTTCACCAATCAGCAGTTCACTTGGCACATAAATAATGGATTTATCGTTCTGTGTGTGCTTGTCATCACTTAATGTAAACTCAAAAATCCTCTGCTCTAATTTTTTATTTTTAATTTACCCAGTCCAAAATGTTTGAAACAAATACCTTTTGCTTTCATTTTCCCCTGTTGACAAATCTGCCTCCTAAGTTTCAGCTTCAGGCCACCAAAGGACCCCAAAATACCAACATGTATCTAGTTTGATTGATCGGTGTCCTTTTTACTAGAACTTAAGGTAATTTAACTCAGTGATTTTATTTTATTTTTTTTTTTTTTTCCCATGTTCCTAGCCCTGCCTTGTAGCTTGGGTGATGTGTTGAAACACCTGAACATGGCATGAATGTTTTGATTTCATTAATACACTTCTCTGAGTTAAGAGCAAAATATGTCAGATCATAAAGTTTTGGCTGCTGTTTTATTTTGTACTGCGATAGTTCAGCATTTTTTGAGAAAGGCTTAGAGAGGGGAGGCCCATGCTAGGCTTGCATGTATAATCAAGCAGTTTTAATGAGCTGCACAATTTCACTGCCTGACTGTAATTGTGCTTTACTCTCCTGGTTTCAGGTGTTTGAAGCAATAATTTAGCACATCATTTCTAATTATGTCTGTCTTCATCTTCTTTTGGATTTTGTTAGTATTTCCCATCACTATATTTTTGGGGTGAATGTATTGTCTGTTATTTTGGGGAGAAGCTAAAGTAGTGACTTCCTATTTAAGTATTGTTTTAAAGAAATATTGACTTCGGAAGGAGGTAAATAGGCAAAAATGAGTAGCCAGTTCCCCAGCCCTGAGGAGAGCAGCAGAGTGGATGGAAGAGCACTGTTCCTGTGTCAGGGCTGGCCGGCCCTGCTGGCCAAAGAGCAGGAAGGGGATTCTTGGGATGAAGATTTATTAAAATCCATGTCACATCTAAACTTATTATATTATTCACATATCTAAATACTAGTCATTTTTTCTTAAAATGGCAGGGGAGAGAAGCGTTATGTGTTGGCTGCCATGTTCCCAGTCAGGCCTGTGGAGTGCAGCTGCCTGTGCCGCCATTAAGGGAAGCTGAGAAAGAACAGGCCTGAGCCTGGTAGAAAAGTTCTGTTTTCCAGGTGCATCTATACAGATTATCACTTGACACAAAAACCACAACATTATGTATTTCTATTACCTGTGGATAATGTCCCCATAATCTATGGGCTACTGTGCTGGAAATATCACCACATTTATGTACAGGAGCATACACTGTATGCTCTGCTGCTTTATTTAGGTAGCTTAATCTGACACACTGAGAAGACAGCTGTCCTACGTTGACTGGGTAGCTGTATATGAGATAAGTATCTAGAGATTAAAACAGCTGATGTCTTTGTAACACTTCTAGCATCAAACCATGCAGTTTTAGGAGTGTAGAGTATTCAAATAAATCCGGAGTTTGCTGAGAAGTTGACACTTTGAACAGTATTCATAATGTGGAGTTTAGGGGGTTGTTTCTGTGCTGTGGCTTCTGCTCCTGGATCTGCAAACATGGAAATCTTTAATATCTGAAAACTCATTACCCGAAGAATTTTGTGACCATGCCCATATGCATAAACCATGAGTTTGTCCAGGCTAATATAGCATTGCTGTATATTTAAATTTGAAGACTTAAAGAGGTTGAGCTTGGCAGATTTTCAGCCTGCTTTGCTGTAGAAATAAAACTTCATGTTGTGCTGTTCAAATACATTGTGTCCCTTTCCTCAAAGATACATTTTGAACTCATTGAGGGGTTTCCAGCCATGCTTGCCTGGCAGGTAGCAGCAAGACTGTCTCCAAAATCACTGGAATCCTACAAATTTCATGGAGGTAACTGGGGAGAGGAGAAAGGGGCTGCTAAGAGCCTCGCCTTAGGGAAATGTTATGATGCAAAGTTGGGTGTTTGTTGATATCTGGGTCTCTATGCAGATGTGAGCTTGTAAAAGTGTCAACACTAAAATACAAGTTTGTAGGGAACCAGACTTTTGGAAGTACTGGCCAAATTCCTTTATTCGGCAGATTGCTTCCTAATGATGAGTAGCTGGTTACTCAAGCTCTTCTCTGCAACCATGGCAATCGTTACTTATTAACTAAATGGGGATTCCTATATACTGGGTCGAGTTTGGAGTTTAAGAAAAATGTGAGATGTTGAAGGCAAGAGGAAAGACTGAAAGAGCAGCTGTCAACACCCCACAGGGTATGTTTTTACTCTTGAACACAAACCAAATTGACCTTGGGGACTTTGCTGATCATGCCCATGATCATGACCAGTGGTTGCTCTGCCGTAGACCTCTAGTCTGAAGAGGCAGGCACTGTTCCCATTTCACTGGGGATGTGCAACAGTATGGTTCCCCGGGCACTTGATCCCAAATGGCTGATTTTGATTGCCTTTTGCAAGCAAATGATGTCAGATTGGGAAACGAAAGAGATGTTACTTAACACTCTGAAATTTGGAAGATGCAATGAAAGAGACCCATCATTTTAATGCTAGTGAAGAGATTGAGTAGTGCAACAGATGCTCTACGTAATACTTAAACTTGCATCTATCTTAAGGATGAACTTACTTTAGATCAAATCTTCGATTTGCAGAGCTGGTAGAGGAAGAAATGAATCTGTGGCTAAGTTACCTGATAGGGCATGTCTATATTGTAGCTGTGATGTGATTAGTTTTAAAGGAGGGGTGAAGTGCTTGTATGAGTAGCCATGGCAACACAGATTTCACCACAGGCTACAAAACCCACCTGGGAAGTGGAGTGAAAACTAAGAAGTTTGGACTTTATTATTATTGTGCAAAGTGCCTTGCCTGCCTTCCTATTGAGCTCACCTGATGACATTTCAAGGATGAAAGAGGTCTTGGAATGGTTTCCCATGGTCAAATATGAGGTCTTGGCATCCATTTTTCTACGGAGATTGTAATTAAGGGCTTGTAATTTTACAGGCATTCATTATTATTTTTGTGTGTGTATATATATTTAAGAACACAGGTGGGACCTCTGAAGTGTGGTGTTGAGTTTGAGGCAGCTTTCAGCAGGGCTGATTTCATAGATAAAGTGGGTTGCTCAGGGCTTTGTCCACTTGGGTTTTGAAAATGTCCAAGGGTGGAGTTTCCTCAGCCTCTCTGGGTGACTTGTTCCAGTGCTGGACCACTCTACGTATGTTGTTAATACAGCTAGCAGTAGTACAAATTGGTGTTGTCTTTTAATGTCTGGAAAGATAAAAAGCCTGGTGAGGAATGGGCTTTGCTATTCATTCTTTACAGAAGTTCTTGAACATGAATGGCTGTTGTTGGTGAGTTTTTGCTCTTCCCAATGTTTGTATTTGAGCTCTTTGAGTTAGATCCTGGTGAGCTGTCGCTGGGGCAGTGTGTGCCCTGGCAGGACTTGGCCCCCTAATAGAGAGGATAGGTCTGTGATGGCTGTCCCATACATGCCCAACATGATACTGGGTGGATCCAGTACTGCCTCCCTTTGCGCTGGCTGTGTCCTGATATTGGACCCAGACAGGTGGTGAATGGGCAAGAGAAGCTGTGTCAGTGGTTGGGCTTTGATGTGACATCCTAAGGTGACTTCACACATATCCAAAATTTTGGCAAGTGAGATGCCACGTCCTTAGTCCATGTCCAAAGGGGGTTGCTTCTTGGGAGAGACCATTCAGAAAATAAAGCAAACATCTCAAGTTTGATGGTCTTGAAGCCAAAGTAAACGTTGAAGCAGCCCATGGGTTTTCTTTGTTAGCAGCATTTTTTTCTGGAAAAGAGAGAATCAAACCATATGCAGGTGTCCATGGTTTGGCCTCGTCTATGTGAAGAGCTGATCTCTCATCCTGCATTAGAAGTTTGCCAGGGAAAAAGATGCTATCAGTAGCTGGGGTAACTCTTCTTCTCCCACTTGTCCTATAGCCTGAAATACATTTTCATCAGTTATTGCTCAGAGATTATTTCCCCCATATCACTGTCATGCGTGTATTCTGTTTGCTTTCACACAGTCCAATTTATCTATAAAACTAGAAGCTGAAAGCAAAATTTTGAGATGTGTAGCAAAGATCGTAAAGTGCTCGCAGGAACTGTTATCCAGGGAAAGACTGAGGAGACTAATTGGGAATAGATAAGATGACAAAAATGCCGTCAGAGTGTAGATATCAAGGATGTGTTAACACAGAGGACAGGGAGAATCTTTGTGGAGAAAACTAACTAGAAATGGTAGTATGAAGGGTCATAACAAATTTTGTTCTTAAAATACAATAGCCACTGTTCAAAATTCTTTTAGCAAAAAACACAACAGAGGAAGTGGCTCGTAATGACAGAAAATTGATGGGAGCTTGAGGGTTTTTTTTCGAAATTACTGTAAAAATAAAACTCACAAACTATTAGGATACCGTTTTATATCTTGTGTTCAGGAATAGCTTCAAGTGCACTTTACTAAATATACCACCTTCTACTTGTTATGCGTATTTCCATGGTGAAGGGAGAATTAAATACAAAACCTTTGTTGTTCTCAGGAGAAAAATAATAGAAGCTGCACTGCTGAAAATAGGTGTTTGCATGGAGAAGAGACAATCTAAGTTGGGGATATTTTAGGTGTACTATCCTCTTGATGAATCTGAGAAATTTTTGGATTGCCCAGTGATTGCTTTGCTTGTCCACTGGGAGCGGACCTGGAGTGAGGAACGTGATGCGTGGGGCAGAGCTGCACTGGGGCAATGTGAGTGTGGATGCATCATCCGTTGTGTGCCCAGTGAGTTAGGGAACAAATAACCAAGTTAAGAGGTTTTTCTGGCAATTAGTAAGCTCCTCCTGCCTGACTAAATCAAAGTGGTGGTGACATTAACTACATCTCTGTGACATGGTAGTAGCTAGCTATCAAACTGATGACAGAACAACAGATTGTCTTTTTACTCTATGGTTGCAGCAAGTAGGGTGGGGAATTAAAGTTATGAGGATTTCTTCTGACATGCAAGTAGCTAGTGTAGTCTCATGTAGCAAGAAGAAGGAAATAACATGATAAATATATTGGCACAGAGGTGGAGAGTGATGGGTGGAAGACTTGTTCATGTTGCAAATTCAGATATACAGGTTATGAGGGGACCGTGGTCTGGTGCTGATCTCTGCTCCCCTGTGCTGCGTTGTTCCTCTACTCCACCTTGATATCTCAGCTCTTCAGCTATCTGCATTTCAAGGCTGCTGTCTTCCCCTTCTTCTGAGCTACCTGGCCACTTGCAAATCAGGTTTAGGCATCTTCCCTGCCCTTGGCTCCATAGGGATGCTTTTTTGAGAGAGGTTTGTGCTTTCCCTGTGCAAGTTCCTGGGCTGAACTGGCTGTCGACCTCAGCAGTGGCAATCCCACACATCAAGTTTTCTGTTTTGCAGTTGTATGGCTCACTTTGGAAAATGTCCCTCTGTTCAGGGGAACGACTCCAAGGGAAAACTGAGAGCCATGTGCTTGTGTCATTGAGGATGCCGTACACTGATCTGGAAACAGGCGATGTTTTCCAAATTATGCCTTTTTAATACAATGTTTAGTTTTTTCATCTTCAGAACCGTTGCTGTTCTCTGAAGAGTGCTGGATTACTGGTGTTATGAAATTTATTTGGGCTATCTAGAAAAAAATTCCTAATATTTTAGAGAAATCACTATAGTTAATTACTTTGTTACTTGCCACTTCAACTAGCTACTAGCTGGATAGTGCACCTGGCCACCTGCTGTCAGCAAACCTCTCTCTTCAATGAGAGTGGAAGCAATCTGAAATATTTGGAGTTGCACAAATCAGAGCAGGTGATTCAGGAAAGGGTGCTCCAGCAAATCGTCTGTCAAACTGTAAATCCCTGCATCAAGATATACAGATACAAAAGTTTGACACTGAAATAGTTGTATTTTAACCTGTTTTAAAAAAAATTAACCTGGTTAAATGTCAGAATTTGGGACTTACTTACCAGATACAAAGCAGATGTTAACTCATTAGAAGGTAGGAGGCAAGGTGATGACAAACCAAGTGTGTTACTCTTTAAAGGTTTGCTAGTATTTTCCCCATAGCCTTCATTTAATGTTTGAAAAATGCTACTGCCAGCATCTAGAGATAAACCTGTTTTATGGTACCAATTGTGATTGTAGTAGCTTCAGAATTTTGTGTTCATAAAAATGCATTTTCACTTGTACAGGCAAACTATCTGGTGTAAAAACTTCAAAAAGAATGAAAGGCTTTGCAGGGATATTGAATTGCTCTGAAAATCCACTCTAGACAGTATTATTCTTACTACGGAGAGTAGCCGCAGCCTGAATATGTTCACTTTGAGAGGTCTACTATTAGGGGAAATATCAAGACATAAATACCAGGGAAAGTCTGTCCCCATTTAAAATTCAGAGACCTCATTTTCTCTCACCTGTGTTTTACTCAGACATTGCAAGAAGCTCCTTCCTTTTTCAACTCCCAGTCGGGTTTTCAACTTTGAATGAACTAGTTGAAATGAAGAAAATAATCTCACTACACCTGCTAGCTCTATCGAAAGCAGAAGTAATTAAGGCAAAAAGTCTTTTCAAGAGGAATTGAAAATGCTTACATTTGAGTGGAAAATGTCAGTATCAGCATTTGCTCCATGGGAAAGGCTGAATATAATAGAGCTGCTAGATGCAGAATGTGATTTCCTGGTGGTTAAATCTTGACTTGACCTCCAGTCAGGTTGAGCAAAAGTTCTGAGCTCTTAGAAATAATAAAAATGCCCCTTTTTTCCAGCTATATTGAGAAGAACTCACTGAGGCAATTTGCAGCTTCAGCTGTTTCTGTGGTTAATTAGATATTTGTAATAGATTATATGGTAAGTTTTTGTCTCAGTCCTCTTTCATCTTTTTAAGCAACTGGAATGTGTTTTTGCGGGGTTTTTAAATCAAACTAAACCCCTGGGTTGTATTTTTGTCTCAAAATATGTACTTACGTTGCTGGTTCTGCTTGCTTCCACGTAAAGTGAAAGGGGGGTTTGTAAGGATGAGTCTGGGGCCGGCTCAGGTGCAAGGTGAGTTACTACTGTGCTTTACCCCTCTGCTCTCTGAGCTACTCCTGGCCCATCACAGCCTTGAGAAGTTAATTGCAAGATGAGAATCTGTTCCAAGAACTGGGAAGAATTATTGTTTTTGTCAGTCCTTGAAAAGACTATGTATAAAATGTTCATTTTAAGTTTTTTATTACTCTGTATTGGATAATCTATGCCTTAGCTCAACAGGAATAAATCAATTGGCATCAATTACTTTTGCGGAGACAGAAGATATTTTATATTCTTCCGACATTGCATGAAAAATTGAAGGTTCACGCTTCTGTCAAAATGCAAATTTTATCACAGGTTTGGGGGATGACAGATACTCTGTAGGAATTGCACAGGTGTGTAAACTGCAGTGGGACAGAATAAATAATGAGCTGACTTGAGCAGAACATTGACTATGGCCAGCCCAGCCTTGTGGAGTTACGTGTGCATTGTGGAGATTGTGCTCTCCTGGCTTCTGCTTTTCACCCTTGCTCTGATTACGGTGCTAATTATGTACAAACCATTGCCTTCCAAATACTAGCATACCTACTGGGTTAAAATTAAATTCTGTCAGGCCTACAAACTGTATCCTGAAAATTGTTGATATGTCCTGTGCATGTTATATATACATATATGTGTGTGTCTGTGTATATATATGCATACATATATGCAAAGTGATTTTCAAAACCATGCCTATGTGGAATTCTGTGCCACTGTACTGAGACCTGCTGTCAGCTGAGAAGCAGTCTTTGGGGGTGTCAGTATGGTGCTACTTATCAAATCTACAAGATCTCCAGAGCATCCACATTGTGAATGCCAAACCTGGCTAAAACGGGTCATCCCCTCCAGCCCTCTCCTTCCAGAGAGAAACATGTTGCTTCCTGCTCCCTTGCCCAGAGATTTGGGCTCCTCTGTCTTGGGGAAAACGGAGATTTTTTTTCCAGCCCCAGCTGCAGGAGTGGACATGTTGTTTTCAACCACTTAATCCTGCTGCTGCGTAGTGGAGAAGTACAGGGTGCTTTGAAAAGCTGGACCCAATTTCAAAGGTATAGTGATTTGAAATTGGGTCCATCTTTTGGAAACACACTGTATTTTCTGTCTTTTCTGTGGTGGGGGGAGGGTCTCTCAGCTCCTCCTGAGGCTTAAGGGAGAGTTGGCAGTGAGAGTATTAGAGCATACCTCTATGGGCACTTGTGGACTATTGCCCTGCGCTGTCCACCCCCTGCTTTGGCCAGCTGAGGCCCAGAAACCTCAAAGCACATTGGTGCAGCACTGCACGCAAACTGTCATAGCTGAGGCAGCAGCAGAGAGCATGAGCAACACAAGCAAGCGGACAATCCACAGGTGCCTGTGGTGATGTGCTTTACATGTGCAACATGCTAAAGCTGCATGTTTGTCATTAAGCAAAAGATCTCCCGTGCCTGAAGTGTAACTTGGGGAATAAGTCAGAAGCATGCAAATACTGTGTTTATTAGAGGTTTGGCTTACTTCTCATGAAAGGCTTTCAAAACTGCTTAAATGTCTTGTGGTGCTGGTGGCAGTTCTGTTCATAGCAAGTGCAATGGTTGAATGATGTGTGAGCTGCTGCTGGGCTGTACAGTAACCTCCACCTAGCTGTTGGCTCACGCAAGTATCCTTTCTCTTGGATACAGGGAGATGTGCACAGGGTTTAACAAAGATGCCACTGAAGTCCTTTGTTAGATTGTCACTGACAAGTGTACCTGGCTGGGAAAAGAAAGGGAGCATTTAGCACCAGGAGCATTGCAGTAGTGCTTGGCAGGTATTGCATCCCAGTATTGCCCATCATCTGTCACTCTTGAAACTGGGCAGGACACCCTGCTGTTGCACTCACAGTGAAACTGCAGAGAGCAGTTAGCAGGTCAGAAAATATTTGGCTGTCCTTTAGACAACGGGAACGGACCTGTTAGACCTGCTGGACTGTACTGAGTTCTCCAAGAGCTTCTCCCAGCCTGCTTTTGCTCTCAAAGCCTGTGCAAGCTGGAAACTTGACAGCATTTTTCCGAATACGGGGCTGACATACAAACTGTATACCAGATGGACAGGCAACGCCTGTAACACTGCACACAATGGTTGAGTGGCACAAATCCGCTGAGACACGCAGCAGGATGCTTGTACAGGCCTGGGAAGTTGCTGGTGTGTGTGAGGAAAAGAGGTAAGTATAACAGGAGGGAAAGAATAGGGAACTGGAGAGCTAGCAAGGATTAGCATCCTACTTCTCTCTTGAAAGGGTTTTATCTAATGTGGCAGAGGGGGCAGAAGAGCAGCCTCCAAACAAACAGAAAAGGCAGGGGAGAGGTTTACAAGCTCCCAAGAGAAGACTGGCAGAAGGTGTTTGACAGCCATTTTTGAGTGAGTCACACTTAACTGTCTGTCTGGAGCCACAAGGAACTTACAAAACTGGATAATTGTTCCTATTTATTTCTTAAAATATACAGAATGAGCGTTCTAGCTCATGTGTTTTGGTGTAAAACATCTTGCTGTGGGCTGATATTTTCCCCTGGTTTTATTCCTTTTGCTTTTAAATTGCAGTCTTGCTTATGTTCTCCCTCTCCCTGTATGAGCCAGGTCTGTTCCTACTGTGTCTCGCTGGGCTGATGGGACCACAGGTCCCCCTGGCCCACGTCCTTGTGTGTGACTGCAGCAGGGAGGTCAACTTCTGTAGTGCTGGAAAGGAAGGCAAACAGCCCAGTCCAGCCCCCAGGAAGAGCAATCATAATTGGGGAGAGCTGTGGGACCCCTGGTGTTCTCTTGGGTTACCGTCACCCTTTAATGGGGAAGCTCATGCATTAAAATGTGCACATTAACTTGCCCTTTAGCTTAGCTCTGCTGCATTAAGGCTTACTCATATGCAACTTCCTTTTTGTTTCAGGTGATCAGAATTGAAGAGCTCTTACTGTTTGCCCCTAACAGTCGAATTTTCCGCTTTCCATTAAAGATGAAACCAGGACTAATGTCTATCTACTGCCTTTGGTTTTCAAAATGAGGCTAATTGTATGCCATGTAGATCAAGAAAAGCATGTGGGTTTTTTTTGTCTTGATAGCAAGCAGGTCAAAGAAGGAACTTGAGTTCAAATGCTTGGAGTCTAGTAAATCTTTGTAATTAGTAATATTCAAGTTTAGAGCAAGGTTTATTAAAGTTGAGTTCTACAAGGGCTCTCCCCAGTATGTGTAAATATGCATATACTCACAGAACCCATCCGTATCTATGAGAAATGAGGCAAACTTGCAGAACTTGCAAATTATTATCTAATCTAAATTTAATATGCAATTAAGCTCTTGTAATTACAGCTTTAGGAAAAATTTATATATTGTTTATAGAGAAGCAAAAGTGCCAGACTGCAGACCGAATTATGACAAATGACGTGCATGTATACAGGGGAGAAACAGCATGCGAACACCTACAAGCAGTTGTAAATGACATACTATAATAGAAACTATCCTAAGTTTACTAAACCATGAGGCAATGTTTGTCTTCCTGAAATAAAAACAAGTTACAGGCTTGCCCAACCATGTTTTGAAGTAATGGGACTCCGTCACTGGTAAGATTAATGGAGAACCCTGCGGTGTCTTGCAAGTATGGTAAGGCTGTTCTACAGAAAAACTAATGTCAGTCTAGTTCAGTGATTTTCAGCTGTGACATCGAAGTTGTCTGGGCTGGTTTTACCCAGTGAATTCACAGCAGAATCTCTCCAGTTTCTCTGTTGTGAACAGAAAATCCTTATGAAAATACCATCATTTTCTTTGTTGATAAAGAGATGCTTGCAGTGAAGGGGATTTCTCAAGCAGTTCTGCTTCCTTGTATTGGTTGCTGTGCAGCCATCAGATTGCTAAGCAAGTCAGGATTTATTTCAGTTATCTGATCCATTTGTTTAAATAGCGGCCAAGTTAACTGAGTGTGTGTGTGCTGAGGAGAAATTGAATTTGTGCACATTTGTTCTCTTTTTTTGTATGTGCCGAGTATGATCAAAGGAAATGGTTGGAATTAAATTGGGAAAATAACCATTTTAATATTGCTTGTGTTTTCAACTGTAATATTGTAGCAACAAGTTAGTAAAATAGATTTTCATCTCCTGCAGAGGAATAAGGACCATGCTCTTTGCAGCTGGCAAGGAGGCCTAGTCATGTCAGTAACACTTCATTTAGGGTGGGAAAGAGGGAGAACTGTACCTCAGGTGCAGTGATAAGTAGTATCCAGGGCTATTCTGTCCACTTCTGACTCCATTGAGTTGTTTGAATGTGGTTTTTGTTTTTTTTTACTTGTTTACATATTTAGTGGGTTTCTATCCACAAAAGACAAGTTAAACAACTTGTTATCGCGCTCTCTCTCTTAAAGCAGGAATTTGTGCTGGGGCTCAAATCCCGGTAGGGTGTGAACCTTTTATGGATGTTCTCCGTAAGGTGGGTGATGTTGCCATGCAAGAGATACTCTGAGCACATAAAGGACTCCCCAGAGCAGGGCTGTGCCCTAGTGCTGCATTTGTGGGGTGAAGGGTTGGCTTTTTATGGTCACTTACCCATGGGGCTTGCTGGTATGCAGAAGCTTCACATGTGCATTACTTCCTCTCTCTTAAAGTTTAATTTTAAACTTAACAGTCTTATAATAATAAAATTTAAGATTTCTGAAGAGTAGAGGAGGCATGAACAGGGACTAGTGTTTCTGTTGAGGATGTGTGCTCCTCATGTGGTTGTCATTGTTCCAAGTGACCACTACATCGTGCCAAAATTTAACACTTACAATTTGCCTGTGGCAGAAGAAAATTAAAGAACTTCTTCAGGACCTCTTATTCCTCATTCTGTATGCCCGTTAAATGGTGATGAATGTCAGAGCAGTGTGCCTTGAAGTACTGGCATCTCATTAGATGATGAGTCAAGCAAAAGGCATTCTGTTTGAGGGAAATAGATTAATCTTGTCAAAAATCTCTACAGAAATTGAGCCAAATCTACTGACAGTAGTGGAAGTGTCTAGGATTTAATGAGCTTTAGATCAAGACCAAAATAATTAATATATTTTGGACAGCTAGTGGTGATAATCTTCTACTCTTGACCTTTTCTAGAAACTGGCTGTGGTGCTGTTTCAAAACTGAGACTGACAAAATTTCAAGGAATAAATTCTCATCTAATTTCATGATGGTAACTGGGTGACATTTTTTCTTTTTGAGGTCGTATTCCTAGTTCTCACAACTTGAAAACAAATCTGCATCTTTGTGACCTAAGTTTGGCTTAAGGTCCTCTTCTATACACTTCCATTTTAGAAATTCATGACAAGCAGGAATTTTAATGAATTCTGAATCAGCCTTGCATTTCACTGGGGGATGTGCAGAGAAATAAGACCTATATTGTGTGAGAAACAAAGATAATCTTCCTGTCATGCTTGGGTTTAAAAGGCTAGGTCTGTAGCAGACAGTTTGTAATGCTATGTGGGATGTGATTGAATAGCTGTCTATTTTGACAGCATATCTGGAGAATCCTTAGTACAGACTGTTCAAATGGATACCAAAAGTTGTT
Organism: Patagioenas fasciata; assembly: GCF_037038585.1. Lineage (NCBI taxonomy): Eukaryota > Metazoa > Chordata > Aves > Columbiformes > Columbidae > Patagioenas > Patagioenas fasciata. Next base: position 97,621,072 of record NC_092520.1, read on the forward strand.
ACACCTTATTTCCTTTCATTTGCTTATTAGCTGAACTGACTCACTGTTGTTGATCTAAGCTATACTTCCTAACCAACTTAGAAGAACCACTGGCAACCACAGCTAAAACTACACTTCAAAAATAAATCAGACCTGAGTGGAGACTGGTTTTAGTGGTGCCATGGCGGAGTGGGCAGGAGCCTCAGCTTGCTTTTTGCAGTCTGGGGCAAAGCCCTGGGTAAATACCCTGTCTGTTCATTTTGTATGACTTGTGAGTCATGTCGGTCAGGCTTCCAAATTCCTCATCCCAGAAAGAGATGTGGTACAGTGCAGGATGTGGAAGACCATCAATTACCTACTTTCTTCCTGAACATTTTCCTACATCAGGGGTATTTGCTATGAATATATTATTACACTTTTAAAAGCTGGGTAGCCACTGCACTTCATCTTTTAGTTACAAAAAGTATTGCATATTCTACAAGGAATAGGGTTAACAGGTAATTACTTGTAAGCATTGAACACAACTCATATACTCAATGTATTTTTGTGTGGTATGTCCCAGAAATGTCCAGGAAAATAATCTGCTGCACCTGGCAATGTAGTACTTCTGAAGGATGATAGAATAACCAGACTGGGACCTGTACTTTTATTTATCCACCAGATAAGTATAGGCAGTGGCACTGGAAGCTTTCTTTCACATCTCTGCCTTGACTGTTGGGTAGCTGGTTAGTATTCTTGGCTTTACTGATCTTGTAAGGGGAGATGAGGGAGAAAAGATGCTTATGCTGGCAATTTTCATAACTGCTTTTAAGAGAGAAGTAGCCTGAGTCAGGTCATCAGAGAAATCTAGAGGGTAGAAAGTATACTGAGAGATGAGGTGTTTCCTTCAGCTCGTCTGCTGCTGTTTGTCCTCATATACATGAACCAGCTCATGGAACAGATAGCTCTCACTTTGAATTAAAAAAAAAAAAAAAAGGAAGTTTTAAATTCTACTTGTGTGTTTCCAACGAGCAGAATTTGTAGAATTCTGAAAAATTGTGAGGAAACTCTTGATGAGACATGGCCAACAAAATGCCTTTTTTGTACTGCTTCTGACTTGCAGTATTATTAGCCAAACTTTGCCAAGTTTACATGGACAGGAGGCTTACAAAGCTCAATCTGAAAAATACAGTATTTTAAAATACAGTAGTAAAAGGTAGAATTCAGTATTGTAAGCGTTTCACTCAATTGCCTAGCTAGCAAAAATGTTAGGAGGTAGGTAAAATACCAGAATTCAGGGTATGGCAATGCATTCAGAGCAAAAGATGTCTGTAATTAGTTTTATACATGGAGATAAATATGGTATGGTAGAGAGGAAGCAGCTGGAAAATTAAACAACAGCATGCTCAGAAAAACTGAAGGCAAAAGGCTAGAGATGTAAGTACCTGCTGCCAGTTTTTGTTGTTGTCAAACACATTAATTCTCACTAGGTTGGAATATTAGAATCAGTGGACCAATTTCTAATTTCATGCTCATATTCGTGCAAACCTCATGAACTTCGGAGGAATTGTACATACATGACAGCAATAAATTAATTAAAACCTGGTGCTCGAACTGGAAATATGATATTATAGAGTGATTAATGACTTAATTTTTAATTTTGAGTTCATAAAAACTACATGAACTACATTTCATGAAATGGCTGTAATGTGCTTAGTGCACATAGTGGAACTGTTTTTTTAACCTGATTTCTAAATGAAATGAGCCTGATGCAATCACACTGTCTCTGACATTCTCCCTTCTAACAGCTTTTGAACTTGGTAGCACATTTCAGTCGCATGTAACAGAGAAGTAGAAGTCTCAAAGCGGTTTGATCTTTAGTACTTTTCATGAATCTATAAAAAGGTTGGATTTCTCTTTTTACTGAAAGTCGCATAGTATCTTTTGGATACCAGAGAATCCATGTAAATGTGGAGCCTCAAGACACAACTCTGTATGCAAGAAAGCTGTAGCTCATCTGCCTCCTTGCACTTTCCTTGAGAGGTATATAAATAAGGGAGGGAACCCAGAAGGTTGCAAAGCATTTCAGAACTTTTTTGTCAGAGAAGATCAATACTGTGGGGAGTGGTCTCTGACTTTATGAAAGTCAAGCAGCCCTGCGAGGTAAGGCACTAAAAGGCAATGGAAGTGTGCTGTTTGGTTTGAGCTGCATTTTACACTAGTAACAGTAAATTTTACGTCCCGCAGTGTGGCTGTGTAAAAGCAGGCACTTGGTAAGGATGTGAAAGTGGGGAAGGTGCTAAAGTTGCCTGCAGTTCTCAGTGTGGCTGCACAGGAAAAAATGGGGGTTTTGTGGTGGAAGGCCCATGTTGTGAAGTTAAAAGGTACTTCAGGAAAAGAAAGGAGAAGAAAGGTTTTACTGGCAGGTCTTTGAATATGTGCGTGATATGGATATACCTTAAAAAAGCAAAAATTAATAATGTTAGAACTTGCTGTCTTAAGATAGGGCAGATGTTTACTTCCTAGACACTTCACTTATCTGAGACATATATCAGGATCAGCTGCAGAGATGTTTCTTCTCCTTGTTCCAGCAAATACTGATTTCCTGATCCTCTCCCCAGCCTGATCCTAGAATTCGGCAAAACAGCTGCTGACTGCCCTTTGCCTGGTGGCCTGTCCTTGAATTGCCTGGCTGTCCTACATAGGCAGGAATGCAGAAAAGTAAAGAATTCCTGGGTTAAGATTAACTTCTAGTTATCTTAAAAGTCAAATACATTTAAACAAGGCATTGGCAAAAGAAACACTGGCAGGTTCTGTATCCAGCACTGAAGCTGGAAGGATCAGACAAGAAGACTACCCCATTTTTCAGTTGATCCCTGTCCATTTTAAGAGGAGGGGCAATTAAACCAGCTGTGCTTTATGGAGCAACTGGGCAAATCATGTCCTCGAAAGGTGCCAGAGAGGAGCCAGGTATGCTTTGGCTACTGTTCTCCTTACCCTGTAGCAATACTGGTAGGACGTGCAGTCCACAGGTGGATGGGGGTGCAGTGACCCCAGGGGCAGGCACACGAGGTGACTGTGCCACGTCCCCAGCCAGAGCCATGCAGCTCTGGATTCCTACCAGAGCCAGACAGTGCCCAGCGAGCGGGGCACTGCACTGGTGCACGGCATCAGCACATGGATGGGAAATCCTGTTTTCTGCGTGTAACAAAGCTAGAGAAGCAACATGCTGCAATGGCTTCAGCCTTCTGTCTGGTAAAAAGGGATGTGTCCTTCTGGGTCTGTAAGATGGCAGTGTCCTTAATGTAAGGGACAAACACCAGAGTGCTCCAGACTTTGCACAAAGCAAAGAGGGTGTGGAAGTGGAGTCAAACCATTTTAATTTAAGATAATACTTGAAGTTTCTATTCTTTCTCATGCTGTTTGTATGCACTTTGGGCCCTTGTCTGGAATGGGCCAAACTGCATTGAAAGGCCAAGGCCGTAAGTACTAGGCTAATGAATATGATTGACATAGTGATCAGCAAAGCTGCCTGCACGTGGCTGTATGGAAGCAAGTAGGGATTCAGGAAACACTTGTGTGGGGAGAGAAAAGGTAATTGTTCTTTTCTGGTTTTTTTGAACTGTTTTTTGAGAAAGACCACATGAGGAGAATGACTGATCTTGGAAGTGAAGAACTTGGTGTTTAATGTTTGGCAGTACTTAATACAATGACTTGAAGAACATGCCAGTGGAAAAGATAAATGAGCTGCATTAGGGAGTCAAATATCAAATACCATGGTTATTTCCCATACATGTGAACACTGGCATGGTGATTTGGCTCTATGAGACAACTGGACCCTGCAGCTCTTTAGGGAGGGGAGAGGAAGGAGGGCTCCATTTGTTTCTTTTTAAACACAAGTCTCTGCTTCCCAACTGCTGTTCTAAAAATAATATGTTAGTGGAAGAAATATTTCTTCCATTCGAGCGAGACCTGGACAGGAGAGTTGGGTGGAGAAAAATGTAATGAGATATTTAATGAAATTTAATGAAATATAACAAGGGCAAGTGTAGAGTACTGCATCTGGGCAGGAACAACCCCAGGTTCCAGTATAAGTTGGGGAATGACCTATTAGAGAGAAGCGTAGGGGAAAGGGACCTGGGGGTCCTGGTGGACAACAGGATGACCATGAGCCAGCACTGTGCCCTGGTGGCCAGGAAGGCCAATGGCATCCTGGGGTGTATTAGAAGGGGGATGGTTAGTAGGTCCAGAGAGGTTCTCCTTCCCCTCCACTCTGCCCTGGTGAGACCACACCTGGAATATTGTGTCCAGCTCTGGGCCCCTCAGTTCAAGAAGGACAGGGAACTACTGGAGAGAGTCCAGCGCAGGACAACAAAGATGATTGAGGGAGTGGAGCATCTCCCTTATGAGGAAAGGCTGAGGAAGCTGGGTCTCTTTAGCTTGGAGAAGAGGAGACTGAGGGGTGACCTTATTAATGTTTATAAATATATTAAGGGTGAGTGTCACGAGGATGGAGCCAGGCTCTTCTCAGTGATAACCAATGACAGGACAAGGGGCAATGGGTTCAAACTGGAACACAGGAGATTCCACTTAAATATGAGAAGAAACTCCTCAGTGAGGGTGACAGAGCACTGGAACAGGCTGCCCAGGGAGGTTGTGGAGTCTCCTTCTCTGGAGACATTCAGAACCTGCCTGGACGCCTTCCTGTGTAACCTCATCTAGGTGTTCCTGCTCCGGCAGGGGAATTGGACTAGGTGATCTTTTGAGTTCCCTTCTACTCCCTTACATTCTGTGATTCTGTGATTCTTACAGGAGAACATTGGGAAAATTTAGATTATTTATTGTAAGTTTAAATTGCAGCCAATTAAACTTGCTTTGCTTTCTGTGTAGGCAGACTTTCCTCTGTAATGTACTTCTGAAGTGGGAAGTTTTCTAATGATGCAAGTCGATTTTCATTGTGCAAAAGCTAGACACTCTGTGCATTGAAAGGCATTACCTGATTTGTAGAAGAGACAGTAGAAAACAAGCTTTCCCAAGTAAAATTGCTGTTGAGTTTTATAAATAGCACTACACTGTAAGCAGGTGGCAAATGGAAATGGTTTGGTTCCTCACACTGGCAGATACTTCATTTTTGGGCTTCGGGAACTTCTGCATCACCTTCAGATGCTTGACTTGTCAAAAGTATTTGTTACCATCTACTGGTTGTTCTGGTTATTTGCAACACTGGCAAAGACAGAGTATATTTGGCTGTGGCAGAAAATTAGGGGCATGCTTTTGTTTTTTGGGTGAGACATGGAGGTTGTGGTTGGCCTATTTGCAGGGCTTCTAATACCCAACAAGTCAAAAAGGCCAGTGCCAGGTAATGCAGGGTTTGGAATAAACTCAGTCTGGTGGCTTGTTAAATACATTTTATTGGGTTAACTTTGTACTGGCAGGATTTGTATTGGATCAGACTTGTCTGTCTAAACTGCTGTGACTTTCTTGTGGTTCATACATCACCTGTCTTTCTGCACCTGGTATAAATATGGTACATGCTCCAGGTTAAGTGCTCTGGCTAAGGCAATGGGATCAAGATTCTGCACCAAATCCTTTTGCAGATGGAAGTTTGTGCTGCTGCGTAGCATAAGCTTTTCCTATGATTTTACTTTTTTCATGCACACACACTAGCTGGTATATTCGGTCATGAAACTGCATTTTGACTAAGTGAGAAGATACTAAACTTGCTCCAGCATGGTTTTTGGATGTGGAAATACCAAATTTCCATTTCCATGCCTTGGTGTTTGCCAGACTGATGCTTTTATGTGACCAGCCCTGCCCTTTTCATCCTGAAATTCACTGCAGGATGAAGAGCCCATTCCCCAGATCGGCTGCTGTGCTCTTCTAGTCGAAGCAAACACGTATCGAAGTCTCAGTAGCTCTCACTTGGTGCTTGTTCAGGAGAAGTGTGTGCAGAGTGGTGTTGGCTTTGAAGCCAGGAAGCATGGGCTCATTTACACAACTCCAGAGGCTTGGGATGCTGTTTATGGGGTGTGGGGGACAAAGGGTCCTATTGCAGTTTGGGGACAGCAACCCCTGAAGGTCCAGTGGTCAGGGTGCAGCTTGTTTACTGATCAGGGCTCAATGGCTTCACTGGGAGTGCAGGACTCTGTGTTCCTCCCAGCATTAGTCCAATTATATGATTTTGTTGTTTGAAGAGAGGTGCGAGATACATCTTCAGCAAACAATAATCTTCTTAGTGGGCTGTAAATTGCAAATAACGATTCCTTGCTATTTTGGGAAGCGATATGCACCGTCAACAGTTGATTGCGTGAAGACCTGAATAAGGCAGGCTTGGAGACCAGAGTGTTTATTGAGCTGGGTTCCTGTTGCTGAAGTGGTATGGACTGTTCAAGGGCTCCTGCTTGGCCCTTCCTCAGGGCTTGTAAAACCAGCCTTCATTTGATTATTTTCTTTCTCTTTCAGGACAATTATTTTGAGTGACGGCCCTTGCACGCGCCTCTGAGTGGTTATCATGGGCTTCATTGCCTTTCTGAAGACCCAGTCCATAGTTCACCTCCTCATCGGGTTTGTCTTTGTCGTGAGTGGACTGATCATTAACTTCATTCAACTATGCACACTAGCCCTCTGGCCCATAAACAAGCAGTTTTATCGCCGAGTAAACTGTCGCCTTGCCTATTCGCTTTGGAGCCGTGAGTATGCTTGAAGGGGACCTGAGGGCTGCGGGTGGGGAGGCGAGTGTTTTTGTTTCTCTTTTTGTTAATTAAAGAGTATATATATATACACAGACACATGTATGCATACACAAACAAACACAAGAATGAGAGAGAGAGAAATGATAAGTCAGATGTAGACTCTTTCAGAGCAGTTTAAAGCAGCTATCTTTTCTGAGATATTGGGAAAATATGCAAAAGTGACTCACATATTATCACTCTGTTATTTAAAAGAAGCGGGTATTAAAGCTCCTTCCCAACCCTATCTTTACTGTTACAAAATTGCTGATTCTGTGTCAACACCATTTTCATCCTGCATTGGAGTCTGTGCTAAGTGATGGGGAAGGGGGAATTCACAGAGAATGCTTCAGCTATTGAGCATATGGGCAATATTGACCACCTAGGAGCTCAAGTCAACTGTATGGTCTGCAAAGAGAGGTGTCTGCATTAAAGTATCTAGTGTGGATGCCTTTATAGCTGAACTGTGTGTCAGCTTTACAGCCCTCTGACACCCTGCAGCGTCCATCTGTGACACAAATGTCTCCTCTTGTGAGCAATTTGTCATTCTTTTCTTCTTCTGCCCGTGGGAAGGCTCTACAGTGAGTGCAACTGCTTTGCTCTCTTCTTGTAGACCTTTGCAAAACTTCTTCCCTGTGGATGGCTTTTTTTTTTTTTCACCTCATATAGCTTAACAGCGGAGTAGATTTCTGAAATCAATGTTTAGAAGGCTCCTTAGTCCAAATGTCACCTCCTGTTTCAGCAGTGAATCATCTAATTTGTTTCCATTCTCCGTCCCCTCCTGGTATGCATGGCCACTTACCTTAGTGCTCAGCTCAGCATCCAACTCCCACTTCATGTAAATGAGTCACCTAAACGACTACTTAAATTACAGTTGAGCAGTCCGCTGACAGGCACCCACATTTCTCAAGTCAACAATGTGAAGTACTACCAACAAAAACTCTCCAAAGTACCTGTTCAGTTTCTTTTTAAGCTTGCTGTCTTTGTCCTTTCCGTGCCTTTTGCCCTGCCTGTTGAGAATGTTGTCTGAGAAGCACAGGAGAAAGGAAATCAAATAGAGAGTGGCAGGCAAACTGTCAGGAGAAGAGATATTGTAGTGGAAGAACTTAGAGGTAGAAACTTAAGAATTAGCTTGATTGGAAGGGAGTGGGGTTATATGGTATTTTTTTAATTTGCTTGTAAGAATTTCTTAATGTGCTTTTAATAAGCTAGAATATGACCTTATCCTGAAAACTATAGTTGCACTAATAGTCTGACTTTTCTGAGGGTGTGAGCTGCTTGTGCCTGTAACGGCACAAGGGTTCAGACCCTTGATTTCTACAAGTTAGTATTGTGCGTGGAAAAAATCACATTTTTAAATGCTGTTATCTTAATATCTTGTACACACTAGAAAAACCTACATTATTGTTCGAAAAGGTTTGGAGAGGCTGAGTAGATAATTGGGTTGTAGCTAGGATAACCCCTCCAGTATAGCCTGTTATAAATTAAATGACTGAGAAATTAAACTGTGAAAGTTAATGTAAATGTTATATGGGATTGCAGAGTGCTGATGGCCTGTAATGGAAGAGCTGACAGAATATGCACTTCAATTGTGATTTATAAAGAATTGAGTAAGCTGTGTAAATGCAGCCATTCAAATGTTGCCATTCATAATGAAATATATTTCATTAGGTGGAAGCCTTTTAGCAGTGAACCTGAAGGCTGGTGTTCTGTTCCGGATGCTACATTTTGCTCACTTACTCCAAGCTGTTTAGTTTTAGGCTGCGGGTGTTCATGTCAGAGCTGTCTGTAACAGAAGCTGTTGTGCCCACCTGGCAGAGGATTGGTGTGCAGGAGTAGATACACAGGTGATGGTGTATCTGGCTGTGTAGTCTAGGCTGCTGAATACCAGGCTCTGTTCATACTGTATCTCTTCTCAGATACATAAAGCAAAGCTTTAGAAGGAGATAGGAGATAGGCTCTATCCAATGTTCATGGCAGATGTTTGGGAAAAAAACGTCTGGTTTGCCCTGGCCTCAATGTAAACCCTTTGCAACACACGATGCATGCTGGATGGTCTGTACTTCAGCTCCTTTCATATGATTCACACCTTTGGAGAGCACAGAGCATTTGGTTAAGTCCAGTTTCAAAAAAATTCTCTCAAATATTAGTATTTTAAACTGAGGAGTGTGCTGTGCCTCTGGTTTGCCTTGTTTCCGGGTGGCTTGCAAGGCCATAAACCCACCTGCTTTGGCTTGTGGGACCCCCAGCTGCAGGAGGGGGTTGTCTGTAGCACAGTGTCGCTTATCCTCTACAGGAGGTATCCCAAGCAGCACAAGTGTTACCATCCCTTTGTTCAGAAGGATGGGCTTGCTGTAGCATCAGTAGGATTGCTGCCATGCAAAATAGCTGTAACCCACACACCAAAAAAAAGGAAATGAGCCCACTCCCAGTTATAATCACATAATTTATCAGTACACTTGCAGAGGACAATCCATTCCCTCATATTAATTCTCTGACATATCAACCCTCCTCTCGCAGTATGAACTCTGGCAAATCTCTCTGGAAAGCTTCCTCAACTATTTTAGAGTGAATGGTACAAGAAATGCTCTACAGAAAATCATCCATACCTGCCTCTCAGAATTTTTTTCTGATTTTGAAGAAATGCATCCATTTATTATTTTTTTTTTTTAATACGAAAATGCAGTGACTGCAGCAGAACTGGAGATGTTCCTTCTTAGTAGTTAGACAACAATGGAAAGGGAAAATCACTCAGAATACTACCCTGTGTTTGGTAACACTACTTCCTTCTCCTGGCCACAAGCTTGGAAGAGCATAGCTCTGAACTGAGGACACTCCTGGCTGTCCTGTTTCCCCTGTTACTGAGCCAGGATAACCAGAGCAAGAAAGGTAAGCAATCACATAATTCGCCAAGGAAACAGAGCTGGAAAGCAATGATAGAAACCTCTGGTTGGTATGAAGTATTACTCTGTCTTTGCTGTATTTCCAGCTGACCAGGGTTGTGCTCTCTTGATCAGCAAGTGGCATAACTTTGTCATGGCTCTTGGAAATGATACAGGGGAACAACCTGGTGGATAAGTGGGCACACAGGGAATACAGGTGGAAAAACTAGTGTTATAGAAGCTGTGTGTCTTCAGCACACCAGGATTGATTTTCCCTGCTCTTGACCTAAATACTGTGTTTGCGTTCTATGTGATGTGGTGCAAAATTGAACCCACTCTTAGTTAGCAGGATGGTTGGGTTACCCTGTTGTGCTCCCACTGATCAGAAGCCCTTGCACAGGGAGGCACTGCCTCCGCTCTTAATAGAAAGCTGAAACGCTATGTGGCAGAACCTGATATAGGGAACCAAGGGGGCACTTTCCAGTTTTGACTCTACAAGTTTGTCATAGTAATGTGGGAAAAGTTGGACTTTTTAACTGCCATGTTTGTGCAACCAAATTTTGATTGCATCCATATCTCATTGAAATAAGAAAATACCAGTGACTACAGTTTGCGTGGAAGCAAATCTTTATACTGGGAGAATGAACTATTCTCATACTCTTTATAGTTGTCCCATGATACAGGCAATGCCTTTCATCTGCCTGGTTGTACTGAAATGAGAGAAATAGGCTAACCATAGCAACTACATTCATTGCATGCTAAATTTAAGTGAGAAGGGTTTTTTAAGATAAAAAAAAGGGGAAGTGGAAAATAAGAGTGTGTAACAAAGGAAATGTTCAGCATGGAGTGAGAGAGATGTTGGAATATTGAAAGGTAGATAGGACACAGCAGAAAGGGCTTATTCTTTCTTTTGCAGTAAAAGAAAGACAATTTACCATTCCTGGCTTTTCACAGATATTTTGATAAATTAGCTCAATTCTCTGATGCTTCTGACTCTGTGTTGATGACCATAATACAGAACAATTAGAGTCCTGTTTTCTAATATTAAAATGTGTTGCAGAAGATCGATGGCACTGGATCCCTTTAAAAGCCCTCTATTGGTCTGTTTGCCTCCATAAAGCTTGTTTGATGTTGTGTAAAAGGCTGCATCTATGCATAATTTGTGTTCCACCTGGGAGAAACTGTACTCAGTTAGTGGAGCAATCAACAGCTCAACTGTCTGTTTTCAGGCACAAAGTCTGAGTATTTTTTCCAGTGATCATGAAATTTTGCATTCATAAAATAATGTGCAAACTTTTCACTGTTAAAAACTTGTTAGATTATCCATAATGCATATATCTAGTGCCTTAAATGCTGCTTAAGGATGATGGTGTTATTTGGTTTATACCCATCTAAGCTCTCATTTAATGTTTATTGGGTTGGATTGAAAAGGTGACAGTTGTTGGGAGCCAAAGGAGATGAGGCACTGAATGGGGCTGGAGATGAAATGCTAAATGCTTTCTGTAGCAGCGCCCCTAATTCTCTCTCTGTCTTCTGTTGTGTTTCACAGAGTTGGTAATGCTGCTGGAATGGTGGTCAGGCACAGAGTGCACCTTGTTCTCAGACGAGGCCACGGTGAACACCTTTGGGAAAGAACACGTCATCATCATCTTGAATCACAACTTCGAAATCGACTTCTTGTGCGGCTGGACTATGACAGAGCGCTTTGGAGTGCTAGGGGTACGTGGGGCCATGACCTTTCTCTTCATCTAGTGGACTATAGGTCTATTTAAAACCCATACACATACAGTTTCCTTGCATTTGAGTTTCCAGCTATAACTCCATCAACTTTTCTTCATCTCAACTTTAGTGTCTTTGTTTCATCTCATTGTACAAATCAGCAGATTACATTTTTGAATTGTTATTTTTGTTTTTCTCCAAGAGTTCCAAAGTTCTTGCTAAGAAAGAGCTACTATATGTGCCCCTAATTGGCTGGACATGGTACTTCCTTGAGATTGTTTTCTGCAAAAGGAAATGGGAAGAAGACAGAGATACAGTTATTGAAGGATTAAAACGTTTGGCTGATTATCCTGAATATATGTGGGTAAGTGTCAAGTTCCTGCTCTAGTATCAATGGCTAGAATTGAAATGGTGATGGAAATACTCATGTGGTATTGTAGCATTTTATATCAGGAGAAGGTCTGCTCACTACTTTCTTCAAGTTTTCTCAAGGCAAACATGTATTCTGTTTCAGGAGGTCTTTTCGGATAAGGGAAGGTGGTGTTCTGTTTGCCTGTTGGTGAGGGAAGTCATTTGGGAAACAGTTTAGAAGCTTGCATAGGTGATTACAAGCTTGATGATAATTTATAAATCAGGCTTGTGTAACAGTGGTTAATTTTGTCTGCACTTATTCTTACCTTTAAAAAATATAACAGCCTATAGTTGACTACTAAATCTATATCACCTTAAGCCACTTTTTCTGAGGTAGCCTAAAAATATGCATAAACAAGAGAGTCTTTTCTGGAGAAATGAGTGAGTTTTGGTGGAAGGGATGAACAAACCATAAACTTTGTTAGGAAGTTCTTGTTAGTATGTTCATTGATCTGTGAAATGACAGGTTTCCCGAAACACCTCAGTGAGAACATACGGCAAGCTTATACCTGCTTTTGCAGTTATGCTTTTCCTTTTGATTTCAACATTATTTGAAGTCAGGGGTGAAACATCTATTTTTCATTATGTGCAGAGTTGTTAGATTTTACTGCAGCAACACAGTGGTATAATCAACCTATTAACCTTCTTTTAGCTTTAAATGCAAATGTTTTGATTAATTTACTGCTTTGCTTGTATAGCCGTGCATATAATGTGCAGTTATTTGGCTCATAAAATGTTTTAAGAGGCTTTTTGTGCATTTTAAGTCATTTTTTTTTCAATGTTAGCAAGTATAACTTGTTAAAATGAATAGTGAAATAGTAAGCATTAATTAATATATTGTGAATACATCATTTGTGTGGTTTTTTGGTTTTGGGTTTGTTTTTGTCACTACAAAGATAAAGAAGAATCTGGATAATGTATTTTAAGCTACTTGATTGCTTGAATATATGGATAGGCATGACATTTAATATATTCTCCTGGTCAATGTTGAAAATAAAAAAAGAAAAACCCCTGCCAATTAAAAAAAATCTCAAGACCATACTTTAATTGCAAATCTATACATTTTAATGATTCTACAATTGAGAACCAAGGACTAGTCTCTAGGGAAAACAACTAGAAAATATAAATGCAAAATGTAGTTAGCATTGATTATTTAAATCAAGACTTCCTGCTTGGTAATTAAAATAATGATTAAAATTGACTTGAATACATCGATTTCCAAATTTTTGTGCATTCTAAATGCCACAATCAGGGCTGGTCGCACAGCTTTCCCCAGACGTGCACTGCAGCACGGTCCGTACCTCACTCGCACCCTCGGTCCAGAAGGATCACTGCACTGTGGAGTAGAAGAGGGTGAGAATTTGGTGTAGAGGAAAGCACTTGCACTGCAGACTGGGGCTGACGCTGTACCTTGTGCCGTCCTCACCATGTGGTGGTCGTGGTTGGTCAGGTTTTCATAATAAGTGTGCCCTCAATGGCCAAATGAAGATTGCAGGACCAGCTCCCTTTCTTTCACTGCATTCTGGCAGGTCTAACTCTTGTGTCTGATAAAGTTCAACAAAGGCAAGTGTAGGGTCCTGCACCTGGGAAGGAATAACCCCATGCACCAGTACAGGTTGGGGGCAGACCTGCTGGAAAGCAGCTCTGTAGGGAATGACCTGGGAGTTCTGGTCTACAACAGGTTGATCATGAGTCAGCAATGTGCCCTTGTGGCCAAGAAGGCCAACAGTGTCCTGGGGTGCATTAAGACAAGTGTGACCAGCAGGTCAATGGGGGTTCTCCTCCCCCTCTACTCTGTCCTGGTGAGGCCCCATCTGGAGTACTGCATCCAGTTCTGGGCTCCCCAGTTTAAGAAGGACAAGGAATTACTGGAGGGAGTCCAGCAGTGGGCTTTGAAGATCATTAGGGGCCTAGAGCATCTTTCTTATGAGGAGAGACTGAGAGAGCTGTGTCTGTTCAGCCTGGAGAAGAGAAGGCTGAGAGGGGATCTCATAAATGCTTACAAATATCTCAAGGGTGGATGGCGAGAGGATGGGACCAGACTCCTTTCAGTGGTGCCCAACGATAGGGGCACAGACACTTCATAGGAGGTTCCATCTGAATATGAGGCAAAACTTTACTTTGAGGGTGCCAGAGCACTGGAACAGGCTGCCCAGAGAGGTTGTAGAGTCTCCTTCTCTAGAGACATTCAGAACCCTCCTGGACACATTCCTGTGTAACCTGCTCCAGGTGAACCTGCTTTAGCAGGTGGGTTGGACCAGATGATCTCTAGAGGTCCCTTCCAACCCCAACCATTCTGTGATTCTGATTCTGTAATATTGATTTAACTTGCCTTTTGTGGTGCACAGTATGTGGATACACTACTGAGAAAAAGTTTAGCAACCACAGTACTGACAAACAGCAGATCTGTAGTGATGCATTTGACAAGTCTTGCATTTGAATTGCAACATTAGAGCATTGCATGATACTGCAGCAACCTGCCCTTCTCACCTTCTGTTACCTACCTGGGATGCAGAGGTTTGTGTGTTGAGATGGAGCAGTGTTTCCTTTGCTTGGTGCAATGGAAATGATGTCCACCTTTCAAAAAGGCCAGGGATAAGCGGAAGTTCACCCCAGGGCTTTGTTTGTGCACTCTTGGCTTTGCATTGCTTCTAGTCTCTTGGGTAGAGCAGAGGCAATAGAGAGGCAGGAGAAGGACAGATCCGTGTTTTGTGCTGCTTGAAGTTAGTGTGGGAGAATTGAAGTCTTTGGTAGTTACTCGAGATACTACAATCAGACTAGTGACTTACAAGACGAACAAGGTTTTAGGGAAAGGCGCCACTTTGTATGAACACAACACAATGCAAAAAAACCCCCACTAAAACCAAAACAAAACCACCTAAAAATCAGAAAGCCTTTCAGATAAACAAGTCAGTCTTCAAATGAGTAATGCTGGTTGTACAGTACAAATTTTAAATGAAGTATCTAGTGATTAATATATATTTTTTTCCTAAAGTTGTCATGTACTAATGTTTGAATTGCTTTTTCTAATTTGTAGATTAGTCCATCACCAGCCAGCCAAACCTTTTAGGGTTTGTTGGTTTTTTTCTTTTCTTTTTTTTTTTTTTTTAAAGTAAACATTTCAGGTATAACCATTTAGACTTTTGTCATCTTAAATTTGCTACCAGTGTTGTTAAACTTTATATGTAATCTATTGTAAATGAGTGGTGAGGTGTGATACTTCTGCTTAATACTTGATGATCAAATTAGACAATTAAATTGTGTATGTGCATGGATGTATGTTTATCTCACACAAATTTTCAGTATTCTGCGTGCTTTCTTGTGATCACAAGGTGTCCTCGTTTTTGCCTTTTGTCTCGTTGAGCTAGTTTCTTCTGTACTGTGAAGGAACTCGTTTTACAGAGACCAAGCATCGTATCAGCATGGAGGTGGCTGAATCCAAGGGGTTGCCTAAACTGAAATACCACCTGTTGCCCAGAACCAAAGGTTTCACCACTGCTGTCCAGTGTCTCAGGGGAACAGGTACTGGCAACCTGCTACTTGTTGTTTGCATTAATTGTAATATGTGATTTAATATACAGTGTGCCACACTATATACTCTGTTGATTACCTCCATTACAATTAGTGAGTTGGCAGTAATAATCATTCTGCATGACAGCTGTTAATTTGTGCCACATAACTCTCAGATAGAAGTCTTAAATACGTGAAAGGTTTAATATTTTTCATTGTTACTTAGTTCATCAAGTTGTCTTGTGTTTTCGTAATACACGTGCTAAGTAGGTGGGAATATGTCAGGTGGCTGAAACAGATAAATACAACATGTAAACACAAAGTAGTGAAGCGCTCTCCTACCTGACATCATTAAGGCAAGGCTTGCACAAGGCCCTGTTGCCATCTAATGCAAGGTTGTCGGCAATGTGGTTGCTAGAATTGCTGATATAATAGCCATATTTTCTTTTTTTGCAACAGTTTCAGCAGTGTATGATGTAACACTAAATTTCAGAGGAAACAAGAACCCATCTCTATTAGGAATCCTTTATGGAAAGAAATATGAAGCAGATATGTGTGTAAGGTGAGCATATGATGATGGAGGTGAGCCCTAAGATGCATGCTTTGGCATGTTGAAGTGTATTCAGATTTTACAGGTTAATGTCCTTTGCTGTAGTCCCCTTTTCCTTGTCCTTGAAGTTTCTCTGCAGCCTACAGACTTCGCCACTTCCCCCTTACTTCAGCTCGCTTTCATATGTGAGATTCCTTGATATCACCCAGCAAGTGAGACAGCACTGGGCAAACCTTTTAAGCCTGGATAGAACCACATTGTCGTTACAGGATTTCCCCAGGTTTTGTGCAGTGAGGACTCTAGTCTGCATTTTTCCTTTATCTGCTGGGAACAGAAAACCAACTGTTCTGTCCTCTTTCTAGTCCCCTGCAAGCCTATGCATAGTATAAATAGCCTGTTCAATGTGAGTAGTCTCTTGTGGTGAATGGCATAAAGCAGTTTTTCTCCTCTCACATGGTTTGATTAGCAGATTACAAGTTAAATAATGCTGAAGTTCAGACATTGTATGAATGTGGTGCTACATTCCTCAAATTCTTCATTGTTCTTTTTCCTGAAAGAGTATCTGCTAAAACCAAACTCCTTGCAACACGTACACACATGCACGTGCGCACACACATGCTTTCTTCTTGTTGTCTTCTGCTTTAAAGGCTTCCTTGTGATCATAAAAACTACCAACCCTTTCCTGTTGAATTTCTTATTTTCCCTTTGGTGTTTGCACCTGACAATCGACCTAGTTGTTCTTTGCACGGTTCTTTTGACAGTTCACTTCTGCTCCTCTGGGGACGTCACCCACACTTTGGAAAATGCTGCTGCATTATGGTGATGAAGTTGATGTTTGGTTTTTGTTTGTTTGTTTGTTTGTTTTTAATGAGGGGAGAGGAAAAAACAACAACAAAACACACACACACAAAACAACAACAACAACAACAAAAAACCAAACAAAAAATGAAAAAAACCTTGCTGCTTCCCCACACTACTTTCCACTCTAGTATTGCAGACATTGCAGATGTGGGGCACTTGTACATTGTACTTCTACAGGGCAGGTGCAGAGCCCTCAAGGATGAAAGACTTTGTAGGGAATCACACTCATTACCTATTGCGTCAAGGTGTAGCAGCAACAGTTTTGTGGAAAAAATGCTATCCTGAGGAGGCAGAGTGTTGCAGCCCTAATGGGGAAGGCGAAGGGCAGCATTCCAGTTCTGTTTTCAGATACCAGAACTTCCACAACATTTTAGTCTTTCAGTTAGAAAGCAAGCTGTGGAGGTGATGGGGAGAGAAATGGCGTTATTCATTTGAAAGGAGTTTCATTTTTATTATTGACACTTGCCAGATAGATTCCTGATGAGGAAAGTGAGCAGACAACTTAACAGTTAGCAAAACAGCTGGTCAGGTGGTTACCACCTGTAATTCCATACTGATGGCAGATGCATGTAGCATGCCTAACTAGATCTGGGGCACACATGCATGGATGTACATCTCTGTAATTATACATTGAAGAGTAGCTGCCTTCAGTTAAATATCCTATGGCTTGCTAATGGAGATATAAGTTGGTGAGGTAGCAGGAGAAAAGAAATGCAGTTTTCAATAGTTGTTAGAAGAGCTTTGGACTCATAAAATTCTGTTGAGGATGATGTTGCAAGGTAAAATTACTAATTGTACACTATTAAAGAAACTAATGACCGTGTGCAGATAATTTTGATTTTAAATATGTTTGTGGAATGAATCAGCATTCTCAAGATGCTCTTCTATACTTGAAGCTTTTTATCAGTTTTGGAAAAGAAGCTATGAGAATAAGCAAATTGTTTTTAAAGGTTTTTATGAAAATTGAATGTGTCTTTATTGTGCCAGCAGACTTAGCTTAGCTCAGAGAAAGGAAACACATAAGCTCTTGTTCTTGGTATATGTGTACACAGTTACCTGTGCATAGGTAAGAAGCTTAGCTCTCTCCAGAGGATCGAGTCTTTCTCCTGACTGGCTCCAGAGAAAATGATCAGCTAAATGACTGCAGTGGTTTAACGCCAGCTGGCAGCAAAGCACCATGCAGCTGCTTGCTGACTCCTCCTGGTGGGATGGGGGAGAGAATTAGAAGAGTGAAAGTGAGAAAACTCGTGGATTGAGAAAAAGATGGGTTAGTAGGTAAAGCAAAAGCCACACATGCAAGCAAAGCAAAACAAGGAATTCATTCACCACTTCCTATGGGCATGGACGTGTTCAGTCATCTCCAGGAAAGCCGGGCTCCATGGTGGGTAATGGTTACTTGGGAAGACAAACACCATCAGTCCAAATGTCTCTCATTTCTTTCTTCTTCCCTCAACTTTTTATTGCTGAACATGATGCCATGGTCTGGAATATCCTTTTGGTCAGTTGGAGTCAGATGTCCTGGTTGTGCCCTATCCCAACTGCTTGTGCACCTCCAGCCTGCTCATTGGCAGGGTGGTGTGAGAAGCAGAAAAGGCCTTGACCCTGTGTAAGCACTGCTCAGCAAAATTAAAACTTCCCTGTATTATCAACGGTTTCCAGCACAAATCCAAAACATAGCTCCATACAAGTTACTGTGAAGAAAATTAACTCTATTGCAGCCAAAACAAGTACAAGGACCAAATGTTATTGCTGTGAGTACCCTCTAGTGGCGACAGCAATACAGTGACAACTTTGCTGGAGAGCTTTTAAGAAATTACTTTTTAATGAGCTTTTGTTGAGCATTATTTACATTAATTGAGCAGTTCCTCCTATTAGAGCTAATTAAAGTGAATTTGTATAATCTGGTGTTCGATTCGTTTACAGGATGCAGAAATTATTAGAAATGTATTAGAATATCTTCCCTCTGCTGCTGCAGACTAAAAGGCTTTAGTTTGTACTGTGGAAATATATTCCATGGTTGAACAGCAGCAAATAAGTTGTATCTGGGATTTCTGTGTCTAGAGCCCTCCCAGAGGTCACTGTTCTGTTCTTACAGCCCTGCTGTAAGAGGGCCCTGATAACAATCCAAGTGTTGCCAAAGTGTGTTCAAGCTGAGCGGAAGGTGTGTGCCTGCCCTCTACAAACAGACCAACTGCTTTCTGAATTGATCCCGGGCCAAGATGTGTGCCGCTGAGAAAGGAGACTATATGTTTGTGTGTGTGTGTGTCAGTGGCCTACCTCAGAAAATAAAAAAAATGTGGGAAAATGGTTGGCTCTTCACCACTAGAAAGAGGCTCTTAAAAAGTCCATGTTCTTGGTGAGATTGGGGCAGTACCTGAAGGGGGACATGACTTTTGTGTGCATCCAGAAGTGCACTCCTCAGTCCGTAAGGAGGCAGGGAGAGAGAAGTGAAGTCACTGTAGAAGAAGTTGTTCTCCTTAAAGTTGATTTTTAACCACCCCTCCCATTTCTTCCGAAACAGAGCTTACATTAATATAAAGCAACAAAAAATCATCCTGGGGTTCGCCACTTGCTTGTCTTTTCCCAGCTCTGGGTGTCTCAATCTGAGCTCACTGTGAATGACTGGTGGCAGTTACGGTGCAGAAAGAACAGTGTTTGAATGGGAATTGCTTGTTTTACTAATGTGCTGTGGAATTGATAGGAGCTTGTACAGTTTCTTTTGTCTTAGAAATCTGTTTTAGGTGGAGAATCAGATGTTAAATATTTAAGTCCCAATTCTTATCTGCATTAAGGCCTCTGCCTTCAGTGACAGTATTACCTGTACCTTACACCCTTCATTGAAGGGAAGATCTTCCCTAGTAGAGACCTTAAATCAAATACCTGGATTTTGCCTTATATATATATTTTTTTTTTTTTAATCTCTCTACTAATCTAGGAGATTTCCTCTGGAAGATATCCCTCAAGATGAAAAGGAAGCTGCAAACTGGCTTCATAAGCTTTACCAGGAAAAGGTAAACTACTTTGCTTTCTCCTCACTCATCCTCCCGCTCTTCTTCTCTCTTTTGAGGCTTTCACAGGAGTAGTGTATTAAGGCACTGAGTGATGCACACTCTTCCACTGGATGGAGAGGAGAGATGGAAATATTATGTATAATTTGGCAGCCATCCCTCAAGCTGCTGGAAGGAGCAGTGCAGAAGAGCCCCTTGGCCATGGAGGGCTGGCTAGTGAGTAGGTCTCAAATTGCCGGGAAGCACAATGAGATTCAGAGAGATGCCTGAGTTGCAGAGGGCTAATAGCAATCCACTTTCTTTTTATGTTCTTCAGCTCTTGAGTCTCTGTCACACATTTGTGAAAGCTCCATTTTCCCTGTGGGTGTTTTCAGTTCACTGAAGAAGAGTAATAACTGCATGTCAGGGGCAGCTGGTCCTGGCTTTTAGCAGCAGTTGTCCTTTGCTTTCATGTTTCTTCCACTGTCACTTTCCTTCTGCCTCCTGGTAATGCCTCTGCAGTGGTGTGTGACATGGTACAGACAGTCCCTGGGATCTGCTGCCAGGGACTGATGTAGCACATGGTCAGCGTGCCTTCAAACAGCACAAAGCTTTTCCTTCTGTCTTTTTTTCTATATATTGATCTCATGGTGGTAGCAATATGTTGTAACTAGAATCCTTAAAGCGCTCCGTCCCGTGCAGAGGGTATGTCCTCAGAAGGCTGTGTCATTGGCAAGAAACTCTTTGCGCTTCTCAGTCCTTTATAAGCTGTTTGTCTTTTAGCTTCCCTTAAGTGGGAAAACTAAGAAAAAGCCAAACTCGAGCCATCCTTGGTGAGAGCTTGGAAGCCTTACAGAATGTTCTTACAAGCTGAGGGAAGGCTGCAGGCATGCTGCTCTGCTGGTTGGCTTGTGCTTTGCCTTCCTCTTCTAGCTGTATAGGCAGCATTTTTCTGCTGTGCTTTGCTAAGTCATGCTGACCTTTCTTTCTGAAAGTAAAAATGGAAACGAAAAGCATCCAGCAAAGAGACAGGTGATGTTTGAATTGGCCTCTGGCCTGACACTGCCCTAAATTCCTGAGCAATTAAGAGAAGAGAATAAGGTATTTCATAGTGGAGAAACTGGTGTGGTTTCAGTTTGTGATGGTGGCTAAGATTGTCTTCAAAGAGCTAATACGGTGGCCTTGGCAGTCAACAGAAATGCCCAAATAAATGACAGCAGATGGAAATGAAAGCTCTGTAATCCTGATGGATATTTACCAAAGATACTGTCCTTGCTGTCCTGGAGTTTACTAGTTTCAGATTCCTTGGTGCAAACATTATGAACATGTTTTCTTCCATCTCTTTCTCCCAGGATGCTTTGCAAGAGATGTATAATCAGGAAGGCAAATTTCCTGGCCAGCAGTTTAAACCTCGTAGGAGACCATGGACTCTCCTCAACTTTCTTTTTTGGGCCACAGTTCTCCTCTCTCCTCTCTTCACGTTTGGCTTTGGAGTTTTTGCAAGTGGATCACCTCTCCTTATCCTTGCATTCCTGGGATTTGTTGGAGCAGGTAATAAAAGCAGAGAAGATGCTAAGCCCAGAGTGACATGTAACAGGATTCGTTACCTCCAATAAGTTCTGTGTATTGATTAATATGAATTGGGCTTGCAGAAGAGTACTTGGAGTGCACTCTGTAGTGTTTATATTGTGTAGCATTTTTATTATTTCAAAAGCTTAAATCCAGGCAGGCTTGCCTTCATAACATAAGCAGTATCTATAGCAATAAATAGTGTGTATTGTAACCCATTATTATGGTGCTTGAAGGAGAAAATACTTTTACTGCATGCCTTTTCTGTGAATTAAAAAACAAACAAGCCAATAAAAGCCCCAAGCCTCCCCCAAGAAAACCCTAACAAAAACCAACCAAACAAAACAGCAACCACAAGAAACCACAACCAACCAAATCAAACCCAAAAAACAAATTGGGGAGGGAGGTTGTGCTTCAGTGTGCATACTACTGGCCTGTTAATCAATACAGAACCATTAATTATATTTTGAAATCTGGATTCTCCCCCTCTTTTAGTGACACCTAACCTGTGATCCATGTGCAGCTACATGCAGTGTACTGTTGGTCTGTAGTCACTACTGTCTTCAGGATTCGGTTAACTCATATTGGTTCTGCTTGTGTGTTTACATGTAACTTCCTGAATTCTTGAACTGGTTTTAATATGCCTCCCATTTCTCTGTTATATTTTAAAGCTTCCTTTGGAGTACGTAGACTGATAGGAGTAACTGAAATAGAAAAAGGCTCCAGCTACGGCAACCAGGAATTCAAGAAAAAGGAATAACTGACATCTGCAGTTCAGGACACAAACAGACTATGGTATCTGATTAACTTCAGTTAAAAAAACAACAACAAACACTTAGAAACTATCTTTTTCTTAATAACTGATGACTAATATTAATGAATAAAACTTGAGCCAAGAATGAAGAAGTTGGAGGCATCAACTGAAGCGAATGCATCAACTTTCTGCCTGTTTAAGGATTACTGTAGTCAAACTATGGGAGAAAATCTGGGGTGGGCTGGCAGAAGAAACTAATTTTTCTTGCTTTGTTGGGGGATTTTGAGGGTGGCCACATGCATCTTCAGATGACTGAATACACTGGTTTCTGTCAAGAGCACTACACTCACTTTTACAACAGGAGCCATTGAATGTTTCCTCTTGCTAAAGCCAACGTAATGTTTGTTGATTTCCAACCTTTTTTATTAATGAGCCAGGAAAAAACAACCCTTCTTAAATTAATCGACAGATGTTCACTGGGTTAGAGTAATTTTGGATATGCTGTGTTGTCATGGCTGCAGATGAAATCCTATTTGTATGTTACACTGATACTTTTTATTTTCAGGCATCGTCTTAAAACTTCTGTAATGCGAGAGAACAGATAGTGGAGTCTGGAAGCAGTGTGTTATTGATCGGCACATGCCATAGAACAGATCCACTAGGATTAAAACAGTATAAAATTCTCATCGTATCTCCTGCTAACTGCTCAAGGCTGTTTAATTTCAAAATATTACTTCAGTCTTGAGTGTTGTTTGCCCTGTTTCACATCATACATGTACGATAATCTTGAATCTGTTTGGGTTTGTTTTGTTTTCTGAATTACTGGTGACTGTAGGATTTGGAGTTATGCAAAGAAGGAAATTTATTCAATTGTCCTCATGTTTTCTCCTTTTATTCCTGTTTGCATCTTCCATCACTGAAGTCCAGTTCAGCCAACCTCTCTTGGTGAACTGGGAGGCAGCAGCAGAAATCAGCACAATATTTTTCAAAATGTCGTCTTTTACAAAAAATTTGAAAAAGGAGAGGTCTGTAGCAATCAGCTTTCAAATACTGGCATGTAAGTTTCGACATTGATTCAGATAGAGCCAGGATCTTACCCTGGGCTGTAATGACAGGGTGTGCTACACTTTCTACTTGATTGTGCTTTAGATGTTAATGTGAAATATATTGCAAGGTGAGCTGTGCTGTTAAGCGTTAGGAGTATTGGGTCCCTTCAGGGTTTTTAAATATCTTTAGTTTTGCTTGTTGACCTTGGTTTATTTTCTTTTTTTTTTTTCCACTGAAAATTAGAGATCAGAATCATGGTTGTACCTGTCTCTCTTTCTTGCTTTCTCTTTTTTACAAATGCACATTCTGAGATTATTGTAGATTGCTGCTGTGTGCATAGCTGGAGAATTATTTGCAACAGATGGGAACTACCTGTATGTTCAAGTCTGAAGGCCACAATCTCCATTTGGCTGGGCTCACAAGTTGCAGATCTACAGCTGAGGGCAGAAGCTGACCCTCAGGGTCTGTATTTTTAACCCAGCTGCCACTAGAATATTTATCTCCCTTTTGTAAAGAGCAGATCTTATCAAAGCACTCATCGTTATTTTCATCTTTGCTCTAGTAACCAAGATAAGAGAGTAATAATTTACCTTCTTTTCGTATTTTCTCTAACAGTTGGGTTGTAACCTCTTCTCCCACAGGTTTTTCTGGTTTCAAACACTGGAAGAGCAATTTTGTAACTTAGAAAATATTTTGCTTGGGGTCATTAATCACTGTTCTGTCATGCACTTGATTTTTATTTGTGGTCTTTTCAACACGAGCATTCGAAGGATGACCTACATTGTCTGTCTCCTGGTAGACTCACCCTCACTGGATCATTGTACCCGTAGCCCCAGCATTAGTTTGTCATCTTTGTCCCTTCAATAAATCTTCCCTAAGACAGGATCCAAAACTGTTGTTAATGTTAGTGGAATTTGGAATATACTTTGGGAATTCAGAAGAACAGAGCCTAGCCATCACTCTGTTTTCCTTGCTGGATGTTTTTGTACTTTGTCTTTAAATATGGTCAGACTTCCAAATGCTGATAAAGATAACTCTCAGACTTTTCCCTGTTTTTTAGCCAGAAGACTAAAAGCAGTGAGCTTCTCTTTCTTTTCCTTTCTTTTCTTCTTTTTTTTTCCTTAAGTAATTCAGTAATAGATCTAATTCTTGCTTGTTAGAAAGGTGTTACAAATGCTGTATACTTGCTTCCTGAACATGATATTGAATATATATAAATTGTACTGGCTTAGCAGAGTGAGGCTTGCAAAGCAGGCCGACCACTGTTTTATATTTACATTTTGAGCAGTATATTAATGGGCATGACAAGAATTTCACAAAATAAATCCCTTCTTAATGCTGAGAAGAGGGGAGATACTTAAAGGAGAAGGGAATGAATAGCCTTTCTCTTTATGGGATCCTTTTCTCCTCTTAGTGCATGTAACTCCCTGTTAGGAATCATGGGATTAGTGCATGTACATCGAGGGGAGAATAATCAACATTTCATATTTTCTTATCATAACTTACTGGTCATGCTTTCTTTTTGAAAATATAATAAATACATCATCAGTTACTTAAATTTTGCTCTTCTAAGCAGACATATCAGTAACCATTTGGAAAGTGTTCAGCAATGCACAAAACACTACAAAACCAACACAAATCTCTTCATTTTGAATTTTATCTACTCAAATAGGGGTTTTTATACACACACACACGCACACGAACACAGAGTCTGTATAAATTAAAATGACTGGAAATAGCTGAAGTTAATGTCACTAATGAAGATTAGCAGGTGACTTGGATTTGAAAAGTGAGCATAGATTTTATATCTTATTTTCTTCTGGTTTAATAGAACATAGCTTGTATATTTGATGACCAAGCCCTTTAAAAGCAATAATAAACAAAAATATATCATGTTTTTTGTCTTTTGCTTTTCAACCATGCTAGGTTTAATAAACTTAAAGCTATTGGAGTGTTTTCTCTCTCCACCTTTCAGAACTTTCATTTATTGCTTGATTGTTTAGACTAAATACCATGTTCTCCAGTGTGGACTTGCAAGCTGCCTGCTGTGGCGCTCAGCATTGACTCTGAAGATGTGAATGGTTCTCAGGCCAGTGTGGACAGATGCTGTGCCCTTGGCCTTGGCGGCACTTGTCATTGTCATGAAGAACGATGATGTCGCTCTCAAAGTGGGGGTTTGCAGTCCCAAGTCGGCATCACATTGACCTACGTATGTCTAAGAACCTGGTGGGAGAGCTCGGAGGCTGCTGGCATCGTGGCATCTCTCGGTTAGGAAGGCACAAAAAGCTGATGCTGAAGAAGGACCGGATTACGGGTATCCAGAGGTCTCGGCTCGGCAGGGATTCCAGTTCTCTGTTGCTCATTGTGTGCTGAATGTACTCTTGCAGTGGACTTTGCGTCACTGATCAAAATACGTCTCCAGCACAAAGAGCATGGGCAACATTCCTTTGTTCTGCTTTAACTTATCTTGAAGGGCTCTACACTTACATGCTGACCAATGAATATGGCTGCTACCTTTGTCCTAATTGCCTGGTATTCACAGAAAAAGTGAGTGTGTCTGCTCACTTCCACGTGATACCGCTGGTCTCCATCTACCTACGTCTGTATATTTGCTTGCCTGTATTTTCTGCAGGTGGTTCGGTTACAGTCTCTTAGCTGGAACTTGAAGTTTTCCAGTTCGACCAGTCCTATAGAAATTGTCTCACATAGCTGGGGTTTTGTCTTCCTGCATTTTGATGCTGGTTGGCATGCTCAGTAGGTCTGAAGTGGCATGGTTATGTTAAGTGATAATGCAACTTTGCTGTTTCAGAGCTGAATTTTTTTAGGGAAGAGGAGTTCCTTCCCAGGCTGGCTCACATAGGCCCATCGCTACCTGGTAACAGGTCCCTCTAGCATTGACAAACCCAATGAGAGAGAGCTGGGACAAGGTCTTCGCTAACCGTTGGAGTAACTGGCAAGCAGGGGTTGCTATGTGTTCATCAGAGTCTACCCCAAAATCTGGTTTTGATTAAATAAATGTGGGGTTGGAGCCTTTTAATAGTTCTGAGCTCACACTATGCAGTGTTTCAGACATATTTTGGCATCTTAGAGAAGTATGTATTAAGTAAGTCTAAGGCCAAGATTGAGCAGACCTAGCCCACATGTGTTTCATTGAGATGTTGGCGGTCAATGCAGGTGAAAGTGAAAAATCTGTTCCTAGATTTCCTTTGAAAATTGGATGCAGAGGTGGAGCTTACAACATCTCCTGGATGCCTGTGTGCTTACATCACTTGGTGTGAAGCTTCTGGTTCACAGCAGGTGATTACCACACATCCTGGTTTATGCCTGTGGAAAGAAGTCTATCTCCAATAATGGTAATGCCGAATTTGCACTTTGACCCAGTTTGTCACAGGTACTTATTTCCATATTTCTGAACCTTTTGATCTGTAATGGGCTGCTCCAGGCCTGCCAGTGGTGAGTGAAGCTGGGATTTGAAGCAGCTGACAGTCGTGCTGGGAGCTGCAAGGTGCATCACTGAAGGGAGGAGGAACATGAACACCGCAAGGTGCATTGCTGGAAGGAGGAGGAACAGCAACAGGTCTGGCCAAATTCTTGCCCTGAAAAACTGAGCGATGGCCAGGAGGTTTGCAAACCAGCGATAAGGGTATATGTGGGCAGGCAAAATCTTGACTCTTAACACAAATCTGAGACCTCCCTGTGACAACTTACAAGGTAACTCTTGCCATGTTCACATAGTCGGGGTCAGAATTTGTCTTGAAGGGCTTATTTCCTCATTACAGACAGTAACTCTTACTGTGCCATGCTTCCCTCTATTTATCTTGAAGACTGGTTTATCTGATGGCTCAACAATCTCTGCATCAGGATCCTTGCAGATTTTTGGTTGTGGGTTTTTTATCTGCTGTGGTTTTGAGGGAAACCACTCTGGAATTCAGTTTTACAGGGTCTGCACCACATTAGGTAGCCACCAGAAAATACCATAAAAATATTTCACACTTTGGAATTGAGAAGACGGTAGATTGGCATCTGCGTAAGCCAAACATGCCATCTTTTTCTTTCTCAGCCTCTCTAGGTTTATGGAAAGCTGTCTGTATTAAAATTTTATATCCATAGTTACAAGCCACTTTTCAGTTTTTGAAACTTGGAAGAAAGTTAATTTGTGCACTTCCACTTTTGTGGAAGTTGAGTGTTGCTGATTGTCTGTTTCTAAAGAGCTTCACGTTAGAAGCAGCATTTTATCCTTTTAAGAAGAAATATGGTTTTTAAATAGACACTTCAGCAGAAACTGGAATATAATAGCACTTTTGAAATCTAAATTGGAAGTATTATTTAGTGTGGGGGCTACCACTACCTATTTTCTTAGAAAAGTTTAATTTCTTTTTCATTTTGGACAGGGTACATTTTCAAGGAAAACACACTGATTACTAGTCACACTAAAAATCTCATTTGCAAAGGGAAGGAGGAGTAGGCAGCAGAGGCTAATCAGGAATTATTCTTTTCTTTCCCAAGGCATGAACTGGTTCTGTATACCTCCCTTATTATGTGCATGTGCATCAGTGCAGAGAGCCAAGCTGTGTCCCTTCGTGTTATTTTGCTTCAGCTTTGTCGGAGCGGTACCGTGTGACAATAAAATGCTCCTTGTCTGATCGCCAGGCAGCCACTGTCAGCTGGCGTGTCGCTCGCTCCTTCAGATCACCAGCAAGTACTGTAGCTTTAACGAAAACCTCTTTGAGAAAACTCACCATCCTTAACCTGATCAGTTTGTTACAAACTTGTCATTTGGAGGAAAGTGCAAGTACCAGATGATCATTATTAGCCAAGTCTAACGAGTAATAAAACTGACTGTATACAGGGTACACACTTACTGTGCATGTGTATATATTTTTGTACATTTTTACAGTTATTTCCTAGACTTGATTTTATTATGTTCAGAAGAGATGCGTCTGAATCTGGTTAAAAACATGAAACTATTAAGAAAACCAAACCCTGTCACCTACTGTAGTTTCTACTAAGAACTGTGCCCAAATACACAGATTTACAGCGCTATGCAAATATTACTTTGTAAGTCGTCTCTCAAATTTTGCTTAAGTAGCTCATGCTGTTTTTACTGGGCTTTCAGAAAATGATTAATGCAAAAGACTCATCTTGTAAAATAAAATAGCTTTGGCTGTGTGACAGTACTGCATATTAGAATCTCATTCACGCTTTCAGTTGCTTATTTTAACTGTGATTTTGTACATAATACGCTGGCGTATGGAGTTTTTTTTTAATTGTGCTTGAATGAAAAAGGGTGAGTGCACAGCATCTGTTTTTCTGCAAGATTACTAAGTAGCTGATAATGTAACTGGATCATCTGCATCCTTTTCCTATTTGCCAGTCTGGTTTTTGTAACTAAAGGTGCACTAAGGGCTATTCTTGCTTTGTTTGGTTTTATTTCCATTCGTGGTTTTTGGTTCTCAGTTCTGCAAACTGATCCATGCGAGGGCAATGTGCCTGCAGCAATGATCTGAGTGGATCGTTTTGGGGGGCTGGGACTAAAGAACAAGCTGAACCTTATGACCATTCCCTGCACTAAGCCAGTTTTTGAGAGCCGTGAAGGGATGGTACATTACTGTAGCATTTATAGAAGCAATATATAAAGTTTTGCATGGCTCCTCCAAATGCCTAGGATGGGTGGGAGGGATGGTCCGTTCCTGAAGAATCCTCCAAAGTAAACCCAAAGCTATGTGACCTGAGAGATTGAGACTCCAGCGGAGAAAGATGGCTACATGGATGGATGCTGTAGATTAAATCAATTTTTCAAATCTGCCATCTTTTGAGTTTCTGTTTTTCACTGGAAGAGAAAGACCTTCCCCCTTCCATAGCTGTCCACCAACATCATACGCTCTCACTTGAAAGCAAACCAACACCCACTGGAAGATCACTTGGCATTTTTACTCCCTCAGATTTTTATCAGAAGGCTGCCCAACAGAAGAGGATGTTTACAAGTTCTACTCTAGTCTATTCCTGATCTGCCTCTGTACCTGCTCAGCCCCCTAAGGCATCAACTCTTCTTTAGGATATTTGTGCCTCTAACAAGTGACAGGCATGTGATAAAATCATGTTCCTCTGTCATCTTTTCACTATACTACAAGCACTGAGATCTTGGTTTCTCTTATAGGTTTTCCCTTCCCTGATCCTTTGCTCCTTAAAATATTCTGGGTTGTGCAGACCTGCCTTAAAATGATACAGCAGTTGCACAGTGTCTCACCATATGGGCAGACTTTGTGGAGAGGATGGGTTTTGATTCTAAGAGTATGCAAGCAGAAACTTCTATTACTTTTCTAGCTTGCACGAGTACAACTTCTCTTATCTCTGTGCCTCCATTGAATCTCCTCATATCTATAATTCATTTTTAAAAGCTGATGATTTTGATCTGCAACTTTTAATGCTCTCTTCCAGGACTATTTTTTTCAGATTCAGTGTGAAAACTATGGGTTGAAGTTTTTATCAGTACAACATAATAAAGAATTGATTAAGAGGGTATGATTCTTAGTACAAGCACGCAAAAACTAAGCCATGAAAAGCAAAGCCCAGCTGATGGCAGAGGTCTGTTCCTTGATATCTTTGTGTTCCCATGTGCTACAGAAGAGACATCTCTGTTGTTAGGTACCTTTGACGACAAGAATTGTCTTCCTTCATTGCCTATCCGCCTGCCCTGCTGCAAGTCCTCTTTCCTGAGCTGCTTTCCCTTGTTGAACCAGACGGTGTCAGAGATCACAACAACAGGTGCTGGAGAAGCAGCAGTAGTCGGGCAGTGGGGTGTATAGACAAGGATAGGTTAGAAGGGCTGTGTGTCACCACCGTGTTTGACAGGTAGTGCTGTGTAAGGAACCTGTGGAAATGACAGAAGACATTTTGTCCTTGAAAGAAGGCACAGGGGACATTGTTGGGTGGTTTGCTGTTTGCTTCTGTAGTAAGCAGTCCACATCACAGCGATGTTGAGGTTGTGGGAGCTTCTTACACATCCTCTATTTAAATTCCAAACACAATAGTTTGTGCTGGTGGAACTTTCTGCGCGCAGCTCTTCTAGATTCCTCAATGTCACTTAGTCTATCCCTTTTCTTCCAATACTGCATTAATATATTTGGAAAAACAGCCTGGAATTCCATAAAAGCAGTGCTGTGTCAACACCAGACATGATCAGCTGCTGCATTGGGAGCGAGTTCTTGTTTCAGATGTGCTAATACACTCCTGACTGCAGTAACATGGGGCAGAGGAGTGCTTTTTAGGGGGAGGAACAGCTGAATGCGTTTTCTACGTACTTTTAAAACTGGAATCTGTTCCTGAGAGGCTTGACAGACTGAGAGCATCTGTGAAACAAAACTTTATGTAAGTATAACAGATTTTATTGGGTAGATCTAAACTTAATAACTGTGGTATGGGTTAATGAAATACTCTCCTGCATTTTGCCACCCTATGGATTCACATCTATGAACCTATAATATATATATATGTCAGAGTTCAATGCTCTCTGACTGGGTTCTTTTAGATATCCAACACATGAAGGCTGTAATGTTTAATATCCAATGCAGTTATCTGAAGATAGTGCCATTACATGGGATTTCTGGTTTAGCTCTGTGATGCAAATTATACTGAAAACACAACACGATACAAGTGTAAATTACACTCAGCAAAATACAGCAGTTGCAAGACATAGTTCAAGAACAATGCCAACATGATCTCCATTACCAGTCTTGTAATATGTTCACTGTCATGATGCTGGGCATCCCCCCTAAATATATTGAGTTTACGTTGTCTCAAGTGCATTGGTCTCTTTGAAATTCTTCTGTTGCTTATTTAGTTTTTATATTCTATGCGGGGCTGAGCTACATACTCATTCCCCCTATGCTGCTCTGCCTAACTCAGGGAGATGTTTACACCAGCAGCTGATCCACTCAACTGTTGATAACTATCTGAAACAAAGGCCACCCTCTGGTCCCTTTTGTGATGAGCCAAAGTCAACTGGCTTTGCCAAGGGCTACAGTTGGTCATACCCTGCACTATTGTCTGAGCTTCATGGGTAAATTGCCCTTGCCCATCTCCACTGAGCCTTCTTCCCTTCTAGGGGTTTATTGGTTAACCACAACAATATCATATATGATACTGGTATATCATTTGATAGATGGTTTGATATCAAGATATTGTATCACAGATAGATCCCCTATAATGCCAATGTCATTGTGTTCCTGCTGTGATACAGGTATGTGCCAAAGGGGCAGGACTGTGGTGAGCTACATGGTGACCCTGCTTGGGCTTGAGCTGTGCCACCTGAGGTGGCCTGGCT
This sequence comes from Patagioenas fasciata, assembly GCF_037038585.1. Classification (NCBI taxonomy): domain Eukaryota; kingdom Metazoa; phylum Chordata; class Aves; order Columbiformes; family Columbidae; genus Patagioenas; species Patagioenas fasciata. The sequence goes on from NC_092520.1 coordinate 97,652,371, forward strand.
GGAGCAGGCATTCCTGCTCACTGCTGGAAAGGCAAATCGTGTTGCTTTCCAAGACATTTGCTAGAAAGCAGACGCCACCTTGCCACCCATGTGAAATGCCTCTGCACAGGCACATAGCTGACAGGATAGAAGGGGCTGGGACTTATTGCAATGAATGTGATAAAGAGCACAGTTGACTCTGCTGACAGGATGTTTTCTTTTGCTGTGACTTGTGATGTGAACTTTTTTTTTCTTTTTTTGCTGATATAGGACAGCATTTGCTAAAGTCCAATTCAGCAGTGGCCAAGTTGTCTTGTGACTTCTCTATTATTTACTTGTCCAAAAATTATACAAGCACCTACGTGCCAGAGGTTGCTCCATTTATGAGGATAATCAGTGGAAGAGGGAAACTAGGCACAGGGTTTAAAAACATATCAATCTCCTCCTGCCTCAGCTGCAATAAAGTACAAACTCTAAAAGTATTTTCAGGAAAATGCTGTTTCTTGTATGATTCCCATTAGCCCAAAGTTCCTTGTCAAGATTAGGGCTGAAAGCTGCATCTTTTAATTGTAACCTCTACCATGATCATACACCTAAGTGCACCGTTGCAGGCCGCTTTTTCCAGTCCATGGAGAGAAAGCTCTCATGGCAGTGGTTCTTGCTCTCCTCTGGCATTTGAGTTTCCCCCCCTCACACTGGGGAAGTGCGAGTCCTTTCATGGTGGTCCTCACAAAGGAGGACAGTGCTGCACCTTATTCCATCTGGCCAAAACTCTCTACTTTATAATCCAGCCAGGCAGGACTTATGGAGCAGAATATGGTCTCTGCAACTTGTTCAGCTACCAAACATTTCCATTTTCATGGTGATACTTAAAATCATTGAACAGAATAGTTTGGATAGGAAGGGACCTTTAAAGCTCATCTAGTCCAACTCCCATGCAGTGAGCAGGGACATCTTCAACTAGATCAGGTTAATCTAATTGGTTGTTCTTGGCTGATACTATTCAACTTCTTTGACCATATCTGTCCATGTCTTTGTCTCTGTCATTGGTGTTTACAGCCACTTTGCCAGGAGGCTGACCAACCTGGGCTTCACCCAGTGTTGAGTTTGAGCTAAATCCTCTTCAGACCATTATGGTGACGGGATTGCATATAATTGTCTCCTTGGGGATTAGCAGCCAGAAAATAGCCCTATAGGGGCTGATACCACTACTCTTACCACTTTGTAGGCAAGAGAGGACAGTAGATGTAGGACTGTAGACCTAACAACCACTCTCTTCTGTGCTTTGTCGGCAAAGCAGGTTTTCTGTGCTCTGCTTCTGTACAGCACAGCAAGTTTGCAGGTTGTAGGAGTGGGGTCCCCTGAGCCTTCCCAGGGGAAAATCCTTCCCACCGCAGTTACACCTCTCTTCATGCAACCGCATCAAGTGTCATGTTTGAGTGAACGAGGACAACTTATTTTACACACAAGTGGACTTTCTTCCAGCTGTAAGGTGTTGCTTAAAGCCACTGCACAAAAATGAGGCATAAGGAAAATGGAATTGATGCCAAATGGGTGGACTAGGCTCTCCCTCTTAGTTCGTCCTTTTGCCCCTGTTTTTGATGCATTCTATCTCCCATTTTACACCAAGCACATTATCATGGAATTCCCATCATTTACAAAGCTTTATTGCAAATCTCTGGTATTTCAAAGGTCTATGTTAACTTTTTTTTTTTTCCCCTTTTTTAAGAAGTTAAAGGTTTTCATTTATTTGGATTATAATGGCAGAATCTGCCTCTTCTGCAGTACAGAAGGATGGGGAATCATTGCTTCCTATCTCTGCCAGCAGGTAGGTTCAGAGCAAGACTCACTAACTGCACATGATAAGAGAGTTTGCCTAGCAAATCCTGTATTTCTTACCTGATTAATTTATCGTTAATGGCTCACCAAAGGATGGAAAATACCTTCTCCACCTGCTGAGAAATTATTGCATGAAAGGGCTTTTGAATATTCTTCAGCTGTGAGGTGCGGACAAGACACAACATGTACTTTCAGGGAAGGAAACTTGTTTAGACCAGGATTAATTCCCTGTCAGATGGGAGCAAACAAATGACATTGCCCCACCGCCCAGAACTGCAGCAAAATGGGAAACCTGCAAACTTGTTAATTCCTGAGATTATGCACTTTCTTGCTGGCAACTGTACAAGAAGGCAGTTGGCCTATCTAAATTAAGTACCACACATAATGGAACATAAATTATTCCTGTTAACTCCAATGCAATAACGTGGATAGGGAGAACAAATTGCACTGAAGGAATTTTTTTTTTTTTTTCTTACTCTCAGGGGGATCTGTCCGTGGAACAACCTCTGGAGCTAATATTAGGTCTGGGAATTTCGCAGGCACTAATAGGAATAGGCACATGACTTCCATTTTTGGTTTGATAGGAATCAAGTGTTTAATTCCCTTGGGCTTCTCTGAGATATCAGCAGAGATTCAGAAGTGGCACCCAAACTATCAGTACACACAGATCTGCCTCTTTGGCTGTCTCCCAGCCGAGGAGACATTTGCTAATCCACCCATCAGAAAGGTAAATGGCCTTTCCAAGGAGGAGCCCTTGGTGTGCAACCTGTGACAAGACGGTACTCACTCCTCCTCAAGATTTAAAACAAAATGTCATCACTTTGTATAGTACCTCTGCAAAAATTAAATAATAGAATTGTGTTCTTCCATTTGCAAGAGGAAACCTGTTCTCATTTTCCAAAAAATCATTTGGCGGGGTGCTTGAACCTTAGTCTTACTCAGCTTCAGTTTGGTGTTTAGGGCAAGGTTCAGGGTGCCTTTCTATCTTCAGGCACAGCTGAAAAATACCAACATAGGCTGTTAAAAGTAGTGAATGGTTGTTTGCAGTGCTGCTAGAGGAGCATCATCCTTTAGAAACTTTATCTGCCTTATTATTGGGGGGCCAGCTGTGATCAGAGCAAGAGTCTAATAGGATCAGAGCGAAGTCTAATAGGATCAAACCCTGAAATAGAAACCCGTGGCGGAAAAAGCCTGTGCTGCCTGGGTGTCTTTGTGATCTCAAAACTTGCACAACTATTGTGTTTCTGGTTGCTTAGTCTTCTTCCTTCTTTGTGAAGTCACATATACTCTGAAATTAAGAGGCGGCAACTGTCAGTTTAACCCTCTGTGAGGGGTACTGTTTAGGGTAATTAGGGTATTAGGCCTTTTCTTCAAAAGTGCAGGCTAGTGCTGACAGACCACCTTGCCATTTGACAGTTTTGTAAGAACAAAAACTATCCTCTTAATGGGACTCACTCCTGTGAATGATTCAGCTACCAAAACCACACTCCATCCCTTCTCCCATGCATGAAAACACCTGATGTCTTCATAACTATGTTCCAGTGCACACATAAAAAGCTGTCTTCTCTCCAGCCAGACTACAGATGACAAGATTGATTCTACCTGTCATGTGACTGCAGAAAACAGTTCTATTGATCAAGAGCAGGGGAAATTAAAAATAATAAATAAATAAGACTCTAAAGTGGAGGATTCTTATCTGAATACTTACTTCTAGGTTTATCGTGATGACTTGCTGGCCCTCTTCTTCAGACTTCGTTATTCTTATAGTACTTTTCTCACCAAGGGAGGACATGCCTAAGGTAATCTTGCAAGGGAATCTCATTTCTAATTAATACTGTATGTTAATTTAATAACTAATAGCTTTTGGCATGCTAATTTTGAAATGAGCCTTCCCTTGGTAAATTCAAAGAGTATTTAAATAACGGTGTAACTCACTTCAAGATTCCCTCTTTCCATCAATTTTTAATTACACCTTGGACATGTAAGCTGCTCCCCAGGCTGGTGTGATGGATAAACAGAGATCCTTGTTGCCTAGAAAAATCAAATTAGAAATTTCATGGTCTAGCTCTTACCAACTTCACTTGTACTCCTCAGAAGGTTGTTCTACACACAAAGACAAAGAGAAGAAACAACCCACAACTGCTCTGTTATGGTATGTTTGTGCAAAACCATAATTATTTTGTAAAGGTTTATTTTATTAATGTTTTCCTTTAATGTGTTTTCTAAAGTGACTTCTAGAAATGACCACATATCTATGTTTCTATAACTGCATTAAGTGAAAATGAACAAAGATTATACACTGGAGGAAAGGGTTGTCTTTTCCTGGTCTATACAGCCCCCAGCTTAGCGTGTACCTGTGCACAGACTGCAGTGTAGAGCTGCTAGAGCAACTTCAGTAACAGTAATTTACCTCCCGAGCAGTGAGCAGGGAGCTCTCTGGCTGTGACACAGGTTAAAGAACTCATGGTCTCTCTGAAGTCTTATCATCACAGGTTGCTCAAATCTGGCAATGCAGTCACCTTGCTAGTGGTGGGACCAAAGCTCCTGTGCTTGAGTTGTGCATGGAAACAGCCCATGGTGGTGCCGTCTTACCTCTCCCTTCTCCAAAGTTTGGCCAGTGTTCAAATTTTTATCTTTCTATGTTTCTAATCCTTATCTCAGGATAGTATAACTTTCCAGACAGATAACCAAGAAATTATCCCTTTTCTTCTAACGTCTTCAGTATCAAGAGGAAGCCCAAAACTGCCTTGAGGTGTGACTTCCCTGGGACTTGCCATGGACTCTCTCCCATTCACGTTAGCTGGGCTGGCTAACACGAAAAAGAGGGCTGCTGGGGGAGCAGATTCAGAGCCAGGCGATAGAGCGAAGTAGCATCCATTAGATGCTGCAGAGAGTGCTGGATGTTATCGGTTTGGATCCCAACGTTCCAGACAAGCTATTTATCCCTAGTGCTTCCCTGCTGGCAGCTGAAATGTTTCTGTTTTGCAGCTCGGGTCCAGGATTGACATCCTGACAATACTCCAGAGCTGCAGAAACTCCTGGGGTTTGAGGGTCTGTGTTGGCACCTGACCTTGTTCCTGCCCGTGCTGGAAATGTGCTGCTTGAAAAGTTGTTTGGATTTCAGCAGAGCTGTAAGAGGCTCTATGATCACTGCACTATTACTAATTAGTTTCTAAATAAGTTTGAGTGATTCAGGAAATAGATATAAGTGACCTGCTAGGGGAGAAGAAAGGAGGCAAGTGACAGCTCAGCTGCAAACATGACTGAGTTGAACTCCTCTGGTCTTTGGGATTAGCTTGGAGTAAGAGCTGACATGTCTACTTTTCCCTCCTCTTCCTTTTGTTTTGTTCATGTGGTATAGGGAGAGAAAGTGCAGTTGTTTGCACCATTAGACACCTAATGTTATCATCCTGATAATGATGTTCATACTTCCATACTCTATGTTCATACTCAAAATTTCATACTTCAAACTTGTTCTTCTTTACCAAAGTAAATAAGTGTACTTGTAACATACTCAGCATTCAATCTGTGAGTTAAAATGCCTTTTTCCTCATGCCTGCAAGGTGAAGCTGCCTCTGGTAACTCAAACATGCTGCCTTTTTGTAGCATCTTCCCTGGATGGGTAGGATTTTGTTGAGAGCTATTCAAAGCAAGCTGTTTGGGAGAGGGGGGAAGCCTGTCTAAAGAAGCACTAGAAAGAGAGGCATTGCCAGGAAAGGAGGTTTCTTTGTCTCCCAGAAGACTAAGACTGGTGTTGAAAAGATCATGAAGATTATGTTGGAGAAATAGTATGCTACTGTTCCTCCCTTCCAGCTGAGGTAGTATCTCCCCCTCCTTGCTCCAGCTGCTCTGTCTTGGCTTGCTGGCCAGTATTTTTTCTGTAGACTCTCCGTCCTTAAATGATTTCTTTCCTTTCCACTTCCTCAGGTTATTAGCTTTTCCTGACCCTTTTTGAAGGCCTTTCATCCCACGTTTCAACCTTGTCCCTCTGGTTTGTGTTGGTGGTCATTTAGAGGTTTCCAAACAAGGACACATGCAGCTCTTTAGCAGAGTTACTCTCGCTTCTTCTGCATTCCACATATTTTCATAGCTCTGGTGATGGGGGCAGTTCACACAACACAGCACTGTCTGCTGCAGAAACACAGACAGACATCTATGGATGGAATGAAAATGGTCTTGAAAAGAGCTGCTATGGAGATGGATTCCCCTTGCTGCTTTTGTTGCTATTAAATAAATTTCAGGCAATGATTCTTTCACAATGATGTGAGATAGAAAGCCAAAATTCTGATTATTATGTATAGCTAATGATTTGTAGCTGATACACTAATTTAAAAAGACAAAGTGGCTTTTAAAGTGTTCATTTTGAAAATCACTTTACAATATCATGAATTTTCCCAAATGTAAAAATAGTAATATTTTTTTTTCTGTGTTTCTGCATGTGGCTGTGAATTCATGAAACTAATTAATTAAAACCACAATTTCCTCTGGAAAACTCGGTTAAAAATAATCAACTGACTGCATGCAGAAGTGTTTTATTTGTTATGACCCAGCAATGACAAAAAGTTAAGTATGCCTCAGGAATTAATTTTTATTTGCTTTCATGCACATATTCATTGAGGGAATCCACCATATTTTTTTCTCTTGTAATACAATAAGATGAAAAGCCATGGCTAAGCTGATACCAAATGATATCAACTACTTCTGGTTTCAGTGTAGGAATCACCTTAAAACCTCAAAGTCTAGGCACTTTTTTCTTTACCCTTAAAGTGTAGAGAAATTACTTCAATTAATTACTTAATGGGGCAAACACATCGTGTCTCATTTTTGCAGTAGTTTGATGAACAGAAACAATGAGAAAATACATATAAAAATAATGTCTGTTGACACAGGTTTGTGTTCGTGTGCCAGAGCGCTGTTTGCTGATGGGCCACAAGCTGGCGGCACTGGACTACACTGGTTGGTGCCAGTTTTGTGACTGCTTTCCACAAATTGAAATGAGAACATCTGTTTCTGCATTTGACTCCTCAAGTGATTCTTCCTTTGGGCTAAGGTTTCCTTTAGTACTTGTATAATATTTAGTTCCAGTTAATAAACAGATTTTTCAATCCCAAACACTGTACAGAGTGAATTATTCTAGAAGAAAAACTGCAAGCATCTCACTGGAAGTCCATGGACTTCAATAGCCATTTCTTGCAAAACATTAACTGCCAAATCTGTTGGAGGAAAAGGCAAGAAATCCCTACAAGCAAGGACTGCTGTTCTAACCTGATCATTGGTAGAATTCCTTTGAACTTTTCCCATAGGTAGAAGTTGATGCTCATCTTGAAGGAGGAGGCTTTCTATAGAAATTCCTTCTGAATTTTTCTTTCCAAACCTTGTTACTGTCCAGATTATAATAAATTTGGACATTCTAACATTTGTTTTGCCTATGAAACTTCTCTTTTGTAACCCATTTCAAGTCAGACCAGATCTGAACATTTTGGTAAAATACCACATGTGTAAGCTATCTCCTACTGTTTCATGTAAGCTCAAGAACGGTTCATCTGCCTACAGGCTACAGATTATCTTTCAAATAGCAGTGATAATATATCAAAGTCGAGGTATTGTTTCATGACTGTCTCTGCTGTAATCCTGCACTAAGCCATCTCAAGAAAACCAACCCAACCTGTTAAACCTCTGGTTGTTGTAACAAGAAAAGTCAGGCACAGTTTATCAGGTACCAATTTTTGTGCCTAAGCTGAAAAGCTCTGGGAAGACATCTTCTAGACCCTTCATGCAACAGAAAGCTAGTATAATGATGATCTAAATGATTTAGATATTGCACTGGGTCTGGGATGGAGTTAACTTTCTTCATAGGGGCTCATATGGCACTGTGTTTTGAGTTTGTGGCTACAATGGTGTTGCTAACACACTGAAGTTTTGGCTGTTGCTGAAGAGAGCTTGCATGGTGTCAAAGCTTTATCTTCTTCCCACTCCTCTCCTCCAGTGAGTAGGCTGGGGTGAAAAAGAGACTGGGAGGGGACATACCTGGGAAAGCTGACCCCAATTGGCTAAAGGACTTTTCTGTATCATATAATGCCATAACACCACACTCAGCAGTAAAAACTGGAGTATAGGAAGAAGGGAGGTTTTTGGTTTCCAAGGGGGCTGCTGTTCAGAGACCAGCTGGGCGTGGGTCTGCTTGTGGGAGGTAGTAAGCGATTTCCTTGGCTTCATTTTTTGTCTCTTTCCTATGAAACTGTCTTTATCTTGACCCATGTGTTTTCATGCTTTTATTCTTCCTCTTTTCTACCCCTATCCAGCTGGGGATGGTGGTTGTGTGGCTGCCTGGCCAGGGTCATCCCACCACTTGAAACAGAAAATATTAAGAGTGTGGTTAGATGTAGAGAATAAAGATAAGCTTTTTCTTGAAAAATCTTTATTTGAAGGCCACCAAATGGGAGCAGTGGGATACGTGGATCAGAGGGAACAAGTAATTGCACATTCATGACTGTTAGTGCTAGCAAATCCTGGGCTTCTAGGAGCTACCATGATACTCCTGGGCCCTTGTTATTGTAAAGGACATCAGGGAATCAAATTACACTGTGGTCACTGCTGGTTTTGCTTCCATCCTGCAATGAAAACCTGCCATAGGTATTTTATTTTCCCCTTATCACTCTCTTGCCGGCTGAGGACCATTTCACTTGCTAAACACCATTCTCTTTCTGTTTGTCTTCTGTTCTCTCTCTGCTCCCGCAAAATAGGACAGTTGATACAATCTTCAAATTCAGCAGGAAGATTATCACATGTGGACTTCCCCCTGTAATGGCCTTTCCATCAAAACTTAAGGCAATTAAGGATATAATTTAACTGCTTTCTTTCCTTTTTCCTGCTTCTTAAATATTTGAAAGAATTTCAACAAGGGCTGTTCCAGTAGGAACGTGAAGACTGACATCATATTTTAGGATTTAGTGTTATAACAATGAGCCAGGGTTTAATTAACCTTCTAGCTCTTTGGGAGACCTGAGACAGAGGATCCGGTCCCTCACAAAACCACTGCTGCTTCTCTTGCAGTTATTGAGCTCATTAATCTCTTTGATATTGTACTTAGGACTACAGCTATATTTTATTTTATTCAAGGTAAAGTGCTAAATATTTAACAGATAAAATGAAGTTCTTTGTCCTGCCGTGCAGACAATATCATTTAAACAAACCGGTAACAGAATCGCTGAGCGAAAAAGAAGGACATGGAAATTCAGGAGCAGAAAAAGGTGTGGGATACGCTGACTTGCCCTGTTTGCCTGACACCTGTGCCATGTGGGTTTGTGCTTCAAAACATACATGATAGAAAGGGATGAGAAATGTAACCCTTTAATTGTTTAGACGAACCACTGTACAATATACATGTATTGCATATCTGAAAACAGTTTCTTTCTCTGAAACAATCCAAACATTTCAAGTTGGACTTCATTCCTCCACCAGGAGGGAGAGCTCCCCAAAGCCACAGAAACTGCCCATGAAACCAGCCAAACTTGAAACAAGCCATGTAACGTGATTCACGTTACACTGATGGCACTGCCTTATGACAGTGACTAGTGGGTTATAGATTTCTAAGTTATCAATAAGAACAAACATCACAGCACAACATTAACAGCTGCAAAATTTTGATGGGAAAAAATTCCAAATTCTCTATGACACCTTATAAATACTATTGCAGAGATTAGTTGTGAAATGAGGGGAAAGTGGCCTGGCAGCAAGATCGGAGTGCATATTCAAAGTAAAAGCAAGAAGACTAAACACCAGCTATTGCTATTGAAATAGTTAACAAAGTGCAGTAAAATAAAAGTTATCATGAAAAGCCAAGCCTGCATTTCCAAAAGGACTGAGTAAGTTTGTGTGTCTTGTTTTGGGAGGGAGAGAATACATTTTTTTTCCAAGGTTGTTTTTCCTGCCAGTGTGTTCTCATGCACCCAGAGCCCTGTTCCAGGAGCTGATGGCGTGCACAGGAGCCAGGCTGTGCAGTGAGGAGGAAAGGAGGGGCTGGCACACACTTCTGTCCACACCAATCTGAAATTCGGAGGAAGCTGAGGTGCGCACAGACTTTGAAACCAGAAATCTGCTCTTACCCTAGTAACATACATGCAGTCTCAGTCTTTCCATCCAGTCACATGGATGCCTCCCAGGTTAATCTGCTCCTTTATTCTACGCCTGAAAGTCAAGATGCACCCCAGCGGTGACCTCCTCGGGCACAGAGCCTGTTTGTGTAACAGCAATGACACTGCTGACACTGAGGAGAAACATCGCGCAGGCCCTGGCCAGCTATAAACTGGAAAGTGGAAAGTTGTTTTCTTTAGTGTTCTAAATCTTGCCTTTATTAATGTGTCTGTGTCTCTTTTGTCTCCATGATTTTTTTTTTTTTTGGTGAGGTTGGAAGGTGGTACAGGAATACACCACAAGTGTGGGTGAATTTGCTTCACTTGATATGAAAAACAGGTAGCAAGGCTAGGACAGCGTTTCTTGGAAACAGCTATACTGCACCTACAAAAACTAGAGAGAAGAGATTGAATATGTGACATTCTGTGGCAGTTAAAACTTTAAACCCAACAAACTATTGACCTTAGCTCTAATCGCTGAGAAAAAAGGACAAGCACTCTACAGTAAGGAGAGATTGGTGGAAGAGATTCCTGCTGCTTTGACCCAGGCTTCCGTCTTTTCCTACCTCTGTTGTTTAGGACTGTGCAGGATGGACTATTTGACTGATGCATGAAATGAGTTGCTTTGGAGCCTACTGGAAGGACTTGGTAATTTTTTCAAGATGCATTTAACAGTGTTTTTATTTTCTGTTTCAGTAAATCACATATTTGTCACATACTTATTAAGGATATCGTAAAATGTCGTATTTCAAATACAATTGTGCCATGACACATATTGACTCTCACAGCACACACACACAAAAAGTAATAAAAAATGTTAGTGTCCAGCTGCTCACCTAAACCTGAAGATGAGATACAACATTTTATTGTGCTATGTAAGATTCTTAAAGTTTTGGCCTTGTAAATTTTTTTCTGTTTGACTATGGTAAGGAAACAAGTCTTGTTATAACTAAGGTGAAAGACAAGTTCTTGGCTAATGCTGATGAAAATATTGAAAGAATTGGAAACGACAATTAATCCCAGAGCAAAACAGCGAAGATAAAACTGGGAATATTCATCTGCAGTATGGCATGAAACATGTTGCAAGGACATTGTCATTATTTTTGGAACAACATTATAAGTCCAGGAAATAGGATTAAGGTTTTGCTGAAAGAGAATCCTATACAAATTGACTTCTGGAAATACTTGCACAGAACACACAAACCACCTCAGCACAACATCACTGTGCAATAAACAGTTATGATTAATACACAGATAGTTATAGTCCTAACTTAGGTTACATTTGGTTTTATACATGTATAGAGTGTTTTTCATTTTTGACCCTTTATGGTAGGCTACTTTGAGTACACTCTTCTATATTGTAATTACTTCTACTTCAGACAGTAAAGTCTAAATCCTCTAAGTTTAGGATTCTTGATTCTGAAGAAATTGCACATGACTAAGATGAACATCAGATTTATTAAAAACAAAATAAAAGGATCTCAGTCTATAGTAAAACAAGAACTGATTTTATGAGTATTGAAGGCTCATACAAACTAATCAGACCCAACAAAAGTATAATATCATATAATTTCCATGCACTTAAAAAGCTATGGTATAAATCCTTAAATGCTAAGGGCCACATTCACTGATAAACTCCAACTGCTACAGAGTGCTCTGGAACTGAAAAATACTTTTAAGCGTGCCTATGTGTGAGCCAGTTTTGCATGTGCATCTCTTTCACCTCCACTTACCTGCCCACATTATGTGCTCTTTTCCCTATAATCTTCCCTCTGAGCTCACACTCCATACACACAAGCCCTAGTCCTTTCTTCTGCATGGTTTCCACACTCAAAGAATGCAACTAGTAAATTACAGGCAACAGAGGGCTGGCCTTGATTCACTAAGATCTGTAAAGCACATCTTCAAGATGGCCTGCAACAAAACTACTTAAAATAATTGAGGTCAGCAGAAAACATGATCCCTAATGCCCTTATTCCCATTGAACTAGCTGAGCTGTAGGCTCTAACAGCCATGGGAATGACCCTAGCTCTGAAGCATGTAACAAGTGACAGGACATGAGGAAACAGCCTCAAGTTGCTCCAGAGAAAATTCAGATTGAATACTGGGAAAAATTGCTCCCCAGAAAGGGTTGTCAGGCATTAGAACAGGCTGCCAAGGACAATAGTGGAGTCACCATTCCTGGAGGGGCTGAACAGACGTGTGGATGAGGTTCTTAGGGACATGGTTTAGTGCTAGTGTTACGTTTTGGTTGGACTCGATGATCTTGAGGGTCTCTTCCAACCGGAACAAATGATTCCATGTGCTACAGAGTCCCGTATCATCCTTTTCTTTTCCCTGTCTGGGCACAAAAGAAGGAACAGTAGCTGCTCATGCTGCCACAGGGAATTATTCATAGGCGGCGAGCAGAGCCTTAAATCCACTTGTGAAAATTGGCAACGCATCTGTCACACAGACCCCTGTTTCTTCCAGGCCCAGAGACACCAATCCCACCTGTCTGCCCTCGGACGCAGGGACAGCCCAGCCGTGGCACTGCCCGGCTGACCCCTCTCTCTGCCTAGCAGCCTTACAAGCCTTACAGAAGCTCTGGAACAAATTTAAACAAAGATTCGTGTCGTTCACGCCGGGTGTGAGTGAAGCGCGTAGGCCGTGGGGTTCCTTCCCACAGCCGCCTCAGAGCACTGGACAGTGGCAGCCTCCTCTCCCCTGGGCTCCCCGGTGGCAGGGCAGGCAGCCCGGGGATGGCCGGGTTAACCACCCCCCTCCTCCCCCGGCCAGCTGTACCGCGGGGCAGCACAAGCCGGCCCGAGCGATTCCGCCCGCGAACGGCTGCCTCAACCCGCAGCGCATCACCAGCAGAGAACCCAGACCGGCCGCCCCTCACCCGCCCCGCCCGCTCTGCCCCGCCGCCCCTCCGCCGGCGCTCCCGGCCCCGCGCTTCCCCTGCATTTCACCCGTTTTCCGGGTTAACCCCCGTGCAGCCGCGCTGGGCCCGTGCGGCGGTCGCCCCTGGCTGGCGCGCCGCGGCGCTCCCCGGAAGCGGTAATGCTCCGCTGGTGATCCAGGAAGCGGATGAGCTTCCCCCGCCTTCCCCTCCGAGAGCGGCGCTGCGGGGACGCGGGGAAGGGGGTGGGGGGAGGCGGGGGGGGAAGCACCAGCAAGGCCCCGAGGCGGAGCGGCACCGTCTCAGCCTCCCGGCGTCGGGGGGAGCGGCGGCGTTTCCATGGCGCCGAGCGGGCGGGGGAGCCGGGGCTGAGGACCCCGCCCGCTCATGGACCCCGCCGCGGCGGCCGCCGAGGAGGAGGAGGGCAGGGAGAAGCCCCCGGTGATCTACACCATGGAGAACAAACCCATCGTCACCTGTGAGTGTGCCTGGCGGCCCCAGACGGGCGTTAACGGTCGCCGCCGGGGCGGGGCAGCAATGGCTGTCCGGAGCGGTGCGGGGGGCCCTGGCCGGTGCCCCACTTCGGGTTCGGGTGAAGGGCGGCCCGGGGCGGGGGCCGGCGACGGCGCTGACAGCGGGCGGGCCCGCGGCGCCGGAGCCCGGGGGCAGTGCGGGCGCTGACACGGCTGGGAGGGCAGGAGGGGGGCGAGGTGGGGAGCGGCTGGTCTGGGGGAGCGGTGGTGGCGGAGGAGCCGAGCTGCCCCCTGCTCTGTGTGCCGAGGGGCACGACGCCCACAAGGGGCTCTAGTAGCGGGTTTTGCCCTTTTGCTGGTCTCCCCCACCACCCCCCCGCCACTTTTAATGGCAGTGGGCAAACTTGGGTTTGTTTCTGTATGTTTTAGGGCTATAGTAAATAGCAAACCCGAATGTCATGTTTACAGGTGCTTACGGAAAGAAATTAAAACATGACAATAAGTCTTAAACCCCAAACTTCTTGCCAGTGAGCTTTGTGTAGTTTTGCTCTGGGTAGAAGTCACAAGAAGTAAGACATCCTCTGTGGTGAGGAGCGATTCCCACTGACAAATTCCCACTGACATTATAATTTAATCTTTGCTTTGGTTTCGTCTCTAACACAATTTATTTAACAAAACAGATTGCGTGGTTCCAGCAATGAATTAGTTCTTTCAGGTGTCAGAGGCAGGCAGCTGAGACATGTGTGCTCTGGTCCTGGTATAAAACGTGAGCTCCTGTGCTTGTACAGGTATAGAGGGTTGGACATGAAGTTCACTTAAAACAAGCATGTGAATTAGACTGAACATTAGGAAGCACATCTTTACCAAGAGGGTGGTCAAACACTGGAACAGGCTTTGTAGAGAGGTGGTCAGTGTTTAAGAGGCACTTGGGCAACGCCCTTAATGGCATGCTTTAGCTTTTGGTCAGCCCTGAAGTGGTCAGTCCATTGGACTAGACAATTGTTGCAGGTCCCTTCCAACATCTGTAATGCTCTTAATAAAAAAGTAAGATGAATGAGGTCAGCATAGATAATTCTGCCTTTTTTTTTTTTTTTTTTAACAAAAGGTAACCGGTGGCTGTTCATTATTACAAAAGTATCTCTATCGATGGCATAACAAACTACATATTTGCACTTTATCAGTAAAACACTGGGAATGCTTTACGTGCATGTGAAATAGAAACTATTTCAAAAGTGTGTGTTCTCTTATTATGAAGGAAGCATTTATTGATGTTTAAGGTCTTAGACTGATATTGGTGTTTAGAAAAAATACCCAACTCTAACCTCATAACTACATGGAACTCACATTATTTTATAAATGTACTTCTTTGCTTTCTTAAACTTCTTATATTTTGGATGCAGTTCATAAACTGAAGTCAGTGGTTTCTGTATTGAATCTTCTGTACTCACCTGCTTCAAGACTTTTGAAATCCATTTGACTTCAGGTTTAAAGTCAGAAAAATGTACACATCAGAAACATCTGAAGGATGTTGTTGTCTTCCTTGTTCATGTTAGCTGCTGTTCAGGTGGTGGTGGATTGCTTTATAGATTTTCTGGCTTTATCCTGTATTCAGAACTAGGCACTCTGTGTGTGTATGTGGGGAGGAAGGGGGGTGGTGGTGCATGTCAGTCCTTACTGTTTCTGTATGATTTGAGTAAGTAACGTATCTTGCAATCTGTTGAAGTACATACAGTTTTACCTCAAGCTAGCTTTTTTGTTGGTAAATGCAGAAGAGCACTCTGGCCTCTTTGTGCAAGGAAGTTCTCAGAATTCCAAACATCAAATTTTATCAGATTTCAGGCAAACCCAATTATCACATATTGAAAGGAATATTAATTTCAAATGGTGAGTGAATGTACTTTAGGGTTGCAAAGTGTTTTGGACTTATCACTATACAGTATGGTACCAGCATACTTACAAATGAGATACAAGGTGAATGTTATACTGGACTCAATTAATCATTTCTGGGGCTGTGAACAAGTATGACAGTAGAGTCTTTACTGGTATGGACTAGAATGGCTTGGTCTGAGACAACCTAACTCAGAAAATAATTGAGCAAAAGTGCTCAGAGATGACCTCTCCGGTGAATGTAGTAAGAGTGACTTGCTACCATTTTTAAATGAAAACATTTGCTTTTAATGGAGAACATGTTTTGCTTCAGCTGTTTAAGTTTCCTTTTTTCCTCTGTCCAGAGAAGTGGAGTACTTAGAGACTGTGGTATTTCAAACAAATGCATTAAACAAAAATTACTTACTTGGAGGAAAGCTCTTCTAAGCATTATATTGCCAGTAAGGAGACGAAGCTTGATCTTCCAGGGAAAGAACTGTTTGCTTGGTATTAGTTTGCTGGAAAACACATTCAAAGCCATTATATTAGCAGATGTTAAAAAAATACAGTTTCTCTTTTGTTTTGTGGTTCTGATTTCAGGCACTTGGAGATGTCTGGGCTAACTGCCCCACCTAACAGGTGCACGTGAGGGAAAACAGACCTGCAAGGGGATGGCCAGGTTTTGATTATATGAAGGGTGAAGGTTAAGTAAGGTCATGTCTTGGAACATAAGTATTTCCTTTTGCTACAAGATTTAGGGTAATCTCTGTCAACTAAACAGTTGTATCATTAAATATTCCTGTTAATGCTTAGGATTTATTCTTAATAAGGGAGAACCAAAGAGAGTTATGTTTGGAATGAAACTCATTTTCAACACTGTGCATACCAGAGATGTTTTGTAAACAAATATTTTTATCTGCTTGAAATAAATTTGACAGTACTCTGAAAGGAATGTTTCTTTGGTAAAGAGAGTTATGTTTTCAAATCTCTGAGTTAGTCTGTATTGTAACAGTAGTTATTTGCTATATTGGTACAATCCTGAATTCAACACTCTATTTATAATGTCCAGGTTCGGGCATATAGAACAAAAATGACAGATTCCACTTGGCTTGTATATTTTACGCCAATTGCAAATGCAGTTTTTGTCATTATTCTTTTCATGTTAGTACTGTAATTTAGTAGTTTTGTCCTCAGGATTTGTCTGTAGATGGATTAGCCTTGTATTTATGGTATTTGTATTACTGGTAGAATCCCATAGTTTTAATAGAGAGTTTAGATTAATAGGATTCAGCTAGGCAAACTGTCTAACCAAAAACTTCTAAAGGCATTTTCTTCGGGCAAACAGGCAACCATATTTTGTAAGTGTGGAAGAAGTAGTGTAGTCACGGGAAGATGCTGTTCCTCTATGTTTTTTCAGTTTTTTCAAGATGGCAGCATGCCATTTAGTATTAAAACATTCTTGTCAGTTAGGCCTGAGTGCCATTCTTGTCAGTTAGGACTGAGTGCCTTGATGACTCCTTTCCAAATTAGTTTGAATCATGTTTTCATATTTTTGGTCTTACTAGACCGTAGACTCACTGGGGAGTTTCACTGTCCAGCGGTCAGTATGCTCGCTCTGGCACGTTACCTTGCCTGTTCTCAGTTCAAGTTTGTAGCAACTTTTCTTTGTTGCTACCGGACCTTGTATGTTTACAAAGCATTTGGAGTCAGATTCTAGCTTTCTCACTGCTGTAGAAACACTATTTTTAGCATCATTAGTGGTTTTTTATTTGAAGAGGCAAGTTCAGTGTTTCCATCAGATGGCTTGAACTTGGGTAGTTTCTTTACAGTCTTGGTTTGACATACTATTTAAAGCAATTCAACCATAATCTTTAACACAACACAAATTACTTTCCTAGGAAACCTAAACCATGTTGCTTCTTTCTCATGAGTCCTGTTTGAAACTTTGAGAAAGTCTTTGGAACTTTAATATAGTGTTCTTGTACGTATATATTAGCCAAGTGTTCTGATGACAGAGCTCGTCTCTTTGTAGCTGGTTTGCACTTAAATTATTAGCTCTGTCTATCCATATGAAGAGGAAGTTGGAGACTGAAGATAATCCTGCTAAATCAAGTAATTACAGGTTTTTCAGAGCTTTCCTACCAAGCTGTTCTTTTGTAATTATCTTCATGCAGTTGTTGAATATTTCTTATCAGCCTGTAGTATCTGTTTATGTATTGTGTGTGTGTATATTTGTTCTGTCAATACTCTGTCTTAGTACAATGAACTTTATATGATCTTTGGCAAGAACGAGAAGCATCGCTTCTATCTGGTCCACGTTCAGAATGTGCTGTGATACAGTCTTTTGTTTCAGTTTTTAGACCTCTTTGGAACATCAATCTGGGTTGAGGGGGAGGGGGACCTTTAAAAGAAACAAATACAAAAGCCCCACAAGCCTTCTAAAACTTGAGGTTATTATAGGCTAGTGAATTATGAAAAAATATTCACATCAGAACTTTTAACCAGTGGAAAAATAAGTGAGACCAGAAAGTTTAGCTGTGAGTGATATTTGAGCATAAGAAGTAAATAAAACCACACCAAAGTGTAGTCATGGCACTGAGCTCTTTTAAAGGTATTTGAAGCCTTTTATCTCAGTTGACTGAGTTTGTCATTGGTATCAAAGAAAAATATTTGTCTACTTTAGCCATCTGACCTCAGGAGTTTTTATTTTACACTGCCTGTATAGTTAGTGGGTTGGGATAATTTTCTCTAGTGGAAAAAAAAATAATTGTGGGAAATTCATATGCTGCAGTGACAAAACCTATATGCATCTTAGAAATTCATAAAGTGTTAGCAAAAATAGTTTATTGGGAATTACGGTGTTTTTAGGCAGGCATTGAACTAAAAAAATATTGATATTTTATGGTTCTTTTGTAACGGACAGCTGCCACAAAGAGTTCAAGTTCTTCTTGGAAGTCCTGGTAAGGTGGTCATTCTGGTTCTTGTATTGTTCCCATGCAGCTTTGCAGCAGAACAGGTGTCCTAGATAGGGGTAAAGGGAAGAGAGAATGGCTATGTTGTCTTGATCTACCAAAATGTCAGGGAGAAGGACAAGGAAGAAAGAATAGAGAGAAGAAAAATATGGGACCAATAGCATAAAATTTTAAAAATTAGTAGTTTGAACATTCTTGTTTTCATCTGGATCTGTATTGACTAAGATACTCAAGTCACCTTTGCATTATGCTATAGTCTGAACAGAGGGTGCTTTGGCATTAGCTGTCCATTTCAGTTATTGGCTAATGCAATTTTGAGGATTTTTCCCCAGGATTAGGTTTATGGTTCTGAGCTGCTCTATAGAGATACAGGCTGTCCTTGAGCAAAAGGTACAGACATTCTTTACTTGGTTTATGTAACAAATTTTTGCAGCCATGTTCAGAAGCAAGGATCAATTGAGAAAATTTTGTTCCCCTTTTGCCTGACCTGGCCATCTTAATATTTTGGATGTCAAGTTGATGGACATCAAGTCTTTGAAGTTCATAGAAATGTTTTTAACTTGCACTATCTGATTAGGTGTTTGATTTAGGCGTATCATAAAACCCTTTTAAGGTGGTTCTCCTTTATTTGCATGTGACATCTGGACAGATACCTCTTTGTCTTAATTTGTTTGTGAACTGTATAGGTAAGTAGGCAAAGGGCATGGCTTCTGAACTTTGTAATATGGAAACAAAGGGAACATGTGCTTTCTCCTTTCTTCCCTTTCTCCAGAAGCATTTTTAAACCTATATCGCTTGAATATTACTGCTTTCTATATTTGCTAGTTAAAATAAGTGCTACCACTTCGCATACAAAATTACAGGAATGGTATCACTTAAAGAATTCCTGTGGCTTTTTTCTATATTTAGTATGTGTGTTAACATCCAGTAGATTAATTCAGCCTTATATGACATAAAAGCTGATGTAGGTGCTCCAGAGGCTATAGATTGGTGTGTTTTTTTCTCTTGTAAAAAATAGCATCAAGTATTAAACAATTAAAAATGTTGATTAGATTTATTATACAAATTAGAGAAGTTGTAAAATGTATTTTAAAATAGTACAAATATATAAATATATAAATTTGAAATACTGAAAATCTATTACATCTAATTAGATTAATGTTATTTATAAAATAATTATATTAGACAAACTTAATATAGTAAATCTAAATATGTACACTTCTTATTGTGTTTTGAGTGATAAAGGATGACTCCTTAAGGTTACTTCCTAGTTGTCAACTCTGTTGAATATTTAGGTTTTATTTAATTCTGTCAATTCTAAAAGAAGAAAAACTTTCTCTAGAAGGCGCTTGGTTTTAGTCATGATAGGATTCCAGAATTACTTTTCTTTCCCATATGTGCACATCCTTTGCCTTTTCAGCTGTGTCTGATCATCTTTTACATTTTGGCTAGGAGCCACTTTCCTTCATTACTGAGAGTCCTTTGAGTGAGGGCTTAGTGTTGAGACCTATCACAATGGATTGAGAGCAGCCCTGTGGAGAAGCACTTGGGGATGTTGGTTGATGAGAAGCTCAACATGAGCTGGCAATGTGCACTGGCAGCCCAGAAAGCCAGTTGTATCCTGGGCTGCATCAAAAGGAGCATGACCAGTGGGTCAAAGGAGGTGATTCTGCCCCTCTGCTTTGCTCTGATGAGACCCCGCCTGGAGTTCTGTGTCCAGCTTTCGAGCCTCCCAAATGAGAAGGGCATGGACTTGTTGGAGAGGGTCCGGAGGAGGGGTGTGAAGATGATGAGAGGGCTGCAGCTCCTCTCTTATGCAGACAGGCTGAGACAGTTGTTCAGCCTGGAGAAGAGACCTTATAACAGCCTTCCAGTACCTAAAGGGGACCTACAAGAAAGCTGGAGAGGGCCTTTTTACAAGGGCATGTAGTGATAGGACAAGGGGTAGTGGCTTTAAAGTGAAGGAGGATAGATTTGCATTAGACATAAGGAAGAAATTCTTCACCGTGAGGGTGTTGAAGCACTGGAACAGTTTGTCCAGAGAAGATGTGGATGCCCCATCCTGGGAAGTGTTCAAGGCCAGGTGGATGAGGCTCTCAGCAACCTGATCTAGTTGAAGATGTCCCTGCCCATGGCTGGGGGGTTGGACTGGATGAGCTGTAAGGTTCCTTCCAACCCAAACCATTCTGTGATTCTGTGATCCACTGAAATAAATTTGCAGTTTTCCGTAGGTATCTGGCCACATTATTGTGTTTTTTTTTTTTCTTTAAAAACAAGCCAACAAACAACTAAACTCGCTGAAACAAAACCAACCAACAAACCAAAACACCCCCTTCCTTCTCCTTCCCAAACAAAAAACAAAAACAAAACAAACAAACAAACAAAAAACAACAACAAAACAACAAAAAAACCCCAAACAAACAAACAAAAACCCAAAAAAACCCACAAAAAAACCTACAAGAAAATTGTTGAAGTATTTTCCAGACTTTTGTGCAGATTTCCGGGGTTTGCTGTAAGTTTGGATTCCAGGCTTACTCATTGTTTTTGAAATGTGTCATTCAAAATTCATAGAATTCAGTCAGATACAAGCAAAAATTCCTGTAGTGGTGCTTGGGTTTTTTTGTTTGTTTGTTTGTTTTTTAAAATAGTGTTTTGGAAAGTACGGGACAGGAACTACTGGTGCTTCAGAGGCATATATACACAACAGAATGAGACTTCTGCCATACTTAAGGTCTCTTGAGTCATAAGAATCTTGCACATCAGCATTTCAAAGCTAGAGTGATCTTTCAGGTTTTTGTCTGTGGGTATGGGTTTTGTTGTTGTTTGGTTTGGTTTGTTATTTGGGAATGTTGTGCTCTTACTGTTTAGTTTCTGTGAGTTGCTCCCCTCACTCCCTGCAGTACAGTAGCAAGCAGTTCACAATTTAATGTGCCTCTTGCCAGTCTTATGGCCCTTATAAGTCCTTACTACCAACCATTCTTGGTGTTTGTCCTGTGTTAGTGCTGTCCAAGTTTGGACTGCTTATAACTTAATTTTTAGTGTTCTTGACTTGAGCAGCTCAAATGTGCTTATTATAACAGATGCAGAGTGTAGTTGAGCAGAACCTGAGATGCGATAGTCCTTTGGGTGTTATTTATACGTGGTAGCAGTGTTTGGTCTATATGCAAAACATAGCTGATGTATTTTGCATCAGGTCTGTTCTCCTTTTTCTTCTAATCCTAGAGGACAGTCTTGCATTGATCATAAAACACATACACCCTCAAAACCAGTGCAGGAGTAAAAATTTTCAAGTTTTAGAGCAAATATACCATTCTTAAGCTGATAATGTGATGTGGTTGTCTGGAATAGCAGGGTGCTTAAACATTATCATTCAGTAGTTCCTCTGTGTTTTGGAATAATCCTTTGGAATAATCCTTTTTACTCAAGATGCTGAATTCTGAAACTTTTTTGTGGCATACATTGGATTTTTAGGTGCAGTACAGAAAGAGCACTTTATTATGCTTCAGAGGTAAAATACATGGTTCATTCTTTCAGTCAGGCTCCAGCTTGATGGGCTATCATTTTGATGTGGTCATCATGCTGTTGCTAAATCACTAAGCCATGTTTCACTTTCTGTGGGCAGTAATGAGTTGCAAATCAATAGACTGTTCTCCATGAGGTAGCTCAGAGAGATGATGTTACTTGGTATAAGACAGCATTAACAATATGACTAACATTTGCTTCGGTATTAATTGTAGACATTTGTTTATAGCCTTAAATAAGATTTCATATGGTACGCTTAATTCAGACATAAGAGGGTGAAGGTGACCTATCATGAATGAAGTGTTGGGTTATTTGCTTTCTGGAGACTTAAAGCTAAAGTTGCCCTTTTTGGCAACCTGGGCACACTGCTGGCTCATGTTCAGCTGGCTGTCAGTCAACACCCCCAGGTCCTTTTCTGCCAGGCAGCTTTCCAGTCACTCTTCCCCGAGCCTGTGGCGCTGCCTGGGGTTGTTATCACACAAGTGCAGGATCCGGCACTTGGCCTTGTTGAACCTCATACAGTTGGCCTTGGCCCGTTGATCCAGCCTGTCCAGATCCATCTGTGTGACCATCCTACCCTTGTCCAGATCATTGATAAGGAGATTAAACAGAACTGGCCCCAATACTGAGCTCTGGGGAACACCACTCATGACTAGCTGCCAACTGGATTTGCCTCTGTTCACCACAACTCTTTGAGTCCATCCAGCCAGCCAGTTTTTTTTACCAGCATAGAGCGTGCCTGTCGAAGCCACGAGCAGACAGTTTCTCCAGGAGAATGCTGTGGGAAACTGTGTCAAAAGCTGTCCAGGTAGACAGCATCCACAACCTTTCCCTCATCTACTAAGCAGGAATGCAGTTGTTCAAAGCCCAAGTGATTAAGGCCTAAACACAGGTCCCTGTGTCAGTGTAGGGGCAGTTCCAGGGGACCTGCACTGTGTTAACAGACCTGATCTTTCTGATAGCAGCAAGGAGAGCATTGTGGGCAGGGAGATGCTTTGTGTTACAAAATCACAGAATGTTTGAAGTTGGAAGGGACCTCTGGAGATCATCTAGTCCAACCCACCTGCTAAAGCAGGTTCACCCAGAGCAGATTGTACAGGAATGTGTCCAGGTGGGTTTTGAATGTCTCCAGAGAAGGAGACTCCACAACCTCTTTGGGCAGCCCAGAATAATGAGGAGACAGAAATCAGACCCAGTAAAGCACAGAACATGTGCTAATGCTCATTTTCTCATAGTAGGCCCAGCTACAGAAGGGATGTGAACCACTGTCTAACCAGTCTTCCGGTTTGTGAAGGTTAAATTCTGAGGATTTTAAAATATACTTTGTTTAGCCAATGACTCTGGCTAAGTACCTTGTTTAGTTTTCAGAGTTGGACAAGCTATATGGATGATACTCTCTTTGATATATGGATTATGTAGCTATGTAGAAAATTGTCACAGGAAGTTGTAACAGCATATGTATTATGTGCCGCCTTAAAAATGTATTAGGTTGTGAGAACATGTGATTTAATATATTTACTTAAGCGCTAGACTATGGTTTCCACATAGCAGACAAGATTACATCTTTTTACTGAAAAAAACCCAAACCAGTAATATTATGGCTTATTAATATTTTCTATAATTTGCACATGATAATAAATCAATGCCTTTCACTTTTAGGTGCTGGAGATCAGAATTTATTTACTTCCTTGTATCCTACACTTTCTCAACAGCTTCCTAGAGAACCCATGGAATGGAGGAGGTAAACTTATATTTGATTCTGTCATACTGTTTCAGTGGGTGGTTTTAGACTTGGGAAGTGTGAGGTTTTTTGTACTCTGAGAAGCTCTTACCATAACTTGAGTTGAATGTAGCAACTGACATGACGAAAGGAGAACTTAAATGATCAAGGTGAATGCTGTGTGCTTCAGGATGATGATTTCCGTACTTCACCTGTTGAACTTCACCTAAAGAAAAATGGTAGTAATGCTGTGTTTCTCTTTTTGGTTTTGTGGTTTGTGGCTTTATCTTTGTGTGTGCTTTGATGTGCTTTGGCATCAGTGTTCTTGAAGTGACATGCTTTCTACTTAATGAGAATACAGGTAGAACTTACATGCAGTTAGATGTATTTTCCTGCAAAAAGTTTGTTATGGCACACTGTTTTCTGACTGGAAAAAACAATTTTGGGCATTTTCTTATTTGGAATCTTTTACTTTTAGAGGTCCTAAAGGCACAGAAGATCTTTTTAATGAAAGTTGGAAAGCTTCTAGCTCCTGTTCTTGCAAAAAGGAGCAACTATTTCATTCCAAGTGATATGAAATTTTAGTTAACTTTATACATACTGCAGTAAGTGTGGTTTGTGAGTTTTCTGTATCAGTATTTGTCCCCCAAAATACATGTTCGTTTTTGTATTCTGTTGGGTATGTCTCATGACTAATTTCAGTTTCTAAACTTTGTAGGTCTTACGGCCGTGCTCCAAAGATGATTCATCTAGAATCCAACTTTGTTCAGTTCAAAGAGGAGCTACTACCCAAAGAGGGGAATAAGGCCCTTTTGACTTTTCCTTTTCTCCATATATATTGGACAGAATGTTGTGTAAGTATTAGGAAAACATCATGAAAACCTGAGTACTCAGATTTAAAAATGAGATTGTTTTGACTTTCTGCTTGTCCTCTCTGTTATTTTTCGTTTGCTTTTCATGCTTATTTTTGCAATAAGTCTGCATTGCATAAGCATGCATACCCAATGTATTGGAAGTGAAACTTAGTCAGCTTGAGTACTTTTTACCATAAACCATATTTCTTTGTACCGTTGCTTGACACTAAGAGGACAGGCTTTTGAATAACCTGGTTTTGGTACTTTGTCACAAAAAACCCCAAGATCTATCAGTGTTACTGCAGTAGCACAGCACACTTGCTTTGTAATACAGAAACGTGGCCAGATTATTTCAGGGATGATTGAATTATTCACAAGGTTAAACCTTAAGATGTGTATTTTTTCTTCAGTTCATCTTCCATATGTGTCAGGTATTAGTACATGTCAGCAGTCTAAAGTGGGCAAGATTTGGAGTGTCTCAATCTTGTTTATCTGCAGTTCACTACTTTTTGATTGGCCTCTTATCAATTAATTATCCGGTTGAAGGACAAAGGTGATATCTGATCTCTGACCAATCAAAAAGTATCCAGAACAACGTTAAGAGCTGTCTGAACTGATCTGTGTAAAACTATCTTAGAAGCCAGAAAAGTGCCAGACTTCTGTTTTGTTTTTGTTTTGTTTTTTGTTTGTTTGTTTGTTTGTTTGGGGTTTTTTTTTGTTTTTTTTTAATTATTATTTTTATGAAAAAGCTTTTAAACAGTTTAAGATTTGAGCAGTATCAGAAGGCACAGATGTTGCACTTCTGGTACAATGTGAGAATAAAACAGTTAGGCTTTGTAATTTCAGGCATGTTTTTGTCTCGTTTGATTTCTTTCAGTAAATGAATTTATTATCACTAAGATATGCCTTTCTGTTTATCTTCTATTGGAAGAAAGTTTGCCTTTTGAAATTGTTCAGAATGTCTGTTTGATTTGATGATTCACTGCTTCTCATCCCAGGACACAGAAGTGTACAAAACTACAGTCAAGGATGACATCACCAAGTGGCAGAATGTTCTCAAAGCTCACAACTCAGTAGACTGGCTAATTGTGGTAGTTGAGAGTGATGCCAAGAAAAAGAACAAAACAAATATCCTTCCCCGAACCTCTATAGTAGATAAAATAAGAAATGACTTCTGTAACAAACAAAGTGACAGGTAAGCATTCTTTTACTTGCAAACATTTTCATCTTTGATTAGAGTCTGATATAAAACCTCATCTCCCCATGTAACGGGTTCCTTGCTCATTAAAGGATTTTCCTTGATGTCCAGCATTCGTGCTGATGGTACTGTAAGACCTGTGTTTTGAAGAAGGCTGACACCAGCAATAAAGGGAGAAGTTAGTTTTCAGTTCTTCTTGGGTTTGTGGTGGCTTTGAAATGTGTCTCAGAAAGCTTTCCAGTATCTCCTCCTGGCTAAGAGAGGTTTAAGGAGAACAGTGTAGTAATAATAAGTTTTTAGAAATTTAGGAATTTTTTTTGCTTAGCTGCTTGCAGAAGTGTGACCAGAATTCCAGGTAGTGGGAGTGGGGTGAGAGGGGAATATGAAGTCAATAGGCTTATTTTTAACCATCATACTTTTCTACCTTTCACTTGATCACCTTTCCACTATGAGATAATTGATTTAAAACTAGTTTCCTCAGATGTTTTTGTTCTAATGAAAATAACAGTGAATATATGAAACTGTTCCTGCTTTTATTAAAGTCAAAACACTACACAAATATGAATTTGAAACCCACATTAATAGATACTGTCTTCCTTATTCTGAAACATTGAACTGAATCTATATTATTACCTTTTTTTTTCTGTTAACCTCCAAAGTTAAATTTAAATGGGAGATTTTCCCCCTAAGAATGAGTGACAGGGTAAACATTTGAAGTTGAAAAGGGTGGATGGAAGCACTCATTGTACCTTGGTGTGAACTGACATTGGCTGGCAGGTCAGCATGTTATGACATGCAGTATGTTGAGAGCACTTTCTTTGTGCCTAGACAGTGTTTGGTATTTTACAGGATTACTCAGACAAATAGTTTCAACAGCTCTGATTCAGCTTGCTTTTGGTTTCTAACTGATGGATTTGCTCAGTTTAATTATTTTGCCATAGGATAAAATGACTTTTCTGATGAAAAATGATGTATTACTTGGATGAGAGATCTTCTTGCCTTTAGATATATCAGTAGTTTTTGAATGTTACTAAACTGTGATAGAAAAACTGAGGAAAGAAAATGTTCTCAAAAAGGATCGTTTATTTGTGAATTAATGGGATCTGTTTATTTATTTATATTCCCCCAAAAAAACAGTTTTAACACATAGAATGTGTAAAAACAAATTGAGATACTGTAAGTATGTATTATGGAGGATTATTTTAAGCAACTTAGGAAAGGCTAACTGTATGTGATCTAATGGATCTCGATTTGTATTTTGCATAATCCTTGCGAGGAATAACTATAATTACTGTTCTGCTGATTGTATTGCAAAGCAGACTTCTTTTCTTGGATAGATACAGCACTACTTATGTTTAAGTAATTGGAATAATGTATGCATTATTTGCTTCAGAAAAAGTAAAGCTTTACAGTACTCATTTTGTGGAAACACACTGAATTTTTCTCCATGAACTATATTACAGCCTTAAACATACATGGAAAAGCAGTAAAAAAGCCACCCAAACCCAACCAAACAAAAAAAAAAAATCCCCAACCCCAACGTACCCTCCCATCCCCAAACAAACATACATAACCCTCAGTCTTGTTTTTTCCCACTGACTAGAGTTGAATGGAAAACTGAATTTTTGTTATTTTGAATCTGTCAGGTGTGTACAATATTCAGCTCTGCGTTTGTATGTGAATTTTATGTTTGCCTCCTCAAAAATACATTTCATCAATCTCTTTACAGATGTGTGGTACTTTCTGACCCTTTGAAAGACTCTTCCCGTTCTCAGGAATCTTGGAATGCCTTCCTGACCAAACTCAGGACATTGCTTCTCATGTCTTTTACCAAAAACTTAGGCAAGTTTGAAGATGACATGAGAACTTTGAGAGAGAAAAGGACTGAGCCAGGGTGGAGCTTCTGCGAGTATTTCATGGTCCAGGTAAGAGTCTCTTTTTATTGACAAAAGTACTTGAGTCCCAGTTTTAGTAGCAGATTTTTTTGTTGTCGTTGACTTTCTGCTACTTTTAATGTTCTGCTCATTCTTTGAGGGTTGGGCAGGACATACGAAGACTGCTACAAAAGCAGCATTTTTAGATCTTGTTTGCAGCAGGTTTGTATTACGTTGTAATGCAGTGCTGTTACAGAAGCAGAATATTTTCAGGCTTGTCGGAATTACAGGAACCTTGACTGAAGCGAACAGATTGCATCTAGGAAGCGTTTTAGTAGTTGCTTTTGACTTTTGGGTAAATGTCCCATTACTGTGCCTGTGCAAAGACACCCACACTTGTAATTTATATTTAATGGGGGCAGGCTGTAACACCAGACATGACTAATATCAGTAACGTGCTCCCTGTATTGCTCGTGTGTCAAAAGGAAGAACTGGCTTTCGTCTTTGAGATGCTGCAGCAATTTGAGGATGCGCTAGTGCAGTACGATGAACTGGATGCCTTGTTTTCTCAATACGTTGTCAACTTTGGGGCTGGTGGTGAGTGTCTTAAAACGTTAAATATATGTCTAAGGATATTACTTTTTTCACTATCCTTCTGTTAAAACAACCCAATGTTTTGAGTGCCGAATGTGCTCATGGGAGAAAAAGATGGTACATTACAATGAGGATACCCTGGGCAGTTTGTGTTCTTGTTTTACGCTGTATGCAAACTCAAGTGTACATCAGCTATTCTATTAAAGTTTTATTTTTCATCTCTGAGGCTTAGATGCAACATTTAATGAAAACTTGCATTTTGCTCTTATTCAAGGATCATTACAAACAGAGTCCTGAAACTCTGTAATTACCTAAGTATCGATCTCACTGTGATACAGTTGCTGCTTTCAGAGCTTGCTGCTAAGTTATGCAGTAAAGAGCTTCCTGGAAAAATGCATTCAGTTTTGCCTCAAATTACATGAGACATTTGGTAATCACTACAAAACTGAATAGAAATATGTGTTTAATCTGCACTACAGAAGATTTAACTTTCTCTTCAAGAAAATTACTGTGCAAGAAGTATCAAGTAACTTTAAACTGTTTTGATGAACTAAAGCATGTGGTGTTATTTAACAGTTTTAATCGGGTTTGTGTTATGAATCTGATAAAAAATATAGTGCAGGAGTAATTACAGTGAAATGTCTGTCCTGACTGAACCTGATGCTATACCTGAAAGTGGGGGCATATCAATGATGGCTGAGTAAGAAATATATAAGAAGATAAGTCTTGTTTGTTTTGAGCTTCAGGTGGGCTTAATTGCCAAGGAATACATTACAAATTGGCTGCCACTATACTAATAACAAACATACAATTAAGACAAAATGCTCATGAGGTTTGAATGTTCTGAAATTCAGTTATTGAGTTATCTGTGGAAGTTCTGCTGTTTTTTTTGTTTTGTTTTTGAAGTTAAGACATTAAGTCATTTATCTATATGATAAACTTTAGAAGGAACAAACCAGCTCACGACCTCTGGAGGGAGGAAGAAGAGGCTTGATAGAAAGCAGTGGTTGATTCTTGGATATTAACTTTATTTACTTAGATGGTGCAAACTGGCTGACATTTTTTTGCCAGCCAGTGAGGAGCTGGAATGGTTTAATTCTCCGAAAACCAATAGACATGGAGAAGAGAGAGCTAATTCAGAATCAAGAAGCTACTCTACTGGACTTGCGTAGTTACCTATTTTCTCGCCAGTGCACGTTATTAATCTTCCTGCAGAGGCCATGGGAGGTTTCCCAGCGAGCATTGGAGCTTCTTCACAACTGTGTGCAAGAACTCAAGCTATTAGAAGTGAGTCAGTGTCATATATTCCATTATGTAAATGATTTTATCCAATTATGATCTAACAAGATTTTTGAAGTTCAGATGTCGGGGACCAGAATACAGTAAGCACTGGCTGTGAGATATCAAAATGCTGCTGTAATAACAGATTGTAACAATGCTACAGTTGAATGTTTCTTCATGAGGGTGTCTTTGGAAAGACATTTGGAGACATCACATCTGAAAACCAAACCTCTATTTAGTTAAAGTATTCTAATCTTCACCTGGAAAATTAACTTCTTAAGATGGTAGGTAATTTGTCTGCTTCTTTCCTGGATTTATTACCAGTCTCTTGAATTATACTTCCCATAATTTCAATCAATAAGAGTGTTGCATTGTAGGAAATGAGGCAGAGTGATTAATATGCTGATATGCAGGCTAGTGGTCTGTAACAAAAAGAAGTTTTGTCCTAGAAACAGTATCTGCGGTAGGGTTTCTTACTACCATGCAAGTTGTATGCTGCTTTGATTGCCTTTTGTGGTTCTTTGCAGTTCCTTTTGGTGTCCAGCAATGCTCTTTTGTGTTATATCTCTGTCTCTGGCTATCTCATTCAGTGACAGAAGAAGAGATAAAAAAAAAGTGACAGCACTTGAAGTTTTTTGTTCTGTTGCATGCCTCCATGCTTCACCCCTCCTTCCTCCATACTTTAGTTTCTACTGATGTGTTTTAATCCTCTAAAGAGGCTTTTTCAGAGATGTTGTATACTGATCATCCTCTATGTATGACCACAGATATCTATGAATTAAAATACATCTTTAAGAGCAGTGTAGTGTGCATGAGAATATTTCTGGGTTTCACCTTGTAACTCAAACATGTCCTTAATCCTGTGACTGTCTGGTTCTCTGTTAGTTTTATCTGTGCTATTATAGCAGTAGCTGCTAACTTTTGCCTGTCTGACATTGTGGTAGTAAGTTCCATCTGTTCATTTGCATTTAACAACAGAAAATCTACTTCAGGGGTATTGTGGACACCTTCATATATTCTAAAACTAACATGCAATTCCTATATATGGTATGTTTTATGTGTGTTTTGAGGAAGGTTTTTTTTTTCTTTCCAAAACAAATACATCCAACCATCTAAATCTCTGAAGGTGCTTCCTGCAGTTCCCTTTTTGCTCCACCCCAAGCCTGTCCTGTGCCTCCAATGTTTGGAGCTCTTCTCTGCACCGTCTCTTATTTCTGCTGTTTCTGGCTTAATGTGGTGATCCAAACTGAATGCAGGTGTTCAGGCTGTGAGGCAGTAACACTTATTTGTGCATACCATGTAGTTATCCCTGTTGCGATCCTTCTTAATACTAGACAAACCTTTTAATATTGCTGCTTGTCACTCAGCACATAGTAGAAATATAAACTACTCTGCTCTTGTGATCTTTCTTTTCCTGAAAATTCTTTCAGAACGCAGACTTTTTTAACAAATATGTTATGCTTGCAGGTTGTGCTTGCTTTCCTGTTATGTTAGTCATTTACCTAGTTTATTGTGAGTTTCAAGACTTTCATGGTCTTTCTAAAAGGGAAATATTTACATTGTTTATGAAGAGGATTTTGGGACACCATTATCATGATTATATTCCAGATCTTTAGTTATGTTCATCTTTATCTTGATTCTTGAGGTATTCTAGTATCAAACTCTTCTGTCTTTCTTATTATGTCTTGACTGATGATCTCTTGTTGGTCTTTTAATTGTGTGTTTCTTTTTGTTTATTCATTTATTTTTATCTCCATTATTTAATTATTTGTCCATGACAGACTTCTTATCCTTTGATTCACAAACTTATTGTTGTGGAGGACACTTTATTTTTTCAGGTTTTTGAGTCTACTTCTTAGTGTACTTTTAATTTCAGTCTCAGTTAGATCTGATGTCTCCTTAGGACAGTAGTAGTATATATGCAGAATTTTTTTTTCTAATTCTGCTTTTATTAGGCTTAGTTTCCCAGTTTTGGGATTTTTTCCAAGTACTGGTACATATGAGTCCTCTTTTCCTTCTCTTTCATCTTGGTGAATGTATCAAATCTAGTTAATATGATCACTGTTTAGTTGCTTAGCTGTCCTTGTTTCATGAGCTAATACACACAAATTATTTAGGGGTTAGTGAGAGTTGGCCAGTTTTTTGTGTAGAGTAACCTCTTCTAAGAGGCTTTGCTACATTGTATCAAGAAAAGTTTTTGCTGCAGTATTATCTAATCTGTTTCCCAGTTAATTTTTTCTGTTCATCTTCAGGTCTCTGTTCCTCCTGGAGCTTTGGATTGTTGGGTATTTTTGAGTTGTTTGGAAGTCTTACAAAGAATAGAAGGCTGCTGTGATAGGGCTCAAATAGAAGCAAATGTTTCCCACACAGTTGGCTTGTGGAGCTATGCCACTGAGAAGGTAAGCAAATGGTGTGTTGCAGTGGTGGTATTACAAACCTGAAGTAGACCATTTGTTTCCATGGAACAGATTTTGCACTTGTTATAGTGGACTTTAATAAGGGGTTCTGTATCTTGTCTTGTCTTGAATCTAGCATAGATGAGACATCCAAGTTCATATCCACTTTTTCTACTATCAGATGAGGCCTGGGAATAACTAGGATGTGTTTACCTCTTTGTCTCTCCCTCTCTCACCACTGGCTAATTAAATTCCAGGATGAGTTCAGTCCATGTTGACTGAGAGAAGGAGCATGAATTTCAGTTATAGCAGGAAAAGCTGCCCAGATTTGGATGTATTTACCATTATAATTAGAGATGGCAGCAGTCTGTTTACATGCTTCATTATTATGGTAGTAATAGACCCCTAACTTCACTTGAGGTGTAACCCTTGGTGGTCTGTGCAAGAGACAAACAAGTACTAATTTGCAATTTTTCAGTTACTGCCCCTTACCATAAGTTGTAAAGTGGCCTTTTCAGTTTGGTTAAGCCCCTTCCCTAATTATATGAGTGCCTTTTCAAGTTCCACTTAACTCCGTTTCTGTGAAACAGTCGGTGTCTAAGGTTGCTACTGCTTTCCACTGTTGCAAAACAGTTTAGAAAGGTGACAAATTCCAGAAACTACTGAAATGGTGTACTGTGATCCTTGTGGATGTTTTTGGATACCAGCATAAGCTCATCCTCTTGCTGTATAACCTGTAGAATATTTTCTATTTATTTTAATTCATAGTTTGTCCATATTTCAGTAGACTTAGAAATCCTCTAACTGGCACTAGGGGGTCCTTGTTTTATTACAAAAGCATAGAAAAAAAAATAACCTTGAATTTCTGCTGTAAAAAAAAAAAAAAAAAAAAAGGTGGGGGGAGAAAATGAGAATAAAGGAAACAAAGGGTTGTTTAAAGTGGTGATGGGAACATCAGATTCTTTTGGTGCCCCTTACGTATTTCTGTGGAAGGTATATACCTGGGTTGGAAATGTTCCTCCCATTTGTGGGTCTTCTGACACAAAGGGTAAAGGGAAAATTTTTAGGATAAAGAGTAGCAGTAGGGTGGAACAGACTGAATGACAACTAGTGACAAAAGTGGAATAAAAAAACCCCAAAGTTAATTGCCATGTCCACTTTATATGGTGTAGAGTAATATGACAAACTGAGGCTTTTCCTTTTTTAACCAAATAACCAGCAGAACTGAACTTATCTAAGGCAGTATCCTTTGCTGACTTCTGGGGATCAAGTGTACCACCTGCTGTCTGGAAGGGGTTTTATGGTAGTTGTGTGACACCGTTTTAGTCCTGTTAGCTGCGCTAATCATGTCTTTTAATAAGGTTTTCACCTGAATACAAATAGTTTAGGTAAATTTGCAAGCTTGTCTAGTCAGTGTACTGGAGACAACCTGCATTTCTTGATTATATAGTTTTCAAAAATACAGTCACGGTTATTGGAAATTATCTCTGGTGATAAATGCCAAACATTTCAAGTTTGTCCATGTTTATAAGGAAAGCCAGAAGGATTTATTCTGATTAAGTGTTCTGCATGTGGGGATGTGTGTGTATATGATGTGTTCCAATGTTATTTGAGTCAGTAATTTTTATGCAATTTAATTCTTAAAAAAATAAATTTCTACTCTGAGAATAATAGTTACTTTTCAAAGGTTCTATATTTTCTTTCCATGAAGCAACTTTAATACAGATCTTATAAGCATTATAGTATGACAGCAGTGGAAATGTAGTAGACAGCAGTAGGAAGGGTGTAGTAGAATAAAAGGAGTTCCATATTAATTTTGTAGCCTACTGAAAGCAAGCATTTGGTTTCTCTTGCAGTTAAAATCTCTGGGTTATCTGTGTGGACTTGTGTCAGAGAAGGGACCCAATTCAGAAGACCTTAACAGAACTGTTGATCTGTTAGCAGGGTTGGGAGCGGAACGACCTGAAACAGGTATTACCAGGAATGTACGCATTCTTTCTAATAAGTGACATTGTCTTAAACGTATAGCATATAAATACATCAGTAATAATGATTTCCAAGTATCCCTACATATATATAACATTGGTAGAACTCTATTATCTCTCTTATGAGTTCTTTTTAATGCGTGTCTACTACTTTAAATTATCAATGCATCTGCTGTTGCAAGTATAGGTTTTTCCATTAATGCTCCATTTATCAACATTTAGGTCTTGAATTGTACCTGTTTTGAGTAAAGCTTATAATACTTTCAGACAAGTATTAAAAGTAAAATTGTTGGAAAAAGAAATGGAACATCTTTGATCTGATGCAAATAGATAACCAGCAACTGAAGTGATATTATCTGAGTTGAAGTGATGTTATTTGAGTGGCTGAGCAATCATATTTATTTACTCCTTGTGGATTTTCTCACTCACAAAGATATTTCTGAAAGGAAGAAGCTTTCATATGTTAAATATGCTCGAGCAATTACTGTCTTTGAAGTATTAGCTGGCAGGCTGATGATTTACTTGCTCTTGCAGGTATGATGATGTGTGATTCTTCAGTGTTATGGTGCCTTTTGTATTTATACAAAACAAGGGCTTTATTCTTCTAGAAATATTGACACATTTGGTCTGGCAAGGGCTTTTAAATTGAGCAAACTACTTCAGGAAAAGCTTGGTCTTGCTAAGCATTTTCCTTTGAAGTACATTGTTTAAGGTAGTAAACTGTCTTTAAATGATGGCATACTTCTTCATGCTGATTTCTGAATCCAGCAGTGGGAAACTGTGAGAGTATTACTCTTAGCACAATATGATATTTAAGTACAATTGCGTGTGTTTCTGAGTTGAATGAATGTTATGAAATATTGTGTGGAGAATTTAGTAAAGTTACTGTATTGCTGTTTGCCTTTGCACTGCTACACTAAACGTTGCTCACGTGTGCACGCACACACACAGAGTTG
Organism: Patagioenas fasciata; assembly: GCF_037038585.1. Lineage (NCBI taxonomy): Eukaryota > Metazoa > Chordata > Aves > Columbiformes > Columbidae > Patagioenas > Patagioenas fasciata. Next base: position 97,686,896 of record NC_092520.1, read on the forward strand.
TGAAACAGCCTTTCTTGATCTTTTTTTTAGGGTCTGGGGAAAAAAACTCATGAACTGTCCCTAAGTGTTTGGGGCATTTCCCCTGTAAAATTAGTTTTCTCTTTGTTTTCTACTGAAGGAAAAAGGGGGGAGGTGTTGTTAAAATAGGAATGTGTTTGTGACACCTCCTGTTCTGATTTTTTTCTAAAGCCAATGCATCACAGAGCCCTTATAAAAAACTTAAAGAGGCCTTATCATCTGTAGAAGCTTTTGAAAAACACTACTTAGTAAGTATGAGTTTTGGTTATTTATATGAGTTTTGGGTGTTTACGTTATAGACTTAACAGGGTCTAAATTTTCAACTAGAACCCTATATGGGCCTCAAGTTTCAAATATTAGAATTAGCTTTAATATTTGCAGTTATGAGTTGGAGGTTGTAATCTGTAAGTATGTATACTTAGTTATTAAAAAAGGTAATGTCATGGCTATTATGTTCTGCTATCCTGAATTCAGAATTAATTGAATCTTTCCCAGAAGAATATCGATGTGTGAATTCGGCTTCCTTTTGAATCATTCAGATTTGCATTTTGCAATGGGCATTATGTGTTCCAAGTTACACTGTTGAATTTTTTTATATAAACTGCGGGGCATCTGTGGGTAATAGGGTTGGACGTGGCACAGATTAGAGCAGTAGAATTCTCATTATGCTTCAATATGCATGTTGATTTCCTGACAGCTCCCTTATTGCGGAGCCATTGTAATGATCTTCTGGACATTTTAAGAAAAGATTATTAAATAAAACAAACAAAATAACCCCTGACTGTCACAAAAGTGCGTTTTGTTTTATTTTTCTTTTCTTCCCCCTTCATTTCCCTATGAAATTTGTTATATTTGCGGTACTGCCTTCAAAGTTTTCTGGGGAGAAGTTGGAGGAAAATTGAGCATTTTTTTTAAATCTAAAAACTAGGTGATACTTACTTTTGCCAAGTTGTGACTGGAATAAAAAGTCTCAGAAGATTTCATCTGAAGATACCGGATTTCATTTTTATACTTCATTTCTTTATAAGACTACTTGGATAGCTGGACCAAAACGAAAATATTCAGAATTGCTAGCTTCTCTTACATATTAAGTTCCAACTTGTACCTGAAGATCTCTGCTAAATTCAGCAGTGTCTTCTTAAATTTAAGAAACTAAGTGGGATCTGCAGAGTTTGCTAATGAAGGAGTTGCCATTTCTGTTTGTATTTCTGACTGCACTTTTACGCGCAACAGAAATTCAGTTATCAGATACACTATAAAATATTGTTTTCAATGTAGTTGTCATATAAATATATACAGTTTGTATATACCTATATTTTATCCATGTATTCAATGCAGAACAACATAGTTTTAGTTAGAATTTCCACCCACCACTAAGATAATGTATTTGCATTTAAAATTTTAATGAGTCTGGAAAGTAAAATGCAGGTTTTCGGACCTGTTGAAAGCAAGAAGCAATGAGATTTTATTAGCAGAAAAGGCTCTGTTCTCATCTCCTGAAACAACTTCAGAATCTTTTGTAAGACTGTCCAAATCTTCTACAAATATGTTGGCTGGTACCTTAATTTGGGGTTAATGTAGCTTTGAATTTTTATGTACAGCTGGTGTTGAAGGCCTCTGGTTATACTGATGTGTTAAGGAGTGGTCACTTAATGTACTGTAGGGTATTGTGAGTTCTTAATTGAAGGGCAAGGTGATTTTTTTAGGCTCTCCATAAGAAAGATCAAAAACTGCCTCAGAAGTCTTTGGGAACTTGTATGAGGTCACTTTTCTGCCCCATAGGAATAGATGCTTTCTGACAGATACTCTGGTTGGAAGCTCTTAAGCAATTTGTTTTGAATGGCAGAGTAGTTCTTAATACACTAAGTGAAGGAGAATGAGCTTCTGTGGAAGAGGCTGTGGGTTTGTAAATATAGTGTGAAAGGTTTTTATATATATCGCCAGAGATTATTACATGCTTGAAAAAACGTTTGGAGGCGGTATACAGTGTGTGTTGTAACTGCTAATTTTGTGACAAAGATTTGTCGTTGTTATTACAAGCTTGGGGCAAAGTGAGGAGGGTGACATGTAGGCAGTGTGGCTGCATTGGAAGTTGAGCTTAAAGATGACTGAGAAACTTCAATTTGGGATTGTCTAGCTTCAAGCAAAATTCCCTCAAGGCATGCTTGCCAAAATATTCAGATTTCAACTTAGCATTTTGCATTTAATTGTATGTTTATGTACTGCAAACTTTCATATACTTAATGGTATTATGTGCAGCTTTAGTGAAAGAATCATGTACTGTGTTCTGTATGTAGTTGGTTTGGTTTTGAAGTATTAGTTGTGAGTCTCGGGGGCAAGCTCTAATATTGCTCTAAATATGTTATGCTGTGGTGTATCCTGGAATGATGCACTGCACAATCCTGCAATGACAGTCTAATGGGATATAGTCACTGAGAAACAGGTGCTTTCAAAAAAAGACAGGAGGATTCAAGTGTAAAATGTGCTTGAAACTGCATCTCATCTATTATTTCGGTGGTTTCGATTTGCCTCATCGAATTTTTAATAGGCTTTTTTCTTCTGCTATTTATTACAAAGGTACGGGATAATGACCAATTCTAGAAAAAGGGAAGATGACCTGTTACAAACTGCTCTATATTGTGTGCCAAGGGCAAGGGGAAACCTAAAAAGTGTCTCATTCTGGTCATTTTATTGTAGTAACTTAGTTACTGGCTATAAGCTCGCGTGAAATACATATAGCTACTAAAAATATATAAAGCTTATAATAGTTTCTTTTTCTTTTAAACAGGATCTGTCCCATGCCACCATTGAAATGTACACAAATATTGGAAGAATTCGGTCAGCTAAGCTTGTGGGAAAGGACTTGGCAGAGTTTTATATGTAAATGAATGTTTAAAATGTGTTAAATGTGTTGGCTTTCTAAAATTTGAATATAGTACTTCAGAAAAATATGCTGTGTTTAAAAATGTATTTTTAAAAGTCTTTTTTTCTTTCATAAACATACCCTAAGTTTCAGTCTGTATTTTGGGGGAGGAAAAAGAAAAGAAAGTGGAAGAACACTGGCAGTCTCTTCGCATCAAACTCTAATTCTCACTTCATGATTTCATACTCTTCCTTTTAACATTCTGTGTTCTTTAGCTGGATCCTTTATTCTCCTAGGGAGAAAAGGGCATGGGACGAGGGGAGGAAAGAGAGCGCTCTGCATTTGCATTTGTAACATGGCTTCTGACTTGTTGCAAAGTTTATCATTACCTTACGAAGAGCCAGAAAACATGTTATTGGGAGAGTAATCAGTTTCATATTTGAGATTATGATTGCAAAATGTTTTTTTTCCTCACTGAGAAATTTAGAGTGATTTTATTCCTAATTTCCAAATACACTTATTTGTGTTTATCCGTGCCATTAAATTCCATGAAAGGAACATCCTCCATTGATTTTCTGTTTCATTTTATTTTTCTTCTTTAGAAGAATTTGGGAGTCCTAAGTGTTTTTTTGAGAACACATGTTTAGGCATGCTTCTCACCTATGTTCACTAAATCAGTCTGATCATCTAGTTGCAAAAGATTCTCGTAAATTAGTTTAAATTTCTACCTGAGGTAATAATGTCATGTTTAAAGATTGGCACGGAACTGCTATGTAGTGATAAAATGCTATTTTCATTGAAGCATTTTCCTGCTTTAAAATTATTGAGTAAGTGTATTTTTAGTGAAGTGTCAGAAGCTTGACATGGCTTTTGTTGCATTTGTGGGAGGTAGCTTCACCTCTCTTGCTCTGACTTGGGACAGATCTGTACATTAAGTCTTTCATGGGCACTTAATTGCAGTTCTGCTTGCTTAAGTGAATCACATAAAGGTAGGCCAATATGTTGATCTGTTACCAGCAAAATAAAGAGCATAATGATTCTCTGCATCTTGTTCTGCACTCATATGCAACGATCCTCTCCCATCCTCACTTTCTGAAAATGTGTAGAGAGTTTTCATGGCTTCAAAGATTCTTAAATCACGCTGTACTAATTTCTTTATTTTTAAAGGAGGAAGAAAGGTCCACAGAAGGCAGAAATCTATCTACAAGGAGCACTGAAAACTTACCTTGCTGAGGGCTGGGCATTGCTTGTCACACATACGAGAAAGCAGTTAGCTGAATGTCAGAAGCACCTTGGGCAAATAGAAAAGTATCCTCTGAAAGGCGGAGCCAGAAAAACCAAGACTGGAAAAAATGATACTTCTGATTATTTTTCTGACATCTCTAACTTTTATTTAACAGTAGAGACTGCCAAACATCAGACAGCTGAGTTATTTTATGTTTGCATTGTTGCTGCTCAGCTGGGGAGGGTTGGGTTATTTATTTTTGAATTTTTATTTTTTTAAGTTGATTTTTAATTTTTTTAACTTGATTTTTTTTTTCAATTTAAAACCTTTTCCCTGTGGTTGCCACTCTCCATTTTAAAAATGTCGAGGCTCTAGAGAGTTGCGTGATGTGGGTAGTGTGAAGTTTGTCATTAGTTCAGCAGATACCATAGAGGTTTCTTATGATTCTGCTTGTACTTTATAATTATGGAAGTTTTTTTGTAGAACTGTTTTTTAATTCAGTAAATATAGTGACTTCCTGTATTAAGGAGCTTTATTTCTGGGCTTGCTTTCTCCAACTGCTACCCCCTTTTTCTTGTATCTGACCTGGTGAGAACTCTTCTGGTGTTTGTAATGGTGACTTTCCAAAAGTTAAAACAAATACTTGGAAGATGAAAATCTTGTGGCTTTGGTGTGGTGTGTGGCATTGCAATATTTTTTACTATTGTTTATTACCTAATTCTGGCTTTGATCTCTGCTTCAGAAGGGGAGTGGGAGTCGTTTGCTTTTAAGTTGTGTAAAAGCTCAGTCTTCAACATGTGAATGAAATCTTCTCTGTAGATGCCACATAAATGCTAAGTAATACTTTGAGAGAGTGATTTGGCCCAATCCTAGTATCTGACAGGCTTCAAGTTCTTCACTTTGATACTCTACATTATTTTTACACAGCAACTCTATACTCTGCAACTGTATTTATTTGAATCTCTCTGTGTTGCTGTAGCATTGCTGCTTTCAAGATAAGAGGTGGGTGTTTGGGGGAAAGTCTACTGACTGGCCTTGGGTGTTCTGATCTTTTTGGCATCGGAGACAGCACAAATTGAATTTTGCTTTTCATTTTAGCCTCATATGTTGTTGCCTAAATTTGGTACCTAAATTAAATGGTTCTAATCTGTTGTGCTGCATGCAGAATATTATGTACTGTAACAAAATGGCAATTTTTCATTATTTTATGGTGTTTTGGGGCAAGGGTACTGCTTTCATTGGTGCCATAGTTATAAAAAGAATTCCTATAGGTGTTCCAAACTGGGGTGGTGAGTTGAACGGAGTACTTTCTGCAGGACAGGTTTTGTGGAAATTGCAAGGAAAGACAACTTTTTGGAATGGTCCTTCTAGCTTTTTTAAAAGTTATTGGAATTTTTGTTGTTTTGTTTGTTTGTTTTTTGCCTTTGCCTAAAAAGCTCATGTTTTAGTCTTTAAGTGACATTAATAGGAATCTTACTGTAGCTAAAAATCAGTTGAGCTAAATTCAAGTTTGTAGTGTATTCTGGGATTTGTTATTTTAATTTTTCTGCCTCAGTGCAAATGCTTTAAAAGAATCTGAGCCAGTAATATTGCAGTCTTAGCTAAATACTTAAATGACCGTTTGTATCCACAGCACTCAAATGTATGAAGGATGTCTTATGACTTAGTTATATTAAGTGATGCTGTAACAGCTGGCAGATTCTCAGCCAAGTAAATTGGAATATAATCCAATATTCAGGTTCTTTATTTCTAAATGTTGGGCAGTGTAATGCAACACACCAGGTCTTTAACTTGCATGTTGCATTTATCTCTTGTCAAATAACAACTTTTCTGTGCTCACTGATCTTTTTAAATGGGGGAAGATTGCTCAGGTTAATAATGGATCGTATTTTAGTAAGTCTGCAAAAAGTAGAGATTCTGCAATATTTTCAGTAGATAGTAAATCTTGTGTTGCTTCTGTTCTGATGGAGGAGTGTGGTAATGATAAAAGCAGGTCTTGTATTAAAAGATTAGAAAAGTTGTACTTGAACTGTCTTGTTTTCAGTCAGATTTCTGAATGTTGTAGGTTTCTGCCTTGTGTTTCCTTAACTTTGTTAGTTATCTTCAAACAAGCAGCCTTTTAGCTGGTGATAATCACTTAACGGAAGATGAACGCAAAGGCTTTTGCCAAGAAATACTAGATTTTGCCAATCAGCAAGTGGAGAACCAAGGTAAATCTGATTCTTAAATACTTAAAATTTAAGCTGCTCTAATCTGATCTTTCCCTAAAAGTACTTAGAAGGCTTTTTCTGATTGTTTTCATTACCTTGCAAATACCATAGTTCTTTTCTTGTCACCCGCAGAATATTTATGAAACTTCTGCAATAATTAGGAATAGTCAAAGATGAAAGGGTAATTTACATTTTCATCTTCAGTGCCAGGAAGTCCTTGTTTTCCTTCACATATCTGTTTCACCGCTTTGACAGCTCATAATTTATCTTGCGGAAGTTTTTCTTGACAAATGGATATACAATAAGTAATCTAGTTATTTAGTATGTTATTTTAGACTTGTGTGATGGGTTGACCCTGGCTGGACACCAGGTACTACTAAAGCTGCTCTATCCCTCTACTCATCAGCTGGACAGGAGGGAGAAAATAAAATTAAAATCTCATGGGTCAAGATAAGGACGGGGAGAGATCACTCACCAGTTACCATAATGGGAAAAACAGACTCGACTTGGGGAAAATTAATGTAATTTATTAGTAATCAAATCAAAGTAGGATAATGAGAAAATAGAAACTAAATCTTAAAACACCTTCCCCCCACCCTTTCCTTCTTCCTGGACTTAACTTCACTCTCAATTTCTCTGCCTCCTCCCTTGCAGCAGTGCAGGGGGATGGGGAGTGGGGGGTTGCAGTGAGTTCATCACAAGCTGTCTCTGACGCTCCTTTCTCCAAATGGGAAGACTCCTCACACTCTTCCCCTGCTCCAGCATGGGGTTCCTCCCACAGGAGACAGTTCTCCATGAACTTCTCCAATGAGAGTCCTTGCCATGGGCTGCAGTTCTCCATGAACAGCTCCAGCGTGGGTAATTTCCATGGATTGTAGCCCTTCAGGAACAGATTGCTTCAATGTGGACCACCCACAGAGTCACAGGTCCTGCCAGCAAACCTGCTCCAGCGTGGGCTTCTCTCTATGGGGCCACAGGTCCTGCTGGGAACCTGCTCCAGCATGGGCTTCCCATGGGGTCACAACCTCCTTTGGGCATCCACCTGCTCTGGCATGGGGTCCTCCACGGGCTGCAGGTGGGTATCTGCTCCACTGTGGACCTCCATGGGCTGCAGGGAACAGCTGGCCTCACCATGGTTTGCACCATGAGCTGTAGGGGAATCTCTGTTCCAGTGCCTGGAGCACCTTCTGCCCTCGTTTTTCACTGACCTTGGTGTTCGCAGGGCAGTTTCTCTACATTCTCACTCCTCTCTTCAGCTGCAATTGCGCAGTTTTTCCAACCCCTTCTTAAATATGTTATCCCAGAGGCATTACCACCGTCACTGATGTGCTTGGCCCTGGCCAGCTGTGGGTCCATCTTGGAGCTGGCTGGCATTGGCTCTGTCAGACTTGGGGGAAGGCCCTAACAGCTGCTCGCAGAAGCCATCCCTGTAGCCCCCCCACTACCAAAACCTTGCCATGCAAACCCAATATAACTTTCTTCTTAATAAAGTTTTGGTACTGCCTCAGTGTTGGTTTTTGGAGTCTAGAGAAGAGAATGAAAAACCCTTGTATGGTAAAGCTGATGGCTCAAGGCAGCAGTCCAGTGATTAATTTCTTAAACTTGTATTTGGTCTTAATTTATTCACTTTGGGAAATCTGTCACTTCATGCTACTGTGTTCATCTAGAACATTTTATGTAGTAGTGAAAGGTTAAACTTCTGCTTAGACACTATCTCTTAGTTTAGTTGCCTTTAATAGCCTGAGTACTAAACTTCTAGTGGATGTAACTGTTAGAAAACAAATCTCAGCATCTTTAAGTCTTATTTCTGTGCAAGATAAAACTAAAATATGGAAGTATCGATTTGTTGTGAAAGGATTAATTGTGAAAAGTTGTTGATTCATTTAATTCTAGGGGTTGCAATTTTAAGAAAAAAGATTTGCTGATCTCTGGCAGCACTGGGGAAGAATAAAATCCCTGTTTTTATCTTTCTAGGTCAAAAGGTTGTACTGCCTATGCACTCCTTCGCACAGTTGAAAACTCTGCATTTTGACCCTCCAAATGCTGTTGTCCATGTGGGTGGAAAGTTGTCTATTGAGTTGACTTTGCAGAGCCAAATGCCCATTCCTGTCCGGGTGGATCAGATTGCCATCCACGTTCACTTCAGCGTTGAGAAAAACAGTTACAGAAAAACAGCTGAGTGGCTCACGAAGCACAAAACTTCCAATGGTGTTATCAGTTTTCCAAATGAAGTCGCAGGCTTTCCTTTCTCAAGAAACAACTTACCAGCACTGGAGCTATACGAAATGTATGAACGGAGTCCCTCGGATAACTCTTTGAACACAGCAGGAATTATCTGCAAAAATGTGCACATGCTACTGCGAAGGCAAGAGAGCAGCAGTTCGCTGGACATGCCCTCAGGAGTGACTTTAGAAGATGGGACTCATGTGTTGAAATGCAACAACTTGATACTGGAACCAGGGGTCAACAAAATAACATTCAATACTCAGGTATGTTTTTATAGTTGAGTGAATGTAGCACTCGTGAAAAGAAGAACTAAAAGCACTGGCTGAGGAAGAGCCTAGTGCTGGCAAGTGGTACCTGCATTGCTTCCTGTTACAGCTTGGGTGATGCCATTCCCCTTGTGGCTGTATATTCATTGTTTTAAATCTTTTTTTTCCCTTGAAAGAAGGCTGTTACGTTTGTGCTAAAATGTACAGGTGACTCTCCTATTTGCAATCATTTGAGTCAGCCTTTCCAGACCTTACTTTAAACATCTTGATTATTGCTGCTGAAAATTAAAGTGATAAATTCAGATACAAGATTATGTACTGCTCATGAAGTTTGCCTTAACTGTTGAGCTCATGGAGAATAACGCTTAAAAATGCTTGTGATGGGGAATGCATTTTCTAGCCCTTAGTAAGTGACTGTGTGGTTAAACTTGGTTGGTAGCCTGTTTTTCGCTGCGGAGGTGTTAGAATATTTTTTCACTTGGTGCATGTAGTAAATTTACCTGCAAGAAGTATGACAAAGTTAAGCTCAGCTTCAAATATTTGAATTTAGAAGATGTCAGTGTTAAGACTGCCTGCTTTATTCATCTTAATCACATGAAGCAGGAGAGGACAAGAACATAAGAATTCTTTGCTACACAAAGACTGAATGCATGAGCAAACACCTGGGAAAATAGTGTCACCATCTAAATGCCAACCTCAGGAAATGAATCACAATCCTGCTTCTGACATATAGTGTTGTATATGAACCTACCTCAATTCCCCACATGTACGTTAAGCTTAATAGTTGGAATAATCCTTTTTTCCCCTCCACATAGTCCTCCAGCAAGCTCCCAGTAGTTGCTGAAATATTTAAGGACAGTAGTGATCATCACTTCTGTTTACCTTGCATTACCACTAGATGCATAATAATGGGAAATCAGCAGGCTTTGAGCACCAATCCTGTTGGGTGGTTGTAGTGGTAGAGTTTGTGGAGGATTTTTGTGTATTGTGTTGGGTGTTTGTTGGTTTGTGGTTTTGTTTTTTTTGTTTTGTTTTGTTGTGTTTGTTTGTTTGTTTTTCTGTGGCCATGGACTTTGCTGATCTGCGGTTTGTTTGCTTCTTTTAATTAAATGGGGAAAGGCATTTACCTGCTGACTTAGTCCTAGGAAGCAAAATGCCAAGCATTTCCAAAAGTGAGACTTCACTGTCTATTTGGTGTCCCAGAAGTAGGAGCTTCTGGCCTCAATTACCATGTTGTTCAGTTCTTTGGGTTTTCTTTAAATACTTTCTATATCCCTCCCCACTTCTGTTACCCTTCATAGGGAAATATTTGATAGAGTTGAATACTACAGTAATGAATGTCAGTGTAGGGAAAATTTGAGTGAGAAAATGCTGAGAAATTCAGTGCAGCATCTGAATGAATAACAAGAGATGGAGCAGCACAGTGAGGAATGCAACAGGTGTTTCATAGCTGCTTCATTTGCTGAGCATTATCCAGCCTGTATATTGGGAAGGATATGGATGCTATGAAGAGAGAAAGTAATTTGCAGTCTCATATGTTATATATGCCTGATAGCTCTGCTATTTTCTAATTGGTTTAAAATAGCTTTCATCCCCTTTTAAAAGTAATTTTGAAGTAAGAATCTACATATCTGCTTTTGATGGCTAAAAATTGATAGCTAGATAGAGCTGGCCAGGAGGTTCCTTTAGCATTCTTAGCATATTGTAAGTGCTTCAAGTTGAGATTTTAACTTTCTCCCTCCTTTTTTTTTTTTTTTTTTAAATTATTAATATATTTCTTGTCATAGAACTTTGTTTAGCATGAAGTTTCCTGTAGGCTTACATACTCTGCCTTTCTATTCCTCCAGTGCTGGGGCAGAAATCACTAGAGATGTGCCTGGTATACATGCATAGGTGCATTGTGGAACCTGTGTGGATAGCAGGTATCTCAAGATAGAAGCTTGAGTTCAAGGTTCAAGTCCTTGATGATACAATGGAAATGGCAATAATGTCGTTTGAACTACTTACTGACCTCATTTTTTAGGTTTCTCATTCTTTTAAAGGATTGGGACAAGGTAATTGGATTTTTAGATGTCAGAGGTCTTGGTGGCTGTGGGTGTAGTTTTCCATAAATTAACATGTATGTAGAAGTTCTTTTCAGGTGGAGGAGCCTTAGTAGAAGAAAGCTGTTAGAGACTGTTCTGAGCAGGCATTTTGGCTTTCAAGGAGCCATCTGAAACCATGGAAGAAGAGATATGGATGAAAAGCTCGATGTAGCTCTGCTTTAGATTTGCCTTGTTCTGCATGTTTCTGGTGGCAATTGGAGAATGGACAGCCTCACGCTTATAACTTTCGTATTTTCCCAAACTTACTTTCTTGAAAGATCTTTGCATGAGGAGACTGCTCAGTGTGAATCCTTGTTATCTTTAGATGGTTGTTCAAGGCATGACTTTTCTGTCATGAAAGGGAAAAATCTGAATATATAATGATTTTTGACAGTGTGTTGCTAGATAACACGATGAAACCTTCTCTAGATTTGAGGTGCAGTATTTACAGTTGCAGTATTATAATATGCTGTGTCACTCCTACTGGATTGCATAGCTGGCCAGAGTATTGAACCTGCTGACAACTTGTTTTCTGGATTACTTTACGGTAATCTTTAGTTGTACTACTTTCACAGAAAGAGTAATGACTGTGTTTCTAAGATAGAGGGAGTTTGATTCTCTCTTTAGACTGATGATTAGCATTATTTATGCTGATAGCAATCTTTCAGTGTATTTTTTTCAAATTTTAAAAGATCAGAAAGCATTATCTCAGTTCTTCAGACCAATATTCCCATCCTACATTGAGGTTTAAAGTAGGTATGTATTATGAAAGACTTCAGTCTTGCTTTTCTCTTTATAAAGTATTCAAGGGATTAAATTTAGTGACTTTAATGTCAAAATGTAGAATACTGAATTTCAGTCAGGATTTGCTTCGTACATAACTGTGGCAGTGAAGTTTGAATCTTAAGTAATTGCAGCTTTTCTCCATAACTTCTAATCTTATTCTTTAGATTTAATTATAGTCAGCATCAATATTTATGTATTACACTTGGTAAAATGGCACATAGAAAAAGAAGACATTTCCTATTCCCTAGCAGCAGTAGCTAAGAGCAAACAGAATCAAGAATAAATATACTAGCAGATGTTACAGATTTGCTTTTTATGATGTTATCGAAAAACATCTAGAATGCCATTATTCAGGGTAAAGGAAGGGTTTGAAATTAAATATGTATGTACTAGTTTTTTTGTAAGTATTCACACAGGGTGTGAGGTGGGGAATGTGTGAAATCAATGGCTTGAGCTGAAAGCTGAGCCTTACATAATGTTGTAGGATTTTATGAATGCAAGCCAAATAAGCACTTTGCTTGCTAAATATCATTTCAGTACTTAAAAAATATAATGATGTTTTAGTGTATGTGGTGCTTGGTGGGGGTGGGAACAACCAACCAACAAGACAAAAAATCCTCAAAATAACCATTTGTCAGCATAGGTACTACATTAGCTATTCTGGGTATTGATACTTGTTACTCTTGATGTATTTCTTTTCTTGAATCAACCAACACTCTAGAGCTTCTGTCTTAATGGGGCAAAAGGTGCCCCTTTGTGAAAATCTTGTCACTTACTCAGGGAACGAGTCTGGCATTTTAATTTACAATGCAAAGTATCTTACAAAAATGAGCTGAAAACACGCTGTTCTTTAGTTGAGGGTTTGTTCTAGAAGTATTTTCTAAAGTGAAAAATCCATTTAATGTTTCCTTCAAAGGCCAAAGAACCTGGGACATACACACTCAGACAACTGTGCACTTCAATTGGGAAAGTACAGTTTGTCCTTCTTCATATTTACCCAATTGTGCAGTATGATGTATATTCTCAGGAGCCCCAGCTAAAAGTGGAACCAATGACTGGTAAGTACAGTTGCTGTGCTGAAGTTATTTTGATGATTTCTGTGGTACTCTTGTGGGACTAGATAAAGCGTTTAGTGGCTTGAATATTACTCAGAATGTTTTTGTTTTGCTCTTAATTTTGAGTCTAAAATAAACTCTCACTTTTCAAATTATCCATCAAGTATGCTCTGTCAACAATGGCGAGTTTTCACCAAATAATTCCAGTGCTTGGCTCTGAAAAATGTAGTATCACTTTTGAGTGTGGATTCGACCATGCAGTGTCACTTTAATGTTGGGTATGGTTTGAACTGCCACACAGATTAGGAAAAGTGAGTAATTAAATTTGTAATTGACTGAGCTCCTTGTTGGTTAGTTCTGTGATGTTGCAGTCTCTTTGGTATTTGCAAGAAATGTGTAAGTACTGGGATTCTCTACTAGAGGTGATAATATAAAACTTACTAAAACTTAATACTGAATGCATCCATTGGTTTTATGGACAGCTGAGCATTACTTGTTGTAGCGTTTATTAAAGTTTATAAATGGAAGTTAATAGTGATTTTGTTTTCAGGCTATTAGTTGAGGCAGTTGAGGAGTTAATATGCATTTTATGCCATCATTCCAATTACAGGGGTTGCAGTGTGTGGCAATGGAAGGACAGGCATATTGGGCATGAATCAAATCAGCTACCCCTATGAAACTGATGGTTGTGATTCAGATCTTTGAGGGTCTTTGTGCATACTGGCATTCTTGTTATCTTGATTATGTAAATATAACGTGGATATGACTGGTATCGTAGGTTAAAAAAAAAAAAGCTGTCTACAACCTGGAGAATTTAAGAAAAAGCTTGGTGAATTCTTTGGGATTATTGTGTTTCACTGAATTCAGTGCTGCCCGAGCTACACAGTATTTGATCTGGCTTATCTAAGCCATCCAAGAAACAGTGGTTTTGGTTACTCGAGTTGAAACAACTGGTTGTTCCACACCGGTGTATCTGAGCTAAGTTTAATGTGTAGCGTAACACCAAAACCCTACATGCTTAAGTTACCCTGACATATGTGACACATGGCCTGGGAATATTGCTCACAGGCCTTAGCAGAGCATTGTAACCACCTACTGATGAGTACTGGGATCTGTTAACAATTTCTGATTTCTTCTTCAGATAGCCTTTTGGCTGGCATTCCTCAGAAGGTGAAATTCACAGTGACAACTGGTCACTACACACTGAAGAGCGGGGATACTTTGCAGCTCAGTAATGCAGATGCCATGCCTATTCTGTACCATCCGGAGAGCAAGGCAGTGATCTATTCCAACACCAGAGGTAAGCAACAAAGTGAAAATCAACAATCTTTAAGTGGCTGAAAATTCAGTAATCCTGAAGTAAACCTGCACTTACAGTATTAAGAACACTTTTTCAATAGTCATTATTATGAACACTTCTAGGGACTTGCAACTGAGTCTTTCAGTGCAAGAAAGATCTTAAAACTTTTACCCTCAATGTAGTAGTACAAATTCTTCAGCAAACATAGCTAGACAGCTTTTATTTTCGTGGATAAAATTCTGTAGGCATGGTGAAACTGCTGCTGAGGTGAGCATCTGTCGTGAATTCCAAGTGACTCGTGGTGTTCTTTTATTACTATGTGGGCTCTGTTTTAACTAGACCATTTTTATTGTGAAGTAGTTGTGAGTAGGCTTTTACATAGTGCTCTTGTAAATGGAGCATTTCCTTTGTCCTGTGTTTCATTTAAGCAGGTGACAGTCCCTTTTTTTTCTGAGCATAAATACTGTATAGTGGCCTTGGTTGCTGAAATACAAGCAACTTTTACATAAATGGGAAGAATGGTCTTGCCAGGCTTGATGAAATTAAGATCAAAATAGACTATACAGAGGTACCCCATGTGTAATATTTTGAAGACAGATGATGAATGATAAACAAGAAAACTGACTCGTGTGTTCAATAAGTTGTAAGATTGCTTGAAGTTAAATTATGAGACTGAGGAGGTGCAGGACATGGTAAAAACTTCAGTAGGTGTCATATGATGGACTAAAGTAGCTCCTTAGCTAGTTTGAAGCTTAGTATCAAATTGTCCTCTTAGTTCTTTCTTGAACACTGGAAGGGATTACTACACAGAATGTAGCGGTTACCTTCCTGCAGTTTAAGAAGAATAGAGTGTTACTCTTGGAACTTGTGAACAGCAGTGGTATGCAAGATGTGCAGATTATAGCTCATTTGGTTTCTCATTGCTGTTTTTGCAAACATGGTGGCCTTGCTAGGAAATGGTTATGGTATCACATATTTTTCTATGACACTTAGCTTTTTACTTAGTTACAGATTAAAATAAAAATTGGGAAAGGATGAACATGTGTTAAAACTATTTTTTTCCCCATTCTACACAACTATAGAAAAGATCTCTGAATCATCATTAAGGATTCAGTCTTCTGAAAAGATCACAAGCATCAGTTTGCCAGTAGCTCCTGCGTATCATGTGATTGAATTTGAACTAGAAGTCATGTATTTGCCATCAGCCACAGAATCTGCAGTGGAGAAAGAAAATACTACAAATAAAGAAGCTCACAGAAAAAACAAAGAGAAGCAGAAACAGGACAACTGCATGGCTACTGTTGACCAAAAAGTAAGGTGTTAGTTTAATGTTTTTATTATGAAATCTATCTGGTCACAGGGGCATACACTTCACAAAATAGAAGTGGTAGTGATGTGGGGTGGGAAACTTCTTGCACTGAACGAATTTTTCCTTAAATATGTGCATACAAAAATCCTAGCAAATATTACAAATGTAAAGAAAACATAAATATAAGCAGAAATATACACTATGTTTACTATATTGCCTACTGTTCCATGGGCTAGTCATTTAGTATTCTAACACTTGCAGTTTATATAGGAAGAGGGCCACTCAGGTCTTTGTAAAAGGTGGCCTGGTGGTCTTTAAATTCTTCATTCTGACTCATGGGAAAAATATTTCTTTCACTTCCAAAGAATCTGTGTGCTGTGTTGAGGTGTTTCAAGCTGTCACATTATTTAGTTGGAGGTAACTCTTCCTCTTAATTATGAAGCGTGACTTAAATAAGTGGTATGGAAAGAAGCTCTTCAGCTGACAGCAAAATCATCTTTAAACCATCACCCTTCACAGTGTTGCTCCTTGTTAAAATTGACCAAGTGTGCTGCCATGTGTCCTTGTGTGTGAGGAGTAAGTTAAAAATAAATAGCTATAGACTAACATTGCTAAAATGTGATGGACAATACATTTTTTTTCTCTGCATATAAAAATGTTGTTAAATATATGTGCTTTGCAATTGGAAGAATGGCACCATTCACTTCAGAAGTTCTTCAGTTAAGTGTGCTGCTTCAAATTAAATATACATTAAATATGTTTTGAAATATTTTTAGCTTGTATTTGATATATTAAAGTGTTATAAAGAATTTCAGTAGTAGATCTTACAGCAATTTATTTGATATTGACCTTTTACCAGATTATTTTATTAAGATGCTATTGGTATTTTCTTCTATTCTCCTTCCTTTATTTATAGTTTTCAGAACTGAGTATGTCAATTTCCACAGGAAAAACTTGTTCAAGATTTCATACTCTGCTCAGAGAAAAACAAAAACCTAACATTTTGTCAGATTAGTTTTGACATACTGCCATTTTTTTTCTTTTTTTCCCCTGTCCAGATGCATTAGATGTAGACACTTGCTGATAAAAGTTTTGCTTAGAAATGAGAAGAAAAGCAAAGTCGTTATGCCAAAGACCATTACAAATAAGAACTTTGTTCTCTTTTTACTTTAGGTAACCATTGATTGTCCTTGGTCGATTTACTCCACTATTATCGCATTAACATTCTGCATACCTTTTAATGCCAAGCATTCCTTATTGTCAGCTGGCAAACGGTAACGTACTCATTAAGTATTTATCATTTCTGCCTTCTTACAAAATACAGAGCTGGAGTTTCATGAGTAATATTTATAGCAGCCTTCTTTTTTTTTTTTTCCAGTTGTGCTTTTGTTACCTTACACAGCTTCCCATTGGAAGCTTGTGCATTTCCTCTAGTATTCTTTCATAACAATAAAACAAATCTGTGGTTTTAGCTATTTTGGAAATAAGACCACAAGATAAACCAAGCTGGCCTATTTCTGTGTAGTTTAATTTAATTTAATATGGAAGAGCATGTTTTACAGCGTTGTTTCTACAGACTCAAGTATTGAAGAGAAGATTGAAGGAAACAAATGTATCTGCCATTCTGGTTTTGCTTGAGCTGTGCACTTTGGAAACAATTTTATGGACATGTATGCTTTCAATGTAACTACTCAACCTCTATTGAACAAACTGTGTTGTGTTTTTCAGGAAGTATGTGCAGGTCTGTGTGCAGAATTTGTCAGATCTCTGTTTCCAGCTTTCAGACATCAGCCTAAAAAATTCTGCTGACTGTACAGACTTGCAGCTGGTACCTCTGAACCCTGAATCTCAACAGGTAAAGGTTCACTTAGTGGTTCATGAGCTTGTTGGCAGGACAGGTAGATGAAAGGTCGTCTTAGTGAAATTATTAGCATTTCTGCACATAGATTTTGTAGTAAGTAAGGCTGATAGCTGATGTTAGGTCAGACCTTTGTAGACCTCTGAGTAACTTTGCTTCTTAAAGATGCTTTAGAAGCCATTTACACCTGTAGATCTCGGATTAAATTCTAAAACTTGCAAAGATTATTAGATGAATTTTCAAACTTGTCCATTTGCCTCATGCAAAACACTACATACCTGCTTGAAAAACAGCTATGCAAATGTGATATCACTAATATCACTGTTAATATTTAATTCGTTCATCTTACAGCTGCAGTTTGGCATTAGGTTTTAGGAAAAAATCAGGTAGAGACTGTTTTCCAATTAAGCACAGCTGTAAACTAGTTAGGTTGCAAAACAGTCTACTTGAAGTTTCTTTCAGCCTTGTCTGAACACCATATTAAATTGGTCATTCTTGGTGCCTAGGAAAAGTCTATACAAACATTATTAATGTCTGTATTAAATTTGACTTTTGAATAAAATATTTTTCACACTTACTTGAATGTGAAGTGTTCTTTTTTGAAACATTGATTCTGATAGTGAAATGTATCCCTTCTTTTAATTAGATGTGCATTGTTTAAAAAAAATCACTAGTAGTTATTTTGGTTGCATATTTTCCCTAATGATTTATTTGACACTAAACAGGTAATTTGTTTTTATAAACTATAATAATACCAGAACAAACAAACTTACGTATGTGCATTTCCACTTCTTTCTGAGGGAAAGTGAGGAGCTAATACTACAAACATTCTCTTTCAGGTCATATACAGTAAGCAATCAATATTCTTTGTATGGGAATTGAAGTGGACAAAAGAGCTTCCTCTCTCCTTGCAGTGCCTGTTTTCAGTCAGCTTTTGCCCAGCTACCTCTGAAGAACAGTCTCTTAGCCTGAAGCCGTTCACTTATGAATTCCAAGTGGAAAATTTTTTTGTAAGTGCTCTTCTAGGTATAGCATATGCTAACTGAATATGATTTACTCATATGTGGAAAGGTAAAGTCGAGAAATATATTGGAAAACTTCCGTTTACATAATGAGATCGGTAACAACTTAGGATCATTGGAAAGCTAGTTTGTTGAATGCTAGAACTGAAGCCTGATATGATGTGGTAGAATCATACTCGCAACTGGAATGGGGTATGGAAACAACAGTTGTGCAAGTGTCGTTGATCTTGTTTCATTTTTTTCTGTGTTTTTACCTTTCTGGGCTTCTCCCATGGAGACACTCCACAGATTACTGAACTGCATTTTCCCCTCTCCAAAGCAAATTGCAATTTCCGAAAAATCTTTGCTGTTGAAAGCATTTGAGTTGGTTTTTGTATTGCTTGAGATAAGCTTCTCTTATGAAATATTTAGGGTTTTCTAGGCCATTATCTTAAATGTTTCTTCTTTCCCCTTATGGACAATCTTTTTATTCCTTTGATCAGCTAGGAGTCTTATAGGCTAGATATAACTTCCTATTAAAGGAATTCTATCAACATTATTTAATCTCATCTCTAAATTCAGTCTTGTGTTACCCTTTTTGATGCTTGGGTAAAAAGTAGGAACATGAGAAGACTCTAATTTGGTGAAGTCCTTTGTCTGTTGTCAGTGTTGCTGTGTTTTCTACCTGCTATTACAAACTGGCCCTGAGCGATATTTTTTGTATTTGTTTGCCTAAATGCATGTAACTAGCATTTGTTGGCACCTGTGTCAGCGTCTTTCTGAAGTTTTTTAGGAGAACTAATTGCATTAAAGAGTGGATATTGAAATCGAGTTTTGCAATAATTTATATGTAATAATAATTTTGTAAAAATTAGCTCTTTGATAATGTGAGCATTGTTATTCTGGGGACTATAATGGTGAAAGTGGTGAAGTAGTTCTCCTGTATTACTGAGAATTTGAGTGATGTGTCTGGAAAGTGAGGAGCCAAGAAACTAGTAAATTTTGTTTAAATAGTAGGAAGATTGGTATCCATTTAGGAGCATTGAAAGGCTGAGTTAAAGCACAGAAGTGGAAGTGAAAGTGATGTGCTCACTTATGGTATCAAAACCAGATTGAATCAAATTTGATTTCTTTATTTTCTCAAACTGAGCAAGATAATGAAGTGAACATTACTTATAACTGAATCTTGCATTAAAAATTTTTAATGGATGGTAAAGTGAAGTTTGTACTGTATCAATTGTCCAGTTCAGTTTAAACGCAAGTAAAACGCCTCTTTTTTCTTGATAACAGCACTGTTTTCTTCCTGACAGACATTGTATCGTGTGAAAACTGAAATTTTTCCACCATTGGGGGCAGAGTATTGTAGAACAGGCTCACTCTGTTCTTTAGAGGTGTCAATCACCCGACTTGTTGAACTCTCAGAGGTTGACAGAGATGAAGCCTTAACAGAGTCGGATGGATATTGCACAACAAAACTTATGTATGAGGGTAAGAATATTTTTCTTAAGCATATTGACAGAATTCCCCAGTTTTGTCTTGATAAAGTCTGGCAGACTTTCAACAGCATATATTCTTGTATTTTGAATATGGCTGCTCAGTAAAGCAGTAGACGGATAATATTTTTTTTTCCTCCTCTTGTCTTCAAGTGGAATATAAATGCTGTTCAGACTGGATGGATACATGCTTGAGGCCCAACTGTGGTCACTTTTGCACAGGGCTGTTTACCTTGCACAGCGCTTCACCCATAGAAGGTGGTGGGCTTTTACATATTGCAAAAATACTGATTTTAAGTGTTCTGAAACTATACTGAGGGTTCTTCATTTTTCAGAAAAGATCTTTATAGTGTTTGCTCTTTATTCTTGTAGTTGTTGACAACAGTAGTAACTGGGCAGTCTGTGGAAAAAGTTCTGGAGTGATATCTATGCCTGTAGCAGCTCGAGCAACACACAAAGTCCACATGGAAGTGATGCCGCTGTTTGCTGGATATCTACCTTTCCCTGATGTCAGATTGTTTAAATACCTCCCTCACCATTCTGCTCACTCCATGCAACTTGATGCTGGTAAATCTATCTTTACATGGCTACTTACAGAAATGATTCTGCTTTTCCTATGTTCCTTTGTAAAGAGAAAAGGAAGGCAAGGAAGTACATTGACTGTTACATGTCTTTGTCACTTACCCTCGTGCACAGTTCTGATTTGAAACTTTTAAAGTGTTGTTCTAACGGGAACTTTGAATTCAGGTTTCAAACTTAATCTGTGAGGATTTATTTTCTTTTCTTTATTTTCTTAGATTTCCTTTAAAGGTTATTGTGCAAATTAGTTGTCACTGGATTTATAATCAAGTCAAAACTATTTGATAACCCTCTAGTACTGCAGTTTCATTGTCTGTAAACTGCAAATCTACTGTGCCTCTGTTAGCTTTGAAATTTTTTTACAGTTTTGAAAGGATAAAGTATAAAACAAAAGAACTGCTGCAAATCTGTGGCACGTAAACCAGATTAGGTGAAGAGTTTAAATGACCACAGCCAGCTAGAGTATTTATCTGCAGAGTAATCCCAGCACTGTGGTGAGAATTCTCTTGTGTAAGGAACTTAAGGTTTCTTAGCAGAGATTCAGGAACTGCCAGAGTGCATCCTTCTAGCCTGTGACAAATGTGAGGTAATGCTACTTAAATTTTCCTTAGAAACCAATATAAGTCACTCTTACATCTGCTGGTGGCCAAAAGCGTGTACAGTCTGGAACTATTAACATGTGGTAAGCTGACTGCATGTCTGAGCTCTCAGATAATTTTGAAGTTCTTTAATCATTCCACAGAATAAAACTGTGGGTTTATGTTTTAAACAGATAGCTGGATTGAAAATGATAACCTGTCTGTGGACAAGACTGTGGATGATCAAGCTGACAGCAGCAGCATGAGGAGCAGAGGCAGCTCGCATTCTGCAGCCAGCGGGGAACACAAAGGTTTGCCGATGCCCCGGCTGCAATCCTTCTCATCAGGGCAGGTCTTCAACTGCAGCGCGGGTATGCAAATTCTTGTCATTCCCAGCAAGGATGACCACGTTCTGGAAGTCAACATCACGTGACAACTCTGTGTGAACGCAAGGAAAACAAACCCCATTAGAAACTGGATACGAAAGCACTTTAAAGGATTATGACCTGATTCATCTTTGTTGTACCATTCTAACTCTAAGGAGACCTATGGCGCTCGACACGTACTGGCCATGGAAGCACCAGACAATTGTATCAATTTAAATGTACAGTGAAGCTTGTGTCAGCTAGTTTATATTGCCACTTTAGTATGTTTTGTGTAAGCTATTGGGTTTTCTCCCTTCAGTCACATCCTGCATCACAACACAGGGCAACAAAAACAAAAAAAGAAAAATCAAATATTTGGACCACTTTTTGTTTTGTTTTGTCTGGCAGCTGATGAAATTTGTTTCATGTTTCCTACATATTTTAGAATTTAGAGTTGATGATATAATTATCCAAATCTTGGATTTTTGTGTAATAATTTACAGGCTTTTACACACCATGTGCCAGAAACACAACAAAGCCTACAACAGCACATTCACTGGTGTAATAGTTGCTTTTCTGTTTTGTTTGGTTTTTTTTTTAATCATTATTAATTCCTGCCATTGCAATTTTATATTAAACTTCCATTTTTTCCATACTTAGATGCATGGAAGAGCTACTGCTATAAACAATCTTAACTGAACAAAATTCCTTAATTTTTTGAGGCTTTCTCCTTCACAGAGTAGACACTGTGATGTCACATATTATACGATTTTTTTTTAATTTTATTTTTTTGTGGCGAGGGTTGGGTCATCCTCTTGCATAGTTCTTACCAAAGAAAGATATTGATAGAATTTAATAATAAATTATTTAGCTTACCGAGTTCCCAGATTGATTTCTTTTAGTACCATTTCTAAGTGGCTTGGTTTGCTGTCCCAATTTTTAAATTGGGGCAAAAATTTCAGTATGATATGATACTTGAACAGGTAAACCTTTCATCTTAAAGGCTTAATGTAATTATTACTGATTAGAGGCCAGACTTCCTCATTCATGATGGAAGAAAGAGGTTGGTTTGATATAGGAAAGCTTGCAGATGTAGAATAATTGTGAAGCAAAGTTAAAACATGTAACTTAAAGAATTTCATTATTTATATCTGAAATGTAAATACAAAAAATGTAAAAAAAAAAAAGTGTAATTTTTGTGAATGTTGCAAATCCACCTGTGACTGGAAAAATTACAACTCCTTCTGATGTCCTGCTTCTGATATTGAAACTTGTGCATTTAATGTGAGAATGACCTTTTCTACTTGCAGATCTAAAATGGTGTGTCATCAACAGACTCCACAGAGGAAAACTGTCCCATATCCAAAAGTAAACTCTGTAAAGCTGAAGTGAGGAACTGCTCATTAGATAAATTAATTGTTGTTATTTTTTTTCTAAACTCAGGTTTTGCTAAATTACAAAGCTGAAGAAAAGCAAACCCTCTTTCCAGAAAGAATCACAATTATGTTGAAAAATGAATAGGCACCCTGCCCTGGTCTAAATTTTTTTAGTTATTATTGTTATTTTTCATTTTTAAAGAATGTCTAAATAGATGTATAAAGTAGACCTGCTAGCTGAAAATGTTCTTGTTATGCATCTTCTTTCTGTGAAGGAATGCCCATTCTCTGTGCAAATCATACCATTTTATTCTGGATAAAACCCAAAGCATCATTAAGTGTGAATGACTGCTGGGATTCTTTGACTGGAAAAGGTAACAAGTTAGTGACTTTGACACTGCAGGTATTATAAATTAATTCCATTTTCATGGTTTGCTATAATATAAATCATTTTTCACATTGTTCTGTAATATACTGTTAAACACGCTGTACTAAGATTGTTCAATGAAATTGTAAGCGTTACAGTTCTAAATATACATGTTTTAAAAAGAAATCCAACTTCTATGCTGCTGTGACTGCTCCTGTTTTCCTTTTGTTTGAAGTGACTTTTACCTATTTTAGCCAAAGTTATTAAATAAGGGCACGTATTTACAAGAGCAGTCTCCAGCGTGCTCCTGGGGTATCACGGTTGCCCTCTTCTGGGGAAGAGCTGCCCGGCAGCCGCAGGGGAGCCACTCCAGGGCTGCTGCCGCCAGCCAAGTGCACGGACGGGCACGTTCCGTGTTCGTGCTCCCGCTTCGGCCCCCGGAGATCCCGTCACAGGCAGGTGACGACGGCCCGACGGCGCTGTTCTGGGGAGAGACGCGAACACGGCCCTGGCTGCGCGGTCCAGGTGACCGCACGGCCTTTGCGAAGAGCCGCATGCGGAGCAGGGGAAACTAATAACTCCGAACGGGCTCAATCGTGGAGTCCCTCTCTTAAGGCAGCGCTTTCCACCTTCCACGTCGGAGCGCCGCCCCCGTCCCCTAGCACCAGCGGACACGCCCCCATCTCTGGCCACGCCTCACATCTGGCCACGCCCCCACCCCGGTCACGCCCCCGGCGGGAAGCTGCCACCGCCCCCTTCCTGCCGCTGTGCGGCCGCCCCTGTGCTGTCGCTGTTTCGGGGCGACGCGCACTGGTAGCGGCTCCACGCGCTCCCCACGTGGGCCAGAGGCCGCCGCCGCCGCCGCCATGAAGTTCGCGTACCGGGTGAGTCCCCGGCGGCGGTCGCCCGCGCGTGACGTGTTCCCCGCTTGTCTCTCCCCGCTCCTTTAACCAGCCCCCTCTCCCCCCCCCGCAGTTCTCCGGTCTGCTGGGCACCGTGTACCGCCGCGGGAACCTCAGCTTCACCCGCGATGGCAGCTCCCTCATCAGCCCTGTCGGGAACAGGATCTCTGTCTTCGACCTGAAAAAGTAAGTGGGCCCCGGCCTCTGCCTTCTCCTTCCCCGCTCGGTGCCCCGCAAGCCCGCCGGCCTAGCGCTCCACCGACCCTGGCCCACGCCGGTGGGAGGTGAGGGGGAAGGGCCTGGTACTGCCAGCACGTTTTTAGGGAGGGGGGGGAGTAGAGCTCACGGGAGGTTGTGGAGCCCGACCCAGGGGCGGCGGCTGAGGCCGCGTTGCCCGTCGCGTGTGGGGGGAACGGCGCTCCCTGCACCGCCGGCCCCTGCCGCCCTGCGTGAACGGCCGAGCGCCCTGTGGGGGTGCAGCTGGCGGCGGCTGGGGCTCTCGAGGGTGGTTTACCTTCCCCAAATGGCCTGAGGAGCTTCTGACTTAGCGTTAAAAAGTAGAAGCCTACCTAGTAGAGTAACGCTTGAGGTGTTGCACAGTGCAGATTTTGTGTACATCAGTCCATGGAGAGAATAGCATAAAAAGTATGTAAAGGGGTGGTTTAGAAACGAGTAGAGAAGGGGCGAAAAGTGTTTTGCCATTGATTTAGTTATGTGGTTTCTTTGTGTGCAGCTGTCTTGTGCTGTCTCTCGTATATGGCAAAGCCTGGACTGTCATCTGCCTTTTCCTGTGGGCCAGAGTTGTGACTGATGCTGGTTATGCCAGGATGCTGGTCAGGAGCCCATGTCTGACATAGCTGGTGTTTGTGCGATTGTGGCAGTTGAAGGTCATAGAGGTTCTACATCTAAGTTGATTCAGTGGCTTTAACATAGGTTTCAAACCATATCTCATTCATACCAAAGATGACTGTTATTTCTGCATCCTCGTATCTAATTGGTTGTTCTTCGGTTTTGTTTGTTTTTCTTGCAGTAATAAATGTGAGACATTGCCATTGGCTACACGGCTTAATATCGTGTGCGTGGGGCTCTCCCCAGATGGAAGGCTTGCCATACTAATTGATGAAGGTACTTTCACATAGGAGGCACTTGTTTTATAGAACAACAAAATAAAAATACAGCCTGAAGAGGAAAATCTCTGTTGCTGGGTATTCAGCCTTAACACCAGTTTGAACTGCTCTGCTTTGAAAATTCTAGAATTTCAGGGAAAAGTGTTTTTATTTACAGAACTTAAAACCAATTTATTTACAGAATTTAGAAAGTGACTTGTAATTTTGATTGTATTTTGATTCTTAGTGACATTAAGCACACTATACTGAAAAGTTTCTGAGGAGGTATTTTCTCCCAACCCCCTCTTTTATGGAAAGAAACTAAACTTGCTGGGGTTTTGAGTTCTTTGGAAACTGGATTATTTCTGTGATCCATCCTTTTTTTTTTTTTTTCTGCCCTTACAGATGGAGCTGCCTTGCTTGTCAGTTTGATTGGTAAATGTGTGATACATCGCTTTTATTTTCACAAGCCAGTTCACAGTATCAGCTTTTCCCCTGATGGCAAGTAAGTAAAATGTGCATGCTTTAGAACAAAACAAAATAAAGTACCACACAAATTAGCTGTAATTATTAAGACATTCTGTCCAATCTTGGGATGATACCTATTGATTAACATAGGAGAGATTGTGCGATGATCAGTCACTTTATAGATAAAGTTGAGAGGGGAAGTAAAGAGAAAAGGAAAGCCTTGGAAACAAGTACTGTCTGGAAAGTTGCCTTTCACAGATGTTGTCTCTCTGTGGTGGAACTCTTAGAAACACAGATTTGCTGTAGGGCTTAATGTTCTTATGCACTGTACGTAAGGTGAAAGAGCCCAAAGGGGTTACAATCAGTGCTGCAGAGTTGCGTCATGGCACTCATGGCGGTGCAGTTTCACTGCTGACTTGGGTTAGTCTAAGACAACTGTGCTACTGAGAGAGGCAGTTCCCTGAATCAAATGTTTCCTTTCACGTCCTTTATATTTTAACTGCGTGGTTACAAATCCACAGTGTCATGACTTAAATTTTAGAAGCATCAGAAAAGAGGAGAAAGTACAGAGCTCCTCTTTTGGCAGAATTTCTCAGTTGGATTGACTTAAAGTGATCATGAATGAGTTTTTGTTTGAAAGCTGGAGTCACAGTTATGTGTTAGGGAGTTATACTGGCAACAGAACCAGATTACAGGATACGTGTAGCAGGGATGCAGATGCTTTTTGTTTGTGAAAGTGGCCAATATATGGAGGTGAAGAGAGGTTGTAATAGAATATCCTGTTTTGAACTTTTCCTTCCTTTTTGAGAATTAGAGAATAAATATTTCAGTATTCAACCTAAATTATTTTTATTGTCAGTTTTCTGACTTACAATGTGAAATGTATAGCTGCACTCATGAAATCAGGGGATAATATCAATCTGCAAATGATTTATTTTTTTAATTCAAAACCAGTCCATATTTATCACTTCAGTAACACAGAAACCTGTTTAACCTTGTTTTGTTTTGTTGTATTGCAGACTGTACTGAACAATTCTTTAAAAGCTTTGTATGCAGTTATGCTTTTTTTCCCCCCCACATGACAGGAAATTTGTAATTACAAAAGACAACGTTGCTCTTATGTACCATGCTCCTGGGAAGAAACGAGAATTTAATGCATTTGTTTTAGACAAAACTTACTATGGTCCGTATGATGAAACAACCTGTATCGACTGGACTGATGATTCCAAGTGAGTCGTTAAACTAAAGCACTGTCTACCTGCTCACATTTTTATGCATGTTATAGTCTGTTATCTTTGCTCTAAAGTGTTATACTTGCTTTAAAAATTCATTTTGGCTCTTCTGTTTCTCATTCTGTCTTGAATTGAAAAATATTATTATTAGGCAGACGGGAAAGTAAAAATATACGTGTGTTTTAGGGGTCAACAATGTATTCTTGCTTGAAAACACCTAGTTATCCGTAAAAGGAACATAGGTTAGAAATGTGAATGGTGGTTGACCTTTTGAATGTATTTAATCCCATCTACCTTAGCTAGAGTTGCCAGCTTCAGTTTACAGCTCTGTTGTGTGTAAAATTACTTTTAGAGTGGTGACCAGCATCTTCCCATTCAGAATGTTCTACACCCTGTGAAGAGTTTTGCAAACTGATGTTCTAATTCAAATTACCTTTTCTTTTGTAGATGTTTTGCGGTAGGGAGCAAGGACACATCTACATGGGTGTTTGGAGCAGAACGCTGGGCAAACTTGATCTACTACTCACTTGGAGGGCATAAGGATATAATAGTAGCCTGCTTTTTTGAAGAGAGCAGTCTAGATGTATGTATAATCACAGAACGTTCTTGAATTTTAACATTAAAATAGTCGAAGCAGAGTCTTATCTATAGGTAGGGATGCTAACTATTTTGATAATGTCTCAGAATTTAGAAAATATGTAAATGACATGTCTCTTCACTCCTCTGCTGTGATCTGGAGTTTAGGATTCTGTGAACATTTGAAGAAGTAAACATTAGAAGGATAGTAAATTATTTAAAATTGCTCCACAAAAAAGTTGTAATTTTAAATGTGAAAAAATAATTATCTCTAATTCCAAATGATAATGCAGTTGCTTTTTTAAAAATTACATGAGGGCAGGTAAAGTAAATTACCAGTTCTCAGGACAAGTGAATTTTCCAGAGAAAAACAACTCGAATTCTAGAGGACTGAGTAATATATTATTCTAATGATAGAGTGCAGACGTGCTTAATCCCTCTGCAACTCTGTATTCATAACAAGACAACAGAGTACAAAACATAGGTATTACACGATAATCATACATTTGTGTGTTTGTATTCTAGCTGTACACGATTAGCCAGGATGCAGCGCTCTGTGTGTGGCAGTGTGATACAGAGCTCGATGGTTTGAAGCCCATGCCTCCTAAAGATGCAACTAGAGAAAAGAATTCAGAAGAAAATGATGAAGAGTTTCTTGAAGAGCCGAAGGGTGAAGAAATTCATGGAAAAGCCAATCCAAATGAACAAGAGACTAGGTGTAAGGTCAAGTATTCACGTGTTGCAAAGTAAGTGATTTTCAGTTTTCCAAAGATGGCAATATAATGAGGATTTTCTGTATTTGGCTTTCTTCACCCTTTATCACTCATTCAAAGCAATACAAAACTCTGCCCAGGATTTAGTAATTTACTATAGATCCCATTTATAAATGGTTTCAGTAGAACACCTGTTTGCCTTATCTTGACTATATGAAGGGCAATACCCTTCAGCTTCAAAACAACAAGTCAGTGTAATTTTAATAATATAAGAAAAACTGACTTATGATGTATGTTTTAATGTTTGAAACTCAAAAAAGTGTAAGGAGATCTTTTGTACAGTATCCTCGGAGCATATAGGCTTTGAGTTCTTGCAAGAAGACTGGTTGACTCAAAGAGGTGGCTGCAATGCTTGATAAAGATAGTTCATCAGCCTTTTTGGTAAACTGCTTGGAGATGGCTTCCTGAATGGTCTTCCTGTCTGTCCACGTCAAAGGAGACATGGCTTACGAAGAATAATCCAGTTTTCAGATAGTCAGAGCATTTGGCTTTTCTTGAAGAAGGATAAAGTTCATAGGCAATCCCTTGGGTTAGTAAAGTGAGGGAGAGACAAGATGCAGGTAGGGGCCAACTGGGAACGCCTGACATCAGTCTTCTATTCTCAGTCTCTCTGACTGTAAAGGAAATATAAAGGAAGTGCCCTACCCCAGCCCAGGTTGGAATTAGCGTCAGGGAACATCACTTACAGACTGAAGGCATTTGGAGTGTACAACTGTTGGATAATGTTCAGATGCTCTTTTGACTGACCATCATGTGGTGCATATCTGTTTAATTCCAATAAGAGAGATAGCTACAAAGAAACTGAGAGAACCTTCTTCACCAGGTGTATAGTATTTATGAATATTGCTTCACTTCCTTCCTCTGTACGAGAACTCTCATATGAAAGGATAATCAGTGAATTCATGAGTCCCCTTATTGGCGTGAGATGATTAAAAAGGAAATGCACAGTGCAGTTCCTCTGAAATTAGCTTTTAGTCCCTTTCATTGCATGTTATCAGGTGTTACTTCTGATAATCAGATCACTGTAGCAGCTGTGAACATTGAGGAAAAACAGAGAATTAGCTTTCACTAGCAATGTGAATTACATATATTTAACAATTCCTGGAACTTTCTAGTTTTATTATGGGATACCTGGATCAAAATATTTGGCCTGCCTATATTGAAGTGCAAATATAACAGCATACTTTTCTTTCACATTATTTGCTTTTTTCTGATTTCTTTGCCAGGTATTTTTTCAATAAAGAGGGAGATTTTAACAACTTAACATCTGCAGCTTATCACAAGAAAACTCACCTTTTAGTCACTGGTTTTGCCTCAGGAATCTTTCACCTCCATGAGCTTCCAGATTTCAATCTGATCCACTCCTTGAGGTGAAGTATGGTATTGTGGTTGGTTTGGGGGTTTGGTTGGGGGTTGGGAGGTATGTGTGTGTGGGGAAGGGTGTGGTTTTTTTTGTGGGGTTTTTTTTGAGGGTTTTTTTGTTTGTTTGTCTGAGAGAACAGCATGTTTAGTAGTGAGGGATGAAAAAACAGAGCACAAAAATCTTAAACGTGAGTATCTATTTAGTGTTGTGATTTCTGGAGGGGCAGAATCAAAGACTTAAAATACTATACAATTCTGTTCCATAGCTTACTGTGGAAAAGTGAGGTCTGAATGAGTAACTCCTGAGTAGTTAGTTGTTGGCTATAGATTTCTTCAATGCTTTGGACTTAACATCGTCAGTTTCTTTGTAGAAAATAACAATAGAATCTGAAAAAAAAAAAGTTCTGCATGTGTAAATTTATCTGTAAATTGTTACTAAGTTGAAAAATAAAACCATAATTCTTTTCCATTGTTGTATGATGCTATCTAAAGAATGCATAATCTCCCTGTACAAAAAAAATAATATTCTTTCTTGAATGTGGGAAGTTTTACTCCCTGCTGGCAAATATGTCTTTGGCATGTAGATACTCTGCCTTCGTTCCAAAAAAGGCAGTGTTGTCTGTGTGACATTTTTGACTACAATAGAGGGAAGAACACGTATGCTGCTCTTGATATTACAGTGATACAGAAATTCAGTAAAGTAACCGAACTTGCTTGAACGGAGGAAATAAACCTTAGATTTGAAGTTCTATCACACAAGGCCTGAAAACACATTTGTTTATTGGTTAATTCTTTTATTTCAGTATTTCAGACCAAAGGATAGCTTCTATTTCTATCAACTGTACTGGTGACTGGATTGCCTTTGGATGTTCAGGTTTGTGAAATTTTTGGTCTGCATGTGTTTTGTGGCTTGCATTTGCAGGGTCTCCTCATTGTATTTGTAATTCTGGTTGATTCTTCTCCTGTGTTCATAGGTTTGGGTCAGCTCCTTGTGTGGGAATGGCAAAGTGAGTCCTATGTGCTGAAGCAACAGGGACATTTCAACAGCATGGTTTCATTAGCGTATTCTCCAGATGGACAGTACATAGTAACTGGAGGGGAGGATGGAAAAGTAAGTGAAACAATATCACTGAAATGTGAACTTGAGTCTTAACAACATAGTAAGCAGCTTCGATTTCCATTTTATGTTGAAAGCTCTGTTACTGTAACTAATATCTTTCTCTTAATATTTCTTCATAATTTTTTGACCTCACATAATTTTTTTTTCTCTAGAGCATGTATATACTTTGATTTACTATTATTTGTATCGTCTGCAAATTGTGTCACTTATGCTTTTTAGCAGATGATTTTTTATTTATTAATAGTTGCAGTCACCATAAATGCAAAAAAATTTGATTGATCAAGTATTTATGTATGCTTGTAATGGTTCCATGATACTTTGGAATGAATGTCAGTAAACTCATGCCATTTTAATAACTGGTTTTGATGTAAAATTAATTTCCATTAATTTATAATAGTGCAGTTCCTAAAGAGGATTTTCTGAAATGTGCCACTGCAGAAGCTTGCTATTTAAAAAAAAAAAAATTAGCTTCTCGTGGTTGATTTGCATTGAATTGGTAAGCTACATGTACGTGTACTTTTTTTTTTAAACATGTTTTGTAGACTAATCCCACAATCTCTTAGCGCATAAATGGTACAAAGATAGTATCCTGTTTACTGTCAAAACTTCTGAATGTCGGAAAGAAGACCCGCCAATTCATGGTTTCTGCCATTCGGATTTAAAATTGGCCAATCCTCAAAAGTCTCAAACTGCAGATAGCTAAACGCATATCCTTTTTGAAAAAAGATTGAAGTAGAATCTCAATTATAACTTCTTGAATGGCTTCACAGTTGTTTTTGAATTTTACACTTAACAGTGGACAGTCCAAAGCTTGGAAGCCTGAGATACTCAGACAAGTGCTATAGCTTTCCTTGAAAATTACTTTTTTTTGTTTCTGTCTCAACTTAGATTTTCATGTTGTATACATGTCTGTAGGGTTTGAATGATGAACTGTGGCCATGTTTGTCTTCCTTGCACAGAATTTCTTTCTGATGGTACTGAAACTCCTTTAGGCTATTGCGGAGTTTTAGGACTAACTTTTCTTTACCCTTCTGCTGCCTTACCCTTACTTTCTCTCTGAACTGATGCTGGAGATTCTAAGAAGCTTTTCTTGTCTCTCTTGCAGGTGAAAGTGTGGAACACTTCTAGCAGCTTTTGTTTTGTCACTTTTACAGAACATACGAGTGGTGTAACTGCTGTAACTTTTACTTCCAATGGTTATGTTGTATTGAGTGCTTCCCAAGATGGAACCGTGCGTGCCTACGATCTACACAGGTAACTCCTTATAAAGCTGTTTGTGTCTCATTTAGTCTTCAGCTTTTACCCCTCAAAATACAGTGAATTGCTGATTACTTGTTTCAAGTTGAAGTTGCATAAATGTGAGTACTGCTTTATTGATTTTTTTTGGATCAGCCTTTGATTCAAATTTAGATAGTCATTAGGAATCATCTCACTCCATCCAGTTTCTGTGAAGAAGATTCAGGATGAACGTGGAGAAGGTGGAAATACAGAAAGATCGTTGTCTGTCTCTGTTACTCAAATGGGGAGAAGAATCCATCTTACTAATGGAACAATTGTCGTAGTTTTAGTGATCAAGCCATTATAGTATAACTGTGTACTGAACTGGATGTGGAAATAAGCCCGTGTTTTCTGAGGAATGGACATAGGCTATATAATAGAAAACTCTTCGGTTTGAGTATTATTGGCTTTTATTTCTTCAGAGTTACTTTTTTGAAGCTTGGAATCATGTTGAGGCATTGCATCTAATTTTATACAAAGAATATGTTTTCTGTAGATAGCTTGAAAGACTATAAGTAAAATGAAATCCTTTTAAAATATGTTCATAAAACGTTTAAATCTACCTAAAATCTTCTCATAGTTTATTTTCACATTTACAACAGATACCGGAATTTCCGTACCTTCACATCTCCACGACCAACTCAGTTCTCTTGTTTAGCTGTGGACTCCAGTGGTGAGATTGTGTCAGCTGGTTCCCAGGATTCCTTTGAAATATTCATCTGGTCAATGCAGAGTGGGAGGCTGCTAGATGTAAGGATCTGCGATGTTGGAGAGCTTGAATTTAACACATAGTATAGATTGTGGTGATACCAAGTAACTTTGGGATTAGTTGGAAGGCTTTAATACAAGATGACATGTTTTGTTGTATTTATATTTAATAACTGGAGCTACATGATGTTACTCAGCAATTTTTGATTTATTGTATGGAGGCTATCCTGGATTTGTGTGGAAAATAGATTTTAGAGTTTTTGAGTAGTGAGCTCTCTCTAGCTGATGAAGTAACACCAGTATTGCTCAGCTAACACTGGACTTGAGAGTCTTTCCTCCAGTAGTTGTTCAGACATGTTATTTTCTAGGTATTTTCTACAAGTAATGAAGAAATTGTAGGTGCTGTCCTAAGATTGTCATAGACTTCATGGACACCTTGGCTGGAGCAGAGCAGTGACACAATTTCCTGTGTAGAAGGTTTTTATTATCTAGAGTGAGAAAACTATTAAGTTAAATAAATCCTCACTGTCCTGCTGCTAGTTTTGTGTGCATTCTCTTCAGAGTAGGTGTAATAAAGGAGGGACATGGTACTTCTGAACAAAACATACTGGTTTGCTGTTTTCAAATTTTAAGCATTATTTTACATCTTGGACAAGTAGATGAACTCAGTATTTAATTTGGTGTAGCTGTTGAATGCAGATCCCTACAGTAACTCAGCATATACTTGAGTGGATCTCCAGACTTAGAAGTTCAGTTTCTTGCCTTGTTTTCTTTTAAGAGTAGAAGTTCCATGCTATAAAAATCTGTATTGTTCTTATTCACAGTTTCTATTTGTTTTTTTTCTTAAATGTTTTCAGCTGCAGGATGCACTGAATTCTCAGAGCAGTGACTTGCTTTTTCACAGTTGGTCTGATTGTTCTGATAAGAGGGCGAAAAACAAGCACACTTTATTCCTAAGTTGTGGTCTCTAAAGAGACTGTGTGTGCATAAAAGTGATTATAGATGCCTGTGCAGTGGTGGCACTTCAGTGATTTTTTTAAAAAACTTCTGAAAACAAAACATTGAGAATCACTGGTATGTATCATGCCGCATGTTTGAAAGTCACCACAAACATTTGTTGACAAGTTAGGTGTGATTTCTTATTTTCTTATATTTAGAGTTTACTGAATGCAGACTACATGAATTTCAGTTTCTTACACCCAATTCCATGTTACCTTTTTTTCTTTTATTAGGTCTTATCAGGTCATGAGGGTCCCATCAGCAGTTTGTCCTTCAACCCAATGAAGTGTGTTCTAGCTAGTGCCTCTTGGGATAAAACTGTCAAGTTATGGGATATGTTAGACAGCTGGAGAACTAAGGAGACGCTAATATTGAACTCAGATGGTAACCTTTATTTAATCTTATATGAATATAAGAATATTATCGAAAGTAGAACATATCAAATACAGACAGATTTATTCTTGGTAATGAAAGCCAAAAGTTGAGGTAGTTTTCTGTAGTATGTAGTTAACAGTGCAAGAAATCTCTTTGATTCAGTACTATCTTTAGCTTTATAATTAGCTATGTTGTCCAGAGAAAAAGTACGGTCATACTTGTTTCTCTTAAACTTTTTCTGGTAGTTAAGATAAGCTCCTAGAAAAATACAGGGTATTTTCTTAGAAAAATATCTGACTTCATTTTTAACTGTTAATTAAATGATTTGCAGTTCTTGTTGTTGCTTTCCGTCCTGATGGCAAGGAGCTTGCAGTTGCTGCTTTGAATGGACAGATAACATTTTGGGATCATGAAAATGCAGTGCAGACTGGCTCAATTGAGGGAAGACACGACCTTCAGATGGGAAGGAAGGAGCTTGATAAAATAACGGCCAAGCAATCAGCTAAGGGAAAGTATGTAAATGAGATCGCAGTGAAAAGGGGGTTCCACACTGGCTTTTGCTTTTGAATTGTTTCTTTCTATTTGGTATGTATGTGAAGATTTTGGGAGTGTGTCTGCTGGTCAAGTATTTTGATTCTGATGTTGGATCTTAAAAGACTGCCTTTCAGACTTAACATCTGAATGGATCTTTTTTGTCTTTTGCTGTGGTCACCTACTGATCAGCATCGTTCTGAGCATCTGTTGTTTTTCATCAGTTATAAACTTGGGTTGCCAGCATAATATTAAGCTTCTCATGACAAATGGTTAATTGGCAAAACGTGATAGACTTTTAAGTGGGTATCTTGTTATGTAGGTACTAGTATGTAAATATTAATGTGCAGAAAATGTTACTTTATTTTTAATGTAAATATGCTGTGGGTTTTATTACATGTTACTACGCATGTGAAGTAATGTTTAAAGGCAATTTGAATTTCTGTGCTGTCAGAGAGTGTAATATAAAAGTCATGTGTTTCATTCTTCTCTTTTTCTCTTGAGCCCCTCTTGGTTTTTTTTTTTCATATTGCCCCCCCCCCCCCCAAAAAAAAAAAAAAAAAAAAAGGAAGCAATGACTTTTTTGAGGAGAGAAAGGAAAAAAAAGTACTTTTTTGGTGATGATCTCTAAGCCATTTCTTTAAACCATGCCATGACACTTTTTTTTCTCTGACTCTTCTGACGTTCCTTAGTGTGTAGGGCATAGTTGAGAGCTCATTCATTGAGCTGTGACTGAGAATCAGAACTATGGAAGTACTTAAAAAAGCTGTCCAAGTTCTAAATTGTGAATCATTTTTCAAGCACCAAGTACTTGTCTGTGATTAATAATTTTGTCTGTTAAGTACGTATTGTGTGAATGAAGTTTTCCACAGAATGGTTATTCTTCTATGTCTTCACGTGGTACTTGACTCTTTTAGCTTGGATGTGGCAATGAAATTAACTACTTTCTCTTTTTCTTTACTAGATCCTTTACTACTCTGTGTTACTCAGCAGATGGTCAGTCTATTCTGGCAGGTGGATTGTCAAAGTTTGTTTGTATATATAATGTCAAGGAGCAGATTCTTATGAAAAAATTTGAGATCTCATGCAACTTTTCTTTAGATGCAATGGAGGTATGTGACCACGGGAGTCGGATTTTTTCATTTCCCTCACCGTGCCCCTCCCACAAGACTTTTGGTTTTAGTGTAATATCTCATTAAATGTGATTTTTCAGTGTTGTGTTAAGCACAGGTTTATTTTCTTGGGTTCATGCAGGAGAATATTAAGGAAATATTTCTCAGAAAAGAAAATTAATTCATGACAGCGTACTAAAGTCTTACTGGATTGCAGAGTGTCTGTATTGAATAAGCGGAAGTCTTAAGCATCGTTAAGTCAGTTGGTACTTAATTGAAATTGAAAAGAAAATATGAAAATTAAAATCACCTGTATTTTGTACTAAGGTAACTTTCCCCAGATATCAATTGTTTGTGTTAGCAAATAAACTAAGGATTTTAAAGTGGACACAGAACAATATCACTGAACTTTGCAAACTCAGTCTCTGAATAATGCCAAACACAAACTTAAATTCTTTTGGAAGTGAACTATAGAAAGCATCAAAAGGAAAAAAATCCAGTAACTCTTTTTAACATTTCCAGTGTAATTATGGAATGTGGAGGGAAGAGTAGGGCTACATCTGAGAAAATCGTACATCTCTTAAGTAGAGTGGCATTATAATAATGTGAAACCTCAGTCTAAACTGATTTGTGCTGTTCTGAGGCCTTAAGACTGAAGCAACCTGGTTCTCATCTGCAGTTGGATGCTATTTCCTGCTGTTGTGAAATTGTCATTTTTTTCTATGACTTTGGAGAAAGTTTTGGAAGAAAGTGCAAAGAAGTAATTACTAAGCTCCTGAATGTTATGGAGAATTTTCAGTCAATGCAGGTGTTTGAGAGGAGATTCAGTGCAGTGAATGAAACTTACGTGTTTTTCTAGGAGTACTTAGATCGGAGAAAAATGACTGAATTTGGCAGCATGGCTCTGATTGATGAAGGGGCTGGAGGTGAAGATGGTGTTGCTATTCCTCTTCCTGGAGTAAAAAGAGGTATGGCTTTTGGCTTTGCTGTTATGTTACTAATATTATGTGGATCAAAACCTTTGACATAGAGTTGATATCAGGTGATAAGAGTTTGGATTGTTGAGCTCAGTTTTAAAGTTAAAATTACCTGAATCTTTTGCAGCTGCTATCTGTTACACAAGTGTTCAACTGATGTGTGGTGGTCCTTTTGCACAGCAGAAGCAACAGGAAAGAGGAGTTACTGTGGTCTCTTGGATAGGGAGCCCAGCAGTCCTGATTTCGTTGTCAAAGAGCAAAATTCAGTCCCACCACTTGTTTTAGCTGTAAGATCTCTTGAACATGGACTGTGTCTTACTTACCCTGTCTCTAACTCTGCCGGGTTTTGGCAGGTTCCAAATTATTTTTCAGCATTATGATAACAGCATAGTTAGAATTGATAGCTAGGCTGTGAACTTTTGGTTAATGTGTTAAATCACTTCTCCTGTTTTAGGTGACATGAGTTATCGACACTTTAAACCAGAAATAAGAGTGACTTGCCTGCGATTCTCTCCCACAGGTGAGTATTGAGAAATAATGCAGGATATTTTAATTCTGTGTAAAACAACCGAAAGAGTAGAGCATTGGAGGAGTAATAAGTACAATGTCTTGAAAAGGGTTCTCCAGATTGTCATGCAGTGCTGCTGACTTTGTACTCTAGTTTCCTGTGCACAGCATATTTAGGAAACTTAAGTGTATGTTACTTACTCCTGGTATTTTTTACAACCATTGTCATTGCTGATAGGTCCATCAATGATGCATGGTTTTCAGTCTTACCCACTTCTTGTAGCAACAGAGAGTCATCTTTTTATCATTACTCTTCTGTTTCCATGCTAGAAAACCCAGCTTTATTCTTAAATATTGCTATTCTCTTCTAGGACGAAGCTGGGCAGCCACTACCACAGAGGGTCTTCTTATTTATTCATTGGACTCTGGGTTGATTTTTGATCCTTTTGAGCTGGATATGGATATCACACCTGGCAATATACACAAAGCACTGCATCAGAAGAAATACACAATGGCTATCATCATGGCTTTCAAGCTGAATGAAAAGAAATTAATTCAGGAGGTCATAGAGGCTGTACCTAGCAATGAAAGTAAGTGAGTGGATCTTCTGTGAAATTTGATTGAGATGGCTGAAGCAGAGAGTTGTAGGCTGAATAAGTTGAAGCATAAAGGTCAGAGTTTCCTCTGGGGTGGGAGATGGGGAGGAATTAAACATTGATATTTAAGGACTTTCTACTGTAGCTGAAGACTAAAGAGGAAGGGATGGTCTTTTGTGAAAAAAAAAAAAGTAGACTTTTTTGTGCTAACTTGAATTTTAATTTTGCTGCATACTCTATAGTGACATTTGAACATGGAATTTGATCAAGTCTGGATATGTAGGTAAAGTTTTTGGGTGTCAGTTATCAGAAGCAGCTGTTGTTAGAGGGCACAGCAAGTTTAACTGAGTTAGCAGCGGGCCT
This sequence comes from Patagioenas fasciata, assembly GCF_037038585.1. Classification (NCBI taxonomy): domain Eukaryota; kingdom Metazoa; phylum Chordata; class Aves; order Columbiformes; family Columbidae; genus Patagioenas; species Patagioenas fasciata. Next base: position 97,724,840 of record NC_092520.1, read on the forward strand.
GTGTGATGAAGGCCATCAACTGAATAGTGGGCTGCACTATCAAGGATGTAGACAGCAGTTTGAGGAAAATGATTAGTCTTCTCTGTTGAGCACTCAGGAGTACTGTGCCTAGTTTTGGGCTTACCAGTACAGGATAGATATTGATACTCTGCAGCGTCTGGTGGAGAACTTGGAAAATGATTGAAGGGCCAGCGTGCACAAGAGCTGAGGAGAGGCTTAAGAGAGATGAGTTTGTTCAGTCTTCAGAAGAGAAGGGGAATATTTTTTACTGTGTCCAAGTACCTAACAGGATGTTAGAAGGTAGAACCAGACTTGGAGTTGTGCAATGATGTGGCAAGAGGCAACAGCCCTCTTTGAGCAGAGGAAGTTCCAACTAAATATTAAACCCAATAATTTTATGCTGGGGATAGTCAAATACTCCAGCAGGTTGACATGGGAGTGGAGCCTTCATCCTTGGAAGTGTTCAGCACTCAACTGGCTAAAGTTCTGTGCCAACCACTCTAAATTAGTCTTATTTTAGACTGCAAAAATTTGGAGCAATTCTGCAACTGTCAGCCCTTCGAAACTCTGATGTTTTTTGTTCCTTTCATTACAGTATTTACGAAATTTATCCCTCTAAACAAATGTAAATATGGTCCTTACACAGGGCTGTGTTCACACAAACCAAACATTATTAAAGTGCCAAGCTCTTTCTAAGAAGAGACAGATACTTTCATAACTGTAACATGTTAGATAAAAAAGGGAACAGATATGATGTCGCTCAGCTTTGGAGGACATTCTCTGAAGTTATTCTTTAGGACCCTTTTCGTCATTTTTGATAAAAAATGTGCCCATTCATTAGCTATATATAGTAGACATGGCCTTAAAAAGAAACTTACTGTATTCTACTTTATGTCTTAATTTCATTAACAGTTCTGTCATAGTAACTCTAAAGTATATTTTCTTAGCTTTACTTCAGTGTTGTTATCCCAGTGAAAGGTATTTATTTCCTTCCAGTGTTTCATGTGTAACAAATAGAATTTCCTTTTATCTAGTCAAAATGGTCTCAAGTCTGAAATAAGATGTGTTGCAAGCCAGCCACTTGTAGGATTTTCTTACATCATTTGCTAGGTAGCAAGCTTTATAATTCTGCATGTCAGGGTAAATCATCTTTTGCATACCTACATTGGCATAATGATGCTTGCCTCTCTCTAGCAAAATTTAGTTCTCTTACTGAAGTTAACCAAAACTCCATGTGCACAAGCAAATCTGGGTAAGTAGGCAGGTGCCTAAACCTCAGGAGCAGAGGATGAGGTGTGGAGATTTCAGGCATTGTAATCCCCTGTTAACAGAATCGATGTGTGCCTGTTCCTTTAAAAGGGGAAACCTTCACAGTTGAATGTTACATGGGCCAGTTGGGGTGGCTGCAGAGAATAGGAGCTGGTGATTTTTGAGACTGGATTAAAAATAATGAGATCATTATAGTTACAGGTGAGAGTATTTTGAATGCTTATAAATAATGCTGTTTTGTGCTGTGCAATTGCTAACAGCATTTGGATGCTTCTTCTGTGAGCAGGTGTCTTTGCTGTCTTGTCATTTATTGCCTCTGATTATTATGCCTAACTGGTTCTACAGAATACAGAAAATTGTATGAAGTCAGAAGCAACAAGACTCCAGTAAAGTCTAGTTACATGAAAGGAGGAGAAAAGGGTGGAGGTAAAAGTTCTGAAGGAGTTGTTGTGGGGAGAGTATTCTGGTAGGAGGAAGAACTTGGGGAGCAGAGTACTTGAGTTCTTGCTTTTAAATACAGTAGTGACTGGAAGGCTCAAAGTGGAAAGACTCTCTCTCTCCTTAGAGGCTGTGGTACTGTACCCTGAAATACAATATTAAATATCAAATAGTTGCCAAGGTGGTGCTTTGTTCTCCTTCCCTGTATGCTTTCCTGTGGTGTGTCTCATGTTATTCCAAATAGTAATGCAACTCTAATATCTATGGGCTTTTTTTCCTTTTTTTGCACAGTTGATGTTATCTGCTCGTCACTCCCAGAGCTGTACGTGGAGAAGCTATTGGAGTTCCTGGCTTCTGCGTTTGAGACATCTTGTCATTTAGAGTTCTATCTTATTTGGGCTCATAAGTTGCTGATGCTTCATGGACAGAAACTGAAAACAAGGTGAGATCTTTTGAAGGTCAAGAAGCTGACAAGCGTTTTAAAATAGCTGTCAGTTTGAGAAATAACAGTTACTGACATTCTAGACAGATGCCTATACAGCTATTAAAGCTACTTAATTAGCATTTATTGCATGTACATTTATTAAATGTTATTTACATCTTTACGTTTACGTATAAAATTTATGTTTTAATTTGATGCAACTTCTTTGCTAACAAGTGTATATGATAGAATTTGAATGCATAATACAATTTGTGAGGATAAATTGCAAAACATTTTTCAGATATTACAGGTGAAACTGCATAACTTGCTTACTCTATAAATGCATAAAGATTTCGAGAGTGACAGGATTTTGGCAGTTGTGTTTTTAAACAATTATACGTAGTAAACATAACTAAAAGATAATCTTGCAGGTTCTGACTGCACTTTGTAGATTTAGCTTGTGATTACAGCATGCGCTTCTAGCTTGTTAGTGTTCTGCTTTCCTGCGTAGTTTTTTACAACTACTGATGCCTGCCATATGAGTTATATTCAGCCCACCCATAGTATTAAGTTTATGGACATTTGTGGATAAAACCAGGCAAATTTACAAATTTTAAAATAGGCTGAGAGGTAATCCGAGTGCATTGTGTAACTCCTTGCTTCAACTTGGGTATTAATGTTTTAGTTACTGAAATGACTGGAACAAATGTTCTCCTTTGGTTGCTGATAGACAGTGATTTAGAACAAACTATTCCTTGTTCAGAAAGTCTTGTAGTACCTGGAAAGAACTGTCATCACTACAGCAAGCAGAATTATATCTTGAAGCTGCAGTTCGACATTATTATTAATTGTGTTAAGTATAATCATTGAGGATGAAGCCAAAAGCAAAAAGTTTTGTTAATTTAGTATTATCTTTAAATGTTCATGTTTAGAAGTTAATATGTATGCTTGTTAAAATTTTGAGAATATAGAAAAGTTGTAGATTTCTATATGTAAATATAAAACGCACTGCAAGTTGCATGTTTTCTTCATTCAAGGTCAGTGAAGCTGCTCCCTGTGATTCAGTTCCTTCAGAAAAGCATCCAACGTCATTTTGAAGATGTTTCCAAACTGTATGTATTGTTATATTTACAAGTTTAAATCAAAATGCTGCACAAAAATGTGGAGTAAAGTGGGGGATGATAGTGTGGTATTAGAACTTTCGAGAGTGTCTTCTAGAGATATTTTTATTTTAGGAGAAAAATGGAATCTCGTTTCTAACATGTTGCTATTTATTTTTACAGCTGTGAATGGAATATCTACAATATTAAATACACATTGGCCATTTCACAACAGCGGGGTATGAAACGTCTGGCAGAAGAAACATCAGTAGATGAAGATGACTTGGATTCTGACAGTGATTATCTTATGCAGGAAGTTCATAAAGACAGTCTTAGTTCCTAGTTACTCTTCGTGGGAGGGAGAAAACATAAGACATAATTTTACACAGTGGTATTCACTGAGAATGAGTGGCCCTCATAGTGGCATATTTTAACTCTCTTTAATAGTGTGGATTGAGTTATGTGTGAGTGTGAGAAGGGGGGGAAATGTAGACAGAGTGCCATCCGTGGTGTATTTGGTGTTTCCCTTGGCTGTAACAGCTTGACAGCATTTATTTCTTGATTCATTTATTTCTTTTTATTCTTCCTGATTTCAAGTAAGACAAAAATGTATTCTTGTATCAATGAAGTTAGAACTATGACTGGAGGAAATGCATTCTTTATTAAAAATGCAGTGTATATACACTAAGTATTGTGAATTATTTCTAATGCAGTCTTGTCATACTTTGCGATGGATATTTTTTTTTATACCTTTTTAAATGATTTGTAATTTGAGGTCTGCATATTGTTCTGAACTTGTTTTACATGTTGTTTTAATTGGTTTTAATACGTACATATCACTGGAACACTGTTAGGAATAAGTGGACCCGTTTTTCTTAGCTCTATAGTTTCAAACCTGATGAAGTTTCAACAATGACCATAAATTATATACCCTAAACAACTGAATATGGAAAAAAAAAACTTCTGCAGAGGTTTAATTAATCTGAGATGATAATGTAGTAAAAATCTGTTTGGAAATTGCCAACTCAATAATGTAACTTAAACTGTAAGAGAACATATTACAAATGTTTCTTTTTTCTCATGAAAGCCCTTTCTTGTCTTGTGTGTTTTCTTAACCTGTCAAAATCGGAAACTTTGTTTCCTTGCTTTTGTGAATTGACATGAGAATTGGTTAACAACAGCAGTGAGGTCCTGAGCACAAAGAACTATATCTGTGCTTGTGATGCTTTCAAGCCATATGTTGAAAGGGCCTTGTTAATGAAGATACTGCAAATATTCATAATGAGCCAGAATTGGTTTTGTTTGGGTTTGTTTGTTTGTTTTGTGGGGGGTGTTGTTGTTTGGGTTTTTTTGTTTGGTTGGTTTGTTTTTTTTTTTTCCCCAGTGTATTCTGTTCTTTTGGTCTCTTTCCACTCTTGAAATAGAGGAGAGGTGTGAATATTAAAAACTGCTGAAGAAAAAACAAAGTCTGAAATAGACAAGCAGACACAGTCAGTTTATAGAGTTTCAGTATATAAAATAAAGATGCACTTACTACTTGAGTAAAACATAGCAAAGTGTTAGTTTTGTTTTTCTTATGTAAAATCTTTTAAAGTATCTTCAGTTGCTAGTGCCCCCTTGCTTCCTAACAGTTTCATGGTGGTGCCAGTGTTTCAGGGTCTCAGAAGGGTGAAGAAGTAGCTGGGTGGGCTGGGGTGATGCTTGCAGAAGGTGCTCTCTGTGATATCATGTAGGGATTTGGAATTGCTCATAATTCTCCACCCCTCTTCCACCTCCTCCTACCACATTACAAAGTCAGCTTTCTGCCCCAGGCAAACAGGGAAAAGCAGCTCAGGAGGAAGAGAAGAATCCTTGGGATCCTTGTAAAACAGAAAGAAGTGCTTAAGCTAACGTGAAAAACATGATCATGTTACCTGACAAATAATAAAGTTGCTACTTTTTAAGCCATTTTGCTGTGTTTCATAATATGTGCTGTCTTTGCATGCTTTTCTTTAAAGACCAGATTCTTTTTACCAAACTACATGACTCAAAGCAGACAGGCTGAAATAGTTTTGGAACTGTCACAGCAATAGCTTTGTGCTCTGTAAAATAGTTGTGCTGTTTAATGAAGTTGGCTAGCTTGATCCCTAAATCTGTGTTTGTGTCTTGGGTTTACAGTATTGCAAAACACAGAATATGGAGAAAATGCAGCCTTTCAGAAAAACATCTTAGAAACACAATTTTGGGTTATTTTACTATTCCATGTTCAAAACAATTCTGAAGATGAAAACTTCACAACCTGTATGTCTTAGAAAGTGCAAGAGCCTTGAGGGGAGGTGAGAGAGGAGGTAGTGTCACACCAGTTTTTATATATATAGATATATTCTACTCGTGTTAGTCATTTTGCTTGGGTAAAGATTATACCTTTAAGGTAATCAGGACACTTTTTGATACACATGAGTCAGCAAAATTTTCCAGTGTGTCCTTCCATATTCATAGGAAGAATAATGAAAACTAAATGTCAGATTTGAAGTCTGGTATCCCCAAGGTTTGGCTCAATCCTTGTGCGGGTTGGCACAACCCCTTGTGGTCTGGGATCAGGCTTTGAAGTGGCACCATTTCCCTGCCTGCCTCCAGTGCAGGCTGAGGCCACATTTGCAAACTTGTGTCTTGGCTTAGTTATATCTGATCATATGTAGATGCCTCTGTATTTCAACAGTACTGTCTTTCTTATGTGAGGTGAGGAAGAAAAGGAAAGGAGAGGAGGAGAAAAAAAAAGGCTTTTTAGCAGGGCAAGAAATTTACCAGTGATGAAGCTTCTCACTGACAAATGTTTCTTTTCTCCTTCTCTTTGAAAAAATATACTATTTCACAAGATTCTACAAACTAAAAAATAAAGCTGTCCCTGTATGTTGGTTTGTTTACCCTATTAACAGCTCAGTAGCCTCTTGCTGCCCTTGTACGGGTGTGATTCCCCCTGCCACACTCAGCCTGCACGCACCTTGTGACTCCACCCTTTCCCTTGCAAAAAGAATCTGCTGCTGCAAGGCTAGTGTTCAAAACAAGTTCCAGGGATTTATTTCCACGCACGTTTTACTTTCTTTTATGACTACTCCGATTATTGTTAAACGAGGTGAGGGAAGGGACCAAGGGCCCGCCCTCCCCGCCTCCAGGGGGCGCCCTCCTCCCCCGGTGCTACCAAGGGCGCAGCGGCCTCCAGGCGCGGCCGGGCCCGCCCTCTCCCGCCGCGGCCTTGCTCGGCTGCTCGCACCGCCGACCCTCCGCCCTCGCTCCGCCGCCCGCTCCCACCGCCCGCGGCCATGCTGGCCTCCCGCGGGCCGGCCCTCTGCACCGCGCTGCGGCGGGCAGCGCCCGGCGGCCTCGCCTCCTTCCACTGCTCCGCTGGGCGCCGCCGCAACGCGCGCGTCGCTGTGGTGAGTAACGGGGGAGGAGGCCCCGGCGGCCGCGGGCCGGGGCAGCGCGGCAGCTCCAGCCGGGAAGGCTTTTGCAGTGTCGCTATCCACCCTCAGCCCTGTGCCGGGGGAAGGGCGCCGCTGCAGCGGGGTTCGCTCCGGTGGCGACGCTGGTGGTGGCGGTGGCAGGGTTTGGGGTGGCATGGGGCCTGGGAAAGACCCGGCTGGTGGCCGCGGCGGCTGAGAGGCGTCGGGAGAAGCTGAAGTAAGAAGGTAAAGCTGTTTAGAACTGAGTAACTTGGAGGAAGCCAGACCAGGAGCGGAAAACGCATAAAAATTGGTTTTTGGGTAGTTGTCGTTAGTCTGGAGCTGAGTTTCAAAGAGCCGAGCTTCAACTAATTTATAGTGTGATTGAGGGAGGTACTGGCAGGACACAGGAAAATATTTGATCTCGGTTATGCTCTTCTGTAGGAAGGAGGTAGAGTATGTTAAAAATACAAAAGAGAGTGGAAGAGCTGTAGGTAGCCAAAGGAAAATTTAGGCTGTCGATGGCATCCCAAATGGATACACAGTTTTGGAGCTCAGTGGGCAGTCTTTGAAGCCCTAGCTTTGCATGGTCTTGACAGCATAAAATGTAAAGAAGTTTTAAGGTGTTACCTGCATGAAGAAATCTGTTTGGGGCAGAGTTGCCTCAGGCATGGGCAGAATGCTGTTCCAAGTGTCTAAAAGGTAACTTGCCAGGAATTCTGCCATGTTAGCAAACCACAGCTTTTTAAATAAAGAGTAACAAATGTTACTGTTGACATTAGTGATACAAATTTCTTGACTGTTGTAGAAGATGGATTTGTCAGCAAGCAGGTACTGAAATAACAGAAGACAGTGTTTTAGTACTTCCAGGGAGTTTCAAAAACATTTTAAAAGTATTGCTTACAGAAAATAACTAAAGTTGCTTGTATATTTATTCAGTCTCACTTAAATGAAAGATAAAAAGTTGGAAAGCAGAAGGTGGCTCTTAAATATTTGAGCAGCAGAATTGTCAGGATTAGCACAGACACAAGAAATTTGGTGAAGCGATGATAGGATGCTGTGCCTTTGAGAGCAGAGGACAGGGTGTTGTGATCCAAAAGCCCCTTCAAGTCCATAATTTCTAAGACAGTTTCAGTTGTGAGTTTCTGTTCATGTGTCTGTGATTAAAAGCTTTCCAGCTTCTAAAAAACAGATAAAATCAGGAGGGAAGAGAGTAAAGTCAATAAATTGACTCTCTTTAACTGAATTTTTTTTCTTTCAAGGTAAGCAACCAAAAAAACCCAAACCAAAAGTTCACATATATACATATATATTTTAAGGAACTAGATAAACTAGATAATCCCTTGGGTTGTTTTTTTTTTTTTTTTTGGTGTTTTGTTGTTGTTTGTAGTTGTTTGTTTTGTATTTATAATCACTTTTTTTTTCTTGGATTTTTTAAAAATGTGTTTTTCTCCACCCACACAAGGATAGCTGATTGCTTTGTGCTTTTTATTCCCTGGATTAAAAGTGATTTAGCTATTGATCTCTGATAAGTATCATCAGACAAAATACAGAAGCAGGTAAAATAGTTTATTTTAAGTGTCACCTTGAAGTGTACTTCTGTCCCACCTCTGTTTCATGTGCATCTGGATGAGACGGTATTTCACATGGGTATGGAGACTTCATAAATGCACGTATGAAACTCAGAATAACCTATTGGGTGCACAACAAAAGCATACTCAAGGGTATCATGTCAGTTTAAGCCTGAGGAATAAATGCACAAGCCGATAAATAAACATTAGTTATTTCTGAGGTCTGTCTGTGATGGGTAGCTATAAATAGGAAATGCCAGTTCTGCAGCATGTCAGATGGCAACACCAGTGCTAATAGCAGGATGTGGACTGGTTTGGTAAAGATCTTGTTGCTAAGTTGTTTTTTTGGGGGGAGGTGGGAGATTTGTTGTTGTTTTCTTTTAAATGTTACAAGGCTTGTGAAAGGTCTGGTTGGAAGTTTTGTATCGCCTGAAATAATCTCTTGATTTTCTTACTTCAGGTCCTGTCTGGTTGTGGTGTCTATGATGGCACAGAAATCCATGAGGCCTCAGCGTAAGTTGCTTTATGAAACTGTAAACTCTAAAAAAGTCTCCTTTACATTACAGCAGTCTCTTGAATTCAGTTTTGCTCTTTCTGACCATCAAAATTGTCCTGAAAGATGTATGATGAAGCTTTATAGTTTTCTCACAGCCTAATTGGGAGCTCAGGCCATGTTCTTGCAGTGCTCAGTGGTTGTCCAAAGATGCAGCACAATGCATGTGATGCCAGAGCAAGAAGTTTGAGAGACTGACTTACCTTCAGAAACAGAAATTCAGGGTTCCAGAATCAATCTCAAGAGCATTAAGTGAAGACTCCACTTCATAGTCACTTTGAGTTTCTGTTCCTGGGGCTGAATCTAACACTAGAATTGTTAATACTCAAGGTGAATTATTAACTCTTAGTGTTAATTGCTAAACGTACACATAGGTTTGTTAATTTTGAGACTCTTCCATAACAGCTGGGGACTTGCAATGAGAAAGGAAGTTTTCGTTCTTCCTGGTTGCCTGCTGTAACAGCACCAAACGAAGAAATTTATCTTCAGCATACCTGGCCCTGCTTCCAAACTGTTCTGTTCTGCTTTGCAGTTTGGCATTACATACAGGGATTTTGTTGCTACATGCTCAGTATGCTTTGGTAGCATGTGTGTTTCTCCTCTTCTTTCAGAATCAGGTGGTGGAGTATTTGTAGCAAGACTTAGGAGTCAGGTAAAACTCTTATAAGGTTTTCAGCATGTTTTATCTCTGTTTTTGTAGCATACTGGTACACCTTAGTCGTGGGGGAGCTGAGGTGCAGATGTATGCTCCAGATGTTCCTCAGATGCATGTCATTGACCACAGTAAAGGGCAACCAGCTGAAGCTGAGTCCAGGTACAGTCTGTGTTTGATGTGTTTTCCGTGACTGCTGAGCTTCCATCTCTTCGGCATTCTTCAGACACAGCAGCCTGGAACTGCACTTGTAGCACTTTGCTGACTGGCTGTAGTAGCTTTATGCAAGCTGGTGGTTTGACTGGAGAGAAAATATTAAATGAGTTTTCTGGACTTGATTATATACAGTCTCTGAAAGCCTGTGTTTCCCAGTGGCAGTATTTCAGGAGTATCAATAGCTTCAGTTATTGAGTACCATGGTTCTTCTTGCTTACTCCTCTTCCTCTGCCAAAACTTTTGTTGTGCCCTTCTGTGTGCAAATGCTTAATTGATCTAATTGTTTTATTTCTGGTTCTTCAAGGAACGTTTTAGTGGAATCTGCAAGGATTGCTCGTGGTAAAATTGCAAGCCTGGCTAAACTCACAACAGCAGATCATGATGCTGTGATATTTCCTGGTGGATTTGGAGCTGCTAAAAACTTGTGAGTGCCAACTAAGCATTAAACTCCTCAACTAAATATTCATGATCATTTATTCATAATAAATTATGATTCACACAATAAAATCAGGAAGCTATAAATGGCCTTATTTACTACGTATGTAACCACTACTTAATAAGGAAAACTCCTTTCAAAGTGTTGGAGTTAAGTTATGCTGTTCATTATGGTTTCCAGTCATTATACGTATAGGCATTGTCACGTTTTAAATTTTCCAAACAATGTTGATGAGAATTCTGGAGTTTAGATAACACACAAGAAGTCCTTTTTCCCCCCACTCTTGTGGTGATTCGTTTTGGGCTCAGCTGAGGGAAGTGAAGGTAGAACTTAAATTGTTTCAGGTGTTCCTAGTGTTATAATTCTGTTTTTTCATGTCTGCCTACCAAAAATTCCCCTCTTGGATTAGTAACAATAGAACAACAGCTAGCTCAAAAAGAAAAAAAAAAAAAAAAAAGGAAAGAGAAGAGTTAGCCATGTGAAATACTGATAATCTTGTTATTTATCTGCCGTTTTGTTGGCTTTGAGAAACCTGAATGTTATTTCCCTTTTCTTCTTACGGATTTTTCTTCTTTGAAAACATTTCTATTCCACTTCTCAGTAATCCTAGTAAGCTGATTAGATAATTCTTATTTCTGATGTTTATATCAAGTAAGGGACTTTCTGACATACCAAAGCCTTAGAAGTGAGTCATTGTGGTTAAAGCATTGATGGTCAACTTCAGGCTTTTTCAGCCACCTCTTAAAAGCTACTAAATTTGTGATGACCCTTGGGAGCCACTCTCTGGGCAGACAGGCATGTCCACTTGTAGGTTTGTACTCAGTTATGTGTGAAGTTTCTTGTTGTGGCAGATCTACCTTTGCTGTTGATGGGAAAGATTGCAAGGTGAACGGAGAAGTTGAACGTGTCTTGAAAGACTTCCACAAAGCAGGCAAACCTATTGGGTATGTATGTTAGTTGGAGGGGTGTTTGTTTGATAGTGTGAGAATGGAGATGTCTGTTTGGTTGTTGTGTGCAGCCATTATTGTTGGAACTAGAAAAAGCATCTTCCATTTTGTATCAGTTGTAGCGTATTTTGTTTAAATGGATTTTTCGAAATGTGTGTGTGTAGGTGCTCGTCACAGAAGAAGCTAAGAAAATGTTGAGTGGAAGTTGCCTTGTGATGTCTTTCAGATTTTTAAGACTGTGTCGATTTTAAACTTTTCCATTATGACCAAGTTTTGAAAAGATGCTGTTGTAAAACTGCTCTTATAATTCCTTTTGTTGCAGTCTTTGCTGCATTTCACCAGTGTTGGCAGCAAAGGTTCTCTCTGGTGCTGAAGTGACTGTGGGTCATGAAGAAGAGGAAGGTGGCAAGTGGCCTTACGCGGGGACTGCAGGAGCTATTAAAGAGCTGGGAGGAAAGCATTGTGTGAAAGAAGTAACTATATCCTTTCCTGCTAATTTCCATGTTGAGAGACTGTTTAGTCGTGTGTCATTATAGTAAGGAACACATGCAGTGTCTGTGCTTTTCCTCTTACGGTTTAGTGGGGATATACAACATACAGCAGAGAGCAAGAAATACAGTGCATGATTATAAACATTGTCATCGTACGCAACTATGTAGTTAGAAGTCATTCTCAGTTGTTGCCATAGAACTGCCCTGGACACATGGTAATGCAGTAAATGCTGAGTAAATTTGCACACAAAGCTGACATGAGTTACAATTTGTCAGTTCTCTTTGAGATGTGTTTTCTTTTCCTGAAGGCTAGTGCTGTAATCAAATTGTACTCAGGGACATTTTCATTACAGTCAGTAAATTTTGTAGGTTTTTTCCTGTTTCTGAGCATTCCCACAGATTGCTCTTGAAGTGTTTGTATTTCTGGCAAAACCAGCTTCTAGTATCTTGGATTATAGGTTGCAGCTGTCTTTCCAGCTGGAAGGTATACTATATTTAGAGGTACTTTTTAATAGGATAGTGGAGTTACGAGGTTTTGTCGATGATGCTTTATTTTGCAGACAGCATCTACAAGTGAGACATAGGCTGTGTTTTCCTTAACTCCCTTTTACGAAGCTCATGTGGATACAAAGAACAAGGTGGTTACTACCCCAGCATTTATGTGTGAAACAGAATTACATAAGATCTTTGATGGCATTGGGGCCATGGTAAAGAATGTGCTAAAATTAACTGGCAAATAAAAGAAACCCAGAGATGTTTAAATTTCAGATGTAATATCAAATGCAGTATGGACCAATGGAAACATTTTCACCTGCTCGTCCTGTGCACACTCTAGTGAATGCAGATAGGAAGCTGAAGCTGATTGATTCCCAGCTGCATGTTTTTCCATGCCCTTTCCAAGCAAGGGGCCTGCAGAACAGCTTACCAAGCACAAGCAGCCTGGCCTGAGGCACAGAGCATTTTCTTGAACTTTTTCAGCTGGAGATGGCTGGGCAGCCATGTTCTGAAACTGGTCCTCCTGATGCACTGGTGTCAAATCAGTTCTATGGGGCAAAAAGAGGCTGAAGGCCCTGTCAGAAGCTGAGGGCAGGTGTGTTGCAGAGACATGGCAGATGCAGTCGCAGTAGATCTAGTGGACAAAGGATGGGAGTAGAGAGGAATTGGTGCATCACTCAAGGTTTATGTGCTCAGGCCTATATCTGTGAACTAAAAGCTACAATCAGCCGTCAAGGGAATGGACATCTTCCACATCTTAATTTTACCTTGGTGTTAATTAAAAGATTAATGTTTTGTTTATCAATTTCAAAGAATCCTGTTTTTACAAAAAGCCATTCTGAGTATCAGTCAGCAGCAGGATACATCTTAACTGCCACAACACTAGCACTCTGAAAAATTCATCCATTGGCCCATTACAGCTAAAAAAGTCTTGAAATGAAGAAGAAAATATCTGCTGATATGACGCACAATTTTTGAGGATAGCATCCATGCTGAAGTAGTTGCATGACTAGCAGTGGATAGAAAAAATCAATCTCAAATTATCCTCACTTTGTCTGCTTTAGGGTAATAAAGCTTTCTCCAAAGAAATATTATTGAATGTCTGGAATAATGATGTCTAAATAAATTAAATTTTGCCTTTATTCCTTGTGCCTTCATTTTTGTTTGACAAGTGACTCCAGTAACATATGCTGCTTGATACATTCTAGCACTTTTTCAGCTTTTCAGTTATCTTCAGGTGTGTGACATTTTTTCCATACAGAATCCAACTGAGCCTCTGTGGGAACAGCAGTTCCAGCTAAAGGGCCTTGGACAGATTATACAGAAGTATAGTTTTTATGAGTGTGAGAAGTGATAGCCCAGACCAGTGAGAATGATATCTCAGGTCGGAAAACTGCCCCCATATGTATGATGTGTGAATGTCCTTGGGCCTGGTCTGTGAATGAGTGGGAACGTAACTGAAACAAAGATAACATCAGTGTGGTGTGTTTTTAATAACAATTATTGGAAAAACATCTTATGTAACATCTTAGTCCAGGTCTGTATCTGTAAATCCTATAGATTGTGACTGGCTAATAAAGAAGGCCTCAGCCTGGCTCAGCGCTCTGCTCTGCCCAGCTCTGCGCTCCTTCCGGAACAAGATCTCTGTCTGTGCATGAATCTTTGTCTGCGGCCCGGTGCGCATCGTTTCTAATGGCCACAAGCCTCCTTCCCCCTTTCTGAGTCATATGTCATCTTTGTATTGAGCAGGAAGCAACATTTCTTAAATTCAAACTATCAAAATGACACCCTTTACCTCGTACTAAAATTCCTTTTACATGACAGACATGTCCCTATTTTTAAGGCGATATTGTGTGTTTCATAAATTAAATCTACAAGCCTTAGACTGGGTATGGTAAATACTCTTTGTGGCTGAAGACTTGTGAGGAACATGGAATTGCATTTTTTGTTGGAGGGTGGGCAAAGAGGATGAAAGAAGCTTAAATATGAGTGTTGGGTATGCTCAACTGGCTCAGTCAGTGTTCATGGAATAAGTGGGTTTTGCTTCTGAAGCCTCTTAGTATGTGATTAATTTTCTGCTTCTAAAATAATCACGGTAGGATTTAGAAGATCTGAATTTGCGCTTCCAAGATGTGGCACTGTTTTCTTAGAGGTTTTTATAGAGATCTCTTGTGCAAATCACAGACTCCTGTGTGGTTACAAAGAAATCATGCACAGAAACCATCACGGTAGCAGACATGGTTCAGAAAGTGGATTTTGGACATATTCTGAAACTTTTTTGCTTGTGCATTAGATTCTGTAGGAAATTTTCAGTATCAAGTTGGTAAGAAAAGGAATATAGAACTGTCTCTGTGTGATTCGGTGGATGTACTTTCTTCCATAAGCTTTGCTTGTACATAAGCGGGTGCTTTTAATGCAAATTTTATATGCAGAGGCTTAGCAGACTATGGGAGGTCATCGTTCATGTAAAATGTAATGAAATTTAAAAATGTGAGTCTTTCTTACATCTGCAGCAGTTTTAAAAGAAATTTGGTGACAAAAAGTATGACAAAACACAGATGGTATTGAAATCCCTGCAGTAGAGGGAGAGGAGAACAACAGCTGCCTGTGTTAACGGTACCACCATCTGATATAAGAGTGATCTAAATTGAGTTCACCTGTAGTATGGTGTCCAACTTGAATGCTCAGTACAGGAAAGACACGGACCTGTTGGAGAGGAGGCCACCAAGATGATCAGATGGCTGGAGCAGCTCTGCTTTGAGGACAGGCTGAGGGACTTGGGGCTGTTCAGCCTGGAGAAGAGAAGGCTCTGGGGAGACCTTATTGTGGCCTTTCAGTGCTTAAAAGGGACCTACGGGGAGGATGGGGACAGACTTTTTAGCCCAGGTTGCTCAGAGAGGTGGCAGATGCCCCATCCCTGGAGACATTGCAGGCCAGGCTGGACAGGGCTCTGAGCAACCTGATCTAGTTGAAGATGTCGCTGCTCATGGCAGGGGGGTTGGACTAGATGGCCTTTGAAGGTCCCTTCCAACCCAAACTATTTTGTGATTCTGTGACTGTGAGTGAAATCTTTTCGTTAGCTCCCCTCACCATAGCAGGGCTGTGTGTCTGTATTTAGGGTTTCTCATATCTACAGTTCCTACTAAGTTCAGCTGTGGTAGCATAAAGCTCTCTTTTCTCTTGCTTAGATTTAGGTCTGCTGAGGAAAAAGATGCCTTATTAATTTTTTTAAAAGAAATTGCTAATATGCAGTGACCAACTGTTGTAAGTTGCTTGCTAGATGATCCAGATGGTGCCTCTTTCTACAGTCCTCTGACATACTTTCTTGAATCCAGATACCAAATAATGAAGTCTACAAGTAGTATGCTGTTTCCCTTTCTAAGCAGATGCAGTATTGGTCAGGTTCATCCCTGCCTTTGTGACTTCCAGGCTGGATTATCCACAGTGGCACATGCTAACAATTGAATATGCAAGTTGAAAAGCTCACCTAAATTTGATGGAACATCTGATCTGTTAAAATAACAGCAGTATTTTAAAATGATGGCCTCAGTACTGGTGACTGTTTGAGACCAGGGCTGTGCATTGTAACGAATACTTGAGGAACCAGCTCCTCCTGAGCACCTGAAACGTTTTTTCAAGTTATTTGCAAAAAGTGAGGTACCCGTATGGTGTTGTCAGTGCTGAAGGCTTGGACATTTGGTGGGGATGGGACAAACAGGTATGCACTAGGGAAATCAAGGACAACATTTTATTTTCAGAAAAAAATCACCTTTTAGAGCATCGTTTTACCCTTATTTTTTTCCGTCATTCAGAGATAACATTTTCTAAGGGAGAAAGTATTATGCACCAGCATTGCCTTTCATTTTTTAATACTTTTTAATTTCACAGTAATGTGCAGAGTACAGACCTTTGACATGCATATTTTTAAAGTTTTTTTATTAATAGACAGTCATTTAACTTTGGTGGAAGATGTAAGATTGTCATCTTGGCTTTCAGCCAGTGTAAATTGGGAAGGAAATTCCATATGCATTTAGAGATTAATAAAGACAGTTGTCTGCCAAATTGGGTTTTTCCTTCCCTAGGGCTGTTTGGAGCTTCTGAGGGGTTTGCTGGTCTCAGCCGAGTGGACAGAAGTTTATGATGAGTATGTTTTGTTAAATGCTGTCAGAAATAAGAAGTGAAAGAAGGTGTTTTCTTCAAGCCTCCACAAGGAGGCATGTGATATCTGGCTGACGGATACTGGCATTTTTGATCTGCGGAAAGCATTTAAGAACAGTGTCTTAGTGAAACGCGGTGGTAATAAATACCCTGGTTGGTGTTCTTGTGGAGCAGTGGGGCTAACTTGTGGGGTGTGTAGGGGGCTTGGTACTTCTCAGCTGGGTCTCTGCCTGCCCCATTTTGCCCTGGTTGCCCCATTTTGCCTCATTTTGCCCTCGTTGACGCTTAAATGCAAAAAACACTTCACAAAATGTTTCCCTGCAGATTGTTGCAGTGCTCACAAATTTGTCAGCATTGCTTGGTGGTTTTTTTTTTTTTTGGTTTGTTTTGATTTGTTTTGCTTTTGTTTGATTGTTTTTCCCTCTTTTAAAAGGGAATGAGAGAGACTGATATGCGCTTTTCAGTTTTACCTTTCGGTTGGTGGCTTCGACAGAGCCAGGGGCGCTGTGCCCTCACCTGGGCACGGGGTCCCAGTTGTTGCCTTCTCGGTGACTTGTTTGGGTTATGGTGTGTTTGTGTTGGCATTTTGGATGCGTAGAGGGAACCAAACAAATGTGGCTTCCAACTTGTTTAATGGAAATAAATAGCAAATCCAATCGCATCCTTAATGGATGCCTTCACCCTGCTGTCCTGTTAAGACTAATTTCTTCCCCACAGTGACTAATTAGTGTAGTATCCCCTATTAAGCTCTAAAGCCTTCCTGTGCTACTAATCGCGGAAAAATGAGGAAAAGTGTAGTATAAAGTCATAAAAGTACACAGTGAGGTTTTTTTTGGTGGTGGTGGTTTTGAGGGTTTGATTTTTGCTGTTTGGTTTTAAATAATAATGCTATTATAGCCAAGGTGACCTAAAACCAAGGTTCATAGGGAGGGACTTCTATCAGGCCAAGAAACAGCCCTGAAAGGAAACACTGGTTCTTCAAGGGTCTGTGCATTTGCAAGCTACGAATATCTTATATGTCTGTGTATACATATACAGTGGTTTTAGTTTTTCAGAGTGGGAGCTTAGATAATCCTCTGTCTTCAAATAATTGAGAGTTGCCTGCATTCCAGGGCTTGAGTAACTTGTTTGAGCTGTTTTTCTTCTTCCTTCCTGTGGCTTGCAGTGGCTGAGGGGAAGCTTGCTTGTCGCATGGGTCAGCCTTAGCCCTCAGAGGAATTAAGGAACTGATATTACGTTATCTTTCCCAAGGTGATTTCAGTGGTGGTCAGAATCTCTGAAGAAAGAGAGAGGGGAAGAGAAGGGGCTAAACTTGGACAATCCCAGAAGTTGAAACAATTGAGACACAATTTCCTGCTGCATATTTAAAAATAGTCACCTTCCATGCTTATTTTCAGAGCCTTCTATTCAACTGCTGAGTATCATGCCATGTGAATGACTGGCCTCAGATTTAGCTGAAATAATGATGAAAATTCTGCATTGAATGTATTACATTCATTTATTGCTGATGATCTGTATGGGCCATTTCTCCCACATTGTGTGGAACTGAAAGGAGCTCGGCAAAACGCATTAACCAGTTAAACTGACCTCACTGCATAAACCTGGATAAACTGCAACATGAGGAAAGTAACTCTTTTTGTCTCTTACCAGTGTCATTATTAAACATGAATATATGAACTTGCTTTTACACCTGTGTTTTTGCAAGAATAATGCTCAAGAATTTCTTAATTTCTTTAATTTGGCGGATTATCAGTCTATGATCTTGCCATATGAAAGACATAGGTGTGGGCCATGAAGGTATTACAGGTGAGAGAAGTAGAGATTCCTTCTCCTTAAATGTGCGAATTGTTTTCGTGCTCCTCTGCTTTCAAAGCTGTCCCTCTCATTCATGATGAAACTCTGGAAAACATGAGAAGTGTGCGCTGCTCACATTCTGCACTTTGAGTGAACTTTAAGACAGACCCTTGCTGTGTCACCACTCAGGCAAGGAAGGCCAAATCAAGGTCTGCTAGTCATTCAAACCTTCCCTTGCAGTTTCCCAGGAAATCAGAATGGTGGCCATATATTACTACTGGGAACGACATTAACTACTGCGCTGGGCGAATATAATAAACAGGGACTTTTAAATGTCCCAAGTGCTGCTGCAAATCTGAATCATAAAAAAGTAGGGTTGTAAGCAACATTTAGAGGTCATCCAGTCTTCTTCCCCCCACCCTTCATTCCTCCTACTTCATCTGCTCATGTGTTTACTGTGATTCATGCCCGTTTGCACAGGCGGGGGGAATCACTTCTGAGGGTGAATGAGGCAGAGGATGGAGGGAATTGAGCACCCTTGTAGGCACCAGCCAACACAGTGCCTGCTCTTAAATGGACGACTGGGCTGTCCCTCTCTGCAGCAGTGAGGCTCTGTTCTAACCCTGCCAGCCTAAATAAAGGTGTTTAGGTAATTAATCATTTGCTTGCCTGAGAAATGCAGCTATATAGTCACACAGCTTGTACTTGTGAGTGGAGCTGCTCGTGTTGTTCGTTTGCCTCAACACCTCTTGAAAAGTGGAGGGCTGCTTAAGTGGCTGTTAGATTTTAGAAATTATACCATCCTTGAGATGAGGGCATGCAGTTCAGACTTTTGGGACCAACAGACCTGTACAGATGCCACCTTTTTTACTTTTCTGATTGCACAGGGACCCTAGCTAACTGTAGGAACAACTGGAATACAAATAAAGAGCTCTTAGAGACCAAGCAATTGCTCTCATCAGGGTTTTTTCTTTTTTTTCTTTTTTAGGTTTTTATTTTTGATCAACTTTTGTTTTAAAAAATACACAGAATATGAGATACACATTTGGAGTGTAGAACACAAAAGACAATCACAGTATGTACAATTCTTCTATTCAAATCTTTCTGTGATGTGGGACCCCAGCTGCTACACTAAGCTGTTCTGTACCCAGGGCAGTCTAAGTACCAACTGAGCTTCACTGCAGCTGCAGCTGCACAGGCCGTGCACAGGGTTTTGTCTCTTCCCCACCATGGGGAAAGGGCCCTTTGTTAAGAAAGTCCTTTACCTCAATGGATACCATTTAAAGCTCTATTTTATTTCTGTTCCCTTCTTTGCAAAAACAATCCTGTCTTTCCTTTGGAAAGAGGGTGGAATTGTTCCAAATCAAAACGACTCTATGTGTGCACATCCCTCTGCTTGGTGGCTCAGCCAGGAGGAGTGCAGGGCAGTCACTGCTGTTCCCCAGCCCAGGTCAGTGGCTGTCCAGATGCTTCTTGGTTCTGTAATAGGGCAGTTGCGGCAGCTCTGGCTGGAAACAAAACTTCTGCATTTTCTTCAGGCCAGACGTGAGGAAGAAATTTTTTACGCTGAGGGTGGTGAAACACTGGCCCGGGTTGCCCAGAGAGGTGGCAGATGCCCCATCCCTGGAGACATTCCAGGCCAGGCTGGACAGGGCTCTGAGCAACCTGATCTAGTTGAAGATGTCCCTGCTCATGGCAGGGGGGTTCGACTGGATGACCTTTGAAGGTCCCTTCCAACCCAAACCATTCTGGGATTCTATGATTCTCTGATACTGTTGGTACAAAGGATCCTTTCGGTCTTAGTTTTACACAGGACATTTATGCTACCTGAATCCAACATTTCCACAACTAAATCAATTTAATTTGCATAGGTATCAGTTGCAATTAGTCTTACTAGCTTTTAATTCTTTTTTTTCTTCCAAAGGTACCATTTTTCAAGAAGTAACATTGTCACAGTAACAATTTTGTATTGCACAGTTCTAGCTTAAGAACCCAGCTTTTGCATGATGATAACATTTACCTTTCTGTGTTTCATGATGAAAGAAAAAATACTGAATTCAACCTCCTAAAGCTTTTGGCTTATTTAGAAGTAGGTTTTGTAATAATACATCACTTCTTTCCTCTATGTTCATATTTCATGAATGTCCTTAATTTTTCTAGGTCAGCTTCAGCCTTCCGATGAAGAAATACATTTCTTGTGGAAAAAAAGTTACTGATAGCTCATGATGCTTAAGGGTAAAAGTAGAAGTTAAAGTTCCACAGGCTCAAGTTTCACAAGGTTTCCATCCTTATGTTTCACCAACCACGACCATCTTCCGACTTCCAGTTTTTATCTGACACAGAGTGTAATTACTCTTTATCCTCCTTTCAGTTCTCTTGAAGGACAGCAGATGAGATCTTCGGCAAAAGATCTCACTGAGGCCAGTTATAATGTGACCTTGTAGTTTTGTGAGTCTTTTATCCTGTCATTAGAGCAAAACCACAAAATCCAAAATAAAATATACTGGCAGCACAAAAACTGGGCTATCGGAAACAAATTAAAAGTCAGACTTGCCACCTCTGAGTTTTGTTGCCTTTGGTTTTGTGGAACACCAAAATACAGGACATACACACCTAGTGCTAGGCTTGTTTTCAGCTATTGGTGCTTCTTCCACATGGAACAGTTGTCACACGAACCCTGCAGAGCTGTCCTTCCCAGCGAGGTCCTCTGGTGAGGAGAACTCCCCAAAGAGAAGGTTGGCTTCCCCAGCTACAAGTGACAAACCCCCAGCATGACCAGGAGGTGGAAAAAGATGGGAAGCACAGCCAGACGTGGTGCATCAGCAGGGCTTCTGAAGGAAACCTGGCTGTGTCCTGAAAAAATAAAAAAGAGAGTCAGCATGTAGCTAGTGGCTTGACAAGAAGTGTATTTCAACTTTGTGTGACATATTGTTTGTGAGAGACTGTAACATCATGTGGATTTTAGCTCATTTTCAAAATTCTCCTTTGTGTGTGTGTGCGTGTACCATCCAGAAAAAACACTCGCAAGGTATGGTGACAAATCATTTTTTTCTCCTTCATAGAACAGGCACATACACTCAGCAACAATGAACACAACTTCCTTTTCTGTATGACTGAGAATACCTTTTAAAAATCCTGATAGAACAACAACAAGAACTAAAAGCACGTATAACACATTATCATTCTACCTACTTAGGGCCTTGTGATTAAGAGTCCATAAATAACGGTAATAAGTATTAAAAAGTTTAGACCACAGATGCTTAGGTGGTAGCAGCACTGTGTGCCACTCTTGGTATGTGAGCCACGATGTGGACGCAGGGCACAGATTATCCTTGGCACAGATGGTGGCTGCGACCCGTGCTGGATGTAATACACCAGTAAACAAACAAACATTTTGAACCCCTGACTTCCTGTGGAGAGAAATTTTTCCTGTAAGTGTTTAGATCCAAGTCCTTCTCTGGGAAGATCAGGTTGTATATTGTTTTCTGTACCAATTCTTAAGCTGCTCCTGTTGCTATGGTAGCAGCTTTCACTACATTGCTGTAGTTAACTTATTGCTAGTAGGGGGGCTTCCTTCTCCTCTTCTTAGAAGTGGTATGTGGTATTAAAGCGTAAAGAGCAAGTAAACATCGGGTAGTCCTCAGTAACGCTTCGAAATAAATGAAGGATTGTAGCAAGTCTCCTGGCCTCTTGCGACCTCTTCCAGGCCTTGGCACTTGCGTTTTTCCCAGAAAAAAATTAAAACAAGATTCGATCGACCCAGGAGGAGTCTCGCAAGAAACCCAGGGTGACAGTAAAATTAGGCTATTTAAAATAATTAGCAAAACTAATAAATCCAGCAAATAAATAGAAATGAGGCAGAAGTGAAACAAATCAAAACTCCTTCTGTTTTATTTAAAAATAATAAATATCTGCTGATGTGGTTATGATGACTGCGAAGTCTGAGAACTATTTCTGCGTACTGTCTTTGTTCTCATCAGGTCATTTAACTCAGAAGTCCCTTCCAAAGTAACAACTAATACAAAACAGATTCTCTTCCTTTCTTAAGAAATTGCTGAAAATGAAAAAAATGGGAGTTGCAGATTTTTAAACAGTTGACAACAGGAAATATTTTTTCCTTCTTGCAAAAAATTATGTTTCAAAAATTAGACTTTTGTTCCTTCCTTCCTTCCTTCCTTCCCCAAAATCCAGCAGTACAAGAACCTTCAAGTGTGCAAAGGGTGTGATTTGGTTTGTTCTCCTATAGCAAAGCTGAAGCACTGCCCCTTGTTCCATTCAGGGTTTTTTTGTTTGTTTGTGGGTTTTGTTTGTGTTGGTTTAGGTTTTGTTTGTTTGTTTTTTCAATGAAAATAACTTCTCACCCTAAGAACTAGTGTACATTGAAGAAAAGTGAGAAAGTTTTCAGCTGAGTCAAACATACAATCACCTCCTTTAAATACAGCCTTCTTAACCTTTTGGTTTTGAGAAACTTCCACTGCTACTGCATTAAAAAGTTTGACTCCTGGTAATTTGTTATTTCTTGTGGAAGGTAAGAGCTAGAGATATTCTAGCTTCTGTTCTGTTTGCTTTTATAATGTTATAATGTGGTGCTGTTTCACTGAAGGCACACGATACCATCTTGAATTTAACTTCATGGTTTTTAAAGACCTTTAAGCCAGCTCGGGGAGCTGTCTTAGGTCTAAAAAGGATATTTCCTGTATTTTTTTCAAGCTGTTTATTGCTCATGAAGTACAGAGCTGATTTTTTTTCTGTGTGATCATGAGATAAAACACCGGAACATTTATCTTCCTTAGTTTCTATTTGAACTTATTGCTGCTTAATCTGGCTGTAACGTCATATTGCGACTGAACTTAATACGTTAACTGTAATGTAGTTATTGTTCTGTAATGGATTGTATCTTTCATCTACAGTGAGGAAAATACAACATGCAGCTATTGATTTTTATATGACAAAATGTTACAGGTTTGATACCAATTTAAGATTTTGTAGAGCTAATAAGAATAATTTGACTTACAAGCAGGATTTTTACGGGAGAATTTCCTGACGATGGCACGTCAGAGCTGGACAGCCCTTCTGTATTGCATTCCCTCCAGAAGTGTTTACAAATGACCCTAATGTAGTTACTTCTCCATCATTATTACACCTAGATGTTAGCATCTGCACTATACTTCAGACTTGCCTTTGGGTGAGATCTACTTTAATATTCCCAGAAAAGCTTATGTAGAGTCATTAATTGTGTATTTTTAGAACATTTGTTACTTTATTTACCCAAAAGGACCTTCCAAATCTCTTGATCTGGTAGTTCGTTCATACTAAGGTAATTTACAAAGGCCTGAACTCCGAGAACTGAATGGCTTCCGTGTTACTTGGTTTTTATTGGTTTTTATGATGCCGATTATGCTGAGTAGCTTTATGGACTAGTGACTGCTGGCACTTCAGTATTTTTCTTTCTATGATGTAAGTCTGTCTTAGTGTTGAAGATATTTTTCCCTGTTTGGGACAGCTAGGTTTTGCTAGACCTAGAGAGAACAAGCACCGTAAGTCCGTTGGACTTTCTCTATTCAGCACGTTTTACCAATCTTGCAAATTCAAATTGAAACACTGGGTAATCACTTAGACACTTAGCAGGTTAAGGGGTGTTGCCTTACCAGAAGGGGAAGGTGCCTCCTCAGTGCTAGATGGAGCTGGAAGAAAACACAATAACCAAAGTTATTTGTTTAAGCCTAGAACAGAAAAAGGTACTGATAATTGCTCTAAGGGTTAGTGTTCTGTTGTTTTTTTTTTTTTTTTTCTGAGAAAGAATACATTTGTCAAACAAAATGAAAATTTAAATATGATAGCAGAATTAAAGATGCTTTGCTGCTCCCAAAATTGAGATGATGAAAACATTTTGATTCTGCATTTTCAACTTTTTTTTTTTTCATTTTGAAATCTCCAGAACAGTTCAGTTTGAAGCTTTCTGGACAAAAGTATTTCATTTACATTTCAAAAATGTTTTTCTCTTGAGAATTACCTGCATTAAAACAAAGATATCAAAGTGTTTATATTACTAGAAAATAACTTTTTGATTATTTTAAGCTGAATAAAATGTGTGTGGTGTGACCATAATGAAAGTTTCCAGATGATTTATTCAAGCAAAACACCTTAAAAAATATTATTTGTTTGGTCTTGTATCCCCTTTTTTTTAATTTGCTTTTTTAGTTGGTCAGCCGTGCAAACCCAATGCCCCACCATTCTACTGGCCATGCCTGTAGGTAATTCAAACATGTTAGCTCAGCTGTTTGACATTATTCAAGCACGTGTTATGGTCTCACTCATTTTCCTGAGGAAGAAAACTAATAATTCTTGTTGCATGTGTCCAGCCTTGCCACCAGATCCAGATCTTCCAGCTGCCAGTGCAAAGGTAATTAGCAACTGCCTGTCTTTCATCTGAAAGGGTCTATGGCCTGAACTTTGGATCCAGTTGCCAGAGATGAAACAAATACTGCTTCACAGACCCAAATGCAAATAATGAAATAAAGTCTCCTGTTCCTCTGGGACGAGGCGAGTCTAGGACAATACAAACCCATAAATAACCAAATGCTTAAAAGCTGGGGAGACCTCATTGTTCATTAATGTCTTCTGCTACTTCTGTGGATATGCTGTGCTGAAGCTTAACAAAGACTTTTTATTTTTTCTTCTAATTTATTCTTCCAAGAAAAGCAAGGAACAGAGTGGAACTAAGTGAAGATTTGCTTTAAAAATTGAAGTAATCTCAGTTGATGGTCATGTACGGTTTGTCAACAAGAAATGCTGCCCTCAAGTCCCTCCCTCTGAATCAAAAATATCTTACCTGATACAGTGAGATTAATTTTAGATTTCTGCGTTTCGTTGGGATGGTCTCCAGTCTGTTTGTAAATGCAAGTGTATACAGCTGTGTCCTTTAACTGGACATCGGAGAGCTTTAAGGAAAAGTTGCCGTGCTTCATCTGGTCCAAAAAAAGACTAGTTCTGCCATGGTAACGTTCGTTCTGGTAACTCAGTGAATCCTGCCCATTGTGAAAAAAGTGCACTAAGACTGAGTCAACTGAGTCAACTGAGTCAATCTGCCAGTAGAGCATTGATTTAGAAAGGATCAGCTCTCCAGGAGAGGCAGTAGTGCACGGCAAAATGACAGTTTCTCCAACAAATGCATAGCACGTTGTGTCTGATTGACCTGGAATTAAAAAAAATAGACAACTTTCTCAGCGCTCAGCAGAGCCAGGGACACCAGGTTTCCTATAATATGGCTTCATTGTGTCATTCTTGCCTCTCTTCCTCCTCCTCCTCCTCCTCCTGTGTCCTCCTGCTCTCAGCCAGGCGGGAGGCAGCATGTGCCATGCCAGGGCTCAGGGCCCTGGGTGCTCAGTGCCCAGCCAGCTGTACAGTAGGACAGATGTTGCTGTGTGCAAGTTGCCTTCATTTTGTCAGTGTGGGTGCTGCTTGAGCTTGTCTCCTTAGCTGGTGATTTTTTTCCCAGCTTCCGGGGTTCCTAGTCTTTGAGACCAGGTGGCAGATTTGATTTCAATGAATTGGCCAGTTCACAAAGGGAGAAGGGGATGCAGGGAAGTGAAGACAGACAGACAGGATTAAGCAAGTTGAAGTTTGGCTGGAAAAAGGAGAAATGTGGAAAAGGTGTTATATCAGCAAGAGAAAAGTCCTGGATGAGTTTGGTCTCTCTGAACTCAGGTTCAGGTGAAGATGTTCTTTCTCCCTCTTCTGCTCATTAAGCAAATGCTTATTTCCCGTTACTTTGAATAGACCTACAAGTTTTGTTGATTTCAGGAATATCTTTCCTTCACCCACGTGCATCAGCATACATTGCAAACAGTCTCACTCCTAATGGCATCCTGTGGACAGGACCCATCCTATCAGAAAGCTCTTCCAGAGGTTCACATCTTCACCTGAACCTGAGCAACCTGGCCTAGTTGAAGATGTCTCTGCTCATTGCAGGGGGATTGGACTAGATGAGCTTTGAAGGTCCCTTCCAACCCAAACTGTTATCCCATGAACTCCCATCAGAGTGGTTCCTGATTTCTAAATAATGTGCTAGAGCCCCATCTCCCTTCTGCTGTGACATCTTGCAAAAGGTCTGACAAAACAAAGCCTTTTTCAGTAGGTCTTTCTAGGTGCACTCAGGGCTCTTGCCAGCCCATCACTGGATCTCTCATACTCTTTGGTGTATTTATTCTCCCAGTATGCCAGAGAGAAGGTCTGTCATTCCCATTTTAGGTAAATGACTTTTCCAAGGCCTTGGGGAGCCAGATACTTTGTATGGGTGACCTGGACATGCGGCAGAGATGTTGCCAACCAGTTCCAAGATGTGCAAGAAGCACGGTGCGGGTAGCCTGCTGGTGAACAGACAGACAGGCATGCAGGCCAGGAAGCCAGATGCATCTCACACACACTGTTAATTTAATAAATTTGATACTAATTATTTTTATGAATTTTTACAAGTTAGTTGAAAGTATACTGAAACTTGCATAAATGGGGGAATCTGACACTATCACGTAAGACAACTCTTACTGGATTGTGCTGTTATATTTTCTAGGGGAAGACTGAGGTATGGGAGAAGGTTTCTGTGCATTTCTAAAGCATAGAAAACTGGATATTTCCAGCACAGAATGTGGACTTGAATTAGCACTTTGACTAAACCTGTTTCATAAAATGATTTTATAAATAAAATGCAGATTAATTAATTTGGATGGAAAAGTTTCATCCCCAGCAGGGAGCAGAACAAAAGCGGCATTAGCTTGCAATTGAGCTAGGGAAAACAGCTAAAAATCACTGTGAAACAACTCATTCTGTTTTCATGGCCAAAGTTCTGTGAAGCATAAGGGGTAAGTAATCAGACTAAATATGGAAATAAATGGTTTTGGTTACAGTGTCGTCATTCCTGTGTTCTAGGTCTGCACCAGCTCTGTGCATATACTGGGCTAAAGACTGAAGAGAGTCCCAGTTCTCTCTTGAAGTTACTGGCATCCACCAGGGTTCTGCTTGTTACGTGCTCAGGCCTCTCTTTCTATATTTATCAGTGTCTCTTTTGAGGCTTGTTTGGAGTCACATTGTGTCCATCCAGACAGACACAAAAGCAGAAGGAAAAGTACAATTCAGAGAGCAAAATTGCAGTGCCAAGCAAGTGTCTTGATTTACAACTCTTTCACCCAATATCAGATTTCCTTACTTTTTCAGATTTTTCAGCTCATAATACCGGTCTACTTTTGTCCAGCAATGTGAACTTTTGCATGCATGTCCCCAGTGCTATTTCTAGTCATCAGTGGAACAAGACTCCTCTCACTGTGCTGAGAGCTCAACCGTTTTCACACTGTATCAGTTGCTGACCAATTTTTGCTTCTCAAGGGGATCCTGAATTACAGCAGTATCCAAACAAGTGTCTTACTTTTTTTATAATAAAGCTCAGTCTCCACTGCACTGTGCCCTTACTGCCACAGTATGTATGACCCTATACTCCCCAGTGAGGTTGCCTGAGCCCTGCAATTAGTGACATACCCAGACAGGGCCATTAGCTGTAGCTGGGACACCTAGAAAGGCCACCACCAGCTGGGGAAGGGCAGGGATGGGAAGGAGCAGCCTGAGACCCATCCCTGAGCTGTTTAGGCCAGGGAAGCCCAGTAAGGCTGTGCTCAGCAGAATCTCCCTGAAGCAAGGCCATGTCTAAAAGCAGATTGTAGTTATGGTAGCCATGGTTAGCTAGGCACAGTGGGGAGATGAGCATGCCTGAGGCTGGTGCAGGTGTTTGGGAAGCCCTGGAAGAATCATAGAATAATTTGGGTTGGAAGGGACCTTGAAAGCTCATCTAGTCCAACTCCCCTGCAATGAGCAGGGACATCTTCAACTAGATCAGGTTGCTGAGGTTCACGTGAAGATGTGAGCCTCCAGCAGAGATTTCTGGTGGGATGAGTCCTGTCCACAGGATGCCATTAGTAGTGGGAGTGTTTGCAATGTATGCTGTTGCACATGGGTGAAGGAAAGATAATCTTGAAATCAATAAAACTTGTAGTCCTATTCAGAATAATGGACAATAAGCATTTGCTTAAAGAGCAGAAGAGGGAGAAAGGGTGTTGATCCTACCTTCTGATTGTGGTCACTTCTAAATTTGATAGTGCTCTTCGGAGTGCACCTGTTTCCTTTTTGGCTTTTAATTCTTTTTCTGAAGATGGGGGACAGCAGTGCCCAGCATACTTGAGCCTAGCATAATAGTTCCTTACCTTCATAATCTGGTGTGTAAACCTTGTAACATTTGTGGTGACTCTACACACTCATGGTGTTCACCCCACCCTACTCTGGCTTCACGTGGTGAAACAAGGGCAGCAGGAAGCTAAAAAGCAGGCTTTCCTGCAGTCGCTTGGGACAAGAACAGGTGACTGAAATCTGTCTATAATGAGTTATTTAACAGAGCTAACAGCTGCATAAGAGCTTCTTAAGGCAGAAAGAAGAGACTTCTGGGTGGAAGTTAAATAAGTGCTGTTAGGAAAGCTAGTTTTCAGAAGAAGATGGAAGTCATACTGAAGGTTGGTGATGTTGCCTTAAGCTTCTTGCTGAGGCTATTGAGGTACCAAGAGGTGTGGAAGCAGAGGGCTGCCCAGCCAGCAGGCTGAAGCTGCTGCCGGGGTGTGTGAAGCAGGATGGGTGGTATTTGTCAGGTCTACCTGGTAAGCTTTGTGTGTGGAAGGTGCAGGTGCAAGGTTCTCTACCGTGGAAGAAATGTGTGTTGGAATGTAGCTTTCCCTTGCAGTTGTAAGACTCAAATATAAAGTGAGATGAGTTTATTTTGTGAGGTTTTGTGTGCGTTTTAAATGTTGCCCAAATGTTTGAGGTTGTTAAGGTGAAGTTGAGTGTGCTAATTTAACCAGTCTCTAAGATTTCTACAGTGAGAAAACACTGCTGCTTCAGTATCCAAAGTGTGGTGTAGAGAAGATTGCAAAAACTGGGCTTTTTTTGTTCTTCCCTCCTTTCCCCTCCTGAAGATGATCTAGGGTAATTATCTTTGTTAATTAATTATACATTGTTTGTACTGTAGGAATCTGGGATGTCAGTACGTGATCTAGAGTTTATGCCTTGTGGAAAATGGCTTGGAAGCGGAAAGCTCTTGAGTGCGTCTCTCAAGTTTGCTCTGGTGATAATCCGCTCAGTTCTGAGAGTAGATAAAGTAGTTTAATAGTGGAAGTAGTGGGTTAAGCAGAAAAACATTTCAGTGTTAGAAACAAGGCAACAGGGAATTTCTTGGGTTTCTGAGTACTTATGAGTTTAAACTCAAATGTGTTATCCTGACAAGGTAATGTTGCATGATCCCTTACAAGCTCACATCTTGCTTATGTACAAAAGTATTTTGGGGAGGGCAGTGGGCTGTTTGGAATCCCAGTTGCTTGCTCAGAAACACTGAATTGAGTTCCTTTACTTTAGGAAGAAAAGAGTCAAAGGGTGGTCACTCAGATGGCTCTGCATGCTTGCAGGTGCGCTCACACTACTTTAAGACATGTGAAAATTTTCCTTAAAAAATGTCAGTTGTGCTTCTAGAAGAGAGAGGAAGATTAGTTCTAGATAAAGTGTAACCTCCTGAACCACCACAGCACTTGGTAAAACTGAGGCACTTTTGGGCAAAGAGAGGAGTCTTGACCACATGCAGAGGTTTTAATATTGCTGCATTTAAGTGTCAGGTAAGGACATTACAGGGAGCTGCCCCTGGAGCTTGTATAAAAACTCCTTCACTGGCACGTATTAGTGTATCTTTTGCATAGGAAAGACTATGTCTAATCTATATGTAATGTCAGAAACTCAACTCTGTTAGAACTTTGCAAAGTATGTGCAAAGATTCAGGGAGAGACACTGCTGCTGGGCTCCAGTCCTTTCACTTGCCTGGTTATGTCTCTAGCAAGCGCAGCAACTTAATGTGTTTAAATACAAAAAGAGATGCAAGGCATTTGGGGGTTTGTAAGGAAGAGATTCCAAGTCATCCTTAGTATTATGGGAATAGTAGGGTATTTTTAAGGATGTGGGTGGAATAAACTTTATAGGTAGAGATTTGTGGGCCTGAAACACTTTAATCTTGAAACCACTTCTTTCAGATGCAGAGGTTTATCTCAATGTTATTATAGATACTTGCAAAATTTGGCCTGTGATGAAAGGCATTCAAAGCAAAGCACATATCTGTTCTGTTTCACTCCAAGATTACCAGTTTGCGGTTTGTGCATTCACATATAAACACTTCCACAAATTCCTAGATGAGTATTGTAGTATATTTACCTCTGGGTAGAGATGCAAACAGTAAGCAGGCAACCATCCAGAGAGGAGTCTCCCTAATAAAGTGAGAAAGACAAATGCTGAATGCTTTGTTAGAACACTAGAGCAGAGATCAAGGACCTTTTCTCTAGCATAATTTATGGTCTGTTTTGCAACTCCCTCATCTGCGAAGAGAATTTGGATACAGAGTTGGACAGGTTAGAATCCCTGTCTTGTTTGGGTGTGGATCATATCTCCTGCCTGTAGATCTGAGGTTTCTCAGTGGGTGTAATGCAATGGGGCTTCAGTTGCAAACACCAGACCCATACTTCCCCTTGCATTCTTGTGTGGACAAATTAATTGCATATACATAGCCATAGTTTGCTCTTGAGATTATTTTCTGTTGGTAATTAAACACAATTTGCTTGGCTCCTTAACTTCAACTGTTTTGCAGGACAAGAAAAGTGTAGCTTACCACTTCATTTTTGTGTCTTCCCAGCCCTCAGGAATCCCTCACTTGTGAGCTTCACCAGCTGCTCCAGCTGCTACTTCTGTCTCTGCAAGAGAGTGGAAGACTCTTAATTTTTGTTGCCATAAGCATTTCTCCAGAAGTGGATAGGTTGTTTACTAGTACTTGTTTTGCCGTGGTTCAGTCAGTTTTCTTTCATTCTGTGCATATAATAAAGTGTCTTATTATGTACACTCGCTGTATACACTCTCTGTATTATATACACAAGTGTGTATTTATGCTCTGAATATACACTTAAAATACACAGAGCACACTTATTTTCATGTGTAGGCTGGACATGAGTCACAAGCAGTGCACTGACGAACCCTGAGCTTTCAACCCAGTGAAGGGATTCTTGCTCTGTAGTCAGCTGAGATCAAAGAAGGTGTTGAAACGTAATGGGTATTATATTTATCAAGAGATGTAGACACCATACCTCAGAATGCCAAATATTTTCCCACCCAAGCTCCACATCTACTAACAAAATACAAACGCAGCTAATAAGCCTATAAGGAAAATGCTGCTTAGAAGAACTTTTTGAGGAGGCTGTTAAATCATGTACTTTTTCAAAGCTGGGGGGGGAAGGAACCGAGTTGGGGAGGAGGGAAGAATGTGGTATGTTGGGCTTCCTCTCCCTGTCCTCATTACTTCTTAAGCTACAAGGTGTTAAAATATGAGTGACTGTTCTTCACCAGTGTGCCCCAGAGATAATGCTGACAGTGGAAGTGGTGGTTTAGCCAAGGTCCTCTTCCCTTCCTGTTGAGGCAGCTCTGTCTGGGGAACATGCTGGTGGTGTTCTACTGCCCATTGCTTCTGGTGCAATGGTGCTTCCTGGGGTGAGCAAGGTCCAAGAGCTGTATTTCTGTGTTTCTTCTTTTCTCCTGTGGCCCAAGCCCTGGTTGTGCTTCATTTGACAGCCCTTCCTGATACTCAGTGCAAGCCATCTGCCATCTTAGGCTTCTTTGACATTAAAACCAGTGTGGCCAGTATGTTTTCGATGAACTCCTGTGGTTGCCTTCCTCCCCATTGTAATGGTTATTGTTTCAAGCAAGGGTGTAAATTTATGCTAAGTGAGCTTGTTCCATATTTCCTGCCTGTCTCTTGTAAATGAAACTGAGATGCTGATGGGGCCACTCTTGTTTGCCTGACTAGCTCTTCATGGTGCTCCATGGAGTTTATCCTCTCAGCTTTGTACAGATCTTCCACTCCACATAAGGCTTCTCTGCAAAAACATCAGGAGCAAATTCATCCTGTGGTCTGGCCTGGCACTGGGACAAGAACAAAGTGCATCTGGAGGGACTTAGGATCCACAGCAGCTTGCTGTGAGGCAGAAGAGAGGTGCAGGGCAGCCTGGTGGCTGGTGCTCTGCAGCTGGGCTCTCTAGTGGTATCATGCCCACTCCATCTGTAGGTGAAGGGTGTCCTTATGATGTCTTCCTATGCAGAAAGAACCAAAAATTTGGTAGGTGTGACCAGCTAACAAGACTGTGTAAAGGTACAATAATGGCAGACAGGAATGACCCAAAAGTTAGAGCTCCGAGAAGTAATGTCATTCTCTGAAGAGCTGGTTGTTTTCCAACAGTTTTGATACTGACTCAAGAAACACACAGAGGTGGTTGTTTCAGCCCAGCTGGCTTGTTTGCATCTCCGGCTTTGGCTGGTTTAATTCCAGAGAGTTCCTGTCAGGTTTCTGGTTCTCACAAATGCCTCTACAAGTCTTGGACTGGGTAGGGTGAAGTGTGATCACACCTGAAATACCAAATTGCATGTGAATGTTTGGCTCTTTCCATTCATGTACTTTTCTTACTTCTCTACTGAAGTCTAAGTTTGTGCATAAAGGAGGAGCGAAGTCTTTGTTTTAGGAAGCAATATCTAGCAGCAGGAATGCTTCAGACTGGTTTAGCTCTAGCACTTGACCCTCAATTTAGCTTAATCCAGTGTTGTTTAGCTGAAATATTTCTGGATTGAGTTGACTCTACTTGAAATAAAAATGTTTACACTGAGCCTCTGGAAAGATTGTTCTTGGTGTGCTAAAGGGAAGATCTGTTCCTGGCTGGTGTAAGATGTTTCAGTCATCACATGGCTCAATATTTAAAAGAATTAGTTTCTATTTGATACTGCATATCTATATATGTTTTTTTATCTCTCCTCCTTTAAGTACTGGCTTAAATTAAATGGAGGTTTAGGAATTTAAATATTTTTCTTAAGTTTGAAATTTGATCCATTTACTACACATTTTAATCTGACACAGGAATTATTTAGGAGTTTTGTCAGAGGTTAAAACAATTAACTGAGTAAGGCTTTGCAGTGAAGAATCACTTCCTGAGGAATTAAACCACTAATTAATAACTCTTTAGCACGCTAATTTACCTGAAGTAACTAAGACATAAAGTATATGTTTAAAGCGTATAATTAAATTGTGAAACTCACAGCTTCTTGGCAACGTCTCTGTCATTCAACTTTTGTCTTGTGTGTGAGGCCATCTACTGAACATATTAGCTCAGCCTGCAATAAAATTAAATCAATCAAATGGGCAAATAACCAAACTGTTCCCAGGGCCTGTAGAATAGCAGGACTTTGTGTCCCAAAGTGAATTTATTCAAGTTGTCTCCTTCCAGTGCAGGGGGGTTGAGGGTGAGAAAAGGTTTAAATGCTACTGTTGAAGGCTTTATGCTCTTGGAGCACCCAAATGCTTCCTTCAAAATACGTTAAGAAAACAGTATTTTTGGTGAGTGCTCTGTTAACCATGGAAATAATAGTAGTGTGGTATATTAAAGACATTCCTTTGTGAACAGCCCTGCAGTCAGGACAGCTGGGACTGTAGGATGGAGGAAAATGCCTTGGACAGAGATGCTGTGCATGAGCCAGGGGACCATATTGTGTGCAGATGTGTTTGTTTGTGGTTGTGTCATTTTGGTTGTGGAGTGGGTGTGTGTTTGTTTTGTTTTCTGTCTCCCCTATTGCTTTAAACCTCGCTCTGAATTCTGTGGGCAGTTGTTTGGTCATCAGCGACAGTGTAACTGGAGTGTGACTAACCTGGGATTGTACATCAGGCAGCAGTTCTGGTGGCTGAGCAGCCAGGTTATGATACCAGAAAAACAATTGGTTTGAGCGGTCAGCTTGGCTTTGGCTTGTAGCCACAGTGCACCTGTGTACTGTCACTGCAAAGAATGATCGGTTTGGGATCTAGACCAGAAGAGACCCGTGAACCGAACATTCGGTGAAGGGTTGTGAGAGGCTGTTATGGGAAGATGAGTTGAAGTAAGGGGCTAGGCAGGGAGGGAGATGCTGAGCTGGAACCCTTTTGACATGGAGGATGTACCTCTGTGTAGTGACCACCAAATGTGACACTGATTTAAAAGCTCCTGTGAACTAAGTGGATGTGACAATTCACATATTACATTGAAGGGACTGATTTGTTTGCCAGTTCTTCCACCTCGTTTGCCAGCCTCTGGTACTGGCTGAGTAACACGTGTAATGCAGCCGGGCACTGAATGAATGGTGATACAAGTTGGAACACCTACCAGCTCGAGAATTACACTGGTAATTCTCAAAGGATTAGCCAAAATCACGTAGCAGATGAATGAAGGCTGCTCCCAAGAAAGAAACTGCTGGTTTTCCCCCTGGCAAAGCTTTGTGACTTAGTCGTTGCTAGTTTCTTAAAGTGATTCTCCCCTGCCTTTGTATGTCTTTGGCTTTTGGAAACAGATTTATGTTAGCTGACTGTTGTTACTGATCCTTGTGGGAAGACGAGGGGACCTTTCCCTCTGACTTAGTGGAATCCTGAGAGCACCCTGAGCAGACACATGTCACCTTACTCTTCCTTATCCACATCAAGGCAATTGTCATTTCTTTAAATGCTTTCTTCTCACGTCACCACACAGTCCTTTTACCTTTAGGTTAAAGATAATAGCTAGTAGAAAACTAATGTGTGAGTTTGCAAGCAGAAATTACGGTCTGGCTTCTTAGAGAAAGTTTTTATGATGCAACACTCTGTACCGAAACTTGGTGATTGCTTCTGATCTTATCTGAAAGTGGCCCATAAACAAAATGATGCATCATCTAGAAACCTGTTCTATAATTAGTTCAAGGAAAGGTACTTAAGAGATGTCAGTGAGGAACATGCTGGCATGTATCCAAAAATGACAGTGGCTTTCTCTTTTAGGGTTTTAGCTTTTGAAATAAATGAACCTAATTAGAAAACAATCTTCTGGGGATTTGTGGGCAGTGTCAGGCAGTGTTTCTGTAGCTAACTGTTCTGTGATTCAGCCTCTTGGCATAAGGCAGCTGGAAGAAATGCCCTTTACCTCCTGGGGGAATGTCTGGAGCTTCAGGCTGCAAAATGTGCTGAGTCTTGGATTGGGATCTTTATCTTCAGGTGCACTGTAGCAACCTTCATGCGCTTTTGAGGGCAGCTGCTCTGATTTTCATGTTTGTTTTAGCACAGTTTATAGCTGTTTAAAACTGGCTGAACTTGTCCTTATCTGCTGTGCACTGGAGAGTTGTGTACTCTGTACATGCTCCCTCTCTTCCCTCTTTGTGCTTCAGTCACAGCACTTGAGCTGAGGAGGTGGCGTGGGGTGGGTGGGGTGCTGGCTTTGGGCTTGCTTTGATTCCCCATGCTGCTGGAATTTTCTGTTGCCTGTTCGAGGTTTATCGTGGGTAACAGTTGGGCTCTGGGCATTGAAAGTTTGTTATTAAAGGCATATCTAGTTGGGAAAGTTATTTCTTTCCAGGAATAAAGAATGAAAGAGCAATGGTACATGACTTGCTCACAGTGGAAAGCTGTACTCCATGCAGAGTACTGCAGTGAGAACTTGCACACCTTCCCCTGGGTTTGCATAAATAATTTTGGTAAGGAGGAATGTATCCATGCATGTAGAAATAAATGATGTGGGAGAAACAGAAGTTACAGGATTCAAACTCACACCTTCCCAAAGGTTTCAAAGAAAACAGCAAAACTCTGGATCTGTTTGGACAAACAGGGAGTTTATATGAGCTAGTACATTTGATAAACTGGAATGCTCAGGAAATTGGGCTTTATTCTTGATTTCAAAATAACCTTTCTAACATCTCTCAGACTAAACTGAAGTTGTTTGTGGCTTTGCAAAATGGGAAGGATTTTGGTGGCTTGGGGGACTGATGCTAAATATGGTATGTTTCATTTCAGGTTTCAGAAGGAAGCACATTTTTGGTACACAAGTGAGCGGAATTCAACACTGATCAAAATGATGCTCCAGTCTTGTGAGTATTTAGTGGTTTCGTGTCATGTTTGGTCTGAATTCTCAGGCAACCAAGATCCATGACATCTATATTTCCAGTTGTCATTTCTGAGGAATTTTGTATCTGTCATCTGCTTGAGTTCCTTGGGTGGTGGTCAATCCAGTGACTAGAAGGATGTCTGTACACAGGTCAGAGAGGGATGTTGTGTTATTGAGGTCTGGGTTAGGCAGTTTTGCTCGGCAACTGTCTAACTTGCAGTGGTGGGCTCTCATCCTGCTCTCTTAAAGCATGCTTTGTTCTCTGTGTAACATAATTTCTGTGCTAGTTTAATGATTGTTTTTCAAGAGAATGCTGCTGCTTTGTAGGATGGGAAAGCTTCTTGACTTGGGGAGTGATTTCTGCCCTTTAAATCCCTAGCAAGTGTTCTGAGTCCCACCTGTCCCTGTCCTGTGCACCACTAGGTCCTGGCTTTCTGAGTGCTGTAGATTTGATGTTGTCTGAGTGGAAGCTCAGGAAGCACAGCCCAAGGAGCATACGGTGTATCCCACCCTTTGCCTGGCCTTGTGGTTACTGGGTGAGACTTATTCCTTGTGACTAGTGGTGTGCGGTGGTCTCATGCCCTTTTATGAAACTTCTGAAGAGAAACCAAAAAGTAATTGTTCCTTTTTGTGATATCTTTCTGACAGCTCCCCCAGAAGTTGTTCTTTTTCTCAATTCCTTTTTATTCTTCTGAGAGTTTCCACTGCTCTTTATCTGCCAGTTCAAAAATTTTTTGTCTTTTGATGAAGAAATTACTCTCAAGAGTAAACAGCTGATATACAGGAGATTGCAGTTAATGAAAAAGGCACAGGGCTTAGTGTGTGCTGTTTTGCCTTCTAGAAGACTGCAGCCTTTAGTAAGTAGATCACAGGTGACAACTCAAAAAGAGGCCAGGGTTCCTTTAGCTGAATCAACATTGTAATTTTTTTTTTTTTCTGATTTCAGGCACATTTCCTGTCTGAATATGTGTTTCTATTAATCCCTGGTTGATGTTTTGTTTTATTGTTGTTTAACCCCTGAAGACAGAGGTAGATTAAAAGGTTAACACGGAAATAAGGACTTTAATTTTTTGGTTTTTTTCACTGTGGGCTTTTTCCTCTGGCATCTGCTCAAACTGAGCCTTAAATTAGTGTCATTACATGATTCTGCAGCACCCTACTCAACAACCAAACAACTCAGCTGATGCTTAGATTTTTGTCTTAGACACGGTTGAGTTAACTGATGTCAGCAAAAATATTTGTTGGATTAATATTACACTGATCAATACTAGTATTTCTGAAGTGGATAACCTGAAGCTATTTGTGAAAAATGAGACCTGGGTTTGAAGACAGAGATGATCCAGCTTGGATTACTAGTACAACTTTGGAGCTGAGACCTCAACATCTATGAAAGTGGCTCTCAGTGGGTGCCTACTTATAGCCGTAAGTTCTAAAGAGTTTAGTCAAGGTTTCAAGTTCTTGCTGGCCATAAGACGAGGAGAAACTTTTGTGGGCTGTGTTGGGGGAGGAGAGAAGATGAATGAAAAAGTTCTCTCTCCATTGTTCTTCCAGCTCTCTCAAGTACCTAATTTTTTTTGTCTTTAGCCAGTATGTGAAATGATATAGCACCTCATAAACCAGATATAGGCAAGAAGAACCAAAATAGATTGAAATATATGAGAAGTTCTTGCATATTATGGGTGGTGTTGTCAGGTGTTTCTCCTTGCTCTCCTATGTCTGTCTCATGGCCTTTCTCTCCCACTGTAGTTATGATCTGGTTTAAAAGGTTTTGTGCAATCTGGATTAGAGATTCCCTATGTGAAATCTTTCCCATTGAAGGACTGCATCATCAAATGCTGATGTTAAATCTATTACTTGTAGAAACATCCCTGTGCTGAAATATTTCCACATACATTAAGCTTCTGCAAAGAGTTTGCAGCTCCATCATTCAGCGTGCTAAGCTCCACAACTTGCATCCACACTGGAAATATCATGATTATTTGAATTCTTCCTTTGCCATTAAGCCCCAGCAGAAGGACAAGGACCCCCTAGTACATGCACAGTAATACATGTACAGAGCTGGCTCGGCCTTCTTGTAAAAGCAGGCTAAAGAGGGTATTGCCAGGAATCACAGAAAGGATGGAGTAGGGCTAGTGGCTGGCAAAGAGATGGGTGACATGGGGTGCTGCCTCCTGCTACCAAGGGGTGGGCACAGCAGGAGCAGCCACTGCCTCCTGCTTCCCAGCTTCAGCCAGCCACCAGCCCTCTGGTTCAGCAGGGATCTCGATGATTTAAGTGACACCACTTTTTGCCTGATCCTCAAGCGGGTCTTCTGTCCTGCAAAAGCTGCAGCAGGCATAGGGTCTGACCTCTGCTCTCTGCCTGGCACCTGGGGTATCTCAGCAGCCTTTAACTTCTTCTTCAGCGGCTTGCAGCTGATAAGGCTCTAAAAGCTCATGTATGTGATTTCTTTTAACTTTTTCTTCTGCCCTGTCTGTACAGTGTCTTGTCAGAGTACAGCTGAAGGGCCATAAAACTTGGGGAAGATGTAACTTGATAATAATTCAGTTACTGAACACAAAGAAAGAACAGTTTTGAGATAATGATATTGTAAAGCTCCAGTGCAGAAAAACCCCTCTTTTTAAACAGACAAACTGTCAGAATCTACTGTAATAATTTAATAAATATTTGTTGTGATGGCTTTAGTTGTGTCTTGCTCGATGTCTTACCCATTTTACAAGTGTGGTTTTTTTCTTCTTCAGTTGGTAGTTAACTTTCACACTCAGCCAGGATTATAAAACCCCCTGAGTAAATGTCATCAGTCCAAAGAAGGAAAGAAGAAAGCTCCCTCCCTTTGAACTTTCAAATTTGTATAGTGGATAAAGCCTGGTCACAAGGGAGAGGGAGAAAGGGAAATTCTGGGGGACTTTCCTAGGAAGCAGAAGGCTCAAGATACTACTTTGAGCTTGTGGGATAGTCAATAAAATGTCTTTATTACTTTGGGTCAATGCCTTGTCTAGGAGGAAGTATAACACTAATGCCAGAGAATTTCCATTCTCCAAAATTACTTTTCAGTTGAATACTGTGAGAGCAGGGAAAATCCTGGCTTGCAGATGTTTGTTTGTTTTGGTTTTTTTTGGCAACTGTTGCCAGCAACAGGCTCAGGACTACCAGTTGCTTTTCTGGATTGTGATTCCTTTCCCTTTTTATCTATTTTTAATTTGCATATTGTGGAAACAGCCTTTCTTGAAGACAAGGTGATGTTGTTAGTGATGCATATATGTAATTCCACTAAGAATCAATTTTTTCCTCTATCAGACCTATTACTAGACAATACACCTCTCTGACTTGTGACCCTACAGTTGGTTGGATTTGTATTTCCTGACAAGTGAGAAAAGGAAGAAAGTTTGAGGGATGAAGTTCAGAAAAATATTTATTATTGCCCTCCAGGAAGGTGTTAAGTATTCATCAAAGTGGCGAGCTTCACAGTTAAATGGGGCTAATTAGTAGCCAATGCTGTTGTTGTTGCTGTATTGTACATGGCAACACTGGGAATGGTGGGTCTGAAAATGGAAGCTTGGGTTGCCCGGGTGAGAGGAAGAAAAAGAAACCAAGGTTAACCAAGGCTTATGTAAGTTGTCTTGGCTCTTCTCCAGAGAATGATGTTAACTTGTGACTGAAGTGATCAAGCCCCATGCTGAACACCTCCCTGAGGGTTTGTACGCCTGGAAGACAAACTCTGTGGCAATGGCTCCTCTGAGCAAGAGGAACCAACTGAATCACATCCTGGGTTTTTCTACTAAGCTACAAAATGCAGTTTGAATGTGCTTATAAGCAACTCTTCCTCATGAAGTTTTTACAGATATGGAACAAGTCCTGGGGCCAATCAACAGAATTCATTTACTCCCTGCTGTCAGAGCTACTGAACTGAAAGGAGCTAGTCTGTGCCTGAGCTGGTCTCTCTAGAAGCATTACTCTGTCAAAGCAAAAGTGAAGGTGTCTGGGCTTTATTTGTGGTTTTTTTTTTAATTGTTACAAACAGACCTGCAGCTGCAGTTTGTGAGAACTTTTGAAAAGGAAGGAAGGATTTGTAGAACAACTTCCCCTTAGAGTAATTCACAGCACGCCACCAGTACCACCTGTGTCCTAACAAATATCTCTTTTCCTGCATGTTCTGATGGCACCTTTTCTTATGTAAGGAAGAACAGGTAACTGTAGTGAATGGAAATAACTAAGAGTTATTCCCTTCTCCAGGAGCCCATCTTAGCTTTCTCCACAGTTACCCACTGAAAAGCACAAAGTCCTCATGGAGTACTTGGTACTAGTAAAAATTAAGTCCTAGTGGTTCAAGGACTCTTGAACCAGTGACAAAAATAAGGCAGACACTTGCCAAATATTGCAGAATTAAATCTGCATCCCTCCTCCCAATGGAGTTGCCTTCCCAACCCCTGCTTTTTGAAAATGTTTACAAAGCTGAAGCCTACACAGTCTTTTAAACCTAGATGCTCTATTATCAGAACAGAAAGTTTCTAGTTGTATGGCTGGGTTACAAGCACAGGAATGTTAATGTCCAGTTAACTTCTGTCCAACAGACACAAGTAAGATCCTAAATAGGGGCCCTTAAAAGCACCTGTAAGCACTTCATGCTTGTTTTGCTAAGCTGTAAATAGTTGTTCTAATGAGATGTACGAATGGTGCAGAGCTAATGTGATGTACATATGATACACAACATAGAATTGTGTTCAGATGCCCAAGTTATTTTGCCCAGGTATTGGAGGACTCTAGACTATTGGCTTGATAGCTGAGGTAGATGTCTGAAGGACAAATCTGCCTTGTATGAAGAAAATAACTTGAACAATTAGTTTATGTAAGTAGGATCATAAGCACTTCCTGCAGACCCTCTACTCTGGAATGTTTCTCAATCTTCTTAAAGCTTTCAGATTTTTTCATTAATGCTTGGTTCAGATCTAGTTCAGCTAAATCATTCTACAATCTGAAGTGCCCATCTCTCAAGGATTGTAAGCATGATCAGGTCTTGCCTTGTTCTTGTTGCACCAGCAATAGCATTGCATTTTTTTATCCCTGTCTGTAATCATGACCACACAGGGAGGTGCTGGATTCATTACAAAATTGCAGGCTTGGGGTCTGGAAGCAAATAAAGCAACTAGTTTTCTTCAAAGCACTCCAAAAGATCACTTGTGTTTGCTTCCTATAGGTGTGTTTCTGTTCAGAACTGTGGCACAAGAAAGAAGTGGCATCTTCTTCCTTGCTGTTTTCTGACAGCAGTACCCTATTCTTCCTACAGCCCTTTGTGTGTACAATTAATTTTCACGCTTTGCCTGGTCTCTCTTTTAGGTGTGTGTGGGGAACCTATTACAAGTTGTTCCATAATTGTTAACTGTACACGTGTCTTAGTGTGGGAGGTGTGTGTATGTGTTTTCCTTTTTCTGTGGTGGTTCAGTGTCCCAGCTTTCATGTTGAAAAATGCAGGACTTCAACATGGTTTCTTGTGAATGACTTCTAGGTGAGGACTGCTCTTGGTTAAAGCACTGCTCTTGTAGACTTGGAAGATGACTCTCAGCTCTATTTGGGGTGTGTTTGTGGGGTATTTTTGTTAGTTTTTAAAAATCCAAACACAACTCCTCCAATTCCTTCTCTCCCCCTTTCTCCAGTGGACTACTTTGTAGTAGAAGTGTCTGTTCCCAGAAGAAAGCAGAGGAACAGTGTAAGGTGGAAGACCCAATTTTGTATACTCTCACATTTCCTACTGCAATGTTTTTTGTGACTTAATTTTCCTATTGCAAATCAGCACCAGCCACCTTGCAAGCCCTCATCTTCACAGGGCACAACTGATCTCTTCTTTCTCCCCCCCTGCTTTTTCTCCTTTAATATTCTGCTCCATAAGGTATCTGGCTCCTGACTTATGCACTAACATGTTTTGTACAGATAGTGGATTAGACTTTATTCACTTCTCAACAGTGATTCTGACAGCTCTACCACAGCTGAGATAGTGAGAAAACAAGCTGAAGTTTTTGGACCCAAACTCTTCTGGATCCAGTTTCTGTTTTGAAGCAATAACTTCCAGTGTGCTTGGGGCAGTAATGTTGCCTTGGACAAGTTTGGAGCTGTTAGAGGCAAAAAGCAGAAACCACTGTCCCAAACCTAGGAAAATTGTGAGAAACCACTTCTCAACTGTTAGGCTAGACCACATAGTTTCTCTTCTCTCCTGTAGCACAGAGGTGACTATAGTGCTAGTGGTGGTGCAATTTAGCCGTGCAATGTAGTGATGGAGTTGAGGCAATGCAACAAGACAAAGAACTCCAAGACTACACGAGATATAGCTAAGGATGACCTGGGCTAGTGTGCAGTGGCACCCCAGTGCTAGGAAAGGCCTCAGGTATCTTTAGGAGGTAAAAAACTTGTACATTTAGCTTATTTACCCCTCACACCTCTGATTCTTAAAGTTAGCAAATACTAACTGCTATTCTGACTTGGGCAATGTTTGGGTTCCTGCTCTGGCTTTTCTCCTAATTAGCTAATGTAGGCAGTAAGAGTTTACTTTGTGCAAGGCTACATGAATTGTGGATGCTGTGGGAAGCAATGTAAGCCTGGCCGGTATTTGAGATACCCATGCTATCCCTCAGTAGTTTTTCCTGTTGTAACTGCTGGAGATGAAGAACTAGGTTGGACTTGTATCATCCAGTGGGGTACTTCTTATTAGGGCAAGAGCTGCAGAGTCTAATTCTCATATTTGTCTTAAACACAAGGAAAGAAATAACCAGGACAGAAAGACTAGGAAGTCCAACTGATGTTACTACAACAGCAATACAGGTGAAAATACGAAGGATGCTTGAAGAACAGAAAGTTAACAGCAGTCAAGCTGGAAGTGCTTTGCCTTGGATGTTGTATTCCATAGTAGAAAGACTGTGTCAAGGGAAGACAAACTGTTGTTCCATAACCGCTGGAAGAAAACTGCACAAAAGTATGTGAAATAGGCAAATAAATTCTGGAATGGATTATCAGTCTCTTGCTGTTAACGCTTTTGGTCTTTAACACAAATTCTCTGGACTCTTACAGGAACTGACTTTACAAAGCTGTCTTGGTTTTGTTTTTTGCCTTGAACAGTGCTAACAATTTTTTTTTTTTTCTTACTTTGGAAAGGCTTGTCAAAGTGCTGCAAGGGATATTGGAGAGAAGAGGCAGGAATTAGGTGATTTGCTTGATCACACAAGCCTTACTTAAGAAACCAGGTTATGAACTGTTAATTGCATCTTCATACAATTGACTGATAGTGATCTTTCTGGATTGTGAGAGATCAGAAAAGAGAAGCCAGTCTTTAACCTTAACAAATAAACCTGACAATACAATATGGAAATTGATTACAGCTTCCAAGAACTATGTGGGGGATACAAGTCTGGATCAACTTCATACAACTCTGTTGTAAAGGCGACTTGCTGGGTAGGTAAGGCAGGCTATGCCTAGACTAGTACAGCAGTATATAAATAGCTATAATCTCTTTTCTGTAATCGAAAGTCCACCAAACTTAACTTTCTCAGTGTCAGAAATGCTGAACATAACTTTGATATGTCTATGCTGGTTTAAGTGTGTTGGTAAGTAATGACTTAAAAGAGGAGCAGCTTGTGCTAAAACACAAGTTTTCATGTTGTGAAAGATCAGCCTGACTTCTGTGTGGTTCTGCACTTTCGGTGTAGGAAACCCCCTGTGAAAGTTTAGGTAAACTTAGTTTACAGTATATTTTCAACTGTCTCCGACCTGGAAGTTGAGGGTGTGAAAGGCACACCCCAAATAAGGTTTGCAAAATCAGCAGTGCATTGCACTGACCTACGGTTTGGTCTCTAGGCCTCACCTCTGCCACTGAGGAGGTAAGCTTTGTGAATGGATTAGATTTTCAGCCTCAGGAATCATAGGTGCAGTCAACATCTTTGCAATCAATAAACTAAAGCAAAATATTCTGAAGCTTTGTAGGTATTTAGTCCTGTACAGTGGGACTCTTCACTGAACACCTGGTTCTGTAAACAGCAGCTTCCTTCAAGGCACAGGAGGCAGCTGCCTAGGGCAGTGGTGTGCAAGGAGCAGCTAGAGACC
The DNA here is from genome assembly GCF_037038585.1 of Patagioenas fasciata. Classification (NCBI taxonomy): domain Eukaryota; kingdom Metazoa; phylum Chordata; class Aves; order Columbiformes; family Columbidae; genus Patagioenas; species Patagioenas fasciata. The sequence goes on from NC_092520.1 coordinate 97,768,911, forward strand.
CTAAGGTGGAAGGATTGATAGCTGCTGTTTGAGGGAAGTGTGCAGAGTATAGAAGTAGGGCTATGTCTGACTAGGTTCCCTGGCACCTTGTATTAATAGTGTGCTGTGCATGTTCTGTTGGGATTTCTGGGTTGTCCAGTCTTGTATGTCTCAAAGTACTTAGAAGTGTTGTCAAACCCTCCCCTTAAAACACAATATAATTGAATACACAACTGTTACCACTAGAGTAAACAACTGATTTTTCTGCTTTGCCATCAGATTCTAGGGAAGTAGACACTTCTGGGGAGATGTCTAACAAAGCTGTAGCCAGAAGGATTTTTGTCACTGTAATATGCCACTTGCTTTTAGACTTGACAGATGTAGCAATTAAGCAAGTCTTCCTATTGCTGCTGGAAAGAGACGTGCTCCCCGGGCCACCCTTGTTTCCCACAGCTATGCATCCTGAATCCGCATCCTCTCTTGCCACTAACACTTCATGAAAACCCACCTTTTGGAGTGGCCCAAACCTAAGTTCCAAGTATTTGTGGTAATGTGTGACAAGACTTGAGGCCTCAGAAATGACTAAGTTTGGAGTCAAAACTGTACAGAAACTTTGATTTTTTTGGGAAGATAAGATTCCTCCTGCCATTTATATTTGTTTGCTAGTAAAAGGAGCTGATGCATTCAATGAGAACTTAGGTTGATTGGCGTTTCACGGGAACGTGGAGATTACCTGCTGCTTACCCAAACTGCATTCTGTAATTTCAGTTGGGGAACTGGGGAGAAGAATATTTAACGGGACTTGCTGTGCAACCTGCTGCGTACCTAACTTCCACTGGAAATGGGATGTGATGTCCTCGGATAGAAAAGTACAAAGTACTAATTGATTAGATATGGCGTTGTATGTAGTTTACTGGCAACTGCCAAACATCTTGAGGACTCATTATAATGCAGGCAAACAAAATATTTCATTTGGGTCTCTAGAGTGCTATCAAATGGCATTAAACATTACAGCTGATCTTTTTGTAGACACAAAAGTCTGTTACTTGTGAGAATGTGTAATGGAACAAGCTCTTTTTTCTCTCCCCTTGCTGACACGTTTGTGGAGAGTTAACTAGCAATTGTTAGGTGTGATCGATATTGTGCTTTAACTGATAACTGCTGAACGAACCTTATGGGTTGAACACAAGGGATAAATAATTTGTAGAAAGCACTCAAGCTACGTAAACTTTAAACGGTCTGGTTTTGAAGCACTTCCTCTGAGCAATCATGGTAACATCTAGAAGTTAATGTGTTGATGTCATGCCTGCAGTTCAAAGTCCTTGCATCCCTGTCTTACTACCAGACAGGACTTGGAGACCCTCATTTGTTATGTATCTTAAAATGTCTCAGGTTTTGAGGACCTCAAAGCTGACCTTGGCACTTCTAGGGCTACTATTTAGGGGACTGAACAGGAGTGATACATGTTGGTGTTTTAGAATCCTTCATTTAAGCTATAAACAGTTATTTGGGAGATGAATTTGAGGTGGCAGCTGGAGAAGGACAGTGAACTTCTTAGAGCAGCTCCGAAGTGGAACACTGAGGTTTTAGGGGCTGAATGAACCCTATTTCTAAGCTGTCATTCAGGAGAAGGAAAACATCTGATGATTAACTTCTCAGCCTTGCAGTCCTCCAGGCTCAGGAGCCACATAAGATTAAATTCTTGCTCTAGCCTAAACAGGGTAAGTCATGGGGTGGCCCTAATGTACACCTTGTCAGTAGTGAGCTGATGGTGCCCTTAGCCATGACTTGTGTTACCTCAGCTGTGCCCTATTGTTTACAGCTGTTCCACCCCAAAATCTCCTGTATCATGGGCTACAAATGCAATGAGTGTTGGAGCTGAAGTAGTGCTTTTACACCCCCCTGGAGAATGACCCTTGATACAAGGACTATTTCTGTGTAGAAACTTGTTTGTGCCTCACTCAACACAGAAGAAAAAAAAAAAAAAAGAGAAAATGGGAACCAAGACAATAAACCTGAATTTTATTCAAGGCTATACTAAATTAAATCCCTCTCTCCCTTCTTCTGAGGAAACAGATTTGTAGTTGGGTTGAGGGAGGGACACACTGCCAACCATATCAAGCCAGCGGAGTTGCCCTGACTTACATCAGCTTGTGCATGTCACTTTGCATCTAAATCAAGATGTTCAACCTCAGCTGTGAAAAATGTATTCATAACATACCTGTAAATTAGTATAGTGACTTCATACCATGACTGCCATGAAACTTGCAGCTATAGTGAAGTAGTCAAAGGGTGAAATTAATTGTGTGGCGCGTAATCTTTCAGGACAGAAGTTTCCTGTGAGGAAATTCAAAGATCCCCCAGCCAGACCTGTCATAGAACTCGGCTAGCTATTTAATTAGGTATTTTGCTTTTGGTTTGAATATACTAAGGCTTCATCCAGGCTGTAATGCAGCCACATCCTGGTGCTGTAAAGGAGTCTGTGCTCAGCAAGGCACTGCTGTTCTCCCTGGCCTTAGCATACTTGAATGGTGGGGTCAAGAGCTGTTTATGGAGTTAGCTTTCCCTAGACGATACTTATTGAGCGGATGACAATGCTCTAGTATAAATGAATACACTGTTCTGCTTGGTTCTTCCATAGGGAATGAAGAAATGGGAGAGGAGGTAATTTAAAACAAGTGTTATGGTATAGGGACTTACATGAGTCTTAGTCACAGATGAAACGCTGACCCCCAACTCTATCTTGGCACAATTATCTCCTAGCCTGTCTTGCAGAGGAAATCTTGCCAAGCATGCTGGTTTGACTGAAATAAAGTTAATTTTCCATGGAGTTAAAACATTTTGTCCTCTGTAGCTAGCACAGTCCTTCATTTTGTATTTAATATAAGAAAAATGAGAACTCCACTTCAGAGAAAAGGAATGTTAATGTTTTTCTTCCAGTAGCTTTCTAGAGTTTGGGATTGGTATGAAAGCAATGTAGAACTTGTGATGTCTTTGTCAGGGAAACCAAGGACTTTTTCAGCCGTCCCACCTGCAGGTGCAAATTGATATGAGGGGGCCACAGGCATGGCAGCACCTTGATTGATCAATGAAATATTGCCTACCATTAGTGTCATGCTTGGTACATAATTGGAGTTGGCTTTTCTAGTTAGTCAGTTCCATTTGGGGTTTCCAGGTTGTTAGTTCACCGAGTTCTGTTCCACTGGGAGTTTGGTTTTTAGTTCAGCTTTTTGCCATTTTGCAGTTTTTGCAGTTGGCTTTTGGGCCTTTCTGCCTTTTGCTTTTTTACGCTCTCCCTGGGATTGGGTGTTTAGGACCAGGGTGTTCTCTTTTCTGGGACTGGCTGTTCAGCGTGGCTGGAGTTTTGTGAGGGATTGCACTGAGTCTCACTTATTTTATGTATTATTGTTATTTTGTTGTCTTATGAAATGGTTCTTACCTCAACTTGAGTTTTCTCCCTTTGCTTTTGGTTCTCTCACCTACTTGCGGGAGTGGGAGGAAAGTGAGGGGCCATCAAAATCTTGATTGCTAGCTGGGGTTAAACCATGACACCAGGGAAAGCTTTTATCCTTTCCCCACCCTCCCCCCGCTTGCCCCACTTCCTTCCTTCTCTTCCAGTAGAGGACTTGGAAAATACAAGAAATGCAGCACAGCACAGGTACCCCAGGAAGCTCTCATTCCTATCCTCTCAATTGCATGTTATTGCAGTCTGTCTTGTTAGGAGAGATTCTTTCCTCATCTCAAACAAACAAACAAACAAAAAAATAACTTGTAAAAGAATATAAATTTTGCTATAGGAGACAGCAGATTTCTAAGTTCTAGTCTATATATCCTGCACAAAAGGACTTCAAATTCCTACAGGGTCATGCTCTGCTTTCAAAAAAAAAATCTCTTGGAAGTATAACTCCAATGCAATTGCTGCAGAATGTGCAGGTGTCTGAGCCAGCTTTTAAGGTGCTGCTGTGCATTTTGCTAATAGATGAGCAGTGTGCAGCAGCATGGAAATTGGAGTAGGCAGAAATTACTGCGTGGTGAGCTTGTGTCAAATGCTGTGCTGCCTCAGGCAGCAGGCTACAGCACTGCTAAATAGCTGTAATTCTGCCAGCTGCATGGAAAACTTGGCTTGCAGTCTGACTAGACAGAAGCATTGCTATGGGTGATTGGGTGAGGAGTGTGTGGGAGTGAATTAACCAAGGAATGGCCCTTGCTGAATATGTGGCAGAGCTGGAAAAGTGGTGACTCTCCCTGTCGCCATATTCTCGTGCCTCTTGAGACTCTTGGATTTCACAAATGCTTCTGGGCATCTTCTTCTCCCCTGCACCCATCCGTTCTTAGGAAGTCCTAAATGTGTATTTCTGGTGGGTGGACAAAGAGGAATATGACTATCAGGCAGATTCCTTCACTATAGCTATTCAAGAGATATGTACTTCTCTGGATAGTAAAGTGCATTTGGGTAAGAGGAAATTGTTCCCTTTCAAGAGGTAAGAGTTCCTGATAACTACAAGAGATAGAAACTGCAACATCACTGTGTTTTGGATGCAGCTTGGTGGTGTTTGCATTATCTGTTTGCAGTAATGGGGGGAAAAAAACCCCCAAACAATGCCAGCTCCTCCAAAGCTGAGTAGTGAGAACATGCTGCGTCTGCAGATGGTCAATTTGCATGCATGCAAGAATGTAGAAGGCAAAGTTCAGTAACTCTCTGCAGACACCATAAATCTACTTAAAAAGAACATCCAAGTTCAAGCTGGGCTGCCTCGCCAAGGGAAATGTAGGGAGTTCTGGATGCTCTTCCCTTTTCTGATGTCAAAATAAAATAATCCTCTTTTCAGAAATGATGGCAAGGATCCGCTTGGCTCTAGCTCCAATAGCTCCCTAACTGAGGTGACTGCTGATATTGCTCTGGCAAGGCTACTGAAAAAGGAAGCTAAAAGCAAGTGTACTTTTACAGAAAACTTATGGTTCAGAAATAAAGCACATGGCCAAGTAGAACACAAGGAAACTAAGATATTGGAAAATTACATCTGGGAAGCCAGAGGTGAAGAGATTATACTTCAAATGCACTTAATATAGAAATATATTTGGACTCCACAACTAACTTTATTCATAAACTGAGGCAAAAAAAGCCAAGCAAATAGCAGTCTCCTTCAGCTTGTTAGATCTAGTCTTTCCAGCATCATTGCAGTGAAATTGTAAGCAAAATAGAATATAGAAAACTACACAACAATATATGCAAAAGGAGGTGTGAGAGGAAAATACCTGCGTACAAAACTAAGTTGTAGAAATAATTTTAACAATTAAAAAAAACCTAGTGTTGTATGATCAAATAATTTGCCTGTATTTTCCATCCTCCTTGCTCTCTATTAAAATTCTACTCTTCAACTACATCAAGTAATAGCTGAATTACACCACTCAACCAGCACTCTTTGTTTACAGAAGAAAAGCAGATTCAGAGTGAAACTTGGTAAACTGCAGTAACTGAAACTAAAAATACTTGAATCCTTGCAAATGACACTAAGTCTTGTAGTTTCATTCACTGTGGGTGCTCTCTTTCAGGATGATACCGAGTGTTATTACTGTTATGATGCCTTAATGCCTGCTTTGCTCAGGGTGGGTTGAATAATTCTGCTTTCCAGGGATATATTGCTATACGGATGCTATAGTTGTAGGCTTTGGTGTTAGCTTTTGATGCCTTTATAGATCTGTGAAAAGGGCATTTTACTTATCTCGAACTCTTGCTTACACATGGTCTTGTCTGCTAACTAAGCAAGTATCTCACTGAAAGGGCATATTGTATAATAGAATGGTTTGGTTTGGAAGGGACCTTCAGAAGTCATCTAGTCCAACCCCCCTGCCATGAGCAGGGACATCTTCAACTAGATCAGGTTGCTCAGAGCCCCATCCAGCCTGGCCTTGAATGTCTCCAGGGATGGGGCATCTTCCACCTCTCTGGACAACCTGAACCAGTGTTTCATTATTCTCATTGTAAAAACTTCCTTGACATGTCCTAGTGCTGGAATGAGTTCAGAGGAGGGCAATGAAGCTGCTGAGGGGTCTGGAACACAAGTTTGAGGAGCGGCTGAGGGAACGAGGCCTGTTCAGCCTGGAGAAAAGGAGGCTGAAGGAGACCTCCTCACTCTCTACAACTGCCTGAAAGGAGGTTGTAGCATGGAGGGTATTGGTCTCTTCTCCCAAGTAGCAAGTGATAGGATGAGAACAAATGGCTTCAAGTTGTACCAGGGGAGGTTCAGATGGGTTATCAGGAAAACTTTCTTCTCAGAAGGGGTTGTCAGGCATTTGAACAGGCTGCCCAGTGAAGTGGTGGAGTCACCATCCCTGGAGGTGTTGAGCATTTAGACAAGGTTCTTAGGGACATGGTTTAGTGCCAAAGGTAGGTTAATGGTTGGACTTGATTATCTTGAGGGTATCTTCTAACCAAAATTATTCTATGATTCATGTCTAGCCTGAATCTCCCCTTTTTTAGTTTAAAACCATTGCCTCTTGTCCTATTGCATCAGGCCCTGCTAGAAAGTCTGTACCCATCTTTCTTATAGGCCCCTTTGAAGTACTGAAAGGTCTCAATAAGGTGTTCCTGTAGCCGCCTTCTCCAGGCTGAACAACCCCAGCTCTCTCAGCCCGTCCTCACAGGAGAGGTGTTTTAGCCCTCTGATCAAGCCATCTTCACTTATACTAAGAATAAAGGGTCTAGAGGATGCTGTAAGCCAAATCATATACAGGCAATATTTGATGGAGTTTATGCACAAAGCTTAGCAAGGCAGGAGGCTGATAACGTGGGCTCAAGGCCTTCCCTCCCACATGTACCTGCATCGAGGTGGACTCTCTGAGACAGTGGTTGAACTGAAGTGGCATCTGTTGCCAAAGGTGCTGTTATGTTGTAACTAGAAAAGCTGCGGTGGGTTGAGCTGTTCTGGTGTGCACCAGGGAATTTTTTTCCTGTGGTTGCTTTAAAAGCAAAACCAAAAAGTGGTAACCCACAGATGGAGAATTATAAGAGAAGTGTAGCTACAAAACAGTTGGCTCTGCAATGTTTGGAAATTTAACTGAACTTGGAGTGCGCTCACATCCCTTCTAAGAATTTGCATAATTTGACATGTACAAACTCAAAGCAAGTCTTTCATACTTCGGAATTCTCTAGCTTGGAGTCCTTTAGCTAGCTGTGTATTTATTGTTATAAAACTGTTTGTGTTGGAGAAGCAGAGTTGTTCTGAGCAATCTGTATTCCTAGGGGCTGACAGGCATATGGAGACCTCAGCAGTTCAGGACTTGTATATATTATAATCTACTCTAGAAGGACTAGATTTTTCTCCAATTTGTATTTTTTTTCTTTTTTTAGCTTTCTTTACCCCTCCTCCCTTAATCAACAGGCATCTTGAAACAGAGGACTAAGGGAGATACACTTGCTTCATTCAGTCTCATTTGGCATGTCCCTGAAGACGCTATCCTAGTAATTGAGGGTGTTTTGTTTTGTTTTTTTTTTGCTGTTACAGATGACTTTACCAGCTAGCATAGGGAAGGACCTAGTAGTTGGAGCTTAGATAAAAGAAAATCCAGAGACAGTAGAGAGAAAAGCAGCTGAGAGAACAACCAAATCTGGAGTTAGCTACAGCCACAAGATGGAGATGTCTTTTAGTGATCCTGAAAGTGGCTGTAGTTTTATTTGTTCAGTACTCTATGTTGAGCAGGAAGCAAAACTTGGAGAAAAATACCCCAACAACAACAACAAAAAACCCCCACCAAAATAGCCCCACCATCACAACTAACCTTTCTTTTCTTTCTCTACCGGCAATAAATCCAATTGAAAACCCAAGCCCGTGTGAGTTCTGATGTCTCTTCTATACACCAGTGGTGGTGTGGATGCCTTGGCCGGGGCTGAGCAGCTGAGGGTGCCCATGTAGCCCTGTGTTGGGCCACCTGAGCTCCTCTCCCAGGCCAGGAGAAACAGAGCCCTGTGAGCTGGTGGGGCAATTAGTAACTCCCTATTAGCACAGAATATTCATGCTGGTGCAAAACTACATGGAGGCAGCGCCACTTCTCTAGACCCTGTTAGCACAGGCACCTCTGCACAACACCTTGCCGTGAGGTTAACATGTGCTTGAAGGTGCTGAGGTGCTGTTTTAAAGATATATCAGCAGAAATGAACTGAAATCAATGCTTGGAGCTTCTGAGGCTCGGGCTGCTTTGAAAAATCTGGCTGCACGTACATCTGCAATGTATATTATATCCACACGTCTCTGAAAATTGTCAGTGTTCAATGAGATGTTTGCATTTAGTACATATATGTATATTTAATGGACTATGGCAGAAAATTATCTTGTTGAGAGGATTTTTTTCCTCTCCTTGTTTCTCTCACCTGTTGAAACAAAGCTCTGTCCATTGACATGTGCCTGTAGTGTCCTGTCACCTGGACTGCCACTTTCTGTGTAAGTTCAGGAATGATCAACTTCCATAAGGAGTGGTTGACTCTATAGGCACCTTGTTTTAGGAGGGAAGGCTGTAACACATTTCAAAAAAGGAATGTAACTGGGGCTGTGAGAGACAGAAACCAGCTTGACTTTTTTTCAAAAGACTCTTAAACACTAATAATAGAAATACAGAATGGATTGGAAGGGACCCTTAAAGGTCATCTAGTCCATCTGCCCCCAGCATGGGCAGGGACACCTTCCACTAGATAAGGTTGTTCAAAGCCCCATCCAACTTGGCCTTAAACACTTCCCATGATGGGGCATCTACAATTTCTTTGGGCAACCTGCTCCAGTATCTCACCACCCTCAACATAAAGAATGTCTTTCTTATGTCCAATCTAAATCTACACTTTTTTAGTTTAAAATCATTGCCTCTTGTTGCTACAGGCCCTGGTAATAAGTCTCTTTCCATCTTTCTTATAAGCCCCCTTTAAGTATTGAGAAGCTGTGGCAAGGTCTTGTGAGAACCTCCTTTTCTGCAGGCTGAACAACCTCAACTCTCAGCTTTTCTTCAGAGGAGAGGTGTTCCATCCATCTGATCACTTTTGTGTCTCTCCTCTGGACCTGCTCCAACAGGTCCATGTTTGTAGTGCTCATCTTGGTAAACATTTCAGTAGCCTGGTCTGTATTACAAGATGAGGGCTTGGAGATGATTTCCTGCCACTTCCTCTCCCTTTCTAGAAGTATCTAATTAATTTCTCTAGAAGGAAAAATCTGTGCTGGTGTCTGCCTCTACATTGTCTACACTTATACTATCAAGTTAAACTCAAAGCAATAGCAAACTTCTTGATACCGTGAGAAATGAAATCTGTAGCTGCATGACTTCACTGCTCACTCAGGATTCAGTTTTAGCCAACTGGGGAGATATTTCTGTCAATTTAGTATTCAAAAAGAAAAAATTGTCTGTCATGAGCTGGCTTGTGAGGGGCCTGAGTTCCGACCTCACACAGAGGTAAGAGAAATTTGGCTTTGTGACATCAGTTGCTTTGTACTTTTCCAAGGTGTCTCTCCTCTCTCCCTGCATTACCTTGGTGGGTACAGTTCCTTCTGAAGAAGGGACAAGTTATCAAGAACAAAAAGATTTTAAAATGGAAAAGATGTTTTAAATGCCCTGCTGTAAGGACTGGTATGTTCATCAGTGGTTGTGGGGTTTTTTTATTTAATATAAACCTTGCATCAAAACTCAAAGGCAACAAGCTTGTCTAAAACCTTTTTGTGCAATGGTATCTTATTTTCTTTTCCAAAGCCCACAAACACTTCTACCAGAAACTATGGTGACTCACAACTTCAGCAAATCCTCCAATGCAGTTACTTGCCCACTTTCTTGGCTTTTTGGTCTTGCACTTGATTTCTTTACTAGCTGCAAACTGAGACCTCGGGTTTTATGCAGAACTGACTTTGTGACTGTGTGTGCTCCTCAGCACAGCGGGACTCCTCACTTGCCTTGCACTTGGTGTTTTAGCTGCCGTTACACACTGTCAGTCTGTAAACAGTGACCATTCAGAACTTGAAAAGTTATGCGGGGTTTCATTTTTGGTGTGACTATGCTGAATGTCTTGTTTGAGCCTTTTTTCTTACTCAGCTGATGCTTTGCGGCAGTGTGATAGTTTATTTTAGTCTAGATTCATTGTCTGAACTTCACTAAACTGGAACTCCCCGTTTGGTCACTTCTGTCAGTGCCAGTTTATTTTTTGGTTTTTCTTTAGTCAATAAGAAGCAGAAATAAAGGGAAAACTGTACTCTCTGAGGAAATTAGTTGGAGATGCCTTTTGTTGTACTCGCAGCCTCACTTTTCATTTTGCAGTCTAAGTGCATCTCAGCGGGGAGGCAGGAGGGGAGTGGAGTCACAGAGCTGAAACATTTTAACTGGGGAAACCCCTCAATCCCTATTTTTCACCTCCAGCAAGCTGCTACTTCTGACAATTTTTTTTTTTTTTTTTTAAAGGCAAACCAAACAACTAAACCAAACCCCAAATTGTTTCTTTTTCATTTTTTCCCATGTCCACCTCATCTGAAGCAATTGTAAAAATTGTTAAAGCTCTAACACAAAAATGCATAGTCAAGATACTGCGGCTCTAGCACTTTCTAGTACAATTTGATCTCTTACTTACCTATGCAGAATCCCCCAGTGTCCCGTCTGAACGTGCAGAGATTCAGATGTGCTGCTGCGAGGAGTCTCTCCCTTGAATGAGGAAGTGCTGGGGCAGGACAGGATGTGGAGCTGTGACTCAGATATTGAGAGCTGCGCCTCTTGACTAGTTGAGGAATAAAAGCAGTTCTTGACAATGTTAGCTACAGTGTGCTCAGCTGACGTAAGGACTTTCCAGCTACCATTTAACCAATAGGAAAAGCTCAGGAGTATTCAATAGTTCACCTTATATCTTTTGCTGAACTTCAGCTGCTTATGCTAATGCAGCGTTCTCATGTTGCAGTCTTTTCTAGGAGTGCTATCTATATTTTTTTCATACACAATGTAGATGTCCTTGTAAATAAACATTTATTTGCATCAATGTGCCACGTGAATATGTTCAGAATAAGGATTCTGGTAATGTTTTTGAAACAACTCTTTCCTCTTAGCTCAAGCAGGCACTTGAGACTTCGCTTGGTTTCTTCTATTAGGAAAATAAAATTACTAAAACCAAAATGAATAAAAAACCAAAATGAATAAAAAACCAAACCAACAAAAAAAAAAAGCAAAGATCACCACACCACACGTCTCTTTTTATGATCAGTTTTAAGTGACATTTATGTATTTAGTGTCCTATGCACCTGTACACAGAGGCTACCACTTGCAGTATCCAAGCGTGCACTTCCAAACTCTTCATTGTTGAAAAACCTTTTTTTTTTTTTTTTTTTTTTCTAATTCACTCTGCAATCAAACGCTGTTTCACTGGCTCTCTGCATTTCATGCACAGGTACTGAACAATGTTTAACCCTCATATTTTCAGCCAGCCATTGGAGAAGCTTTTTTCTTTCTCCTTGAGAGTGTTTTTGCTCGCATCTTACTGAGCTGTTGACTTGGATGTGGGTGCCTGGTGTGCTCTGCTATGTTATTTCATAAAGGAATTGAAGTTTTCTATAGGCATGTACTAGTGTGGCCATTGCTTCACTGAGATTTTCTTTTTTTGCACACAGTTGCATAATTGTACAATTCAGCACTTGCACATCAGAAATAGAAAAATATATTAGGTTGGTTCTGGTCAACTGTGGTCTTCAAACTACCAGTTTCTGGTAGTCTCTCTTGTATTGAATTGAATCCTTCTGACATCTCCCTTCATATATTTTTAAGTAGTATGTTTGTGTTGAGCAGTTGTTAGTGTTGAACTTTTCATTTCATAGACATGCCATAAAAGGCATCCCAGTTGATTTAAATACTTAGTATTCCAAACACTGTTCTCATTCATTTCAACCTCTTCTCTGCTTGCATGAAGCGGAGACCTAGCTATTTAATCATGCTGGATAAATTTAAGTATTGGTATGTAACACTAGTATACAAAAAAAAAAAAGGCTTAAACTTTAGAGTAAATCTGAATTTTTTGGTATTAAATCAGAAGTTAAATAATGGAAGAAACTCATCAGGGAATCCACAATTGTGGGGGACTATGGTGGGTCTGTGGATTCCCTGACAGAAACTCTCGGAAATAATGTTTAATTATGCTAGAAAACAACAAAAAACCCACCCTATACTCTAATTAATGGTTTGAGAAGTAACACTTCATAAATTAGTCAGCTTTGTGGTAGTATTTCAGCAATACACAGATTCCATTACCACATCATTTGAGTGAGAATTGCTCGTTCTCTCCTGTGACAGTGATGATCCAGAGCATTTCCTGAGGCATTTCACTTTTGGAAAGTTTTGAATGCCTGATGCAACTCAGATGAGTGTTAAGACAGCATACAGGAAAATACTTCTGACTTTGTACAAGTTACTATCTGTCTGGCACTGAAGCACTTACATGGAAGACTGCCAAGACTAAAATTCCTGATGAAGTACAAAATATCTATGGCCATATTAATGTCATGAGAAATACGTATTAGGTTTTTTCCATGTGCTATTCTGAAAGCTTATTTCTTGATGGGATACTACTCAGAGATCTTCTCTAACGTTAAAGCAGAAGTATTGTCCAAGTTAACACAACTGTTGGATTCTGACTCACAGATGCTATGTCCAACTCCAAGTAAAAGAAAATCCATTACCAGATTCGATTGAAGGTGTATCCGTAACGCTTCATATGCTAATTCCTCAGTGTTTCCAGTGATTTTTAAATAGCCTTTTTCAGTACATACCCTTTAAAGTATTATGTCACTAAAGTGTACTGACAGTGATTAAGTACCATCTAGCAAAAAAAACCCCACGAACATCAGAACAGAAAGGCTGTTGCACTTCTGCTTTGCCTAGGAATCCTCTGTGTCTTCCTTTCCATCCTTCTCTCCCCTTATTGCTATCATCTCATCTTGCAGGAGGAGGTAGTGGAGCTGGATTACTAATGGAGTCTCCCCAAGCTGCTTGGTGCACAAAAATACTGAATTCATAGACATGTGTCTTCTAATGATCTGAGGCTTATCTGTGATGAGTTCTCACCAGGATAAACATGCTAATTTGTACAGGCTGTGGGGCTGTGTTTGGGTTTGCTTCTTGTTTCCAAGCATACTGGTTGCTCATGTGACGGAAGTGAGGTACTGTGACTACTTGGTGTTCCACTGCACTACACTGAGCGTGGCTAAATAGGAAACAAAATGGGAACCTGGTGGTAGTGCAATACTGGTTTATGATTGTTTATTCTGACCTGACAAAGGCTTTTTTTTTTTTTTTTTTGCTAAAAGGAGATTGCTGTTGTTATGGCTATATAATTTGTTCATGTTCTCTCAAAATCCAGCCGTAACTTTCCCAGAATCACAGAGCAGTTGAGCTTAGAAGGGACTTCTGGAGGTAATCTAGCCCAAATCCTCTGATGAAGCAGGGCCAACTGCTTGATGTTCAGACAGAACCTCCTGTGTTTGTGCCCATTGCCTCTGATCCAGTCACTGGGCATCGCTGAGAAGAGCCTGACTCAGTCCTCCTTGCATCCTTCCTTCAGGTATTTGCATACATCAAGATCCCACCTGAGCCTTCTCCAGGCTGAACAGTCCCAGCTCTCTCAGCCTTTCCTCGCAGAAGAGATACTCCAGTCCCTTCACCATCTTAGCGGCCCTTCATTGCACTCTCTTCAGTAGATTCACGTCCTTCTTGTTCTGGGGAGCCTAGAACCGGACACAGCATTCTAGGTGTGGCGTCACTAGTGCTGAGGAGAGGGGAAGAATCACCTCCCTCTACCTGCTGCCAGTACTTTGCCTAACACAGTCAAGGATACCATTAGCCCTTTGACACAAGGGCACATTGCTGGCTCATGTTCATCTTGTTGCCCACCAGGACCCCCAGGATCTTTTCTGCAAAGCTATTTTCCAGCTGAGTGACCACCAGAATGTACCGGATGCATGGGGCTGTTCCTCCCCAGGTGCAGGACTTTGCACTTCTCCTTGTTCAATTTCATGAGGTTGCTGCCAGCTCATTTTTCTATCCTGTTGAGGTTCCTCTGGATGACAGAATTACTCTCTCTTATTACTGTATTAGCCACACCTCCCCATTTTGTGTCATGAGGAAACCTGCTGAAGGTTCACTATGTCACATCATCTAGATCATTACTGGAGGTCTTGAACAGGACTGGACCCATTATAGATCCCTGAGATATGCTGCAAGTTACAGGCTTACAACTAGACTTTGTTCTACTGACCATGTGCTGGGCCAGGCTGTTCAGCTAGTTTTCAATCTGCCTCACTGACTGCTCATCCAACCCCTAATTTATCAGCTTGTCTATTAGGGTCTTACAGGAGACTGTGTCATAAGTCTGGGTAGACAGTGTCCACTGCTCTCCCCTCATCTACTCAGCCAGTCATTTAATCATGGAAGTTTATCAAGTTAGTTAAGCGTGACTTTCCTCTTGGTGAATCCATGCTGACTATTCCTAATGACTTCCTTGTCCTTCATGTGCCTGGAAATATTTTTCCAGGATCAGCTGCTCCATTGATTTTCCAGGGATCAAGGTGAGGCTGACCAGCCTGTAGTTTCCTGGGTCCTCTTTCCTGGCCTTCTTGAAGACCAGAGTAATATGTTTCCTCTTCCAGTTCTCTGGCACTTCTCCCACTTGCCATGATCATTCAAAGACAATAGAGAGTGGACTTGCAATGACACCCATGAACTCTCTTAGTATGCATGGGTGCATCCCATCAGGGCCCCTGGATTTATGTATGTCTGGTTTACTTAAGTAGTCCCTGAACTGATCCTCTTCCACCTAGGGTATGTTGTCCTTGCTCTAGACTTTACCTCTGGTCTCTGAAACACGGGATTCTTGAAGGCTGATCTTGCTAGTAAAGACAGAGGCAAAAAAAGCCATTCAGTATCTCAACTTTCTCCATGTCCTGTGGTAACCAGGTTCCCCGTTTCCTTCCCTAGGCTTTCTGTTGTCTCCTACATATATGAAAAAGCTTTTCTCATTGTCTCTAACATCCCTGACTGGATTCATCTCCAGGTGGCCGTTGGCTTTCTTAACCATGTTTCTGCATGGTTGGACAGTGTCTCTATTCTTTCCAGGTTGCCCACCCTCTGTATGCTTCCTTTAAGTGTAGTTTTATCAGGAGCATCTTGTTCATCCATGCAGGCCTAGTGGTGTTTTTCCTGACTTTCTACTCATTGAAGTGGACCAAACCAGAACATGAATATGTTGAAACAAGCTACCAGGATAACATAAAGTCCTTGAGCTGATTTATGTGCTAAAGACCATTGCCTAATGCTTTGTTGGTTTTCAGTCTATGTGGCTGCTCACTTCAGTGTTTGGAAATGTTCATATGATCCGTAGCTTTTTCATGCTGCTTTTAGGTTGTATAAATGTGCTTGCTTTTTTTTTTCTTTCCTTCCTCTCCATTTGCTGTATCCTGAATACTTACTAAAAGGCTTCCAACAGAAGCAAAATACACTACACTTTTCCACAGAATACAGTAATCTACTTTAGAAGCTTTCCTAGATTTGTTATAGAACACAGTTGACTGCACATTTGCTAATTCAAATACGTTGAACTGAATGCTTTCCAAGGTCAGAACTAGACTGTTTTCACCACATGCAGGAAAGGGAAGGTATATATAGTTAAATCTTCAGTCTCTGGAATATAAACTTGGATTTCATGAAGTACTGCTGTAGACTGGACAAGGGACATGTGTAATTTCTTTCAGTGCTATATTACCATGTTGTAACCTTGCAGTGCCTCTCTAAGTTGTAGTTTTCCATCTTCTTATGTTCATAGAGTGGCTTCTGACCTTGCTGGCAGAGGACTCAAAAAAAAAATAAGTGGGTCATATGTTTTTGACTTTTATGCATCAGTAATCATTTATGCTGATGATCTTACCTGGTATTATCAATAAACTTGAGGGTTTTTTCTTCCTGCCACTCCCTTTTTGTTATCAGATGAACCAAATAATACAGTCTTAATCATGCTCCCTTCAGAAGGAAATGCAAACTCCGCTTCACTTGTCATTCTGAGCAGAAGACAGCTTGTTGTTTGGGTGGGTTTTTTTTTTTTGGTGAGTAGGGCAGTATAGACCAGCACTAGCTGTAGCTTGCCATGCTCATCTTCTTTATCCACTTCATTTTGCTAGATCTTATTCCTCCTTCAGTCCAGGTGGAACAAAAAGACTATTACATCAGGCTGGTGAGCACTTGAGATCTGTCTACTTTAACTGCCATTTTGCGTTTGGCTGTACACTGAGCCTTTCCAGCCTGCAAGAGCCATTCCTAGTTGTGACTGTTTTCACTTGTTTCTACTGGTTTGAGGTAACACAATCCATTAGTGTTAAGTGGCTAGGACTCTTACCCTAGAATGAGGGCAAATACAGAGATATGGAGTAATGAGTGCACATGCTGGCTTTCAAACAATTTGAGCAACTACTGAGGTACTTTCAGGGTGCAACTAGAGTAGCAAAAATAGAAGAAGAATATTCATTTGCAAATGAAGAGGAAACAGCCAGCAGTGTTGTTGTCCATGATCAGAATATTCTTTTAAGTTCTGGCAAAAGGAGATACTTGGCAAGAAATATGCGTCATGGCTGAGGCCTAATGATCTGAATGTGCAGGCAGAAACAGGAACAAAAATTCAGCTTGACTGTGAGAAAGGAATGAGCTTGAAGCTGATTTTTTTTTTTTGCTACTTTCGTCAGTTTGATCCCTTAAGTGATAAAGCTTCCAAGCTGATGAATTAGCTACTTGTTCCTCTCTGAAGTAACTCTTCCCCTTTTTTTCAGAATACCCTGAAGTCTGTGGCTCTGAGTGCTCAGGATCTCAGACCCTCAGTAGAGAGGATTCAGGTTTTTTTTCTGCAAATGTGTCCATGACTGTATTTGCTACAAGGCTTCTGCACTTTCCTAGGGAATTACAGCCAGCACTGGGAGGCACTGAAAGCATAAGTTGCTCCATGCATCTCCTGCATTTCTCTCAGCATAAGTGAGATATAGAATAGACTGCTTCAGCTGGAAGGGATCTACAGTGACCACCTAGTCCAACCGCCTACTTCAGGGCTGACCAAAAGTCAAAGCATGCTACTAAGGGCATTGTCTAAGTGCCTCTTAAACACTGACAGGCCTGGGGCATTGACCACCTCTCTAGGGAGCCTATTCCAGTGTTTGACCACCCTCTCAGTAAACAAGTACTTCTTAATGTCCAGTCTGAAACTCCTGTAGAATCACAGAATTTCTCTGGTTGGAAGGGACCCATAAGGATCATCAAGTCCAATTCCCTGCTTCTCACAGGGCTGCCTAAAACTAAACCATATGACTAAAGAGTATTGCCCAGACACTCCTTGAACTCTGACAGGCTTGGTGCCCTGACCACTTCCCAGGGGAGCCTGTTCCCTGACGCAGCTTTGAACTGTCTGTTCCCATGTGTCCTGTCACAGGATAGCAAGAAGAAGAGATCAGCCCCTCTCTCTCCACTTCCATTCCTCAGGAATCTGTAGGAAGCAGCGAGGTTGCCCCTCAGCCTCCTTTTCTCAAAATTAGAAAAAATGACGTGGGCTGGTCTGTGTGGTTAGCTGAGCGGGGCAGGGGCTGAATAGGCTGAGCAAGGATGCCTATTCTTGCCATAGCAAGCGGTTGGTGCTTAGCAGATCCCTGTGATCAGCAAATTGGCATCATGGTCTTGACTCGCACCCCACCTGTATATTGACCTTCCCAGCTTTCCTGGTGCTGCTTTCCCCTCACCCTCTGCAGCTGTCTGGGCAATTCAGTGGAAAAGCGTTTTGTTGCATTTAATCTCTTTATGCCCAACTCTGACACATCTCAAAAGGTGCAAGTGTGATTGTGTATTTCTGAGTCACTCTTTCTTTTCTTTGTTTTCTTCTCTCCTATTACAGCCACTGTTATGCTGTCCTGTCCTGTGCTGGCCAAAACAGGGCTCACAAGACCGCTTAGGGTGGAAGACTGAACTGGTGGTGGGCAGTCTAGTCTTATGCATGGTGCTGGCTCTGGTCTGTCTAGAAATGCATGGGGAGCACCCTACCTTCTGACATGCATTTTGAATTTCAACCATCTTGTTTGCAGTGAAAATAAAGTATTTAGGCATGTAACTGGGTTCCTCTCTGGTCCCACTAACTGTATAAGCCAAGTGCTGAATGCCCACTCTGTGCCCTCCATCAAGGAAGAGACATACATACTTGGGAGGTTCAGCATAGTCCCTTTCTTGTCTGCAATCCTTCAGAAGTGCAACTGGTCAGAGTATTGCTAATTATAGTAGCAGTTCTTTCATTTAGGCATGGTGGTGAAACCATGAAATCTAATAGCAAAAAAGGCTCTAAAACCTGGTTTGTGCAACACTCAGTATGCTGTATGGTACCTTCTGCAAGTTTTGCCAAGTGTAACACATACATTTCTAAACACAAGCAATGTAAAAGCTGTACTGAAGAATGCAACCCTCCCATGAATAACACACTTCCAGACCTTGTTTTTGAGTCTATAAAGTGTATGAGCTCAGTTTGCCACTCCCTATGACGGAAGAGGAGTTGCCTGGGGCATTGCTACTGTTCAGGTTTTGGACTGCTTTCCAGGAAGACTGTCACATCTGCTTTCTCCTAACTTCGTTTTCTGCCCTACCAGATGATCTAAGTCTATGTACCAACCTTAAGACCTGGCTGCCCTCTCTGTCTTGCACAACTGCTGACAGCTGCAGTGGCTTGAGTGTTCTCTGAGCCTTGCTTCTCTTGTGCAAGGCAAGGCTAAATGAATCACAATGCTTTTCTTAAGGCAAGCAAACCTTTTCTTCTTTTGATTCCTTTAACAAACAGGTTCACACCTTCTCTAAAGGAGAGCTGACTTCGAGGTTTGACTGAATTGTTAGCATGTGTTGAGACAAAACGTCCTGGTTTATCTCCATCCCCAGTGCAGCTCCTGCTTTCTCAGTGGCCATGACCATGCTGGCAACATCATCTCCTCTGCAGGGTGCTCCGGTCCTGGGGCAAAGGAACACCCACTTCTGTTCTTAAGGAAATGTGAGCTTTGCCAAGTATAGCACTGTGATTCCAGCCATTTTTTTTTTTTTTTTCCAGAGGGCTTTTTGTTTCCAAAAGGTTGTATTCTGTAAATACTAGTAGCAATTGAAGTGCCCATTTTGCAGGTGTGATTTGTAGTCTTTTACCCTGACTTATAAGAAACTGGTATAACAGCAGAAAAATTGTTTAGTTTGGCAACAGCCAATATGCTGTGGGTGTTCAAAGGCTCTTATACCCTGATACTTTTCTGCAGCTGTGACTATGAAAGCAGATGAGCAGAGATTTTTGTGATTGGAGAAGCATGTAGCAGGAAGTCTCCAGCTCTCCCTTTGGCCTTCACCTAGAAACAAAGTATCGATTTTTTTCTGAATTTCATGACAGGAAGCACAATTTTTCCTAGTGTCAAAGTTCAGGCAGACTCTAATAAAACTGCCCGTGCAAATAAGTTGCTGGTGATCTGCTAACCTACAAGGAACAGCATCTCAAGATAGTGAAACAAGTATGTGTTGTCTTAGTGGTAAACCGTGACACTAGCTTTGACATGTTGGGGTGTGGGGGACATAGGATACAAACATTTCCTCCCTGAAAAGTAAACAGTCTGAATGAAAGCAGTGATGTTGTGATTGTGTTTGCACTTGATCTGTGGCAGTCCTGCCACTCAAACAAGGAACAGGTGTTTATTGCAGGATGCACATGCTTTCTCACTAATCTCCTTGCAAAATCTGCCGTTGCACTTTATCTCAAATACACTTCAGTATGCTGCTCCGTTGTGCCTACCTCTGTGCAATTACACTGACTGCTTCCATGGAGTTTCTAGTGTGCAGAGTTATGTTATACAATTATTTATATCCAGGTCCAACAAGCAAGTTTGCAAAAGCAAACTTCCTACCTGGCTTCTGTCTACATGCAGGAGTTCAGTGGTTTCCTCCTAGCTGTCTGGAGCAGCATTGCCTAGAGACTAAGCCAAAACAACACTCCTTTCCTTTCCTGCTCTCCAACCCCACCCCAAAGGCCTCTGAAAAGTGTACAGGTGGGGGTACGCCTCTGTGCCTGGCATCCTACATGGCTGCAGGGTGCTCAGGCCTGATCACCTGTGACCTTGGGGACATTCAAATCAGCTTTAATGAAAATAATGATTCTTACCCATTAAGGTATTTGACACTTGGAATACTGACTACTGTTTCCCAAGACCTGAAGGCTCACCGATGAAGTAAATGCAGCCACAGAAATTGATTGATTCCTTTTGCCAAGTTTTCTGTTTCTGAGGAACTGTTTGTTTGACTTTGTTTAGAAATAATTTTCCATCCAGATATGCTGTGATGCAATAGGGATTGCTCAAAAGTGAATCGAAGACACATTGTGTGAAGTCTGTCAGCAGTTGCTACATTGCCAAAAATGCTAATGAAAGGCACTGGCTTAGTCTGTGAATGCCTGGTAAATTTCTGTGGTTGATAATTCTAGCCAGCCAAAGCACATGTTTGTTAATAGGAGCTCATCTTGAGGGCTAGGTTGTTTTGTTTTGTTTTTTTTAATAAAGAAAATAAATAAAAATTTCCCACGCAGAGCTTGATCTCCAGAGGACTGATGAAGTGTTAGTGAGCTGCAGTAGATTAAAAGACTTTCCCTCCCCTCCTTTTTTTTTTTTTTTTCCTGCTCTTGGTTGGAAGAAAACTATTCTGTGAGAAATACCTTGACAGGCAGTTGTCTCCCTTAGGGTAGCCATGAAAATTCAACTTTAAGTAGATAAACAAAATAACCTGTAAGTTAAACAGAACAGCTGTGTAGGTGGGTGGTGGTGTCTTATTTTGGTGGGTTTTGTGTGTATTTGTTTGTTTGTTTTAAATCCCTTTGCTTTTTCCTGCTCAAAGGTAGTTATTCCTCAGAGCTGAGCTGTGCCCTGGCATGCCAGGACTCCTGATGGGGTGCCCACCTGCTGAGCAGAGACATGCCACGGTGGCTCACCCTGGCTGGGGATTGATGGGGAGTCACCTGCCTCCACAGCCACTTCCTCTGCTTCTCCAGCCCTTCAGTTTCTGGGCATGCTTCTTACAGGAGCTGGTGTCAGCAGCCCGCTGCCTGCCTCACCCTGTGCAGAAACAGTCAATGAATTTCCCTGGAAAGGACAGTCGTTATCTGGCCAGCCCCATTGCCTGGTTCAGCAGATCAGGAAGCAGGACAGAGCTGTTTTTTTCTTATGATTCTGATAACCAAAATCAGTAATATATCTCAAATAGGAGAGCAACTCCTTGTGCCGGATATAGAAATATGAGTACGCATACAGAAGGCCAAAGAAAGGGCTTTAGAAGATCGGGACATCTGGTAATTTGCTGTCACAGAGTTTAATATCTTAATATTAATATATTAAGATATTAAGATCTTAATAGCTTATCAAACTGATCTGAGCTGGCTAATAAGTTTTCCAACAAGGTGATAAAAATACTTTGTGTTTACCTTGCATTATAAAAGCAGCTACAGTGCTTTGGTAATAGTTCAGACATTTTACACCTTTATGCCTTGACCTTTTTAGTTACCATGACTGCAGTAGCGATGTATTTGCAAAGTTATATAAAATAATAATGGCAAATCTGACTGATAGAGATATGAATTTAGAGGAATAGACTTGCCACTCTAGTCCAGTGTGATGCTGTGGAAAATAAGTTTTTGCAAGCAAACCTGATTGTGTTTCAAAATTACACAGCCTCATAAGAGGGATGATGTGTGACAGCATAGATCTCTTGGTGGAATAAATTGAGAACGAAATGTTAGCACTCGCTCTCTGTCCACATTGTGGCTGCACTAGTGTTATTTCTTACTGACACATTCTTAAGTTTTCCAGTCTCAACTGAAAGATATTTTATCACCTTTTTCTTCTTTCCAGTTTTCTTAAGGGCAGACCTTTTACATGCAACAGATATGAAAGTGTAGTCTGGCAGCTTATATGCAATCCTACTCAAAAATATCAGATGGCTTCTTTTGACTTATGGCATCCACTGGGGTGGATGCTGCAAAGAACTAGACTTTCCAGACCAACAAGTTGAAGGAGAGAAGGTCTCTGCGTGCTACAGGGGTGAGTTCAAGCACCAAGTCAGCTACAGCCTTGTGTGACCCTGAGCATGAGTTCTGTGTCTGAGTTTTCCAATTACAAAATGGCCCCAAGCAGCACCTCTTGAAATCACAGGAAAACAAATTAGGGTTTTATTGCTAAACCACTGGGACCTATTTTGGGCAAGCTGGAAGGTCAGCCTAAGACTCTGTTAATATAAGAGCAGCTATCTCTACACCGCGATTTTCTGTGAAGATAAAAATGGGAGACAGGTTCTTTCCTAACAAAATACTTGAGTTTGTGATTAATGGTAAGGTCATGAGTAGTTTCCAAGGACCTTGGTTTTGCAGTGTTGGGAATTGGTTTGGATACACTACTTAGGCTTACTAGCGGTGCTTGTAACATGTAAAGTGTTGGAAAGCATTTTTCTTGTATTGGAAGGTAATTGTACACATTGACTTGTTGTCACATAAATGTGTCTTGAAAGATGAAAGATACAGGCTGTAATTCCCTGGGCTGCCATATGCACAGGAGATCATCCCAAGGAGCATATGGGGTACCTTTTATTATGTTCACATGGGGTCCAGTTTATCATGACTTCATCCTGTATCACCCAATGAACGCGGTGAAGGTCCTAATGCCACATCACACGTTGAGAGGAAGATTCCCAAGAGCCTAACTAACTTCTATGGTCTGTGTGCAGGTCCTCTCCCTGTGGAGTTGGGCTATACTAAACTGTTCTTTAGAGCAGTTTCTCTTGCCCTGGAAAAGAGGAAGGTTAGAGATATTATCCTCTGGGGTAATGTGAACTTTGGTGCATATTTGCTACAAATTTGAAAAGGATTCACTTCGCAATTTAGAGAAGCAACTAATAAAGTTTATTTGACACAGAACAAGGGGCTATTGAGAAAAGTGTTTGGAGTCAGGGTCGTTGAAGTGGAAAACGGAATGCATTTTTGAGCAAAAGAGCTATTTCAGTTCTCACAGGTGAAAAGATTTGAATATTGAATTTGACTACAGGACGGATGGATTCAGACCACTAAGTAGCAACACATAGTCTCTCTCGGGGCTTTCCATCTGTGGTTTACCAGCTGTGCCACAACGAAAGCCTTTCGCTTTTCTGTGAAAGTGTGTCTGTTTCTTAGAGTCTTCCCACAAAGCTGCATCAAGCGGTGCTTTCCTGTGCATGTGTTTAAGTTCCCTGGGACATGAAGTTCATGTGAGCTGCTATCTTTAACAAAGGGAAACAGAAGGATGCCGGTGTCAAAGTGTAACACCAACCTAGGAGATTGCAATGGCCTAGTTTCAGTTCTGGAAGTGGGAGGGTATGTTATACCTTCGCTCTGTTAGGGGTTGTAAAGTTGGGTGTGAAAATGATGTATCAGCCTGTGCTTAGTGCTGTGTTCAGGTTGCTGCCTGGCTTTCACTGAGTTTGTTCGGGGTATTTTCTTGTATGAGCCAGACTAGAGGAAAATTTGTCAAGTGTCTGTGTTGCATTTCTTTCTCCTCATCTGAGGGCTTTGGAGAAGACCACTCTTATGCCCTGAGAGATATAGCTGAAAAATATAACTGCCACTTTGGTTGTGAACAATAGTTTGGAGTGGACTTTTCTTTATGTGCTGATAGATTCAGTCAAACATTCAGAAGAACAAATGGATTTTATTGGAAATATAAACATGGTACATGGTGACAAAAGCTCTGTTACTACGAAATTCCAAAGTCCTTCGAATGGTAACAACTGTCAGCTAGGATTTACTTGCCTCCAAAAATAGCTGGAAACCTAAACCAACTTGAAAGGAGGGATTTTGCAAGACCAGGCTGTCGCATTTAGGTGTATTTTCTATGTACTGTGAAGTAGCCCAGAGGTAAGAAAACCCAACTAGTCTAAATTAGCTTAATATATTGCAAAGTAACTGCTAAGTCGCTTCTTAAATCTCTAAACCATTACAGCTTCTTGCAGTTGCAGAATATAAAAGTAGAAAACATTTTAGAAAAGGTTTCTGTCAGTTACAGCAGCACCAAAGAGGCTGCACAAAACAACTTCATGTGATGATGAGGAAACGTCTGCAGGACTCCTTGCTAAACCCCTAGGAAACAGTTACATTTCATATCTGCGCAGATGTTGTTCACAGTTTTAAGGTGTTTGCAAGCCTGCATGCTTTCTTCAGGCAAGTTCCCCTTATGGTTCCCTGAAGACTAGATATGGACTCAGAAAACCTAACATCTAGATTAATTGACATGAGAGAAGACAAGGAAAGGCTGATATTTAAAGTAACTTGTGGCACCTCGGTAATCTTAGCCCACAAATACTGTGAGCTAAATGCCCTACCTAGTTGTAGATTGGAAGGCAACAGAGGCCAAATGTGAAATCAATAAATAAAACACAGTATTTTTCACAGATGTTCAAGATTAGCAAATACACAATATACTTTTTCACATTAATAGATACAACGCCTTTAAAAAACCACACTTAAAAAAAACCCCAAAAAACAAAAACTTTCCCTATCCTGTTCAAATAGGTAAGTAGGCTTAGATTATATCAAGTGAGAGCTAAACTGCCCCTTCTCTTACATGCCATGGAGGCTGAGCCAGTGCAGCCCTCCCATGAGACACTGGCGCAGTGATGGTGGCACAACTACCCAGCTTGCAGCTTCCTTGGGAGTGTCGCTTCAGCAAAAGTTACCTTCTGTTGTCAAAAGGCTCCGGATTCCGTGTGATGGGAGAACAGGTCATTAAAATTTATGTTCACTTGGCTGGGATTTGAAAGCTGTTCTTGATAAGAAAAACGAATGTCCCATCTCACAGTAGACACTAGAGTGCCGTCCCCCCTGCAGGGTTTGGATAAACAAGGCTGTGACTTATTCACAAAAACGGTAGAATTTTGGTCTAGCAAATGGTGTAGAAAAAGACAAGTATTTCCAGGGCTTAGTTTAAAATCATAAGCTTCACCCTTCTGTGACAAGATGAGGAAAAATATATCACCTAGGCAAGCAAGCTACTATACATACCTCCTCCAAGACCTCATCCCATCAGCAAAATTTCCTGCTTCACTATTTTCAACCAGTTGCTTTTCACTGACTCAGGGCTGAACTAGGGAGGCATGAGCACTGGCACAAGGGAATTGCAGTTCTTGGCTTTCTGGACATTAATGGACAACATAGTGGCATAGTCTCTTTTTTTTTTTTTTTTTTTTTTTTTTTTTGGCGGGGGGAAGGTGTTGGAGGTTCAGTTCAAAAATTTCAGCTACAATCCTCCCTGGAAGCCATAGGGGAGTGCTTAACAACGACCAGCTGAAACAAGCAGAGCTGAACTACAGTTTTTGTTCCTGGTAACCCAACATTACTACAGGAGAGACCACTATTTTTAATTGGTCATATTTCCACAGCCTGTTCTCTCATGCAATATGTACCGGCTTCTGTGAAAAGTGGAATTCCCCTTTTCAGTGAAATACTTGTTAAAAACCAAAATGTTGATATCAAGTGCAGTTAAAGAATGCATGTTCCCTCATGTTACCATATTCAGTGCTTAACCCTGTTATGTTACAGCAGTTTCTGTTTTTGGAGGACTGGGTCAAAATGTTCTCCCTAGTACACAACAACATGCCATTGGTGAAACCAGACAATGAAAAGATGTACTGGAGACAGAGAAAGGTGGAAAAGGTCACAAATCTCACTTTGCAGAGAGTCCTTCAGTTTTCTTTTTTTTTAGCTGCCATTCTTTACATTTGGTAGTCATTGCCAGGGTAAGGAGAAGCAGCAAGAAATTCCCATTCTCCTGAAAGGCAGTCCCTTCTGCTAGTAACGAAGTCCTTGAAGGTGATGACAAGACACTGGACACTCACCAGCTTTCAGCGCTCCAGCACAGAGTGCCTAAGTCCCAGGCTTATTGCTTTCCCCTTATTGCTCAGCACCCTGGCAGACTATTGCAGAGGACTGTCCAAACTGGTGACACAACCGTTGTGTGGACACAGCCAGTGCTTGGAACAGAAATCCAGCAGATTTTGCTGTCTCTTGTGTTGGAGAAGCTTTTTGTTTTGCCATCTCTCTCAGTGCACACTGCAGAAATCTGTCACTTGTATTACAAGCAATGCTGCTGCTGAGTTAGGGGGTGACACTTCTCTTGACACATCTCTAGCTGCCCAAATTGTTGGCAGACTTTCCATTTAGATGGGTGCTGTAAAAACAAAACAACTTGTTTTTAGAAAATAATAGAAAAAGGTCCCCCAGAAAGAATCATATCCTGGAATTGTTCTTCCTAAGCAACCAGTGGAACAAGCTGTAAAGCTATGGAAAAGATGTATTCATGCTGGTAGAATCAGCCAGGATGATGCCTTGCCTCTGCCTTGATAACCGAGATGCTAGGGGCCCTCTGCCTTTGTGCCACATACTGGAAGGACCTCTCTTCGTGCAAATGCACAAAGTCCTCCCCTGTTAACATCCCCTTCCCTTGTGAAGGGATGACAGTATTGCCTTTGGTTCATTTCAAGCTACTTCGGAGAACAAGATGCGCAAAACCTGTCAAGGGAAACCAGCTTCCTGAGGCTCCTCTACAGGCAGTGGAGGGATCCCTCCATGGAGCAATTCAGAATTGCTCCAGTTCTGAATTTCTCCTCAGCTGGAGCATCATGCCCCACTGACTGTGATGGGTGCCTGGAAAGACTAACCCCACCGGTATGAAGTTACTCTTCCTCACAACCTGCCTTGCCTGCAGTTTCCAAAGCTTTTTTTCTTTGTAACAGCAAAGTTGGTCTCTGTAGGCTTATTTTGGTTTTGCAGTTTTCTGGATTTTCAGCCCCTGTGTAACAATTCTACCTTCTTCACAAAGTGAAACCCAGAAACATATTTACATCAGTATTGAAAAGCAAAATGCTGTGGCAGAGTGTCCCTGTGGGTGCAGCTCTGCAGTGCCTTATCCCCCATCTACCACAAGGAACTTGCTTGAAAATTGCAAATGATCATCGAAATGATGATTTCTCCAAGAGGCTATCTTTTATACCAAGGTATTGCCTATTTCTAAATCATTGCTGACAGATACTGTTTCTTCTTTGATGAAAAAAAAACAGAACATCAATAAACCTGGACTGATGGAGACTTGACAACTTCCACAAACTCTCTGCCTCAATGCTCAACTACTATTACACTTAGAAAGACATTTTTTCCCAACATCTATCTTAAATCTCCTTTTTTAAGCCTGTTGTGCTGTAAGGGCTGCGTTTGCTGGGTTAGGACAATAAACGACTTGTCCCATCTTCTTCAAGGACTCTCTGAAGAGGGTTGTTATTGTGTCCTTAATCAGGCTTGCCTTCTCCAGCCTAAACAAACATAACCAATATGTCACGTTCCCCAGATCATTCTAATTTCTCTTGTAATCGTGCAAGTTGCCCTCAAATTGAAATGCCCAAAAGATATTGCCTTACATGCCTCTCTTGGCAGAAGACAGCCCTCAGAGGTGGGACAGTTTCTGACACCAGTGAACCACCAAAACTGCTGTCCCACCTCCTCTTCCACAAATGGTGCAGAGACATGCCAAGGAAAAGATAGTGTCTGGAAGGCAAATGTCTTTGTTTTGTTGTTCATGAAGAAATCATGCTACAGCAGTCTTCAATGTAAGATAAATATTTACTCCTGTTTATGTCACAGAGGTTTTTCTACTTATGGGCAAAGTCCAATGATCTCATCAAACAGGGCCTGGTACAAGTAAGTCCAGAGAAGAAAAAGTTGACCTTAAATGAATGGCTTGTGTTATGTTAATGCAGCTTGTAGGAATGGAAGGAGAAAATGTCTCTTTATCTTAAGGAGAAAATCCATCCTTTCTGTTATGCTCTAGAAGAAACAGTGTAATGCCTTCTGATGTTTAGACAGTGCAAACACTGTGGATCAGGCTGGGGTTGGGTGATGCATCTGAAAAATAAGTGACTTTAGCCCAGTTTGCATGACCACCAAAGAAGTTCTAGAAAAAGTTTTTTAATTTAAGGATTCTTTTGCTTGATAATATGAATTGGGTACACTCGCAGCATCTGCTAGGGCAAACCATGCTTTCACAATTACAGTTTTGGTGCAACCACAGTATTTTCTGCCTGTTCTGCAGAGACAACCAGGCCACAGTTATTTGCTTCAGTAGAAAGTAGCAAATGAGATATAAAATAGGTAGATATTTCATCCTCTCTGTACTCTCACAAGTCCTCAGTGCTGAGTTTGTTTTCATAAATGTCTTGGACTTTTTTGCTTTATTTTTCTTTTTCCAATACTATAAATGATAAATGAATTTGTATACTAGCTGTCCTGCAATATTGCATTCTTGCTTATAAAAATATGAATATGTTAAAGGCATAAATTGGGGGTTTTGTGTGTGGTTTGTGTGGGTTTTTTTTTGTGTGTGGTGTTTTTTTTTTTTTTTTTTTTTTTTGTTTGTTTGTTTGTTTTTTTTTTTTTTTTAGGAAAGGATAGTGATTAGTACATTTTCAATTGGGCGTATATACACTCAGGTTCATAGACATGAGGCATATGATATTCCTGTGTCCCAGCTAAAGACCTTTTAGGATATGGTGCCTAAAAAGGCCGAGAACAACCATTTGGTGATGGCCACTGAGATGATATGAAGCAATAAACAGTCAGTGCTGTCCTGAGTTGAAAATCAGTATTTAAAACAGATTTTCCAAGTTTGGCTCTGCTTGGTTTATAACATAATCCACCTACCTCGATGGCAACAGTAGCTGCAGCACATCTATAGAACAGGAGGGGAGGGTGGCCTCAGCCAGTATGCTTTGTGTCCCCTGTCGATTTGTCATGTTCTTTGGCCTGTTGAAGAAACTTCTGGGAACTGAGACTCTCTGTCTGCCTTTAGCAACACTTTAAAGAGCTCAAAGGAAGAGCTGAGAGAAATGGGGCTACCACTTTATAGGCTTGGGCTTGTAACATCTAGCAAGACTAATCCAAAGGCTTTGTGTACTTGAGTACTGAAGTATGAAGTTAACACACTCTTGAGACAAATACATATTTCTAATACTTACAGTTGAGTCCTCCTTTGTCTTCATTTGTTTGGACATCTGTTGGAACAAATGCACTGTTTAAAGCATGTGGCTTAGATAACTACAGTCTTTATCCACATGGAATTAATATTAAGCACCATCCACTAAAGTTGAGGATTCAATGTGCTAAATACTCTTTGGACAGCAAAATGCAGTCCACACTTTAACTGCTTGCAGTCTTCAGCAGGGATAGATTTGGGGCTTGAAGCAACAGCCCTGCTCCATGTTTTGGGACAGAGTCCTGCACCACTCTTGGGTTATTTCTGAAGGAAGGATGTGGCTCCTAGCACAGCTGCTGCAGATGCTTGGCGAGATCACTACCCTGCTTTCTCCTGCTCTTTTCTGAAACACCTGGATTTGCTAGCCATGAGGAAGAGGGCATGGACTGAAGATGTGGCCCTTACCTATGAGAAGTATGATTGTCCCTGCCCTCTTTTTTCAGATGTTAGCTCTCATATACCTGTAAAGTGGCTTACAGAAATACTCAGATACACCAGCAGACTTAGTCTGGTTCACAAGGTGTCTTTTTGAGCTACCTTTTGTTCTGTCTTGCCAAGCACTGAAGAATCCCACATGTGGGCAGAAGCAGCAATACAGGGGTGTGCATGTATAATGTGGAATGATAGTGAGTCATGCTTTATTTCTGACTTGTAGAAAGCAGCTTGATCCCAGTGCAATCTTGAACCCTTAATTGTCCAGCTAGTGACTTGGAAGTTCTCGAGACTGATGTGCTAGGCATCCCCTCCAGGAACAGCCTGTAGGGATTGTAGCTGAGAAACTGTGGCCTGAACCAGCACAAAGTCAAGTGCCCTAGCAGAAAACCATAAAGAATAACGTGTCCTCCTCAGGGAACCCTAGGTTTTTGATAACAGCATGATTTCCTGCTGTTGTGTGCAGGTAGCTTACTCATACCTTCTGTCAATGTGCTGGATGACATTAAATATTTTGGCAAATGAAAAATAATTCTTCAGATTTAGTCATGCAAATATGAAGGGCCTCGTTACCTGTGTAGGATACTAGTTTAGAGGACCTCCGTCTCCACAGCCAGCAGGCTATAACAGCTAGAAGACCCATCAGAAGGACAATGGAAATTATGCCAGCTGCTTGAGCACTTCGTCTGCTTTTTTCCAGGTTTTTGTGACTTTCTGTGCTAGAACCGTTGCTTTGCTTCTGCTGTGTGTCTAGAATAAAACAGAAAAAGGCTGTAGTAAGGTGTAAATTTCCACATTTCATACAAGGCAAATATTTGACCCCATTTTATTCACACAAAAAGATTCTGAAGTACTAATATCACTGTGATTCTGGTGGTATCCCTTCTGACCAAAGCACATCTTTAGCTTGGGTGGTCTAATAATACAATGCGTTTATTCCTCTCTATCACACTGCATGCATTCCTCTCTCTTCCTTTTTGTTCTTCTTTCCTGCCAGCCTTGGGAGATTGTATGTTTGAGTTTGTATCTAGACTCAATTGAAAATAATTCTATACAGAATCTATAATGTAAATCTGTTGGTAACTGGAAAAGCGGATGAAAACCCATTTCCCTGAAGTTAATGACAAATTCCCACTGATTGCTGCAAAGGGAAGGTTTCAGATCACATCTCTTATTCTTTCAAGTGCGGTAGTGCTTTTAGAAACTAATGAAAAATAATAAGATGATCTTTTCCCCAAGAATACAATACGACAGGAAACTAATGACAAGGTTACTCTGATTTCCTTTAATTTGGGATGACAGCAAGAGTATGCTATCACACAAAAACTGTACTGTGAAATTTTTGCATGTGCACACAATTTTTGTTCTTTGAAATAGTCTAATCTATATCTGGGCTGTGTGTCAAGTCCAGAGTACGTGATTGGTTGGTGTGTTTAGGTAAATTAACTGTGGGTATCCAGCTACATTTATGCAAACAATCAAACCTCCTTGCACCAGGGTGCAGAAACCTGTGAGAGAAAGGTGGTGGGAGGGAGGACCAGGAGCAGCAATGAGCCTGAATAGCCACCTCCAGATAAGCTCCCACTCCAGATAGCTTGTCTAAACACCTGTTTGAAAATGATGAAATTCACTATTGCCATTATAGCTATGATTTTTTTTTAGCTTTTCTTTAGATAGCTTTCTGTTTCTGTGAAAGGTTGAGTGGCTAAACACTTGTTTTTACTATTGATCACTCATATCAGCAATAAATAGCTTCTTGTGCTATTTGGTGCATCATTCTACTGGGCTAATACTGCCTGTTTGCTATAGGCCTACTTTAAATAGCACACTGTGTTAAATTGAGTTTTGGAGACTGAAAACAGAACTTTGAAACCAGGCAGTGTAAGAAGCAAGTGTGAGTGCTGCAAAGCAGAGGGGTAGGGGTTCAAGAATTGTGGCACTACTGTATAGTGGCCCCTTAAAAGTAACGGGACTACCAAGTCATCATGTTCCTGAGGAACCAAAGGATAAAGCCCAGTGACTGCCTCAGACAGAAGAGCTTCTCAGTGCTGTTGTCATAACATGCTTGACAGGGTGTTCACTTCAGTGTGGAAGAAGTTAGAAGTAAACATGAAGTCCATGGCTAAGTGTTACCGGCTTGAAAGAATAAAACAACTGACTCTTTTTGGCACTTTTGGGAGCTACTGAATTAATGGGTAGCCCTTGTTAGTGCATATCTACAGACAGAGACATGCTGGTTGATATATCTGCTATCTAGAAAACATGAAGTATCATGGTGAGACTTACAGTTGGCTGACAGATTTTCCCGAAGTATTCTATTTTCTATGGAGCACTCTATTTGCATGTTAGAAGTGGCTTTAACCTTCAGTGTGCTAAAAACACTGTAAGTGCCATCCGTGTGGTGGCTGATCTTTAGCTCTGACGGAGGCAGGTGGCTGTTGTCCGTTTTATTTATCCAATAAACATTGGGTTCTGGGTATCCATTGCCAGACCTGCAGCTGAAAGTCACCTCCTCTTCAGTGCTGTCACTGTTTCTTATGGGTCCACTGAGTATGGGTTGGCTATAACTAGCTGGAGAGCAAGAGCAAAAATAGTCATTGACTGCTTGAAATATATTGAAAAGACAAAATTTTGATGTGTTCTGAAGCAGAAGTTCTGGGTTTCATATAACTTTCACGACTTGAAAGGGAAACACCTGCACAGTTTGGTATATAAGCCAGAGAGCTGAGAGAATACTGGAAGGGCAGAAGGCTAAAGCCAAACCCAAAGGAAGAAAGCAACTTCTTAAGCTGCTGTTACCCAGTCACATGCAAGAGCCTGTTGAAAACCAAGATGAAAAATATCCCACAAAGGATAAACAGCTGTTACAGGTATTCTTCCAGTTTCAGATTCCCTATCTGTAACATTTAAATTAAGCAGACTTCATTTCAGCAAAGGGCTGAAGTATGTTTCAAAGTTAAGGATATGATTAAATGTAATACTGAAATGGCACAAATTTGAAAAGCTGGAATGAGAATTTGGGCAAATACATGCAAGTGATGCAAGTTCTTACCTGCTAATCTGAGAACCACTTCTGCCTGATGAATCACTCTGGTATATTCAGTTTTCTGCAGTACTACACATTTGTACCTATGTTTATCACTCTGGCTGACATTTAGTAGTAGCAGGGAAAAATCACCTTTTTCCAATCTATCCCAGAATAACTGAGTCCTGTTTTTAAAGTGAATACACTGTTCACTTTCATTGTCTTGACCAGAGATCAGTGCATGTACAACTGTACACTCTTCTTGATCATCAGCTATTTGCCAATATACCCGTAGATTTTTTAAGTGTAATTCTTTTCCTTGATAAATGCAACTCAGTGTAACGTTGTCTCCAGGTTTACTGGTGATGATCTTCCCCTCCAGTGCAATAACTAGAAGATTGAAAAAGAGAGAGGTTACGTGGAAAAAGAACGTCATTTGTTTCAAGTATGTTCTACCACATGTGGACTGCAGTATTAGTATTTGTAACGGGCAGGTTAGTGTGCTAACTTCATAATAATTCCTAACTCCTGACTCGCTGATGGCTAATTCTCAACATGCCTACTTGTTTGTGCATTTTCCAAAGGGATCTTTTACAATATAAAGCCTTCTGCTTATTTCTTTCTCTGAGAACCAACAGGTCTAAGAGCTCCCAGCCCCATGGATACCTGCATGTTTCACTTTCTCCGCTGACAGCGGCTGACTGCAGAGCCATATTCAAGTCCTAATGATTTAGTAATAACTTTCTTTTTTTTTAATTAAGAAAAATGCCAAATAATGCCAAGTGAATCACAAGAGGTGGAAAGAATGATCAGAAAAAGAGTGCTACCATTATTTTGAGATCAAAAGAAAATTTAAAAGGGTAGTAAACCTAGTGTTTCCCAAAGTGGGCATGTCATAACAATCACATTTTATAGCTACTATTGATGTCATCCTCTCAATAAACATACCCTGCTTGCAAAACAGCATGCTCAGATACCTCCAGTGACACATTCACTAGACATTTACAAGCTCTCATGGATACTGGAGGTAGGGCAGCACAGTATATGGCTTTCAGGGTGCTTTTCCTGGCCTCTAGACATGAGAAGGGCAACCTCTCCTCCCAGTGAGGAATGAAAAGGAATGAGCTGGCTACCAAGCGATGCAGAAGGTGCAGGTCAGCTATTCCAAAAGGGCTAGGGTGTCTCTGATCACAGCCTCCCTGCTGGGAGGGATACATCGCCTCTCCTCCATGCCAGCAGCCAAAATCTCTCTGGTGCAACTGATTGCTGAGACCAAAGCAGTTTGTGCATTGTCAGTGCCAGACTCAGGGATCTGTGGAGGTTAAGAGTGGGCTGGATGGGAGAGATTACAGTTGGGGGTAGGGATTATGAGGGTGGGTGGATTAGGGAAAGAAGGATGACAGGAGTGAGGGTTTGGAAATGCAGAAACAGTGCATGGTGAGGTGGGAGGGAGGCAGCAATGTTAAAGCAGGAGGTCTTTGTGTTGGTGCACTGGACTCAGAAATAGTTCATCTACAAGTCTGAGTTTGATATCCCGGCTACAAAACACCACTGAAGCAAACACAGTACTTGCAGGGAAGAAGGCAGTGTGTTCTCCAGGCCCCTGTCCTCTGCTGGGTGAGACAAGCAGTAATGGGCTTGAACTGCAACAAAGATGCTGCAGCTCAGACTTCGGGAAATTACTTGTAGTAGCAGGAAAAGTCATGCTCTGCAAAGCATTGCCTGGGAAAACGGGCACACCTCCATCGCTGGCATGATTTAGGAACAGGCCAGCTGGCATCTACTGAAACTGTATCTGGTACAGTTTGTCCTGATTTTGGGGTCGGGGACTTTCCTTGATGGCTTTGTTGAGGTCCTTCTCGGTGATTAAGCAAGAATAGTGGAGAGACAACTCTGAAAACAACTAAATATCACCAAGTGATGCACTTTAACCTTACCTTTGTTTTGAAAGGGATTTTTGGAACTGTAGTAGAACACTTGGGTACTTGATACAGTGATGTATAATTCTACTCACATTAGGAGCATGGACTTTATCCAGGCGTGTTAGATCTGCTTATTAATAGCCCTCATTACCCCACTTCTAGTACCTTTTTTCTTTGACATAAATAAATACATAGGAATGTCTGTAAAGCAAGCAGAGCAATCTAAGCAAGAGCATCAATAATATCCTTTACTATGCTCCATACTTAAAACTGATAGAAACTGATTTTTTTTTCTTCTTTTCCTGATGCATATCACACTAAGGAATTCTTAAGTGTCTTGCCGAAAACACACAGATGTTTATATTGTACATATTACAAATAATCTGTGTATTTGGCCAAACACTTTAAAGGAGGGTAGCTTCATTTTTCACAGAAGTGTTCTGAACTTACCAGCTCTCAAGATGTGAAGGAGCAGTAGCAGAAATCCACAGCTAAGATAAAAAAAAAGCAAATAAGATTGTTACATGATAGGCTTAGCATATCTGTTGTTTACATAAGCAATAAAGCTAATATTGATTGTTTCAGTATAGTAGCAGAAGTAGGTAAATTAGGTACTGCTACTATGTAATGTCCCATTAAGTATTTGCATATTTGACAGCTGCAAAACTTCTGTTCAAATGACATAACTCTGTGGGTGGGTGGCCAATGCGACAAATAGCAGTAAAATGTACTAATATTGGAATCAGAGCAGAAGGCATGAACTGATATTGTGCCTGCCTTATGAAAAATGAACCATATAGACCTATTGGACAAATAGGCCTTGAAGGCTTTCTGGGTCACTGTGAAGGAACAAGGCTGCACAGGCCTAAATCCAGGTCAAAGCCCTGCATCCCACTGCTTTGCTGAAACTCAGTCAGTTACGGTTTTATCTGGTTCAAGGATGACAAGCAGCTGACCACGCTGCTCACCGTTTTGTGTACTCAGTGAAAATGTGTAAACAGGAAACGTGCTGATAACAGGGAGTCGTGCAAAGGTTTTGCTGGAAAGAATTCGGCATGTTTGATTACTCCGGAGGGGCAAATCTATGTGGGAGTTTCCCAAGGGAGTTACGCCTGCTCGATGCTGTAGAAAAACACAGTTTAGCTTATCTATAAAGTCCAAGTGACTTAACTTTCATCCCACAGGGCTTTGAGAAAGAGAAATGTACAACGCCTTCCTAAAAGTTATTTAAAATAGCCTTTCACTACCATGCCTAGCTATACATTGTGCTCTTGCTGTGGGAAAGGAAAGGAAGACGCTGGAAAGGTAATGGATGGGACCTGAGTGGCTGCAGTTGCTCATCTTGACATTGCCCCGAGTGCAATAAGTTTGCAAAGCTGAGCCAATGGGCAGACGGACATGAGCACCTGCTCATTCCCCATTTCCCCAGCTTGCTTTGGCAAGCAAGGAAGACTGTGAGGCCACGCTGTCTGGGTGCCGCTGGTTCCGTTTCCCAGTTGTTTTGAACTCACAGCCATGTCCAACATTGAGTCAAGGGCTGGGGCAGTGGGCACATGGCCCCAGCAGCCCATGTGAGCCTCAGGGTCTGCCACCTGGGCTGCTTGACTTTTTCCTTCCAAACCAACCCTGCCCTTCGTGACCCTCTTCCTTCCAAGCCCTAACCTAAGCTCGCTCCCCTAGAAGCCATTTGTCACTTTGCTTTTCCACAACACCTGTGCCTCACACCATTGCCTCTTTCTTCCAGGCCTCCTGCCCTTTCCCCACAACTCCTGACTCTTTGTCCAGCCAAGCATCAGGATTTGTCCATGACCTCCCAGGTACAGCATCTCTTCTGCCCAGCTTTACTTCCATCAGCTGCCTGGGTGCAACTTTGGTCTCCACTGCTGTGAAGGTCTCTAATTCCTACCTGCCCCCAAGAAAATTATGACCTACTCAAACATATTTGGCTTCCCAGGGAGAAAGCAGAGGACATTGCTGACACAAAATCTACCTCTACTTGAAGCCTCATTTACAGAGAAGGAGATGAGCAAAGTTTAGGGAAGAATCAGTCTGAATTGTATTACTTTTATGTGAAGAAAATACTATTTTTCTTTTCTAGGCACTTTAAATGGCTTCATAGATGAGATTTCAAAAGTTCAAGTGGATGCCAGTGTGGAAAGTTTCTGTTCTAATACATATTTTAGTAAATCTGCAATCAGGCCTTACTTTAAGTTTCCCAAGTAAGTGTACCTAAACGCTCCAGGAAAGCAGTTCTGTTCTGCCCCTGGCAGTGACTTCTAGTGTTTTTTACATGTGGTCTTGTGTCGTATTTCTTCTGTATTTGTATACTGTGCAGGAGCCATAACTTTTGTGCCAGGTTTGTAGAGGCCTGTCTTGATAATCTTACTTCAGTGTAGTTTTTAATCCTGTGGCTGTGTTTGTTTTATTGTTCCCCGCCCATGTAGGAAACTATGGATATATTCAGTCATTTGAATTAAATGGAGAACAACAATTGACTTATCTTTATGGGACTCTTCAGGGAATTTCCCATGCCAGGCACTTGCTGATGTCAAACATTCAGCGAGTCAGCCAAAACTGATTCTCTAATGTATGTATACAAAGCACATCTTGATTTCTTGTTTCAATAAATGATGTCACAGGTAAGATTGGACAGACCTAGAGATGCTCATCCTCTTACTTGAAGGAGTTTGCAGCTGTGGTAGTGTGGGGGCAGTGACAGCGCACCCGTGTTCCCCTGGAGTGGCTTTAATGCCAAGCTCCTGTTGGAAAAGAAGAAATGCTCTTGGCTGCCAAGAAGCCTCTCTTTTGCCCCATACACTCAGCTCCTGTGTCCATCACACTGGCAGTGAGCTCCACTGAGTGCAGGTGTAACTTCATTAGTTTCTTAAAGTCTCTATTACATTTTTTATTATTATTTTTTCAATTCTTTCCCACACCTTCCCCTTCTATATGGTTTTCAAAATGTTGCATGAAATGGGAGAAAGTTGCACTTCCTCTTTCATGCATTCTTACTCAGTGAGATTATTCTTTGTAACAGCATCTCAACTTTTTCATGCACTATTTATTTTAGAATCATGCGATGTTGCTGTTCTGGCACAAACTAGCCAGACAAAATATGTCCCAATCCTTGCAACAGTAACTTAAGAGGTTTTTGTTCTGCTGGTAAGATTTGCTTTATCCCCTAAACTTGTAGTGACATCGCTCTCCTCACATCAGTAAGTGCTCTCAATAGGTTATCTGTGAAGTTTTTCTGACGCCTACTGTCAGGCAGCACTAATCTGGGCAATAAATTAAGAGGGCCTGATTATTTTCTCCCATCCTTCACATTCAGCAAAAAAGCTCCTTAATAAGCCAGTTAATCGCTTGTAGCCTTCGATGGCAAAACTCGCCTCCCCCGCTCTCGTCTCTCCCGCCTCTCCCGTTTCTCCCGCCGCCGCTCCAGACGCCCAGCAGAGCTGCCCGTCCCGCCCGCGCAGCCAGCGGGCACGTTTAACGCCGCAACCCGCTCTCCCGGGGCCGGGGATTAGGAGGGGACCCCGCGCCGCACCTCATCCCTGTCTCCATTTGAGAAGCCCATCCCCGCCAGAGCTTTTCCTGCCAGCTGTATCGCAATGAAACTCTGATTTTTCTAAGCAGAGGGCGTGTCTCTCTTCCCCCGAGCAAGAAGCCCGGCCGCATTCCAGCTAACAGCCACCTTGTGCTCCCCGTGCCCCGGCGACACGCAGGAGGGGCGGCAGCTCCCCGGGATCCCGGGCCGCCACTCACCTTCGCGGTTCCATCACGGCGGCAGGACGCAGGTGGCTGCCCCAGCCGAGCTGTGCTGTGCTGTGCTGTGCCGTCCCAAGCCACTGGCTGCCCCGTTTAGGCCATTCCCCTTTCCCTCCCACGCCTCCTCCCGCCGGGGGATTTCCGCCTTCCGTGCGCGCCCGGAGCCGATGCGCGGCCAGTGCTGCTGCTACGAGGGCACTGTGCAAACTGTAACCCCTTACGACCGGCACCCCAGCCGCCCGCAAAGCCCTTCTCCGGACGTGGGGGTCAGCGCCGGTCCCACTTTGGCCCATCACACCAGGCGCTGCGGTCCGAGAGAGCCCTTCCCCGTCCTGGCCCTCTGTCCCACCAGTTGCCCAGAGAAGTGGTAGATGCCCCATCCCTGGAGACATTCAAGGCCAGACTGGACATGGCTCTGAGCAACCTGATCTAGTTGAAGATCACAGAGTCACAGAATGTTTGGGATTGGAAGGGACCTCAAAAGGTCATCTAGTCCAATCCTCCTGCTGGAGCAGGAATGCCTAGGTGAGGTTACACAGGAAGGCATCCAGGCAGGTTTTGAATGTCTCCAGAGAAGGAGACTCCACAACCCCCTTGGGCAGCCTGTTCCAGTGTTCTGTTACCCTCACTGAAAAGAAGTTTCTTCTCAAATTTAAGTGGAACCTCTTGTGTTCCAGTTTGAACTCATTACCCCTTGTCTTACCATTGGTTGTCACCGAGAAGAGCCTGGCTCCATCCTTGTGACATTCACCCTTTATGTATTTGTAAACATTAATAAAGTCACCCCTCAGTCTTCTCTTCTCCAAGCTAGAGAGCCCCAGCTCCCTCAGTCTTTCCTCATAAGGGAGATGCTCTACTCCCTTAATCATCTTTGTTGCCCTGTGCTGGACTCTCTCCAGCAGTTCACTGTCCTTCTTGAACTGAGGGCCCCAGAACTGGACACAGTATTCCAGATGTGGTCTCACCAGGGCAGAGTAGAGGGGAAGGAGAACCTCTCTCAACCTACTGACCACCCCCCTTCTAATACACCCCAGGATGCCATTGGCCTTCCTGGCCACAAGGGCACAGTGCTGGCTCATGGTCATCCTGCTGTCCACCAGGAGCCATAGGTCCCTTTCCCCCCCACTGCTCTCCAACAGGTCAGTCTCCAACTTATACTGGAACCTGGGGTTCTTCCTGCCCAGATGCAATACTCTACACTTGTCCTTGTTATATTTCATTAAATTTTTCCCCGCCCAACTCTCCAGCCTGTCCAGGTCCCGCTGGATGGCAGCACAGCCTTCTGGCGTGTCAGCCACTCCTCCCAGCTTGGTGTCATCAGCAAACTTGCTGATAGTACACTCTAGTCCCTCATCCAAGTCATTGATGAATATATTGAATAGTACTGGTCCGAGTACTGACCCTTGAGGCACTCCACTAGATACAGGCCTCCAACCGGACTCCACCCTGTTGACCACGGCTCTCTGGCTTCTTTCCTTCAGCCAGTTCGCAGTCCTCCTCACTACCCAATTGTCCAAACCACACTTTCTCAGTTTAGCTGTGAGGATGCTGTGGCAGACTGTGTCAAATGCTTTACTGAAGTCAAGGTAGACCACATCCACTGTTCTGCCTTCATCTATCCACCTCTATGTCCCTGCTCATGGCAGGGGGGTTTGACAAGGTGAGCTTCGAAAGTCTCTTCCAACCCAAACAATTCTATGACTGTATGGGTGTCTCAGGCACTCACTCATCCTCACTGACCCCTTTCCTGAGCCTCGCTAGGGCTGCTTGTCAGGGGCTCCCAAACCCTGCAAAGCTGTGGCTCCCCAAGGGGAGGTTGCCTGTGCTCCATCAGGCCGGGTGCCCCTCACTGCCGCCTCTGGGTGCTGTTGAGGCGGACCTAGGGAACCAGGGCTGTGCACTGGCATTTGTGAAAGCACGAAGGGAGCAGAGCCTTGTTGGCCCTGCGAGGCAGTGGAGACCGGTTGCACGGCCCCTGCTTGGCCTGTGTGAGGGAGGAGGCAACACACTGGAATCTGCCTGCGGGTGCTGGTCTTTGCAAAGCCTGCCAGGGAACCAGGCACTCAGCTGTTGTGTTTCAAAATACATTTCAAAAGACACTAGGTTTATGACTGCATAGTTAGTAAATAACCATAAATGTGATTTGATGTGTTGTGTGACCACACCCGAAGATGCAGAAGATAAAAGTTTCGACAGAATTACGCTGATAAGGGGTGTTGGAGCAGTAGTCAGCTATTTGAAAGCTGTGTTTTGCATTCACCAGCAGTTTTGTTTCTGGCCTGACATCAGTGGCTGTGTTTAGCACCTCAGCCCAACTGGGACTCCTTCACCGATGTGAATGTTTGGAACACACACCACAAAGCTGTCACTGCCATGCTGCAAACAAGCATCGCAGTGACAGTTGTTAAAAAATCTTGCCACATTAATGTTTTATTTGAATGTGGCTCTGAGTCACCCTGGGAATGGAATACCAATTACTTTGTCCACTATGAACAGAAACTCCAGGGTTGTGCAAGACCAGCACGTCTCAGTGCTGTTCTACTGCCAGTCAGCAGCAAGAAAGAGGGCTCTCAGTTCTGAGTCTCAAAGCCTACATAACTTTAGCCTTTCTGTATTGCTAATATGCTGCAAATCAGTGATCAGTTTGGGAGGGTAGCCTTAAATTTACATTAAACTTAAAGGAAGATAAACATTACTATGGAATTGAAGTTGAATCAGAACATGGTGGCAGCAGCCAGCTCACGTCTTTCACTGAAAGATTTCCAGATGGAATATCCTACTTCACAAACTACTCTTTTTATATGTTAGATACTGTTTCAGTAGCAGACACTTGGATACACATGGAACCAGTTCTTCCTGGCTAAAATTTTCCTACCTTTAAGTTCTTGTAGCTTAACCGTATAGCTGAATATTTAGTGTTCTGGATATACATTTGGTTTTTGCTAAAATGCATAATTTGCATACACTCTTATGATGTTCTTTGCAATGGTTTCTGTCATGCTCTTTTCATAAAAAAAAAAATGAACAGCCTGTTGATACACGTGTACCTGTTTGGGTGGAATTTCAGAATGAGAGAAGGAATAAGCAAGAAAGGCAAATATGTCTCAATAGTTAGGAGACTCTTTGGTATTTGAAAAAGTCAGATGCAAAACTCTTTTCTGCCTCCATCAGCGTTTCAAATCCACATTGCTTGAAATTCATGATGAGCTTTTTATCTATAAGGTAGCTTTGCCTTCTCTTTCCCTTCCAAATGGTGTTTCATTAAGGCCTAGCCTTAGGCAGGTTCAAAGTTGTTCCTACCTGCAGAAGTCCCCAGTGGGCATGAAATATAAGGATATTCTTCTGCCATGACTCCATTCCTATGGCACATACTGAACAACCCTGTGGTTAATAATAGCAGGCTCTTGCTGTCAAATCCCTGGTATTAGGTACAAGATGTTCCTTAGGGAGTGTTTCCCTATTTCTTCTGACACAAACAGAAAATAAGAAGCAGCTGCAGCTGAGGATCATTGTGGCTGACATGGTTCCTTCTGTTTACACTAAATAGCAATATATGTTTATTCTTTTAGATATAGTTCTGTTAATAAGTGATCTACTAGCAATAAGTCAGGGTATTTGTCTTAGGGTCAAAATACAGACCTCAATTACATGATCTTTCCCCTACAAGTATCACTTCAAAGATAACACGAATGATAACAGGCAAGGATGTCTGAAAAGCCTCCATGAAAAGTTTTCATCAAAGATGTAGCTGCTTATTCCTGCTATCTACAGAAAGGATCTCTGAAGGTTATCTGGTACAACCTCTATCTCAGAGAACGGCAAACTTCAAATTGATGTATCAAAGCTACTACTAAGGTGTACTGCTGCTTCTGCATGGTACTGGAAGTTATGATAAGATTTGCTTTTTGTCAGAGAATGCTATAAATTTTTATCAGCAACTGTTTTGGCTTCCAAGGTTGTTTCAGTAATATAAAATGTGTATCCATTTGTTTTCTTCTGTTTAAAAAACTACAATGTAGGGTGGTCACAAAACATAGCACATGCA
This sequence comes from Patagioenas fasciata, assembly GCF_037038585.1. NCBI lineage: Eukaryota > Metazoa > Chordata > Aves > Columbiformes > Columbidae > Patagioenas > Patagioenas fasciata. The sequence goes on from NC_092520.1 coordinate 97,811,196, forward strand.
AAGCTTTCGGATAGGGCTTCTAAAATTATAATGCTTATGAAAAGAAAGATAGATCTTGGCTTCAGAAAATGAAGATGTTTGAGGTTGTTGAAGTACAAAACCCATTCCAGTTGTAGTACATAGGAACAATCTTAGGTAGCTGCTGCACTCTCCATTTAAGAGGCTTAGAAGTGTCTCAAAGATGATCCATTTGGTCTCTGCTTCTGTGTGCACATATATATGTCTCGCTGTGAGAGAGAGGAAGAAACAGCTGAGCTACTAGAGTGTTTGTAAAAACCCCTATGTTGACAGGCAATTTGTCCTCTCTGAGGTATGCCTGCACCACTTAATGTAATTAAATTAGAGCATTCAGGGCTGTCAGAAGAAGAAACTCCTGTGGCTTGTGTGTGGCAAATATGTTGCCTGTGGACTTTGAAACTAGAAACATTGGGAAGAACTGGGGAGAAAAAAAACAAAATACAGAAAAACAAAGAAGAAAGCAACATTCTAATGTTTCCAGGCTGTGAGACAGAGAAGTGATCTACATACAGGAGAGCTAGAGAGCTAGTTGTTTTCAAACAAGTATCAAGCAAAGACAACAGGTCTGTCTGCAAAACACACATCTTCAGTGGCAAGCTCATTAATGCAATTATTGAGAATCCAGGGAGACTGACTAGACTTTGTGAAACGGAGACATACCTCTCTCTGCGTATGTAGAAAAAAGGAAAATCTCAGGCAAACTGAAGACCTTTGGGGACAACTGAAAAGTAAGTGACATGGCTGTATGTGATGTAGAGGATTTTAACCATTTTTGGTAGGACAGCCATGAAAGAAATGCACATAAAATTAGTAGGAGAGGATAACTGAATGCTGAAAAGTTATTAGGGTGGCTAGATCATGTCACCTCTTTGAAAACCAGATGGCTGTGTCATTCTCAGTAGGCACAATGACACAGTGACAAAACCAAAAGAGAGGTACGATCACCAGTCAGTTGCCTGCACTGAATCTCTCCCCATCATGCACAAGTATGTCAAGACAAAACAGGAGGGAATGAGATAACATCCAAACTTAAGAGACAAATACAAGATGAAGGCATAACAAGTTTGCAGCAGACAAGAGAGACACAGTTAAAGAAAGCACACTAAAAAGGGATACCTAGAGCAGGGACTACTCAGAGTTTCATGTCTCACATTTTAAGCAGGTACATTGTCTACATGAGCAAAACGGCCCAGGTCGTGCACTGCATGCAACTGGAGAATAACTTTATCGGAAAAAACCTCAAAGCAATATTATGTACGGTAGGTTTGGGGGCCTTACCCCAGAATACAGAAAAATAAAAATCCACAGCTATTAATATTTTCACAGGACCAAAAGAAGTATTTGTAAACCAACAGCTGACGTCAAGCCTTTATCTTAAGTCAGAAACAGTAGGCAATACCCTGATATTAACAGCTACAGCCTCACTGGCATTAGTTGGAGAGTATTCATCCACTCTAAGGGGAAAAATCAGTGCTAAATTCAGGTACAACAGAAACTTCAGAGTCTACAGGACCATGGGATATATGTCTTCAGCAAATAAATTCTGGGATAGAAAGCTTTGAAATCATCATGATAAAAATGTAAATGGCAGAAAGCTATGTAAAAATCAGCTAGCATGTATTTCCAAATAATGTTTTTAGTGCACAGATTACCAAAAATCTAATCAAACTTTCCATGACTGCAGCTTTCCTTGTACATGAGATGATTGTTGGGGAAAGGGTTACAAGCAGAGTAGCACTCTGGTGCATCACATATCACAGTGTAATTAAAAGGGTGAAAAATACTTGCAAATGAGATTACAGTGGAGGAAAAAAAGCAAATGCTGATCATTGATCTTCAATGTAAAGCAATCAAGTGAAAGTACTACAGCCTACCCAGTGTGGGTTGTGGTGGTTGTATGTTCTCTGTCATTTTTAGCTGGTGCACTAAACACTCAAGTACTGGTCAAGAATTGCTGAAAAACACTTTACCTTTTGGTAGGTTACCTACACAGAAGATATGGTAGAAGAAGGCAGAAGAAATTAATAGAAAGACTAAAAGGAGTCATAAACAGAGCAAGTAAACTAATCTGATATTAGAAAAAGAAGGTAAGAGGCATAATCCAGATAATGTAAAGTGTTAGAGCAATCAAAAATAGCCTCACCAAATGAACGGAACACTGCCCTAAGGATCATAATCCTCCTTTCTTCTTGGGAAACATTAAGAAGTTACAATTCTAGCAGCAGATCACTGCTGCTGTAGAAGAGTGGTCCATAGTGAGCATACCGATGCCAGATGAGCAATATCATATTCAGATGGAATAAGGATTGTGTGACCCTCTTGTTCTTCCATCAGTAGATGTATGACTGCTGTGCCATTTGAAATACACCAAATCCTTTTGGAATGCTCTCCACAAGTCTCTGCCTTTTGCAGTGCGGAGATCTCAGTGCATGACACAAAAGATAGTAGATAATGACTTGCAGCTGAGAAAAAAGTGAAGAGGAAAATCACAGTAGCACTGGCCACTGATGTGATGTTATGTATGTGTAAAGAGCAAAAGAAGATATGAGGCATGAATGATATTACAACACTTTTCCAATGCTTTTTCTCTGTCTATGGAGAGACTAGCAGAAGTAGCAAGTGGAAGAGGGACCACTGCATCTTAAAAATAGAGGATGAGGGAAAGATCATTTGCACAAAAGAAAATTATGTCCTTGACTAGTGGAGACATCTAGAGTAAAACAGCAAAGCTGATGGCTGAGATCAGACTGGTGATGAAATAAGGGGGAAAAATGTGATTCTAAAATAAATATTTCATGATTCTGAGAAGCCTCTTTGAGATGGTGAGCTTGGCCTGGATGGAAGTGAATGGACTAAGAGAAAAAACAGTCTGTTTGCTCTCTATGCTCTTTGTCTCCCGTTTTGCCGTCACACTAGGTACTCAGGACATTGGCCAAAAAGATCACTTTTAACACCCAAGTTTCAAGACAGGCCCATGCAAAAGAAGACACTTGTAGCACTGTAAAATACCAGTTTCAGGGCAAGCAGTGGCAACTGATGTATTTGCACCCAGAGAAGGGAAGGACTATGATATATTTAATTATGTTGTTAGAGAGGAGTACTGGTATTCCCAGTTCTTTATTCAAAATTAGATAGTTGATCTTGTGTTGTTTAAGAAAAAAAAAAAAAAGGAATAATTTGGTGTCCTGGTTTTGTTAAAAACAAGACAAGTTTCTGTTTTAGTGAATTTTCCTTTCAGCTAAAGTCTTCTTAGTAACTGCACTTTTCTAATGTAGGATACATGTTTTGGTAGACATAGCAATGGAATGCAAGGTCACTGATAAGGATGCATGTCCTGTAAGTGAGAGGGACAAAGAGGAGCAAACTGAACAGGTGGCTAAAACTGACCAAGTATTCCATTCTATTCATGTGATACTTCATATAAAAGTGAGAGACGACAAGGATGTCATCCGTTTTTCCTCTTCTTTGACTATGACCGACATCTGGGAAGGACCCTGCCTGCCATCCCTGCAAACTGAGGCCTAGTGACAGATCATACATCCTTGAATCCAGTTCTGGTCTGCTGCAGAGTCCAACCCAGGATTTCTGGGTGCAGGCTCTATTGCTGCTGGAGCAGTGCTGATCTTTGCTGGGACTTTCAAGATTGGTTTTGTATATTTTGTATTATTTTCTCTATTTTATTAGTAGCATTAGTAAAACATTTTTAATTTTTTCTGGCTTTCTCTCTCTTTGTCCTTCTTTGCCTTCCTGTTGCCTGTACTTAGTGGGGGAGGGGTAACTGAAGGGAGGTGGGGGGTGGGTTACAAAGCATCTGCCACAGTTTATTGTCACCCTATAATCAAATCTTGACACTTGGCAATACTCTTATTTGCTTGCTCTGTGTGTGGATGTGTTGAAAAAACCAAAGTATTGAGAATACCATGTAATTGTTTAAAATGTCTCTTGAGCCTCTCCTACTTAGTACACGTTGTCCTGTGTTGTGAGTGATCCCAAGCAAAAGAGTTCTCTTGCTTCCTGAATTGACCTCTGGTCCTTTACTCAGATTCCTTTCTGCTAGATATGCCTTACTTTGATCATTGCTCCTTTGCGAAGAACACTAGATAATGCATCAAAAAACCTGTTGTGGAAATGGAGTTCATAGGCTTTGGAGTGTGAAATGCCTTCTGGAGAAGGATTATTTTTTTTTGCCCAGGTCTAATACATTAGCCATAAGAATGACAAGAGAGTGGACACAGCTGAAGAACAAACTCAGAATAAAGTCAGATGCAGATGCTGTGGGTTAGGAAAGAGAAGGAGCAGGTATCATAGAATCATAGAACAGTTTGGGTTGGAAGGGACCTTCAAAGGTCATCTAGTCCAACCCCCCTGCCGTGAGCAGGGACATCTTCAACTAAATCAGGTTGCTCAGAGCCTCATCCAGCCTGGCCTGGAATGTCTCCAGGGATGAGGCATCTGCCACCTCTCCGGGCAAGCTGGGCCTGTGTTTTACCACCTTCATTGTAAAAAATTTCTTCCTCATGTCTAGCCTGAATCTCCCCTCCTTTAGTTTAAAACCATGATCCTTTGTCCTGTTGCAACAGGCCCTGCTAAAAAGTCTGTCTTTGTCTTTCTTACAGGCCCTTTTTAAGCACTGAAAGGCTGCAATAAGGTCTCCCTGGAGCCTTCTCCAGGCTGAACAGCTTCATCCCCCAGCCTGTACTGATACCAGTGGTTGACTCGACTCAGATTCCGGACCTTGTGCTTGGCCTTGCTGAGCCTCATGAGGTTCACATGGGCCCAGTTCTTGAGCTTGTCCAGGTCCCTCTGGATGGCATCTTATCCCTCAGGCATGTCAACTGCACCACTCAGCTTGGTGTCACCCACTAACTTGCTGAGGGTGCACTTGATCTCACTGTCTATGTCATTGATAAAGATAGTAAACAGTGCTGGTCCCAGTACAGACCCTTGAGGGACACCACTTGTTACCAGTGTCTATCCAGACATTGTGCCATTGACCGCTACTCTCTGGGCACAACCATCCAGACAGTTCCTCATCGACCGAACAGTCTACCCAACAAATCCATACCTCTCTAATTTAGAGAGAAGGATGTTATGGGGAACTGTGTCAAAGCCTTACCAGAAGTCCAGATGGGTGACATTCTTAGCTCTTCCTTAGTCCACTGATGTAGTTACTCCATTGTAGAAGGCCACTAGGTTTGTCTGAGACCATCCAGCTGAAGTTTTTTGTTCTCCAAAAGGAAGACATTGGCTTCCAGGACAACTTCTTCAGCAAGCCATTTCTTATCCCGTGTAACATACAGCACATTGGAAATCCTCTGAACAATTAAAAAATCCATTACAGCCAAACCTGGATACTCATGATTGGTAGGCTCTCTGCAGAGAGTAAGACAAGGGAGTTCATGATGCATAAAGCAACTGATCTCTTGTTAAGACTAAAACATTTAGGTATATAGGACCTACCAAAACTACATTCAAAGCCCAGCCTTCTTAAACTGTAATAACATCATATTCAGTCATACAATTAAGATCCCTGTTTCTGATCATCATGATCTTCTGGGAAAAGAGCTAATGAAATATTCAGAGAAAATGCCATCTTCGCAATAGCTGAAAAGGTGAGATATTTTCAAATGCCAATATGTTTATGTAAAAGATCAAGATTAAAATTCACTCTGAGGACATAAGTATAAAATGCAATACAAGTATTTGTTGCACAAATTGAAGATTGTGTTTTTGTATCTCACCAGACATCAAGACTTCTAAGAAACAGATTAAAAGAAAAAAATATTGTTGGTAATTTTATAGATCTAATTCTATCTTGCTTATGTTTTTGGTTATGTCAATATTACATTGTTAAAGTGAATGAGCTTTTATTTGAGATAATGGAACTTATTAAGCATGGAGTTGGAAATTGATACAGAGTTCCAAACTGATAGTCTAAATGGACGACATAGAAAGCTATTTTAAGAAAAATAGGTATAGTAAACAATATTCTTAATAGTACACGAGCAAGCAAACATGCCAAACTATAAACCATTGCCATAAATTAAATAATCTAGAAAATTTTGGAAAATAATCTCTGATATTAAAATATTCCTTATTGAAGAAAAACACTACTGTATTCCTGGACACATCACTGTCCAGACAAAAAAAAATGCCCATCACATACGTAAAATACAGTTTTAATATTATCTTTAAAATTAGAATATTTAGAAAAAGGTTTATTTCTCCTCATAGCACAGTCAAATAGGAAACCGTGTAACACAACAGGATGTGATACGGGTGCCAAGTGATGAGGAACAGGAACTGAGATCTACATGTCTTATGTTGTTTATTGAATTATTTGATCAAAAATGTTAATACTACTAGAAGATTTGTTGAGAACTGTAGTTCCATATTATTGTAAAAAGCTGTTCTGGCCCTTAAATGACTGAAAAAATTCCCTCCAATACCACATGCAACACAAAGTGTAGATACAGCACAGTGTGGTGTACAGGCTTTTGAAAATGTGGTCTTAGGACAGAGGAGTGGTTTGGCTGAATTCCCCTAAAAGCCCAGTCTTTTAGGAGATGTGGCGGTCAGGATATTAAGACTGATTCCATAATTGGTATAATACACTGAATAGTGTTACTATTATAGGTATGTCGTTAGCTGTCAGTCTTCCAGTGAGTACAGGTGGAAATCTGCCTATGAATCCAGTCTGGTTTTGTGTGTGCTGTCATGCCATGAAATGCAGCCGTGGTTATGCAGCTCTTTTTCTTCCATTCACACTAGGGCAGGCTTGCCTCAGAAAGTAAGCAAGAAGCAATACTGGCTCATCAACTGGTGATCAGCTCTCCAAAGTATTCCTTCAGCCCCCCGTGCTGAGCTTTCTTGCATCATTGTTTACATATATGCAATATTTTGTAACATTTTAATTTTGTTTTTTCTGACTGCTGGGGACAGACTATCAAGCAGGGCCTGTTACGATAGGATAAGGGGTAATAGTGTTAAACTAAAGAAGAGGAGATTCAGGGTAGATGTGAGGAAGAAATTTTTTACAACGAGGGTGGTAAAACGCTGGCCCAGGTTGCCCGGAGAGGTGGCAGATGCCTCATCCCTGAAGACATTCCAGGCCAGGCTGGACAGGGCTCTGAGCAACCTGATCTAGTTGAAGATGTCCCTGCTCATTGCAGGGGGGTTGGACTAGATGACCTTTGAAGGTCCCTTCCAACCCAAACCATTCTATGATTCTAATATTGCAATATGATCTCTTTGCCCTTTTCCTATCACTGGTGTTGGTATATGCAATGTAGGCAATCTTTGGTGGAGTAATGTATACTGCAATACCAGTAACAGCTCAGATTGAGAGAAGTGACTTTTTATTTCTCAACTTTGTTTTGCATCTTGTTGATTGCAACTTTATTTTTCCCTTTGAGGACATTTGATGTATTTCCTAGTAGTGGAGGTTTAGTAGGAGAAATTGAAAGGGAAAGAAAGAATAAAAAAGAGAGAGACCTAGAAAAAAAGAACTACATCACAGAGCATTTGTAAGTGCTCCCTTGATGGGTCAAGGCAATAATGTGATCTTTGACTCGACAAATCTCAGAGACAATTCATCCTGACTTTCATTCCTGAAGGAGAAACTTTGAAGACCTTGCTCTTTTCTATTAAAAGACGTCATGATCTGCCATGATTTGATGATATTTAAGATGAGGTTTTGTCTTTAACAACGCAGAAGTAATTTATTCTGGGGTAAAGCAGGATGTGGACTGGCAGGGTGTCAGCTGCTCTGTGGACACTTCCCATTCACATGCTACTTCCTGAAATCCTCTGGAAAGCAGTGAAAAAGAGATGAGCTTTGCCATATGATGACACACTCCCAGGTGATTCTCACCAAGCAACAGGGCACCACAAGTTCAGCTTTCCTCAAAGTAACTAATTTGCCCCAAGTGTAGGAGGGCATTTGCTCCAGTACCTGGGGCCACACACTGAAAAGGAACAGGCAAGATGGCAAGGCCATGGGCTGCTGCAGGGGGCTACACCCTCCAAAACTCCTGGAGCCAATGTTAGCCCTCAGGGGCCACGGCCTCCGGGTATGAACAGCTCAGAGCCTGGGGACACTGTCTGAACCTGGTCATGATCTGTACTAGAGCTTGATTCCAGAAGACCATGAGACTCCACTGTTTTGAGCAACACAGGAAGGTGGGGTACAAGCTCGCCAGTGCTAAGAGGCCTGCTCTGTTGTCTGGTTCCAGTCTTTCATTTTCCTCAGGCATCAGCACTTCAGGGAGCTGACGTAACCACAGCTCCTGGGGCAGCTGGCTTCAGCTACAAGACTCCCTTTGCTGCAAAGAACAAAGAAAAATCCCTGAAGTTGCACCAGAATAATAAGAAAGCTGACTGGCCCACCCCCCAAGGCTGACATATTTCCCTGTCACCCCCACCCAGCCTCCCTTCAGACACCATCATTCTGGTCCCAAAGGCAGCAGCTGAGGTAACAGCAGCTGGGTGACTCTGGCTTATTTGCCCCCATGGGTACCTCATGCATCCCCTGTCTTGTTAGGAACCTGCGTTTGACTTGGTGACTCGCAGAGGCCAAAAGGACCGTTAAACCCACTAGTGTGACTCCTGTAAGCCACCGAAGTCAAAGAGCCCTATGCTCTTCAGCAAATGTTTGGCTAGAGCATTGCCTCCAGAAAGACCTCCGGATTTAACTTACAAACCCCAAGAGAAGCAGATCAGCATGTTAATGGGTGTTTCATTCCCAGAGCTCATCATTCTTACTCTTTACAACTTCTTCCTCACTTTTCCTTGGCAGTGGCCTGGATTTGCTTCCAGTCTTCAGCTTCCCTTCTCATTTCTATGCTGGAGTGAAAAGCCTTGTCAGGCTGACTACCTCCTCTCTCCTCTCCCTCAGCCAGCCATTTGATGGCCTTTGTGCCACAGCATTGCTCTGAAGTATGTTTCTGTTGCTTATGAATATTGACCTTTCATTCAGTTTCTTGCTTTTCCACAGATTGATTAATTATTTATGTGACCTACTGTTTTTCACCTGTACAGCATTGTAACTAATGGTGGAATAGAAACCAAATTTAAAGCCAGTACTATGAATGAAAAGAGTTATGGGCTTTAAAAGCAGGTACACAATTAGGTCCTTTACCTCTGCTCCATCAGAGGAGCTACATATTGGATAAATTTTAAGGCTATGAACACTTCTGTGTCTTCTAAGCAGGGCATTGAAAATGCTGTCTTCATTGCACTGATGTTAACAGACTGGACCTTCCCAAAATGGTAAGTGGAAAGTGGATAAAGAAGAACAGAAAGACAGGAAGACAGACAGACCTACAGAATAGTGGTAAACTCATTTTGAAGATGAGATGACTTGCATAAATAAACCCAAATTAAGCTTCAAGTTAAACTTTGTAGGAACTGATCTTCACATTTGTACTATATCTCAGAAAAAAAGATCCTGTAACAGTTGCACTTGTGGTGGTTTCCTGTTTTATTAGTAAAAAATGCCAATAATTTTCTCTCTTGAAAAGTAAATAATTTTTAAAGTATCTTAAGTACAGGAATGTTTTTTTAAAGTGTGTTGGTTCATAACAGTTAATGTTAGGTCTAAGAGGAAACAAGGAAATGTCGTTGTAAAGACAAATATTTATTTCATTAAAGTGCTGTGTGGTGATTCAGCCTTTCAGGTCTGGGGTTACTGAGAAACAACTTGCACCACATTATTTAAGATCCTAGTCTGAATATTTAAGAGATTACAGACTTAGTTTTCTACGGCACTTGTTAAGAGTTGTTTCTCCCTAGTGTGGATGAGGAGGTGAGATCCCTTTTGTTCTTCTCTTTAAGTATGTTTATATTAGCAGGATCTGTCTAACTCTGCTATTCTGTAAATGCTGCAACAAATAGGATTAACATACTGGCTGCTCCTGCTATACCTCAGCTGGGTACAGAAATATGCATTCCTCTCTGCCTCTGTGTCCATGTTTGTCAGTGCATGTGTGTTTGTCATGCAGTGAGTAAAAGAGTGCTGATGTGTGTGCAGCTTTGTCCCTTGTCCATCCCTCTCAAAACCCTGGGAATTTTGTAAGGAGAAAATAACTGATAAGCGATGTTTGGGCCTTCTCTGAGTGACTGTTTTGGAAACTGACACATCTCCTCTCAGCAGTGGTCATTTCCCCTATTCCAGTCAGTTCTATTTTGTTTCTGAAAGCAGGACAGCTAGGGGTTTGTGCTCTTGCACACCTCCCTGAAACCTTGTGTTTGTTTAAGGTCTGTTGCTTGAATTTAGCATATTTTGGCTGTGGGAGAGAAGGTGGTGCACAAGTTTGCAAGACAGCTTGTCTATGAACTAAGGGAAAGGTTGGGGCTATTTTCTTTCCCCTAGTGGTTTTTATACCCACTCAGGGTATCATCCTTGATCAAAAGGAGAATTGCCCTTACAGCTTGTAAGACTGCTCTCAAGAAAGAGTTGGGTTTTAAAATTATATATTTTTTTAAAATTTCATTTTTGCTTTTCAAATGAACCAGGTTGTTCATTGATTATACTTTACAGGAGAGAAGGAGTCCCAGTTCTCCTGAATGTTGCTTAAATATCTACACAGCAGATGCAATCCACACTGTGCTCTGCTTTCAGAATACCAAGACTATGGCAAGGGATAGACCCATATTTAGACATGTATGAGGCCAGCATGAGCCAGCACTGTGCCCTTGTGGCCAGGAAGGCTAATGGCATCCTTGGGTGTATTACAAGGGGGGTGGTCAGTAGATCGAGAGAGGTCCTCCTTCCCCTCTACTCCGCCCTGGTGAGACCCCGTCTGGAATATTGTGTCCAGTTCTGGGCCCCTCAGTTCAAGAAGGACAGGGAACTGCTGGAGAGGGTCCAGCGTAGGGCAACAAAGATGATTAAGGGAGTGGAGCATCTCCCTTATGAAGAAAGGCTGAGGGAGCTGGGGCTCTTTAGTTTGGAGGAGACTGAGGGGCGACCTTATTAATGTTTATAAATATATAAAGGGTGAGTGCCACGAGGATGGAGTCAGGCTCTTCTCAGTGGCAAACAATGATAGGACAAGGGGCAATGGGATCAAGCTGGAACACAAGAGGTTCCACTTAAATTTGAGAAAGAACAACTTCTCAATGAGGGTAACAGAGCACTGGAACAGGCTGCCCAGGGAGGTTGTGGAGTCTTCTTCCCTGGAGACATTCAAAGCCCGCCTGGACACATTCCTGTGTGACCTCACCTAGGCGTTCCTGCTCCGGCAGGGGGATTGGACTAGATGATCTTTTGAGGTCCCTTCCAATCCCAAACATACTGTGATACTGTGATACTGTGTGTGAAAGGTAACATGGCATTGTGTTAAAACACTGTGTCTTTCCCTTCACTGTTCCCTATATGAGAACTTCAACCCATGAGCACAGGAGGTTAGAAAAGAAAGCAATGGAAATGAAAAACCACAGGAACACATTGACAACACAACAAACATTCTTGAGGCATCTCAAAATTCAGTAGACATTTATCTCTTACATTGTTACATCTCTTACATTGCTGGACAGCAGGATGACCATGAGCCAGCACTGTGCCCTTGTGGCCAGGAAGGCCAATGGCATCCTGGGGTGTATTAGAAGGGGGGTGGTCAGTAGGTCGAGAGAGGTTCTCCCCCCCCTACTCTGCCCTGGTGAGACCACATCTGGAATATTGTGTCCAGCTCTGGGCCCCTCAGTTCAGCGTAGGGCAACAAAGATGATTAAGGGAGTAGAGCATCTCCCTTATGAGGAAAGACTGAGGGAGCTGGGTCTCTTTAGCTTGGAGGAGACTGAGGGGGGACCTTATTAATGTTTATAAATATATTAAGGGTGAGTGTCACGAGGATGGAGCCAGGTTCTTCTCAGTGACAACCAGTGATAGGACAAGGAGTAATGGATTCAAACTGGAACACAAGAAGTTCCACTTAAACTTGAGAAGGAACTTCTTCTCAGCAAGGGTAACAGAGCACTGGAACAGGCTGCCCCAGGGAGGTTGTGGAGTCTCCTTCTCTGGAGACATTCAAAATCTGCCTGGACGCCTTCCTGTGTAACCTCATCTAGGTGTTCCTGCTCTGGCAGGGGGATTGGACTAGGTGATCTTTTGAGGTCCCTTCCAATCCCTAACATTCTGTGATTCTGTGTGATTCTATGTGATTCTCCGCATGGCATAGAGAGATTTTCAGTCAGATTTTAATTTGCTGGAATAAAAGAATGTGAGAGAGTATGCAGTAAGAGTGTACAGTTTCCCTATTCACACTTATTTTACCATCTGAACACCTGTTTTTCCACCGAAGTCATGCAAGGTTTTCCTGGAATCACAGTTGGAAGGGTCTCAGTCAAGCATGCATGTGTAGTGACTTCCTCTGCCTGTGCTCACACGCGTACGGGTTCCTCGCTGTGACTCGCATCTATTGCCCATGCCTGTCCACCCACACAACCACAAAAGCAGAAGAGGCTGTGAAAACACAGACGAAAATGGTGTAGTAGCTACTCTGTGACACAATGGAAAATGTTATGCAGAGTATTGCACACTTCTAAATAAGTACAGCCGCTAGCTGCAAGGACCTGCAGAAGTGTCAGAGTGCTCAAGTCATTCATTGTAAGACAGATGGACAGCATCCATTCTTCATGGAAATGTTTCTAGCTTCATCAGCAGTGGAAATTGTTGAAAAGTATTTGGGATATTTCTGCCCCTGAAAGTTCTGTGATTGAGACCATGGTGTGAGATATATATTTGATTTGTATTACAGGTGTTTGTAACTTTACTACCTCCTTGGGATTGATCAAGGCATTACTCTCTTCATCTCTAGATCAATCTCTGTGCCAGTAACTATTTTCCAGTCAACTGCAAACTTCTAGAAGTTGTCCTGACTGTTTATATCCCCATGACTCCCAGATGTGGTTTTTTTCCTGCATTACGCCCTAACAATATGTTTTAATTTAGACTGAGAATCTTATCTTTGGTTCAAGTCTCTGACTGTGGTTTGGAGTGGAGCTAGTCAAGTATGGTCATGCCCAAGCAGAAGATAACCATCTGAAATTCTTTTCGTTCCCACTGGAGGGAAGAAAGCTTTGGAAAGTCATTAAATGGAAAGTGAGTTTTGCAGGGGGCGATATCTGCCACTCTAGTATCATGGTCCTGAGCATTTTCTATCTGAGTCATATTTCATAGAAAATATTAACTTTGTGCTGGCCACTGGCAGACTAAGAAAGTGTCTAAAAAGCTTGTTATGAGGGTGCTGTAGAAATTGGTGGTGTTTCACTGGATTTGTGCAGTATGGTGATGTTCAGTGATTGAATACACAGTTCATTATATGGCTACGCTGCCTCTGAAGCTGCATTCAGAGACAGGCAGAGCTATTACTCTGCTGAGGGGCTGTAGCATGCTGAGAAGCGTGAGGTCTGGTGAGGCTGGTCACTGTCTGCATCCATCCCTCAGCAACAGGCCTTGCCAAGAACGTGAGAGACTTGAAGCCAGAGCCAAGGCTACAAGGTGCATTAGTCTGGGACTGACATCTAGAAGGTTCCAGCAGAGCTTGGTCTTCTCCCAGCTTGTGATGGTACTTGCCTTGAGAGTGGTCTATAGGGCCTTTCAGGTGCTAAATGCAGTTACCTCTAACAATTATCCAGTAAAATCATTGAATAATTTTGATTGGAAGAGACCCTCAGGATCGAAATAGTAGCTTGGCTATAATTCAGCGTGGTTGTTTAGGTCCTACGTCTGCCTTTCATCTGTTGTCAGACTGGATGTGAATTGAGGTTGCCCAGAACAAGAGAGTAATGTACAGATAGAACTATACTGGATACATTGGCTTTATTTTCTGTTTTCCTGTCAGCTCTCAGCAGGTTGCATTTTCTGATTATTACCCTGTTTCCATTCAGATGTAAAAAACCTTTCAAATACACCTTTAGAAACATGATAAAATGCTTTCAGGTATGTTTACAGTACGGTATTTTGCTTAATTCACCAAGACTCAAAATAAAGCTTTAAACTTTAACTTTAAACTTTAACTTTAAACGCTGGAGGCTGTCCTGGGGAACCCTGTACCCCTGAGACCCCGGATGAAGCCAGGTTAATGGAGGAGTTTGCTTTAGTCAATGAGGACTGGGTTAGGGAACAATTAAGTAGTCTGGACGTCCATAAATCCATGGGTCCAGATGGGATGCATCCGCGGGTGCTGAGGGAGCTGGCTGAAGTCATTGCTAGACTGCTATCCATCATTTTTGCCAAGTCTTGGGAAACGGGAGAGGTGCCCGAGGATTGGAGGAAAGCAAATGTCACTCCAGTCTTTAAAAAGGGCAAGAAGGAGGACCCGGGTAATTATAGACCGGTCAGCCTCACCTCTGTCCCTGGGAAAGTAATGGAACAGTTATCCTTGGTGCCATCTCAAGGCACATCAGGGATAAGAGGGTCATTAGGGACAGTCAGCATGGCTTTACCAAGGGTAAGTCATGCTTGACCAACCTCATAGCCTTTTATGAGAATGTAACAAGGTGGATGGATGATGGCAGGGCGGTGGATGTGGTCTACCTTGACTTCAGTAAAGCCTTTGACACAGTCCCTCACAGCATCCTCACAGCTAAATTGAGGAGGTGTGGTCTAGACAATAGAGTAGTGAGGTGGGTTGCAAACTGGCTTAAAGAGAGAAGCCAGAGAGTGGTGGTCAATGGTGCGGAGTCCAGTTGGAGGCCAGTATCTAGTGGAGTGCCTCAGGGGTCAGTACTGGGGCCAATATTATTCAATATATTCATTAATGATTTTGACGAGGGAATTGAGTGTACTATTGGCAAGTTTGCTGATGACACTAAGCTGGGAGGAGTGGCTGACACGCCAGAAGGCTGTGCCGCCATCCAGCGGGACCTGGACAGGCTGGAGAGTTGGGCGGGGGATAACCTGATGGAATTTAACAAGGGAAAGTGTAGAGTCCTGCATCTGGGCAGGAACAATCCCAAGTTCCAGTATAGGTTGGGGCATGACCTATTAGAGAGCAGTATAGGGGAAAGGGACCTGGGGGTCCTGGTGGACAACAGGATGACCATGAGCCAGCACTGTGCCCTTGTGGCCAGGAAGGCCAATGGCATCCTTGGGTGTATTACAAGGGGGGTGGTCAGTAGATCGAGAGAGGTCCTCCTTCCCCTCTACTCCGCCCTGGTGAGACCCCATCTGGAATATTGTGTCCAGTTCTGGGCCCCTCAGTTCAAGAAGGACATGGAACTGCTGGAGAGGGTCCAGCGTAGGGCAACAAAGATGATTAAGGGAGTGGAGCATCTCCCTTATGAAGAAAGGCTGAGGGAGCTGGGGCTCTTTAGTTTGGAGAAGAGGAGACTGAGGGGTGACCTTATTAATGTTTATAAATATATAAAGGGTGAGTGCCACGAGGATGGAGTCAGGCTCTTCTCAGTGGCAAACAATGATAGGACAAGGGGCAATGGGATCAAGCTGAAACACAAGAGGTTCCACTTAAATTTGAGAAAGAACTTCTTCTCAGTGAGGGTAACAGAGCACTGGAACAGGCTACCCAGGGAGGTTGTGGAGTCTCCTTCCCTGGAGACATTCAAAGCCCACCTGGACACGTTCCTGTGCGACCTCACCTAGGCGTTCCTGCTCCAGCAGGGGGATTGGACTAGATGATCTTTTGAGGTCCCTTCCAATCCCAAACATACTGTGATACTGTGATACTGTGAAACTTGTAGACTGGGAAATCCTGCTCCTTTCTCAAATTCATAATCCTGTATGATCTTTTAAAAATGAGAAACATTTACCTATTCTTAGTTATAATTAAATATTGTTTATATAAGTGTTCGAAAATATATTTAAAAAAATGTATATGCTACTGTTCGTGTAAGAGACCTGATGGGTACTGCTGGAGGTTTCCATCATCTTGGCAAAGTAGGTCTTATAACTGAGTACATATAGGGTTCAGTGGCACCACACCAGTAAATTATTTACAGAATCAAGACCTCGATGGTCTACTAAATCACCCCAAAGAGGAACATATACATTCTCTCTGTGTAGCTAATTAAATAGCAGGATAACAGTCTCAGCCTCATAGCAAAACCAGACAATAAAATGTTTGTGGAAGGAAAATAAAGTTTTTTTTTTTTTTACAGCACCGTGTAAGAAATGTAAATAAGCTAAGTAGCAGCCTAGATGTGAGTCAAGGCCTTTAAGAGTCAACAAGAAGATCTTATTTATTTCAGTGAGCTCTGGAACAGTGCTTAATACTGAAGTGCCTCAGAAATCTCATAAATTTTGGATAGCCCCTGATCTAAGAGCTAGTCTTTTTTTAGTCAGTGCTGGCTACAGTCCTTATGTATCTACCGTGTAACTGTACTTGCAAATATTATTGAGCATTTCCCTTTGTACTGCAGGGATTATTAGTCCAAGTGAGGGAAAACTTTGCTAGGTCTGTATTTCAAGTGTGCCAGTAGATTATGTTATTCAAATATGGCTCAATTGTGTTAGGAATGCTTACCATGTTCTTAAGAGATACAAGGATGTTTTTATAGTAACTGCAGTAGAAATAGATATTGAACCTTAGTCATGATTGTGCCCAAAAGAATGCTATCTTCTTGTGACTTAGCTAGATAAAAATGTGACCTTATTGTCCTTTTTCAACTTTGAAGAGTTAAAATAAGCATATTTTATTTGTTGAGGGAAGAGTTGAAAATGGTTTAACAGGATTTTCATTGTATACCAAGATAAGGCCAGTGATGATGAATCTCTTTTGCAATTTATGTGTAATTTAATTAGTTATGAGATGTGGTTCTGGGAAGAGACTTATTCTCAAAAGAAAAATAAAATTCTAGGAATGCAGGAAATGTGAGGCAATCCTGTCTGGAGGCTGTGTTCCTCCTTGAAGCATTATATGTGTACTGGAAAATATGTATGTTTAAAATAGCTGGTATCTTACCATCGAATGGAGATGGTAGAGATATCTTTGGCTCTTTCAGCCCCAGGACAATACTGTGAAGTTTCAGGCCAGGTGAGAAAAATTTTAAAAGCCCCAAACCAAGGAAGTTAGAAGACCTGGCCTACCAGAGGATCAGATCCTAATATGCGGTTAAAGTACATACACATGACAGGATATGCATTGTTCTTCAATAGTAAAACTAAGAGGATGGTAGGAATAGTTGGGAGTTTAACCAGAAAAACTAGAGATGGAAGTGAGACATAGCCCACCCTGTTTGCTCTAGACCCTCAGCCCATATGGCTGAGCAGCTGCTCGGGTGCTGTTTTATAGGAGCAACTTTGAACTAAGCCACTGAAGTAATGGCAACCCATTTTATCCACGTCTAAACTGCTCCTTAGAGCTTCCAAGCTCTGAGTCCAAGTTTGGCCTCAAATACATGACAGCTATAGATACAATAATAAGCATGTAGGTGTCTGCAGAACTTTGAAACACACATGAACCCCCTGGCTGGCCACCTCTAAAGAGATGATTTGTTGCTTCCCAAGACGATTATCATGTTCTGAATGCTGTCAGCATGACCTCTTTGTGTGGGAAAAATCTTTTAAAAGAGAAAAATATGCAATTGGCTGCAATTATTAGGCTACAATGTCAGACAGATTTTAATATTGTGCAGGGTAGTGATACCATTAGGCATGGTTGTCTTATTGTGAGCCAGACAGGCAAGTCTCCTAACTTCGGAAATGAGGGTGGGTCAATAATTTTTTGTCAATTTGGCATTTCTGGAACATTTATAATTTGAAACAAAAATTATGACTCAAAATCATGTATGAAAATTTGAAATTTTTGTCTAAGAATACCCTTACTGATAACGAAGATGGTGTTTCTGACATAACTGAGTCGATCAATATCTTTCAAGAAAATAGTGATTATTTTTTAACCACAATTACCCTGAGGTTCCCCCCCCTTTTTTTTTTTGTTAGCTCTAGTGAATATCTGCTCCTTCATTGGGTCATTTCCCTTCTCTTCAATCCCTCTTGTCCCCTTTAATTTTTTCAAAGTAAATGAAGACTTTGTAATCTGGTCCTTGAAGCACATCCTAGCATAAGAAGCACTGACTTTTCATATGAAAATCTTTACCAGTACTTTATAGAAAAAAGCAAGCTCATGTAAACAGGGTCTTTTTTGACCCAGAGACAACGAGACAAAAGGAATGTGACTGTGGTTCTTCAATAATACATGCTTAAGTATGTAATTAGCCAAAAATTGTATTACAGTAATTGAAAAAACCTTAAATGTTTAATATTGTTTTTCAAAATTCAACTTTGGATATGTAATTTTTCCAGTTAATAACCCCTCTTGGTGTCATTTTGAGTCCATGCTGTTCCAGAATACTGCTGGGATAGTGTTTTTCAGCTGCTTGATCTGAGGACCAAGTGTGAGCAACTTCTGCTGAAGTTAACATGAATGGAAGGCACTCATTCTTTTTAAGAATCATCATGCCAGCTCTGTGGGGATGGGCTTCTCCAACAAATAACATGGTAATAGCAGTAAAAAATTTATAATGGTTTTACTTGCATGGGTGGTTTATAGTCCTTTTAATATCAGATACAAAGCTGTTTCTTGTTTTAAAGAACTGTTAATAGGATCATCTATTTCTCTCAAAAGCATTGGAATGCTTGAAGAAATAGCTGCTGTAAACTCATAAATGCAAGGGGTACTAACATCTGAATGTTTTTACTTTTTAGTTCCTATGATTAGTGCACCAAAACTAGAAACATAGATGCTTGTGGCATGCACAGACTCTGTGGTTGCATGCGTGCCATTAAAAATCATTTCGCATTAATCCATAACAGACTTGGGCTAACAACTTTTTCTAGAACTTCCCACAGCTACCAGAAAGTTCAGATCTGGATCCTAGTGTAATATTCTGGGTTTAATTTGTATAAGACGGATTCCAGACTTCCAACATAAGCCATTTACTCCTTCTCATCCTTGTAGGTCCTCTGCTTCATACTTCTGGTAGGCTCAAGATCAGACCTTTATCAGTCTTTAATGAGTGGTCACTCTTTCAGCTGGAGAGAGGCACTACATAGGCTGCCACCCACACCTAGGCCAGGGGCTGAGAAGCTTAAAGAATGGGGAATGAATCTGGGTGTCCCTTTTGGAAGAAAACATTGTCACCCCTGAAGGACAAAAAGGAATTAAGTTGGGAAGGACCACCACCAAGCTTAGAGCATGAGTAATGTGGGGAAGCAGTGAGTTTTCTGAGTACTTAAAACAGGCAAGAGAACGGCTTGTTGTTGCTTGTTGAAACAAGATTATCCATGAACACTCAGAGGAGCAGCCTCCCCCAGAACTGCCAGGAACTGGTAGAACTGGCGGCCATGCCACCCCGTGGGGAGGAGGCAGGAGAAGTGGGAAGGGTGCAGAGCATGCAATGGCTCACAGGCTTGAGCTCATGAAAAGAGGGTCTCAAATCCTTTCTTCTGGGTATAGAAAGATACGGCAGCAGATTTAGTTTGAGAGTGAATATGCTGCTTCTAACATCTATAAAAATTTCTGTAACTTTGGCTTAATGACATGTATCGGAGAGAGAATGCCAGGGTTGACATCCAAGGCCCGTACAAGGCCATAGACTGCTTCCACCAGTTCTCTTTCAGGTCTGGAGGAGATCAGGGACAGACTGAGATCATTTTTGTGATGTGCTTGGTATTGGCAAGTGATACAGAGTCCCTGGTATGAAGCAGTATGGCAGATGGCACACCATTTCTTGAAATCTGGTGGTGTCTACTGGGGGAAAAAAATAATATAAAAATGGAAGTACAAATGAATGTACAAGTTGAAATTTGCATAGTGCTAATCAAGTCTGTATATAAGTTGCTCCAGAGAGACCCTACAAGATAAAGTGAGAGAGAGGTCTGTGTGCTGTGGCTGCTCCCAGACTTGCCAACCCCAAACCAGGTTGTCAGTAGACGAGGCTGTGTCCAGCACTTCAAAACCCCAGTGATAAGGAATGTGCACGTAGGAAGAGTTAATGTGTTTGGCATCACAAAACCAGTCTTTCCATCTTTTTGTTGACATGGCCAGGAAAGGCATGGACCGGTAGAAAGATTGGCATAAAAAATATTCCATTTCCAAGAGCTGCAGATTTTGAATTACCGTGCCACAGAACTGAATGAACAGGGTTTACATCACAGAGCTGGCATGGTATTGGCACTGGCAAGGAAATGAGCACATGTGGTGCCAGACGCTGAATTGCACAATGTAAAATTAGTTTCCGAATAGGTGAGGATTTTTCCAACAGGAGTAATTAAAAAATAGTCTAACAAGACAGTTATTGTTGCGTTGGACTCTGAAACTGTGCTAATGTGGAATTGCTGTATATTCAGCTATAAGGTGGTTGCAGTAAGTCTTGTGTATCATTAAATCATGTATATACTTAGAAGCTCTGTTATTCAAACAACTGCTTCCATAGTGAAAATATAAATCACGGTGCCAAATTTTATTTAATTTTATACAAAAATTGACATGCACAGAATCAGTTTTCAACTCCTGGTGATGTATACCCAATAAGATTTTTTTTCCAGTGGAAATCTACAAAAATTTTGGGCCAACAATATTATGCTGCTTGCATACTGGCATTTCCGAAAAGACCCAAAAGGCTGTGCATTATACAAATACACAGAAAGGGACAGCAGAGAACTAGGATGCAAAAAATGTACTCCAAGTCTTTTGTATTAAAAAAAAGGTTTTATGTCTTTTGTTTTTGGTCATTTTGAGGAAGACTCAAGTATCATTTATAAAAAAGTTCAAGGCTAATATACAGGGGAGAAATTGGAAATATTATGTTGTGAGAGAACCTCAACAACTTTTACTAAACAGTTCTTTATTAATTTTTTTTTTAATTTTTTTTTTTATTTCTAGTTCAGCTTTTTTGGTTAACTGTAATGCATTAGAAGGCAGGCAGCTTTGTGTGTATACCACAGTAGGAGCAGGAGTAAGATGTGTTTCTACTGCATGTGCTGTTTTATCATTAAAGCCAGTGAGGAAGAATTTGCTCAGTCAGTCCATAGTTTCATGCTATGTTTGTCTGCTGACCATAAGGCTTGTCAGGTATGCTCACCTTTTGCAGTATTATCAAAAGGGAAAGGACACTATTTTTTGCCCTCAGGCAGATATCTCTCAAGATGATTCTGCTTGGAATTTAAAAATTGCTTTGCACAATTGTCTGAGTGCTTAAAGTTGTCTGCCAAGGATACTACTGTGTATTTTATTAGATTTATTTGGAAATAGCTTTTGATTCAGATTCTCCAGGAAGACAGGTCTGAAGTGGTACTTGCTGTGGAGGCTGAGTTGCTGCTTGGCAGCAGGGCTGTCTCCTCTGCGTGGGGAAATTGCTCCCTGCCTGAAGGCAGCTTGCTCTTCTTTCATTGATACACCCAGCATGTGTTGTCTTTTGTTACTGGGAGCTCCTCAAGGCCGGAGAAGCTCATAAAACAGTGTCAAAGGCTCTACATTCTTGGGGTGGCTGAAACACCAGGGAGTGACTTCAGAAGTAATGGTTTTATGTGCTAGAGAGAAACACACAGCAGCTGCTTTGTTGCGGTCACCATACTTCATGGAAGGGTTTGATTTTTGGAGCCGAATCCCACAGTTCAGCCCACACCCTGTGTGCCACTTACACCCCACACCCGCCTGCAGACCAAGCCCTGCTGTGTAGGGTGAGCAGGCAGCATGTGCCACTGGGAGGATTTGACTGCCCAAAGCTGGGCAGTGATGCCAAGGTGGATGGCCCTGGATATCTGAGACAGGTCGGGGGGTGTGATGTGGACCTATGGAAAGTCTGTGCCCACCTGGAGAATGAGTTGTCTCCAATGGCCTGAAAGTGTTCAGGCAACTGAGTTGTTATCCTTGTTTTCAGCAGTTGAAACGGCCTTATCTGAAGGTAGCCTGATTCTCCTCAGTATGAAGAAGAACCATGCCAGACAAGTTGTTGGACATGCATAACAGGAAAAGCTTCATGTTATGTCAATTTGAACTTACACCTGGGCTCGGGACTCCTTGTTAAAGCTCTGAGCAGCCCGTTTGTGTGGGTGAGAGAAGAGCCAGGAACAGTGTGGTTCATGTTGGCTTGATCATAGAATCCAGAATCATAGAATCATTTTGGTTGGAAGAGACCCTCAAGATCACTGAGTCCAACCACTAACCTAACACTAGCACTAAACCGTGCCCCAAAGAACTTCATCTATGTATGTATTCAAACACCTCCTATTGCTCAAGAGGAAAATCACTTAGTAAAAAAAAAGACAATCCTCTCTGACTCTAAAATAAAGCATTATCAGGAAGGTTAGAAAGATGCTTGCCCACAGTGGGGATCCCTGGGAGAAGCCACTAGGAGCATTTTAAGTCCAGGCGTGAGAGCAAGCACAAGAGTAATTGACGTTAAGGAAAAAAAATCCTACCCACAGTACACTTCGATTCAGTGCAGCCTCAATTCTGCAACTGGCGGAGCTCGGCTTCCCCCTTCTGGGAACAGGGTGAATGGGCAAGAGCAGGCAGAGGCTTTTCTTCCTCCCTTCGCTCCACTTGGAAACTAGTTTTTAACTCCTGACAACAACACCTGTCCACAACACCTTTGGCTTTGTACTACTAAGGTTCTTGTGAAGGACAAGATGGTTAGGAAAAGCAAGCCTGTTCCAGTAGGATGAAACCTGCTATAGTAATTATTTTATTTCTGTTAAAAAAATATTAGCCATCAAAACCCACAATTCATGTTTTGAAATGATCTCTGGGATTAATCTTCATGGTTCTGGTCCTGTAAATAGAAGCCCTGTGTACACCTAATACTGAAGTTGTATTCTGAGTCACAAAAACCACCCCTTTTCCTTCTTTAACTTGAAAAAATCTTTTTAAAGGATTGCAGAACAGGTGGTTGAAAGTTCAAGGCTAATTGATCTTGATTCCCCTTTTAGAAGAAAAAATGCAAGAACTGCTTTGAAAACAAAGGCATACCTTATTATAAAGATACAGACAAAGGAAGACAGCATAAGATTGATCTGGTGCAGTAACCATCAACCATTTTAGTTAATCTATCAAAAGACAATGGAGCTTTAATACAGACACCTGAGCCTAGCAGCACTTCAGCTGTGCATGCTATTTCGTATTTCTCTTTAGTCACCTGTGGGTGCTCAAGCACAGAAACATCACAGCCAGCTACTCGTAGCTTTAACTTTCGCGGAAGTGTCAAGGCTATCCAACCACTTGAAGCAGTAGTGCCTGTTCATATGAAACAGCAGAGTTTTACTGTTGTAAAGGTCCACTTCCATGAATGGCTAACCTGAATTTTTTATTCGTCTTCCTTTTAAAATCCAACCCAAGAGAATGGTGGTGGTTGTTGTTGATTATGATGATGGTACATATCTTGCCTTTCATAAAGTGCATAACTTTAAACGAACACAAGTTGAGGAATACTGAAAAATAACATACAATTTGTTAATGCAGAACTCTGTGTATGGCAGTCCTGGGAGCACAAGGAAGTTTGTACTTTCATTAATGGCAGCAATGTTACTTATATCCATAAATCTATTTACATGTTTTGTCTTATTTCCTAAGATAGCTTCCAGAAAAGTATGAAACAGAACTCTAACTGATTCAGACCAGCATTGGGCTAAGGCCTAAATGTTTTGAGAAAAAACACCTTGTTCATGCCCACAACCTTTCCCTGGAATGTATCTTCCCTCCAGTAGAAGAACAGTGCGAGCTGAGTAAAGCTTTTTAACTTGGGGTGTTCCTGTTTGCCTGCCAAAAGGCAGCACAATACACAGTGCCAGCCTCCCCAATAGTGAGGAATCAAAGGTTTGCCACTGATTTTGGTGTGTCCAAAAGTTGTCCCAGGCAGAGCTGGAGGATTTTCTCAGGCCCAGAAGTCTTCTTTCTTCTTGTCTTTTAACCATCTTCAAATAATTTCTGTTATTTTAATACCTAACTGAAAGTTAGTGCCCCTGATAGAAAAGTGAATGAGACAGCATGTACAGTATCAACGATATAAATATTGGCGTAACACTTCTATTTGAATAATTCAGTTTTTTACTGAGAAACAGAATTGAGGTTTTAAAGTCATGGCTTCTTCCCTAGTTGTTACCAAACTGCTGTCCCATAGATGATTTGCAGTAACATATTTGGTAAATACCAAGCTCTTAAAAATATGTATTTGCACAAACCTGAACGAAAAGTTTAATTAAAAAAAAAGAGGAAAATTGACCATGTAATTGGTAGGCCATTTCAGCATGTTTACACACAAAATACTTGTGCTTCATCTGGATTTGTGTAAATTCTGAGATGTGCATTTCTTAGGTCAGCCAAGAGATATGAAGGGTCAGAAATGTCTTTCTTGTGTATTCTAGTGGAGTTACCTCATGGTTGTTTGTTTGTTTGTTTGATTTCCCAGGCTTTTTAAACATGAAATAGTTTGTGTTTTACCATTTTCTCAGTAATCTGCAGAGTGCTAGCAAAAAGCAGTCTGGTTGCTCTCCCAAGCTATGCCAGCCGCTTTATGATACACAGGGTGCAAATATAAAGTCTCTATTTAATAAGAATGCAGGATGTGAGCCTGGAAATTGTCAGACTAGATGTAGATTTCAATGAAAATACAAAGTTACTTGTGTCTTATCTCTATAACCACCCCAAATGTAAAAGATTTTTGTCTCATGTGTTTCTGCCTGTGGTTTCTTCCTATTTAGATACCAATTTTTTGTAGATGTAGAATGAAAACCTGAGAAGCTCATAGTTCCCCAGTTAGTAGCTCTTACTAATGTCTGCTCATCATGTTTGCTAGAAATACAATTCCAAGGCAGGGATGTACTTCAGTGTGTTAGAAGATATATTTATAGAACTGTGGACATTACTGGAACATTAGAAAGGCTCTAGAAATGCTCAGTGTTACATAAAAATGTCTGGTGAAAAATGCTTGTTGTTGTTGAGCAGTGCAAATAGCTGTGTAACACAAACCATCCTAAATACTCAGTTGTTTAAATATCTGCTTCTAGATGCATCACCTTTAGCACTGCTCCCAAGACCTTAATTTTCTAGTGGTACCTGCTGTTACCTGATCCAACATAGAAATTTACATGATTTGTTAAGAGCAGGATCTTCATCTTACATCTTTCATTTGAAAAAAACCCCACGCATTCAATGTTTTTTAGCCAGACAAATTTCACCTTATCTTTGGATTCTCTCTGTATCACACCACCACATATTTTGAGGATGAGGTGGAGAATGCCCATGGATGCCCCTAACAGGAGCCAGAGACAGTGGTGACAGATCACCTTGATCTTCATCCTTCTCCACAGTGCCTGGTCTGAAGATGCTGGCTAACATCTATGTTGCTTATAGTTTTTCACAAGGTGTTGCATTTCTTCATTAGACAGTGACAATGGCACCTGATTGTTTTCAACAAGAAATTTCCAGATCGTATTAGCTTGGAGGAACTGACAGCATTAATCAGATTTAAAACTGATGAATTAAGTGTGAAAATATCTGTGAGCCAAACCGCTATGACAGCAGTTTTTTCTCACTGTACTTTTTCTTCTCTTTAATAATCCCCTATTTTTAGTTCCCTTTTTCAAGTGATGGAACTGAAATAAAGAATAACACTAGTGGGAGCCCTCAGCTGACTCAACAACACTAACACAGCCCTGTATGCCTCCTGCAGGGTGAGCCAATCCACAACATTTCACTTTCTGTCTTTCATCACTCCACTTTTCCACCCCAGTCTGCTGAGAGTCATGGGTCCTTTTTCTGGAGCAAATGGGAAGCTCTTCATTTCCTCTACTATGCAACCTCAGCCAAACAGTGTCAGCCTGTCTGTGTGTCAGCTCACTGGACCCACATAAGGGATTGTGACATGAATCTCGGAGGACTATTTGGGCCCCCAAGATGGACCCCAGGCAGACTCACTCTGCCTACACCGTGCACTAGAACTCGATCTTCCCTTCCATTTCTACTCTCCCAAAGGCTTTCTAATTCACACTTTCCAAAAGGCTTTGGAAAGCCCCAGTTTCTTTTGCCCACCCAAGTTGGATGGACAATGCTCTGTCTCCTCCAGCTTCTCTGTGCTGTTTACAGGACTAGGACAGTGCCTGGTGATGTAAAGGTGCAGGCTCCCCGTGTCATGGGATGTTCTGGAAGGAAAATGGGGGCTCCCAGGAGGATTTGTAGATCTGTTTGTAATGGACATGGGTTTTCTCCAGGTAGTACCAACAGAGATGCTGGAAAGAGAGGGAAGATAGATTTGTTATTTACAAGGTAAGTTTTTCCCCTTGGAGATGTTCCTGGTTTACATAGCGAGTATGCAAGGGGGCATACCATGTAGTGCAAATACACATGAAGATTACACACTGTATCACTACATGAAATGGTCAAAACTGTTTTCAAACCTACCTAAACATTTTTAAAAAATAAGCTAATGTCTCTTTATCTATTTGCATGCTTACAAACACTAAGAGCAACAAGTGTTTTATTAGTCATCTGGTAATATTCTATGGCAATAGAGCTATTGCAGTTTGTATGTTGCCTGATATATACACACCGTTTAAATTTTTATTAGTAAGTGTAAAGGGTTTTTTAGCCCCTAAAAGAGATAGATAGTTGATGATCTGTGGAAAACTATAGTTTTCTTTAAGCTAGCTGATTTATTGAGAAATGCCTATGCTAATATTATGGTAAATTTTTGCCTTGTTAGAAGGTCCATATTCGTGTCAGGATTTAATGCCAAAGATTTATTTTGATGTCTTTTACTCAAGATAGCAGCCAGTTGCGGTTTCAGTCATCAAAGCCGCACTTGATTAAAACATCCGTGAACCTAAGTGTACTAATTAACTGTTTTTCCAGTTTAGGGAGTTTTTTGGTATACATTTTTTGCCTGAATGACAAGTTATCTGCCCATGCAATATCACATAAAGTCGGATCAACAATCCTGTCACTGTTTTTCCACACAATTCCTCCCTTTTGCTCATGTAGTGAGTTCTGCTCCTCAGTCCCTTGATACAAATTTGTGATACTGCTAGTCAGTATGAAATCAGTTACAGTTTGACATATTATGGTTGCAGGTTTTTGGAGACTGTGCGGGTTGAATAAGCTTATCCATGGCTGTCTTCACAGCTTATTATAGAATTTTGTTTCAGAAGCATCACAAAATTGACATAATGAATGAGAAATTTAGTTGTTTGTCACTGTCATGATTTCCTCTCCAAAACCCAAACATCGTTCTCATTTATCAACTAAAACTTTAATTAAATAAACCTCACATAACCCTATCTCAGCAAGGCTCTTGTGAAACTTATTTCATGTTTTGAGACCCTTAGCTGAAATGTGCTCTGCAGCTGTAAAACGCTCCTTTTGTTTAATGAGCAAACTTTCTAAATCTGCTGCCTGCTGCTCACACTTTGGGGGTTTTCCTTCTTGGTGCAGTAAGAAGAGGAATTAAACCCATCATATCCTGTAGAGTGTTCTAAGAAAAGTGTTAGTTTTTCTGCTGGAAGTATCTGTTGTAGAAGTCATTGGCAGTGATGTCCTGGAGGAATGAAAATAAAATAAGCCTTAAGGTAGAATGTTCTAGTGGACTGGGAGAATAATTTCCTGCTATAGATTAAGACGTTAAAGATTATTCATGAGGTGAAAATGTACATATTGAGACCCTGATGCTGACCTATGATTCAAACAAACACCCACATCCAAGAAACTGAGGCAGAAAGTAAATGTCAATTTATTGCATCAGTTCCGGTTAAGATATCTAACATATACGACATTACAGCATGATCTATTTTATCTACTCATTCTTCTAACAGAAAAAAAAAAAAATATAGACAATAAACTGCAGTAGAAATGAAGACTATATTAATTCAGGAACAGTGTCAAATAATATATCATGTCTCTTCTTTATCAAGGTAGGAGAAACAAGGTTTGGGATCGACAAAGATATTTAGCAAGGTCAGCATTCAGCTTGCATGCAAATCTTACTGAAATAGGTGGGAAATTAGTCATTCTCTAGAAGGAAATGACTTCATTATAATTTTGGACCTTCCACTTTAAAACAGGTAGAGATATTTTACAGGCAAGAGTAAAATATCTTAGTGAAAAAAGACCTGGCTTATTGCTCACAGTCCTTTATTGATTTAAGCTCACACTAAAATCAAGCAGGGGATCAGAGAAAGTTTAAAGATGAGGAAGAGATTGTAGGAACCAGTGAATGCTAAACTAACAAATGAATTATTCTATCGAAATAGCAAGTAAATGTCTTTTCTGCTGGAATGAGTGAGGTGTGTGTTTGTTCTATACTCTTCTTGTATCGATCATATATCAATAAACAGAAAAGTTGCAAGTATTTAATGGAAATAGGAACTAAATTGTCAGAGGAATCCGAAATAGTGCTAGTAAACTCTGTCAAACCCAGAGATGGTCCCTATATGAAAAGAAAAAAAAAAATCTGACTTGAAATAGATTTAATATTTGGGGATTTTGCTTTAATTTGACCTGGTATGGAGTCAGGGGTAAGCGGCAAAGTTCAGGCCCACATTTGAACTTCCCCCAAGTCTTTGGGAATGAAAGTGATGATCCCTTCCCCAGTTAAATGCATTGTGCAGCAGCACATGACCTGCCACTGAATGAATGATGGAAAGAGCATGTTTGTACCGCAACTGGAAGGTCTGATTGCAACAGGAGAATGCATTTGCACACTAACTTGAATGGGCTTGCTTTCTAATTCATAATAAGCAGATCTTTCATTTACACAGCTGCCTCACCCATCCAGCTACAACTTAACTTGCTATCCTCCCCATGTGTATCCCACACACCTGCTGTGGCCTTTTTCCCCTCTCTGTCACCCAGTGTAAGGTGCAGGTGGTGGAGCTAACTGGGATCTGGAGCCCAGAAGGCATCAGTTCTGCTGCCATTTGAGGTGTGCCATATGTTCAAAGTATCCCCACTGAACGGTGCCAGCTTTGCAGCTGTCATCAGCCTTTTCTCTGTTTGGAGCTAAATGCTGGGGTAAGAGAAGAAGATAGGCCCGAATATTCGCATTGTGAAACTATTTGCCAAAGAAAACCTTTGATCCAAAATAACTGATTGGTGACTGATTAAAATACACAGGGGAAAATCCATTCATGCAGGTCAATAGCTTTGTAATGTATGTCCTGAAAACTGGTCTAACCTCTGTCTCAAAATGGACAGGAAAAAGATGGGGTCTTCCATCAGTGAGAGAAAGATGTTGCCCACTTCCTCACATATGTACAGAGTCACTTTAAAAGATCTATTGCAGATGAAATCTACTTGGTTGGCAGTTGGTGGGACTGAAATCCTGTTCCTGTGCATGGTCAGGGATGGTCTGAGCTTATTCAAACCTACAGAAGAGTGTCAAACTCATACTCTGATTAAGTCTTTGATGTCCAGGGGTGTTAACTAGGGTCAGTGTTGTGGTATCATGAGTTATAGGTTTCCAGTTTTTCCCAGATCGCACTCATCCAGGATACTGCATTCCCATTTTTATTCCCATTCTTCTCCCCTTCCTCCATTCGTCTTCTCAGACATTTCCACACCATCTCTGCCTCAGGTATCAGCAGTGAGGACCTTCTTCACTCCTCTTCCTCACAGCAGCCCTAACCTGGCTGCTGCAGCCCAGCAGTGCTACTTCTGGTCAATGGGGCTCTGCGCTGCCCTTCCTTCCCCTCTGCTACTGATGTATCTCTCTGCTGCCAGCTGAGACATCTCATCATGGACCAGAAACCTGAGCTGGGCCAAGAAACTCAGGTCTTCTAAGTCTTTAGAAAAGCACTTAATGATTAAATACTTTAATTGAAGCTGACATGGCTCCTAAGCCAAAGAGAGAAGCTCATGCTTTATTTTATGTTGTAGGGAGATTCAACTCCTGATTTAGCAAACACATTATGAAATTAACTTATGTAAATAAGTAAACATAGAAACATACAACAAATATCTATATTTCAGCTATTTTTTTTTCTCTACATTGGGCCAGTAAGCAAGCCTTACCCAGGCAGACCGGAGCACATCAGCTGGCCCTGGTATGTCCCTGTCATGCATCCTGGTGAAGCTGACATGGTAGGGATTCCTCCCCTGCACCACGTGAGGTGACAGATCCTGTTGTCTGTTTGGGGCCTTCAGGAGCCAGGGCTGGTAGGTGGTAGATCAGAAGAAGTTTGCTGGGCCCTGGTTCCTCTCTTCCTGGTGCCAGAAAACCAGGGAAAAGCTTTTGTTTAGACAAAACCACAGAAAAAACAAAGGCCTCAGGCTACTGGAACAGCCCTACTGCTCCAGGAGAACAGCATGGTGAAAAGTGCTCTTACCTGTTGTGCAAGGTAAGAGTAGAAGGTAAAAGCCTATATAGTATCTTCTGAAGCTCAAGTGCTAGAAGTTTGTAACAGCAGAAGTTGAAAGAAATTATTATTTTGCTGCTAAGGAAAAGAAGAGCCACTGGAATTTGGTGTCCAGATTTTTCACAATTTCTGACAGCACTGAGAATGTCTATTGTTTCATAGATAAATGCCTTGAACTGTTTATGCCTTCAAGGCAAATCTGTGAAATACCAAGAAGGAATGATGCCTTGAAGACATATTGATGGGAAATGAGGAGATCACTGTGTGATTACTGACACTTGTGGTCTTGAAACAAAAGAGTATTATTATAATGAAAGCAGTATCACCTGAAAGCAGATGGGTTAGGGAGGAAATTACCCTTTTATTGTGCTGTATTCTTCTCTGAAGGAAGGAATATGTTATTATATTACTGTGATATCTTTACTGAAGATATTTTCTAGTTGGTGCTTGTCAAATTTAGATTCATAAAAGCTGATTTTTATTTTAAACATGCCTGTCTTTATAGCACCATCTCCTGGTAATTTGTGGATCCCGTAGGCTGCTGTTGGAGATCTTGTCTTCCTCTGCATTTTTCAGATGAGTGGAAAGATCTGGTGGTATTCATTATATCTTGGCTGCGTTATGGAGCTGTAAGAGCATTTCTCTAGCTTAACTTCCATTTAGGATCCATTAATCCCGACTGAGTCTGTTTTGTGAAGGTAATCCTTATTCACATTGTGCAAGCCATTGAAAGAAATAGGAATGTTTGCATTATGGGGACTGATGTGAGCTCAGACCTTTAACTTTCTTGTAAACTCATCCATAGCTTTGTGGCTCTGCAGTTAAAGAGGCTGTGCTTTGATAAATCCAAAATGTGTCAAACAGGTTTTATGTTGAACTTGTCAGGTTGTTAACTGTGGATTTTGTGTAATGTTTTATTGCATCTCTTCCCTGTTCAAATATGATTTATTTATTTCTCAAACATAAATGAATTTGCCACATTTGAGGGAAATCAGTGACAGTGATGAAAATTTTAAATGTATATTAGACATTTTTGGGTCTGAACTGTCTTGAGAGTGTCAAAGAATACTTTTGTTAGTTTATTAGTGGGTTCTAGCCTTGGATCTGAAGATGGGTTGTGAAGGTCCAGTGATATTTTCTCAGTAAATATTATCTTTAGCTTTTAAACCAGAGCACAGTTTTTGAACATCTTTTGTCTCAAAAGCACCAAACAACTTTCCTGTTCCCATCCACACACTTAGCTAAATCTTTTAAAGGATTTAATACTGATATTTTAATCTTGTTGATAACTTAGTTGTTTCTAGAACAAAAAAAGTCTGAGCTCTATCAAACATGCAAAGACATCAAAATGTCTCCTAAAATATATATATAGTTAATGTCTTTTCAGCCTTTAAATGTGCCTGAAAACTTAACACTGCATTAAGGAAATGGAGTAAAATTAGAGCGTAGGTTTATGCGGAGCTAGGAGAGAAAGAGGTTTCAGAAATAACCATTACTGTATGCAAAATGTGAATTCTTTACCAAAGTAGGTGATGGAGAAAATTTTGGTTATTGGTGTCTGAACCAGCAGAGTCTCCTAGCCAGCGATACACTGCAGGCCCATGCCCTGACATGCCCCACTCCTCCGACTCCCTGCCCAAACTGCTCCACATGGGGCTATTGAACCTGATGGGTCCCATTTCCCATGGTGCTCCTTCACTCACTCAGCCTCACAACTGTGTGACTGCATTGTCTGCATTGTATTGCACCAAGGTGCAAGAGTGGACTTACCTTAGCATGTTTGTAGAGAGGTTTGAGCTGGGCTGGTCTGGGCTTCCAGGGATATCCTGTGGGACTGGGCTGTTCTCACAGTCCTGCTGTCTTAAGAGACTTCACTAAGCCTGCAGAGCAAGATGCTTTATCAACTGCAGTCATCTAAAGCAAGAAAGAAGAGGGAATTTGTACGCTGAATCAGAGCATCTGTTGGGAGGGTGACTATGAAAGGTCAGCTTGTGAATTATATAAAATAATTTATTGACTTACCATAGTTTTGACAGCTGCATGTTAGATTTGGTACACTTATTTACAGCATTGCTGTGAGGTGGTGTTATTATTTTAAGGATGGGACCTCTCTGTTTCAAGGATGGGGTGCTTGTTCACAATCATGTAGGATATCTAAGATGTAGAAGAGAATTGAACTGCCATCATCTACATCCCAGTTGCACACTAAATATGTTGCTATAACCTTCTTCCCTTAGTACAAAAAGTTTGGTGTGCCACTTCAGCTGAGTGAAGTACAACTGAGTTTCCTGAATATTTTATTGCACTGCATTTTTGCAAAAGAAGTTAGCTCCAATTTAGGCACCCGAATAAGTGTGGGGTTTTTTTTAAATCTGTTCCCAAATGTCAGTCCTAACAGTGAATTTAGAGGGCTTGAGGTTAAACACAAGTACATTACTTGGCTTCCGTTCACTGTCAGATTTTGTGTGTGTAGGTGGTAAGCTCAAACAGCACCTGTCAGCTATTGGTTATTGGCTTAGGATAGACCTATTAGTCTTGTCCTTCATATATGTTTAGTTCTGAGGCATCCACTTTGCATATTATTTTGTATCTGCTTTCAAAATTGTATGAAAAATGATGAAATTTAAGGTTCAATAAAGTAACAGTCTCAAAGCAGGAGCTCTAATTTAAAATGACATTTTAAGCAACCAGGAAAAATTGCTTCTGAAATCAATTACCAATACACAGCTTGGTGATAAAACAATATTTAAAAGATGCAGTGTATCAGCCGTTGAATGTGCAGGAGAATCTAAAGAATTGTATTAATATTTTTCAGACTGACTTTTAAAATAAGAATGTCTGGATTGTACCCACGAGATATTTATGGAGACCTGTTCTTTGTGTCCTGAAACGTCATCAGAATGTACAGTTCCATATGCTTCAAGCAGCATAGGCACATGAGCATACTACTATAAAGTATTTTATGATCTGGCTTGAGAGTGTGTCTTATCTGATAACTGTAAAATGGACCCCATTATCTGGTAAATACACTTTCATGTTCTTGCAACTTTTGATATCATATGCAAAGTCAGTTTATCATTCCTATATTGCTTTATTTACATGGATTCTAAACAATAGGTCTCCCAAGCCACTTTTAGTAATCTGTATTCTGCAGTCACCTTCTGCAAAGTCATTGCTGACCCCAGCTTTGTTTGGAACATTGTGTCTCATCTCTATCAAGTGCTGACAATGACCAGTTTTCTTTCTTCTTATTCATATGTTTTTATAAAGAGTATTTGAACAATGATATGCCTTGGGATGTTGGTTTCATTATACATTACACAAGTGATGCAACTCTTCCTTACCTTCCTTTCCCATCAGAAAAGACATTTGCTTTGTGTGAACAGGTTTGTTTATTGTCAAGGTGATGGCAACCTTTGCTGAATCTTCCCTATGTGAATGTGCATTTTGAGAACATCTTTACATAATAATGATCAAAAGTGTCACAGACAGTATTTTTATGCCAGGGAACATATTAAGGTGTTTTCCTCTTTAAATCAAGTGTCAGATGTGAGTGTTATTGGAAAGATCCTCTTAAAGAAAGAATGGAGGACTGAAGGAAATCCTTTATGCCACACTAAAGAACATTTTCTGGAAAGGTTGTTCTTCTTTTGGAAGAGGTTTGCCACACAAATTCATTCCCAGCACTGGGAGCGGCATGAATTATCCCAAGGCTTAGGCTGACTCGAACTAGCTGAGTGGAAAACCAAAATCACCTTGAAGCCAAACCAGGGTGAGAGGTAGCCGTGAGGCTGGCCCACTATCATTTAATTTCTCTGTGTTCATCTCCAAGTGTAATTAATTCCTTATACTTAGGATATTGACATGACAGACAAACAATTCTGTCTCCCCCCCTGGAGGGGCTGTCAAGGCCCTGTGGTGCTCTCCTGCCTTGGGCTGCACAGGCCTGTCTGCAGGCTGGGAGCAACAGAGAAGAGTCTTCCCATCGGCACATTGTAGCTGGGATCTCTCCGGCACAGGGCAGTGCAGATGGGGAAGGGTTTGAGATGAAAAGTTCTGCTGGAACCAGGCAGATGCAACATGCCCCTTGGTTTGCCAAAGTCAAAATTCAGGTTCTGCCAGAGTAGCTCGGATTAGGGAGAGGAGGCCGATCACTGTATCTATCTCCTTGCTGATGTTCTCTTGTTGCCAGATATCTTTCTTTGGCCGAAGTCTTTCCATTTTTAATTCTATATGGGAAACAGCCTCATCTATGGTAGGTTTGAAGGAGCATCATCATGTCCTGAAGTACAATTCTGGTTTTTGAACCAAAGCCCAACGCTCCAAGTACATATACACACACACAATTTTACATGTGTGAACAGCATTGTGTTTTTTAAATATGAATCTTTCCAGGACTGCTGCCCAGTTTTACAGATACAGTGTTCTAAGATCGTCCATTTGCTGTCTTTCCATCAAATATATTCATTGCAGGAATGGAAAGAGTTCTTTTTACTATCTGCCAACCGTGGAAACTCTGAAAGTTGAGCTGTATTCTTTCTGGATTACGAATCATCACCCCTAACCTTGACTCAGCAATCACAGGGGAAGACTTAACTCATGGTTAACATATATTCCTCTGATCAAAAAGATTCCGTAGTGTGGTGTTATGTTACTCATTATTTCTTTAATAATGCCTACATAGAATCCCACTCATGATCTTTCAGTTACATCAGTGTTACAGTTTAAGGCAAGGCGGCAATAAATGGAGTAACAATGGAGCTAAGGAAGTAAAAAAGAGGAAAAATATTTTTAGTCCTTTTAGACAGATAGATCTGACATTAAGTATGTTATGAATGCAGAAGAGATATCACTTTGCTGGCTATAGTTAACTGAAAACCAAAATAAAATATTGTTTCAAGGTGACAGCTTTTAGTAACTCTGAGATATGATACCCTGGCTAGAGAAGTAAAAGTGAGTGTGTGCTGGATGTCAGAAGAATAGTCCAAGAGATGGTATTCTTCATTAGTAATATAGCTTTTGGATATACTCGGATTATTTATAAGAAGGAAAATGTGTTTTGCATCAGAGGCAATTATGCCAGTTAACAGCATGTTCAAGCTAAGATAATTGACTGAAAAATCTTTTAATACTTTGCCCCTTTCAAACCTGTTGCTTGGATACCATTTTCTCTGAACTGTTATGTACCTTGCTGAAAATTAAGCAGTAAAGAAAAGGTTTTAACAGCTCTTTCCTTTGTCTTTTCCATAAACTCTATTAAAAAAAATTCAGAAGTGGAGTCAGAGAATTACGGTTTTCTGGCAGCAAAATACTGACAGCAACAGCTGGAAAAGGCAACTCATGCACAATCTGAATTCAAGCCTTTATTTTCTAGATATATGTTTTTTTCTTGCATGCAAGCTTTTCCTTCCTCTTCCAAAATAATTTGACTTCGAGACACAATGAACAGATTCTCAAATTGTAGATGTCCTGAAATAACTGGATAATGCATTCAGGTAAGTCTCTTACTAGTGAGTTCCATGCTCAGTTTTACTCATGAAAATATGCAATCTGAAAGTGTGAGCTACTGTTTGTGATTTGAGTATTTTGTATAATGGAATGCTTTCTGGTCTCTGCCTAAATGGCAGGTGTTCTACTGAATTATGTAATGCCTTGAACTGCCTTGGTTTCTTTATGCTGCGAGCTGCTACTTTATCTATACACGAAAGCCTCTCAGAAGTGCCAGGTTTGCAAGTGTTTATATTTGCCTACAGGACTCATTTCACATTTCACCATTGCAGCAGGGATGGGAAACCTCCAAGTTTATCTACCTTGCTTCACTTCAAAAATGGCCTCAAGTTGCGCCAGGTGAGTTTTAGATTGGATATTAGGAAAAAAATCTTCACAGAAAGGGTTGTCAGGCATTGGAACAGGCTGCCCAGAGAAGTGGTTTAGTGCCAGAGTTAGGTTAGGTTGTGGTTGGACTCAATGATCCTGAGGGTCTCTTGCAACTGAAATGATTCTATTATTCACTCTGACACAACTGAGAGAAATGGCTGGGGATGATGGACTAGTTGGCCAGTGGGGAAGGTCTTTAGGATCAGCTTTTTCTGGGATCATTTTACCAAGTAAGCTCAGGGCTTAAGTTATGTGACATTGCTACCTGAAGACTGAAGGCTTTCCAGTGAACCTGCGATTTCTGACCAGGGAAGTCACCTGTTTACATACAACCTGTAGATCTGGGATGACAGCGACTCCAACCCAGGCATAATATTTTGACCCAGATTAGGCAAAGAAATATTAGAGATTTGTCACAATAACGATAACTTTTGCTGCCTGATGGAAGGCAAGGAAAATCTCCTGCCTCACTCCCTGTGACCCCTGTGCCTGAGGGAGGTTGTCTCACCGCAGATACCGTATTCTTCTCTCTACAGGGAAGACTGCCAAGGGCTTTGCTGAAGCTTATGTTAAGAGAACAGAGGCAGCAAGAGAAAGCAAGCCTCATTCCAGTAAACACACGTGCTCTTCTAAGGAGGGCAGAGCAGAAGCTCTTGTGCTAGGGTTGATGGCTGTGGAGGGTATCAGCAGCAGGCCTAGTGGAATTATACCTGTGAGATTTGGAGAGGGCAACCACTGCTCCCTTCAGCAACCTAACTGCCTGGGCAGGTGCCAGTGGTGCAAATTTCATCTCCCTCCTTCTACGCTTAACTGCACACGGGGCCTGTGCCATGTAGAGGGACAACTTTCGCTTGATGAAAATGCAGACCACAGATTTCACAGCATGATACTGACTCAAGCAGGCTCTTTGTAAACCACAGGCTGTATCCTGGGAAGCAGCACGTAATGAAGTAAGTGAAAAGCCAGGACTTTGGTGTAGCTCATTGCTCCAGTGGGTAATGGGGCAGAGCTGCAAAGATAACAGTGGTCCAGTTGTCTTGGCTTTCAGCTCCTCTCTACTTCCCGTCATCACAAAAACAAGCAGAAGCAGAGGGAAGGTTCCTATCTGGATGTAGAGTTGGACCACAGACATCCTCTAATCTGGATTTGGGGATTTGCCCATGATCTCTAAAGAAAAGGGAATGTTTTGTCAGATTATGTTCGTAGCCAAGCTAGTCAGCAGCGCTGTCGAAGTGACTCACAGCAGTGCTGAGATTGTGACTCACTGCTGTGTCCTTTCTGGAAAGACACTAATCCTCCTTTCCTGCTGCTTGGGCTGTTTTGGGAACCTCAATGTTAAGGAGCGAAAGGCACATTTATTAGCTGACACATGCCAGGACTGGGTTTTGTTTGTAACAGTGAGGAAGTACTTTGTGGCCTCTTTGCTGTTGACTAGATGCTGACACATCTGGCACCCAGGCATCAGAGGATGGAGAGATTGGGGCATTTGTTTCACTGGTTAGATCTGAGTGTCAATCCTATTTCAGCCAGTGGGTCTTTGGGCTGGATTCAAGAGGTTTTTCTTAACCATCACCATCTGCCAGATGGCAACTCCCTGAATACACCCTTCCTGGTCATGCTTTTTTAAGGCACTTATACTTTAATAACGATAACAACAAAACTCTTCAAGATTTTTCTCTGAGTAATTTGTCCTCAAGGGACTTGGAAATCTTCAGGTATCTTCCTGAGCAGGGACAGGATGTGGTGTATCAACCAGGAGTCATCCAACCCACTGCCACACAGGCAGTCTGGTCAAAAGCCTTTGGGATTACTTGTGGAGCAGAAGGAGCTTTGAATGTATTAGTTTGGTAACTCTACCTAAGTTGATTATTGGTGTAGCTCCTGTCTTAAAGTGTGACATTTCCATTTTAAAGCAACAATTGGTTTGTTGTGGTCTCTTAGAGCCCTTAGCTAGGGTGGGAACCATCTTGCATGTTCTTCATGTCTTCATACATTTGCAGAGGATATCTTTATCTGAGCACATCTCCCTGGGCTCCAGTTACAGTCAGTGGAGAGGAACAGGCACTTTAGGGTGTGATTTATCTGATGTGCTTTAGCTATCTACCTTAGGAGAAGTTGTACCCTAGAGGTGTCTCTTTCTCTCAGTGCATCATAAAGTAGTTAATGGACGACAGCATAAATGGATCGGTCCATACTGAGTCAGGTAAACAACACCCACAACATTCATTTAATGAGTATACACTCAAGATAAAATTTACCCCTGCAAATTCCAGTTAACTTTATTTCTGCAACCGTCTCCTGGGGCTTGGCCTTTGCAAATTTTTTTACTAATTAGGGGTATGGTATTTTTATCTTTTTAACCACCGGAGTTATGTTTGTGTGGTTTCTTCTTACTTGAGGGAGTTAGACACATTTGTATAACTGTCCAGCACTGGTGTGGCTGCACTGATTCAGTTGGACTGTGTCAGTTTTTCCAACTCTAATTGTTTAAAAGTTGTGGAAGGTTTTCAAACAACAGATCTGTGAAACTTTAAATTCATTTTCCTGTACTAATAACGTAGGGTGAAGCCTTCAGGTTGCATGATAGCTGTGAAGAGACATTCACCTCCCACAGATTCAGAAAAAGGAGCCCTTCTTCCTGTCTCTCTGTAGGTGACGTAGTGCTTCCTTCATTGTCCCCAGAGCTCCTTTGACTCAGCACTTTGACTGTCCTGTGTGTTTCTCTCCCTGCGTTCCTTTCCATGCATTTCTCTTCCACCTTTAGTTCTGCATCCTGTCCTTTCTGCCAGCACTGAAAGTACCACCAGAGCTTCTGAAAACCTCTGCCTTTAACCAGATCCGTGCTTAGAAGCGTGGTTATGCATTTCACATCCTTTCACTGCAGGTATCTACACAGCCTCATCCATACAGCCACCTTAGATGGAAGAATGACCTTAAGCCTCATTAGGGTGTCAGACTGTGCAAGTTTCAACAATTTTTGTTCCTAAATTATGAAGGGATGCGAGGCAGAGGCCTTTCTAATGAGGGCGATGGGTTTGTAATGCTTCCTTTATATGTTAGTGTGGAATCACTTGCATCTTTTAACCGTTGTGCTTCTACTTGACATTTCAGAGCTATGTTGCAGTTTCTGTCACCTTTTCTTACTAAGGCTGAGGTTTTTGGAAGCAAGTAAAAGTCTTGGAAGAAAAACTGTTTCAAATCTGAAATAAATTTTTCAGGGTGAGAAACCTCTTCTGTTTCTGCTTGATGGTGTTTTTGACTATTGTTATCACAGTGTACACTGATTAAATTCAAAATGGTTCATTTTTTTTATTATAAAATATCTGTCTTTTTCATAAAGCAGAGGTTCCCACGTGGTGGTTTAGCAAAATAAGCCTCAGCAGTAGTTTTCTTAGCTAAGCTTTCTACTGTTAAAAGAAAAAGTGTAAACCAGAAATCAATGTTATTTTTTAAAAAAATTATCTCCCTAAAATATTAAATAATGATGTAGTCTAAAAGCAGGAAGAATACAAGATTCTGTGATGGTGTCAGGTTGGTGTTTTACTAAGTGCTGTGCATCCCTACTTCATTTGACAGGTGAAATTGGAGGCTGGGCATCATGCCAGGCAGAGATGACCAGGGTGTTCCACAAGCCTCAGTAGGCCTTATGAGACCATGCTTCCTTCCAGCGTTTCATATGGAAGTATGTGTCCACGTGAAAGTCCACAGTAACAGATGTTGGACTTCTAGTCATTAGCAATTTTCACCTTCGATGTCATGAGGCTGTTCCATCCCACAGAATCACACGGGTTCACTTGAATTCCCATGCTGCCTACATGCCTACATTTTGAAGTTTGTTACCTTAACTGGTGAAATATGCTCACTATAATTGCAGAAACAAGAAGTATTTAACTGCATTTCATGCAGTCAAAGCCCAAAATTTTAAATCTGCACAACTCAGCTGCTCCTAACTCAGGAACTCCCATAAAGTATGAAGGTTCAAAGGATTCTTATGTTGTTTTTCAAGCACTCACTTTTTGCATTGAGGAAACTAGAATTTCAGTGGAAAGTGGAAATTGCAAAACAATGTGTTTCATGGCCTACCTTTTGTTTTGTTTTGTTTTGTTTTGTTTTGTTTTGTGTGTGGGGTTTTTTTATTTGCTTGGTTTTGGTTTTGGTTTTGGTTATTTTTGGTGCTCAGTTTGACCTGGCATTGTGAGTTCATGGTTACCAGCTGCTTCTGCTCGAGTTGATTGCTCAATACTCAAAGCACTCTTGTAGGTGCCTGAAATTTTAGGTTCAGTTCCTTTCTCTGTCTGAGAATTATTAGTATTGCCCATCTAAGCTGCAAGTCCATTTTGTGAGAAAGGTGTCTATGTCGACTCTTAATTTCAAAAGGAAGAATTCAGATCTCTGACTCCCAAAGGTGTAAGATGTTTCCTTGCAGATGAAAAGCACAGTTCTTAATGATGGGGTTAATTTGCTCTGCCTCAGATATGTGTACGACTACCAATTTAAAAAGTAAGATGTTTTTAGGACTGTGGGGAAATCTTTCCTTCCCTTTAAGAGGTAGCTACAAATTTAGAATTGGTATCATTCTCTAGTGGAAGAAGTTTTTCTTTTGAAAAATAAATAATGTCTGTAATAAGTGCCTAGGTTTGAAAGATGTTTCTGCTGCTGGAGCTGTCACTTTTGTGAGCAGTGTGAAGTGTGAGCTTTTAAAAATGCTGAGATTTAAAAAAAAAATATTATGCTGTCACTGTAATCCAGTACATCTCCCTCCCCTCAGAAATCTCCCTGTTACCAACAAATGAACAACAAAATTCTGACAACAAAATTCATAACTGTTGACTTTCTTCTCTGCTGTCATTTTCATACGGGACATTTCTCTTGTGCCTGTAACTGACCCCCTCCTGTGAAGAAAGGCTCTGTGATCTGGTGGCTTACATGTTGGCTCGGAACCAAGAAAACATGGATTCTCTTCCCACAGGTTTCCCAGCTATTGCACTGGAGAACTGCCAGCAACAAAACCAAAAGTGATGACTCTTAATGCAGAAAAAAAAAATCAGGATAGAAATGAATTTATTTATCTTTGATACCAAGCTTTCCTTCAATGCCTACCCTAATGCTTTTGTTACAAGAAGGAGTGTACACATCAGGTTTGTAGCAAGGCTATGTCAAGGCAGAGCTTTGGTCTTTAAGAACAGTTTTCATCTGTTTTGGCAGTCTGTTTCTTACCATACAAAAATCTAATCATGCTGTTCTCTCTGCACAAGTGGTTTGATTAATTCCTCTGTATCTTTTCACATGGAAATGGTCCTCGCATTTACATTGCTTAGCAGTGTTGTAGGCAGCATGCTGGAAAACATAGCAGGAGGAGCAACCTCCTCTTACCTGCCATCCATGCTTGCTAAACTGTGTTATTTTCTCATTCTCTGTGCTTAAAACTTGTTTTTCAGTGGTTTGCAGATGCTTCTCTTGCTTCCCACATAAATTCCAACAGTATGACCAGATGTCTAGTTCATTTCTCTCAACACACTTTACAGCCTTAATCTGAAATGTTAACACTAGCCACGAAAGTATCATACTCTTGTGGTGTAAATTACTACTATTGGATGGCCAAAACATTATCTCATGCTGTCCTAGTTGTTGCAGTGCTTGGAGCTAAAATGCTCCCTTAGGATCCAGGGCAGAGGTCTCTGGGCTTTGACCATGCCCTGGGGCAGGCAAAGGCAAAACGCTCTGTGTGAAACAGTGTATGTCTACGCAGTTTAGACGGATGTCATACCCTGAACCAGTTACTGAGGGCACAGGAAAACTTGTTCCTCTAGTGGAAAAGACAGGAAATCAAGTGAATATGCAGTTTTTAGCAGTTCAAACCACTGCCATTTTCCCATGTTGGAAATCCATGGTTGGAGCACAGGCTAATAAAAGACCAAAAGTATGTGTCTTGATTGCATCTTCAACCAGAGAGATGAAGATACCAGCCATGCAAGATGTTTCGAAAGAGGAAGAGTTCATCTAACTGGCTTTTAGGAGGGAGAAGGTGATCATGTTAGCCCAGCTGTCCAAACTTGCTGTATTTGTGTGAATCCTGCTAGCTTCAGTGGCTGTTCTGCTGTTGGCAGTGTGAGCGAAACAGTGCAGGGGTCACGGGCAGCGACCAACTACAAAGAAGAGCAAAACGTTTATGTCCTGAGAATCTGTACCTAAAACTCACCTTGATAAACTATTGAATGCTGGGTGCCGGGCTGTGGCTAGGAAACATGGATTATAGACCTGTCACTGTCCTGCTAGTCTTCCTTAAATGTTCGTGTGTGTGTATGTATGCTTCTGTATTTGTAGAAGGGGACCTCCTTTATTAAACTTTCTAGGCTTCGCAGATGGAAAGTGCAGCGTAAAAATCAAGTTATTCTTTTTACTACTTGTTGTGTTTTTGTTTTGTTTTGTTTTTCCCGAGGCCTGGGTGAGAATAGAAGTTTGAGTTCACGTGCAGAAGTTGTATTTTTTGTTTTGTTTTGCTTTCCTAACCATTTCCACATGCAATCAAGTTTTTTGGCAGCTGCTCTCAATGCAGATGTCTCCTGGGAACCTAGGCTCCTGTTTGTTGTTAAACTCATAACAGTTGGTTACTTTAACTTTTTGCAAATGTTAATTCATCAGGTTTGGATTTCCACCACTTCTCTTTACCCAGCCAGAAGTGGGCAATGAAGTAAGCACTGGTGTGTAAGAAGGGCTCATCAGAACCTCAAATTCTAGTAAAGGGAGAAACGGCCAAGGTTATGGCCACTCTCACATTCTTTCTGTATTGAAATTGAATATCTTTCACTTCCCACAGAGCAGGAATATGAAATTTCATTTAATTAACAGAACAAAGATTTTATTTCATGATTTCAAATAGGAAAGGACAGGGCTCCCCATGATGATCACAGCAGGGAGCCCACAAGTCCAGACATGCTGCTAACCAGGGAGGCTTCCAAGGAGGCCAACAAGCTAGCAGGAAACCAGGTAGGTTTCTCTATGAAGTGTTTCTGATCACTCAGATGATTTGCTTCAATCAATCTGTTCCTGCAGAAAACAAATGCATGATTTTCAGGAATTAGCCTTTTCCTGTGGAAAAACGTTTTACTGAGTTAAAATTGGAGATGAGTGTGCTTCCAGTCAATCCTAGTTGCATTGGTGAGAAAGCTACATGTACTTTGTAAGTATATGTAAATATGTATGACTATCTAGCATGCAGTTAGGCAGTCACACTAAACCTCTCAAACGGGACCTATCGATGACCTAGATGTCTCCTTAAAGACTTCTACGTGTTTATTTGTCAACCTAAAGCTAGCACTGGAATGAGCCGACCATCAAGATACTTCCCTCCCTTGCCAGGGAAGGCTGTGTGGAAACAGGCCATCAGACAAAGCAGAAGCAGAAGCCAGCTATGGTGAGGACATCTGTACCCTCTTCATCTTTTCATTGTTTCAACAAGTTAATGTGATAGCTATGAGTCCTATACATTTCCCTGTGGAATTTATTCTTTTAAAACAACCTTCTGATTATATGCTTGATATCATGGCATCTGTAGCTTGAAAGACTTGAGGAATTGGGTGTCTGCTCTGGGTGTCCTGAGCACTGAAGCCGTTTTGGCAGTCTGTGGGGTATGCTTTTCGGGGTACCACCCAGAGACCTGACAATGTTTCAGAGGCTCAATGGACAAGCTGCCGTGGTACCAGGATGGGCAGCACGTTCTGGTGATGAACTGGTCCCCACTGCAGGAGGGACAGAGCA
Organism: Patagioenas fasciata; assembly: GCF_037038585.1. Lineage (NCBI taxonomy): Eukaryota > Metazoa > Chordata > Aves > Columbiformes > Columbidae > Patagioenas > Patagioenas fasciata. Next base: position 97,855,156 of record NC_092520.1, read on the forward strand.
GTGGCAAAAAGAATGAAGGTCTGGGGCTGAGTGGGGTAGTGTGACTCATGGCTGGCCCCTCCAGGTCTTCCACTGGATGTTCCAGAGGACAGTACATGGGAGGCTTTAGGTAAAATCAGGGCAGAAATTGAATGTCTTGCACCAGGCACCAGAAAACAGCTGAAGCAACTTCTCCTGTGGCGTCCTGGAATGTAGTAATATAGTGGACAAAGGCCTGTGGGTCTGGTGTTCTGTTCAGTGTTTGGAAATCTAACTCCAACAACAAAATGTGTTTTTCACACATGGTGTTAAACAGAGATGAACTCTTGCAGGGTTTTGTAGATGGAGATCCTTCCACCCTGTTGCTTTGTCGGGAAACTCTCTGTAAGAACGAAAATGTGTGGTAAGGCAGGAAAATGTTTAACCATTGAGAGAGCTGTGGAGACTCTGCAGCATTTCCTACTGTTATCTTTATACCAGATTATTCCTCATTGCTGTGGCCATAGCCTCTTCTAGAGGAAAACTGGACTTACATTGTAGTGCCTTCCTCTGCACCCCAGTGCCACCAGTTGGGACCATACACCCAGTCATTCCAGCTTCATTTTGCAGAGGGTTATGATGGAGTATTTGGCCTCTATATCGCTCTACTTGGTAAGGCAAATGTGGGTGGGAGGAATAAGCTTGGAGGTCTAATTCTCAGTGCGCAGATGTAGTGAGGAGACTGATCTCCTGGGAAGACAGAACAATGCTGCTCCTTGATGTAAAGGTTTTATTTTTCAGAATTGGATGAAATAATCTCGTTTCTGTGTCAAGCAGGAAATAAAATCATAGAATCATAGAATCATACTCTTTGGCTTTCTGAATTTTTACATGTGGAAAGCTGTTGTGCTCATTGTCCTGGCTGGCAAGAGCTATGTTTAGTCCTCAACTAGATCTTAGTTTTTATTTTAGCGGAAACACGGCTCCTCTGGAAATACCATGCCCCAAAGTGCTGAGCCCCACCAGTGACTCAGTGCTGAGTCAGAAGAAAGAGTGCCATTGACTGAATCAACCACACAGCTGTGGTTCGAGCCGATGTTTTCCTTGGCTGTCTCCACCAAAATAGTGACCAGACATGTAGATCTACTCAGCTTGCTAGGTAACATGAGATCACAGCTAAAGAGGCTAAAGTCACATTAGGGCATATTTGCGATGAGAAACAAAACCAAACCTGGTTTTGTAGACTTGCGTGTTTGTACAGGATGTAGAGGGAGGTATGATACAGAGAACCCAAATTTGGAGCTCTCTTGACGCTTCTTTTAGAATTTTCTGAAGAAATATGATCATTCACACTTCAGAAATGAGAATACACAGGTACACATTTGGGTCTTTTAATTGAACTATTATGCTAATATTCTGCCTGACTCTGGTGTTTTCCCTGCATGACCTTCCTTCACAATGGTAGTTTTTGTTTTTTTTCTGGACTTGTTTATTTTTTAAAGTCACCATCATATCAGCTGCAGTGGTTGTCATAGGGAGTAGTGGAAGGTGCTAAAAACTATTTATGACTATCTAAAATTCAGTATATTATTCATGTTTCTAATAGAAAAATCATATACTGAATTATGGGGAATGTACAATATGGAAATATCACATGAAAAGAAAGAAATGATACTGAGAAAGGTAATTTTAAGTTGAACTTCCAAAAGCAGTTTTGTCAGATCTATTATTCTGCAAAGTATTTCCCTGGAAAGGTGGCTGAGATAAGATCTTTAACACAGCAGTTGACTGCACCTGCATGGAGTGTTCTACAGTAGCAGTGCAACTAATCATGTCTCTCTCACTGCTGGCATCTGTCATCACAGCAAAAAGAGTTTAATATCTGCTCCCTATTTATTTATTACCGTGATAGATTTACCCAGGGATACTGCTGACCCTGTTATCCATATGTTTTTGGTCTTGGGCTGCCACATGGTGGCCTCCTTCATAAACCTGGAGAACGGGAAGAGGGAGGGAGGATATCAAGATAACAAGAGTAAACAAATACATACCTCATGACTCAATTTACAGTGTGTGTTAATTCTTACTGTCTGAAGAAGCAGGATTTAATTTTGTACAATCCAAAACACAAGAAACAAACCTGAGAACACAGTTAAGAGAGGTAGAAAACCCCTCAGTTAGCTAACAAAAAGTTCTTTCAAGAAATTTATGAAGGAGTTTGTATGAAAGTAGAAGAGTTTTCTCTGATGTATTCTGACACACCTGCTTTCTTTTCTTTGCTACCTCCTTTTTCTCTCTAGATGAAGACAACTAGGATTTGAAGTTTCTTCCTTTTGGATGAGCTCGCGTTAGGAGGAAAAGTCACAAATGAGTGTACATGATGGGAGTGAGTGTTTTCTCACTTCAGGCTTGAGCCTGATGTTCAGTCCGGGTGGTAGTTTAGTTTCATATCAGTGGTTAATGGCAGTGCAGCCCCTCTGTTGTGCGGAGCTGTGTGTCCAGCTGCACCCTGTGCTTGTGGAAGTCTTGACTCCATGCCCAGGAGTGCAAGGCATTGCTCCTGACACACACTAGGATGGCTGCTGAGGCATTTTCCCAGTTTACCTAGGCACATGAGCCCTTTTCATCTGGCTGGCCCATCCTCTACTGCCCAGTGCTTAGAGGTGACTTGCCTGAATAGCCTTTATCTTCTTATCTAGATCTGCAAGGGAAGATGGGCTTTTCTCTTCATATTAATGCTCCTGTTGTGGAAAAAAATTAACAAACAAACAAACAAACAAACTGATTTTCCAGCATGAGGAACCATCTTGTGAAGAATCATTTTTGACCTTTCGTGAGGCAGCAGAGAAATCTTGTTTTGGTCTAGACCTGGAATCTGTGTGGTTTTAAATTTCAGCTAAAGCCTTCCTTTGCACAGTTTCTGCCTTGTAAAATACCCAGAAGGGAGATGAGAATGGGGCCTATTTCATGCCTCAGGATCTTGCCTGTATCAGTACTTTGTAACTATGACAGATAAATTAAGTGATAGAGAATTTTTAAACAATGCTTGAAAATACTTAGTTATTCTCTCGTACAGAAACAAAGTTCAAAGTTGTAATTCCATGGGCAAATTTGGAAATTCTGTTTTCCCTTCCCTTTTAGAATAAAACTACTTTGAAAAAGATGGGCTTTCCCATTATATAAATGCTGATTTTTGAGAAACTTCAGCTCAGATTTTGAAGGAAAGCCACAGAAGACTTCAGTTTCCTATTGAAAAACAAGAATTGAGTTCTGAAGTCTCTGGGCACTAGTAAGAAAGTTCTAATCTAGCTGGAAAATAAAGGAGAGCTCAACATCTCTGGAGTTATCTCTCAATGTGCCTTCTGAAAACTGAGCTCATGCTGTTGTTCAGGTTTGGGGCCCAGAATTTGTGGTTGTGGATTTGCCACTATGACACCCATGTCAAAGTCCTACTGGCTTAAGAGAGAAGTTGCTTGCATGGGAACACCACTATCCCAACTAATTTAGGTCCCTCTCAGCTTCTCCTGCTGTGGCATCGCCTTCACAGAAGTCTTAAAAGAAGGTTTGGCAAACATCTGCCAGATGTGGTCTGAGCCTGTGGGATCCTTCCTCGATGGAGGGAGGGGACATTAGATGTCATGTGGATGTGTCCCCTAGGTAGTGGCATGGCCAGCAGACAATCTGGGACCTCAAAGACACATTGTTCTGTGGTGCCTGTTACTGCAGATGAGTTTGATTGGATGACCCTGGGGCCTCTGACAGTCCTGTATTTCTGTGTTTTTGTTGGAAACTTGTTCCTTGAGACTGTGTCTTCATTAGTATTCTGGGACATTGTGTCCAGTCCTGCTCAAGTCTTCTCCACTGGGAGATTTCCTCCAGGTACACCCTCCCCAGACACAGAAGTTTCTTATATATACCTGGTCTCTGGCAGCGCCTGCTGTTTGTGGTTTCTTTTCTTTCAACAAACTGCTTCCTGGATCTGGGGTATGAGGCTGACTAGAAAATAAACCACAAAACAAATATCCTGTGGGTTAAGCTCAACACAAAGCTAAAGTAGCAGTAGTTGTAAGTGTGCTGTTAAATTCATATGGAGGTTAGAACAACAGGGAGAGAAATGCCATTTAAAATATCATTAGTCAAGCTGGCACAGTGGAAGGCAGGTTGCTGCTTGTGTGCTCCTGGGGAAAGAGTGGAGTTACACAGAATCTCAGATGGTTTTCCTTTTATCTCATGCAATTTAAGTAAATGCTAACAAAAATTATTTTAAAATTGGATGAACATTTGTATTCCTGGCTGAAGAGACTGTGAAACAGCCACTGCCAGCTCTACAGAGATGTGCTGGTTGCAGTGTGAGTGCAGTCCTGATCTTCAGTAGATTAAGACAAGCAATTTTATTTCTGTAATAGCAAAGTAGGAACCATTGTACAATCAAATGCTGCCTCTCCCCAGAGGCATGGCAATTTCTCGCTGAGGACGAGTGGCTTTTGAAACCCCTGTAACAGTGTCATGACAGCCTGGCTTTGTCCTGACTTCCACAGTTCAGCTGTTAGTGAATTATGTGGTAAATGAATACTACAAATTCTGACTTTGAGGTGCTGTCCTTCCTTGCAATCTGCCCTTCAGGTGCTTCTATGCAGTAATTTGTGCAAGTTTGAGATTTCTTGCTTTGCTAAGCAATATATTTTCTTCCAGTTGTTATCATTCCTGTAATGGCTTTTTATGAGACCCAACTTTGTTGTTCAACTGGAACTGCAGCTATTTTAGGTGTAATTTTGAGAAACACAACTTAAAAAAATTTAACTGACATGATTTAGTGTGTGTTCAGTGTCGGAAGTCTTTGGTGTGTCACAAAATGTTCCTTTGGTGAATTTTATTCCGTCTAACTAATGTCTGTGTTGCTGTCCCAAACCCTTTTCCATCAGTCACAGTGATTTAAGCAATTTAGAAAGCAAGGAATGCTGGAGGAGTAGTATGTCAAACAAAGCAAAGTAAAAGTGGAGCTCCAAACTAGATACAACATCTGTAAAGATCTACATTACAGCTAATGGCCTTTAATGATCCTTGTGAATTCAGAGATATTGGCAGGTGAGTTTTAGCTTGTTCAAATTTAAAAAAACAATATCAGCTAATTTATTTAAATTAAGACAATTCTGAAAGCAGGAATGTAAGTATTAACTAATGATCTTGAATTATTTTGTTTGTATAAGGAGCATCCTGTTGCATACTGCATAGGTGTTGCCCTCTGTAATACTACTTTTTATAATAATACCAGTATTTTTCACAGTGTGTTGCTGCTACTCCCACATGCCTCTCTTTTACCAAGAAGCCCATGCTTAATTTAATGTAGAGAATGGTTCCAGAGCAATGCATTTTGCTAGATATTAGTGCTGGGCCTATTGCAGTGGTACAAAATGGAGCTAATGGCAATGGCTAATCTATAGGTAAATGTATAAGGGCAAGGGCCGTTTTAATTGGGTGGAATATCATTAAGGATGCCTACATATCCAGGTGATCCAAACTGATTTTTGTAAATCATCTCACCACATCTTTTTATTTAAGCCTTAATAATCATTGTTCCTACATAATTCCTCACCTGCCACCTCCTTTAAGGACTGCAGAGCCATCCACAGCTCATTCTGGAACAGGTCTTCTAACCCTGGGGAATCGTATGCAATTGAGGAACTGCTCCCTACTATGAATAACTAAAAATATGGTTATAGCTTGTCCTTTTTACTAGAGCATGTGTTTGCTTGAAATTACTCAAATCACTTCTAGTTTGCTGCAAATTATTATTGCTACGGGTTATGTCCTTTGGAATATAATCCAGAAATCTGAGTAGTTTAGGGAATAGAGTTGTGATTTATATTCAATAATGAAAATGAAACTCTCTTTAAAAACTAATGTAGGGGGTCTTCAAATGAAACTTCTACTGGACTCCCTACAAAGATGGTCCTGCCCCAGGGAGAAAATGTAGATGAATATGAGTATGCAAGTGAGTAAGTGATTTCCATCTTTAGTCACCAGCTGATGCTAAAATGCTGAAAAACTTACCAAAAAGAACCATGACAGTGGTTTTAGGACTGAAGTATTAGAACTGGTGAGAATCACATTGCCTTGCCACCCTGCCAAACACAATCCAGCCTTATTTTTTTTTCTTCCTAAACCAAGGAATTGTACTTGTTTGGTAGGTCACAGGTCCAATGGTTTTACCTTGTGTGAAGAAAACATAAACATAGAATCATAGAATCATTTTGGTTGAGAGAGACCCTCAGGGTCATGGAGTCCAACCATAACCTAACCTAACCTAACCTAACCTAACCTAACCTAACCTAACCTAACCTAACCTAACCTAACCTAACCTAACCTAACCTAACCTAACTCTAGCACTAAACCATGTCCTTAAGAGCCTATCTACACGTCTTTTAAACATCTCCAGGGGTGGTGACTCCACCACTTCCCTGGGCAGCCTGTTCCAATGCTTGATAACACTTCACATGAAGAATTTTTTCTTAATATCAGATCTAAACCTCCCCTGGCGCAAGTTGAGGCCATTTCCTCTTGTCCTATCACTTACTACCTGGGAGAAGAGACCGACACCCTCCATGCTACAACCTCCTTTCAGGTAGTTGTAGATAACACTAAGCTTTCCCCTCAGCCTCCTTTTCTCCAGGCTGAGCAGCCCCAGTTTCCTCAGCCGCTCCTCATCAGACTTGTGCTCCAGACCCCTCACCAGCTTTGTTGCCTCCTCTGCACTCTCTCCAGCACCTCAATGTCCTTCTTATGATGAGGGACCCAAAATTGAACATAATGTTCAAGGTGGGGCCTCACCAGTGCCGAGTACAGTGGCGCAATCACTTATCTAGTCCTGCTGGCCACACTATTGCTGATACAAGCCAGGATGCTGTTGGCCTTTTTGGCTATGTGGGTACACTGCTGGCTCATATTCAGCCGCCTATCAACCAACGCCCCCAGGTCCTTTTCCACCAGGCAGCTTTCCAACCACTCTTCCCTAAGCCTGTAGCGCTGCCTGGGGTTGTTGTGGCCCAATTGCAGGACCCAGCACTTGGCCTTGTTGAACCTCATACAATTGGCCTCAGCCCAGCGATCCAGCCGGTCCAGATCCCTCTGTATGGCCTTCCTACCCTCCAGCAGATCAACACTCCTACCCAATTAGGTGTCATCTGCAAACCTACTAAGGGTACACTCAATCCTCTCATCCACATCATTGATAAAGAGATTAAACAGAACTGGGCCCAATACTGAGCCCTGGGGAACACCACTCAAGACTGTCCACCAACTGGATTTGACTCTGTTCACCGCAAGTCTGTGGACCTGACCATCCAGACAGTTCTTTATCCATCAAAGAGTACACCCATCCAGGCCATGAGCTGACACACACATATGAGTGTGTGTATGGGATGTTTAATTTCTGATGAAGGATAAGGTTGAAAGGTATTTTGGAACTTATTTGTTGTCACTGAGAAGGTGTTACAGTGAGCTCTTTAACAGGAAAAGGAGACCGAAAAGGTTGTACTTCTTCGAATTAAACCCTTATTTATGGGGGCAAACAGGGAAGTTAAATAAAGGCTGGGATGTATATACATGGGTAAATAAATGATGCATGTTACTATGTATAAAAGAAAAGATGTGTGGTAATGAAAAGGTAAGATGTCTCTGTAAAAGAATTTTTTAATTCCATACAAATATAGCACAATGTTGACAGCTTCACATTATATATATGATGTTCATCTTGTTGTCATATGATTGTGTATTTTAGCTTGCATTTATACCAGTGAAAGATAAACAGTTTTTCTTGAGATTATGAAGCATAAAGGCTCCAAAGTTAATATAATAGCAAATAAAAATAGCCCTCATTTCCCTTCAAACTGTTGTATAACATCAAACCTGGGAAAACAGTTGTAAGTGCCAAGGGAGGGATGCTCTTCTCCTGTTCGTTTTATGGTGAAGCAATTCCTCTGATTTTAATTGCATTTTACCATCTCCTGACCAGCAAGATAGAACCAGGACCCCAGTATCCAGTTGCAGAATGGTGACATGCTGAGGAAGTTGCAACCTGATTGCTTGTAGCTAATCAATATAGCAACTCTGTATCTTGTACATGTATCTCTTCTGTAGTACTGACTAGTGCAAGAATGTGGGGTAAAAAAAAGCACTTCTTGGGTGGAGTTTCATACTTCACACTGCTTCTGAAGAACCTCCCAGTGCTTTGCTGGCAACAGAATGATAACTTGCTACTCTGATACTTCTAAATGTAAGACTAAAAATGCTATTAATGGTGAACTGTTACATTAATTAATTATATAATTGTTTTTAATAGACATTTGTATTGGTGCAAGGTAAAGAGATTTAAATCCAACAGTGTGTATTTTCTTCTAAATCTATAAGAAAGGAGGGTTTCCACCCAGATGCATGTTTCTAATTGGGTGAATTTTCTAATAACTTGATTTATGGATAAAAGATGATGACAACAGACTTCTTTAAACTTTTTCCCTTTGGGAACCCAAAATCATTAATTACTTTTCAATCCTGCCTGTTGATTTATTTATTTCTGCTGGCCTTCGTTTGAAGAGAACATGAAATAACTCAAGTACACTGTGCGTTAGTGTTTGTGATTATACTTCTGCACTTAATTCATGAGAAATTAGGGTAAATAGCTCTTACTGATCAGCATTCATTTAAACAAATCCCTAGAAATAATTGAGGCCAGATGAGGGAGAAAGAGAAAATTGAAACTATCTGAAAAGTGGCTTGCTGGGGCAACTGCTTTCCCAGAAGGATCTATTCAGTAAAACCACCCATGTTCTGTAACATAACATGTGCTTCTTACAGGTTATTTGTTTGTGAAGTAGAAAGTAGGTTAATTTTAAAAGTCTGTACTGAGGAAGTTACAGTCTGCTCTTACATCCATATTGTGTGTGACAGCCTCACCTTTTGGTCCTCAATATCTGGATGATTTTGCAACATGTTTTGCAAATGGTCAGCTTGAATTTGTGGGAGCAGAGGAATTCCTCTGGAGCTGGGGCGATCGCAACAGATTGTGTGTTTCCTGTGCAAAGAGATACAAGGTAGCTGTAAGCTGAAGAAACGCAGAAAAATATGTATGTAGCTGGGAGGTTTTACAGATTGCAGGTAGAGGAACAGTGTTGGGTTTTAAGAAATACTGAAGGTAGCTCAAGTTCATTATCTGGTGCTAAACTCTTCCATAATATCATGCCATATGATGCTAAAATACTGGCACCAAAGCACACTACTACCTTCCTTTGGTGTTTTAAATTTCACCATTCGGGTTTTTTTATAAGATTCTATTGAACTGAGCTGTGTCTTTGAACAGCATAGCCAATTAAGTTATCCCTGATGTGTATTCTGGCTCCAGATGTACGCTACATTCAATAAGCTCACAACACGTCCTTGAAATAATGAAGTAAGATTTCTAGAGTCTATCTGCTGAAAAAACTCATTGTGCATTGCCAGCTAGCTCTACCAGTTGGGTTTTTGTTCTTCATATACCACTTTGTTTGTCTCACTGTGCTCTTACTGTTTTATAAAGTAAATTGCAGGCGTCTGAAGTTTAGAAACCTCCCAAATGCATGTTGATATGCAAGAAAATTTAGGAGAGAAACCAACACAAGTGAGCACTTTAGGAACTCACTGTTGTTATATCATTGAATAAAACTACTTTGATGTCTTTAATGAAATGAGACAGTCTGAAGGCAGAGAATAGCTCATGTGTTTACACTGTGGGAACATTGCAGAAGCTGTCTGTTCTAAAATTCAGGATACAAATGGTTTTGCAGCTAAGGGTCAAGAGGAAAATACTCTCTTTTTCTCCTCCTCATATCCTGTAGGATGCTATAGAACAATTAAGTTCAGGGTGGAGCAGGGATTAACCCTCTCATGGAAACATCTGGAACTGGTAAATATCTGAGGCAGGAGAACCTCTCACAACAGAGTTTGATGGATTTCCACAGTGGAACAAACCATCTTTTATTCTTTCCTCTCTCTTGTTCTTAGCTCTTTGTTAAGTGAAAGGTTTTAAGATGTGAAGCATAGACAGAGTGTGTCTGTGCTTAAAATGTAGATTAGAAGTAAGAACTTGAGCCAAAAGGAATATTATAGACCAAACAAAGGATTTGTTTATTCAGAGTGGGAGAGAAGAAGAAAATATGTACCAGGGAACATAAGACCATTGATCTTGCAGGTACTTGGGAATAATATTAACAATGGCAAAAGAGAGTGGAAGTTTTTTCCAAAGAGTAGAAAAGCAGAGGAAGGAGGGAAGAGTTTGGTGTGTCCCAGAAGGATGTTTCCACAAACACAAGTTAAAGTGATAAATAAATGACAGATACTTGCTGCTTACTTGGAACTAACACTTCCTTTTTTCTTTATTTCTCTGTAATGGATTTTAAAATGCATGTAACAGATAAGTATTCAGAAGCACTAATGTTTGCAGACCCTTGTATTTCCTGGTAGATAAGTTATTTTAGAGCACAAAACCTGAAACTTCGAAGTCTCAAGCATATCAGGCCCGTATATGAGAAACTCCTCCAGTTCGTTAATTTTACTTGTGCTTATTATGATTTCTGTGTGCTTTTCTGATGAGTCCAAATAGAAGAGGTTGATTCTGTGGTAACACTCTCTTCCAATAAAGAGTAATTAGTCTTTGTAGAGATATGCCCAATATGACAATTTTCCTCCAGGGAAATGGTTTATCTTGATGTTTTTTCATCAGGGCTAAGTGGGAGGAAGCAAACTGAGTCTGTCTCAGCTGATGTTCTGAACTAACTGGAACCTGCATACCAGACTTAAGGAATTTATTAAATCCTACTTGTGTGGTATATACTATACTTTAAGTTTCCTGCATATTTCCTGCCAAAAGCAATTTCAGTCGGAGTACTTTATTTCAAAGACTTGCCTCCCACCCTTCTTTTTAATGTATCTGTATTTGCCAGTGGTATTATTTTGTAAATATACATCTGTGTTTAGCACAATCTAGACCAGAACTGGCTGTGCTAGAGAAATTGGAGTTCTCTTTACATATCCATTTAAAGCTTTTTTTTTTTTTTCCCCCAAGAAGTTATGAATTTGTTTTCTGCTGAAATTCACTGTATGTGGCTTCAGTGGTATATTAACTTGGTTTACTTCAGATTTATTAAGTAACATTTTGTTTTTATTGAAATGTTAATACTGGATGTAACCTGATTCTCTCTTTGAATATCCTGTTCTCAAACTTCTACCAGCACATTTATTATAAATCATTATTATCAAATCAAACTCTAATGATTTTAAAATGTCAAAAAAGTTTTTTTCTTTCATATGTGAAGTAAATATTGTGACAGCTGTCTTATCCCAGACATCTTCATATTCCTTCTCGTGGGATTTCACATTAGTGAGATTTTTCTGCCCATAGGTTTGATTTCATAGATGTAGGGCTGCCTGAGTATCTGACTGCTGCTAACTCCCTGGGCCTATTACCATTAGCTTGAGCACAACACCAGCCTATAAATATGCCACCTCTGTGTGGAAGCTGACTAGGGTCAGGGCAAGAAACTTGGTGGCTGTCTTCAGAACACCATGAGGACATAAACACCATCTTCTCATGAACATCTGAACAATCAGAGCATCTGCTCTGACACTCTGTACAATGCACGTCACACAGCTTTGGCTATATCCCTTTGCACTGGGTCCAGAGATTTCTGCTTAATTACTTACATGGCTTTTATGAGCCACTTCAGCCAAATTTCTAGCTAGGATGTTTGCCTGCTTGAGATACGGATGTAAGAATTGATTGATATCGAGTCACCTATGACTACAGCCTCTCTCTTTCTCCTAGAAGCTTTGCTCAAAGCATTCCAGGAAAGAAAAATAATTCTCTAAAGGGTTATCTGATTCTCCAGAGACCAATTGGTGTGATATCAAAAAAGGGCAGTTAGCTGTAATTACTCCTTATCAGTTCAGGAGAGGATGAAGTAAAATCTCTGTTAATCACTTTCAATACTGCAGTGAAGTGTGTTCTTATTTCAGTGCCTGTGAGAAGTGCTATAGAAATTGGAGAGTATTTTATATTCTCAGAGGTGTTGCAAATCTCCATACACATGTACAGAAACCGTTTGTCCGTATCCAGGTGTGATCTGATTAGATGTGATAGGGACTTATGTACCCACTTGCAAGAAAACTGGTCGTTTCAAAACCACTGAAGAAACAGGAAAGGAGTTCAGAATAAAGCAAGCAAAATGAATGAAAGGGTCTAGTGGCTATTTCAAAACTGCTGCTAAAAGTAAATTCCTGTTCTGACAGAAATATCCAACCTAGTCGGTCTGGATCTGTGGGGCAAGGAAGGGTACTGAGAACTATTAATAAAACCTACAGCGTTTGAAAACCAGAAGTAGTTAATCAAACGTAGTTATTGGCTGTGGTTTGTTTCAATGCTTTAACATCCAAAAAGGCTGACCTGACAAGCTAAAATTCCTTTAGAAACCATCTGTAGTCTTTTTACGCTACCCCTAACACTTTGCAACACTTAGGCAATAATTAGGAATTCCTCTGGTTTTCACGGTCACTGTATGAATCATGTGGTTTAAATGTGGATACCTTAAGTAGATCTGAATGATTCCATTGGAATCAGCAAATTAACTAGACCATTGAATCTTATCAGCCATGTTTACATGGCTATAGGAACTGTGTTACAGACATCTTGAACATAAATTGGATACTTGTAAAAATGAAGGTTCCTCTTGGTTTTGTAAAGATCAGCAGAATAAATGGTACAACTCACATAACTTGAAAGAATGAAGATCATTTTACAAAGTGTCAGAAGTGAAAAAAATTGCATTGAAATGAATAAACTTGTGAAGGAATTAAGCAAAATGAATGCAGAATTTGTCTTGGGGCTAAGGATGAGCAACTAGTGAGATCTGTACAAGGACTATTGAAAATAGGGACATAAATCTAAACTGGGAAAGCTAATGCTGAATAAAAAATTGCTCTGTAATCTTTCTCTTATTTATTTTTTTTTCTTTATGCATATGTGGTCATTGGTCAACCAGAATATGTTTTGCTCATAACCAGAAAGTGTTGCAAATCCCACCACTTTTCCATTGCTGATAAAACAGATGGGCTTGGCAACTGCATAAAATAACTAAATGTAGGATGCATTGAATTATTATTTAAGTATCTACTTCAATGTAGTTACTATACTTTGGCCTTATGGGAAAAAAGAACTTTCTTTGTTTATCTTCTGACAGGTCCCTTTGTATGTGACATTTTCAATAGTTTTCCTGTATTAATGTGTGGGGTTTTTTGGTGTCTTTTTTTAAAAAAAATTATTATTATTTTTTAATTTTTTGCTTGAAATTTTAGTTTCTGGTTTTGTGCTTTAGCTTTTCTTCCATGCAACTGCTTCAGTGCCTCTTTCCTCCTCTATTTTCCCCCAGACTCTGCAGCATCTGTAGGTCAGTTGTGCTTTGTGCAGACCAGTGCGGGATCGCTGTAGGCAGCAGACTGGCTGCTTTGTGTGGAAGGAAATGCTGTAACCGCTATATGGAATCATCTTGCATTTCTCACCTGAGAGTCTACCAGTGGTTAAATCACTTCAGTTGAGCTACCTGTAGATTCAGAGTTCTGCATTTAGTCAAAGTGCTCTTAACCAGAACAAGCATTTCACTTCCTTCTATATTAGTCCATATAGGCCATATAGTCCTATATAGGCCATCTGCTCTGAATGAATCTTCCAACATCATTGTTAAAATATCAGCGATATCACTCAAGGGTGGAGTGCCCTTGCTCTAGTTTCTGTGAAAACACAGACAAGGAAACATTCCCTGCCCCAAAGAATGAAATGGGTAAGACAAAGCAAACAGAAGCACCTGGAAGGGAAGGAACCTGATTGTAGCCACACAGTGAATCAATCCTTGGCAGACCTCAAGGTCTCTTGAGTTTTGCGTGGTTGATTTTTTTTTTTTTTTTTTAATAAATGCAATAGTGATTTGAAATTGTACCCACAATCACCTTTTTATTTCTGGTTATTGGGCCATAGCTGGAAATACCCTTTCTGCCATATCAAAGGATCTCGCTGACATGCTGCAGTCCATAATCGCAATTGCCTGTCCCTCTTCCTTTACCTACCCTGTGATCTTGGCAAGGCATGAAAGAATAGACCATTTGTTGCCTTGCACAAAATAGCCATTTATCACAGTCAAATAAACTCCAAAGTGTGGAAAAAGTCACACACCTTACAGTGGCCTAATTTACAGAGATGGCAACTCTTTTGCAGACCAGGAATTTGGTCAATTTTCTTTAATAATGAACAGATTCAACTGTAAATCAGTTTACCTAGTGTCACTGGTAGGTAAGAGGAATAGAAACAGTGGAGACCACAGACATACTGTGTTTTTATACTGCTTTTTCATCTGGTTTCCAGTTACTTTTTTTTTTTTTTTTTTTTGCATATTTGTTTCCTCACCCATCATCCTGTCTCCCATGGTGGTATTTTGAGGTGTTACTGTACACCTTTATGTAGGAGGTCTCCACTGATGCAAGCGAGTGGAACTGTAGACGAGGTACCACCCAAACTGCCTTCTGGTGGAACGTGCAGATCCCCCTGCCTTCAGCCTGGCTGCGTTCCCTTGTCTTTCATACTTGGCACTCTCCTCCTACAATTATGTGAAAAAATAATAATTAGCACTGTCAGGAATATGTATTAAGATTTGGGCCAAGATTCGAGCATGTAAACTAAGATTTTAAAAGCAATTTGCTTCGTAGTGATTAGGTCCCTGTTTCAAAAGGCACTTGGGGGTCCCATTCATGCAGAAAGCCATGGCAAAGTCACCACAACCTGAAACGACAGCAACCACTGGCAAAGCTCAAGGCAGTGATGCTGGTTCAGGGACTGAATATGTGTCCTTACACCATGCAGCCAGTTGTGCAGCACAGCCAGGCAGTTGCACCCTGGAAGCAGTATCAGCCTGGCACTGCCCCAGGACTCTCAGCAGGGCTAATGAGACCCAGGCCAGTGCTCTGGTGAGATGGACATGCTGGTGCCTGTCTCACACACTGTGCACAGGCTGCCAGGCTGAGACCCTCTGCACGCTCCTGCACTGTGTGACAGACACGTGCTGTCAGCCACCTCGCTCCATACACTGCTGGCTTTGTATGGAGTCCAAAAAGGGTTTCCTGGCATCTCCAGAGGTTCCCTTGGCCCAGCAGTCATGTGGCTTTCCTCATCCTCCTTACAAGCCAGTCATTACCAGCTAAAATCAACAGTTTTCATTCTGCATTCAAAACAAAATTTGGGGATCGCTTCGTGTAAGTGAAAATCTTCATGTGCCATCCACAACACAGCTTGTATTATTGCCATGAGCAAGTTAAAAATTCTGGAAACAATTGTGTACTGATAGCAAACTAACCCTAAATCAAACATGTTGTGCATTGTCTGGGCTCATTAGCCTCACAGTGGCTAAAGCAGAATAAGGCATCTGGTTCTAGTTTCTTTCCTAAATCTATAATAACCATTTTAATGTGATAAATCATGATAGACCTTGTATTGTGGTGTTCTGCCACATCAGCTGGCCATTTCTGTCTGTTTTGCAAGTGATCTGTCTCCGGTAAAATCATCTACTTTTTCTCTATTATTATAAGGCTCCATCTGTAGTAGTGGATGCATTCAGAAATGCAAAACATGTCAGTGACCATTTTTGAACATAGTAGCAGACGTCTAAGTTAGGGTCAAAGCCCCGTTGTGCTAGACACTGTAAAAACTCACAGTAAGGGAAAGCTTGACTGGAAATTTCTCTTACCTAAGTATGAAAGAATAGCCAAATTTAGGTGGAATAGTAGGATAGAGAAGAAAAGTGTTTGTCAAAGTCATGCTTCAAGACAAGAGAAAAGAAATGGAACCATACTCCTCATTCAGTGTCTTATCCAGAAAGCCTGTTGTTTTCCCTAATTAAACTATTAAACAGTAAGATTAAATATTTAAATGAAGACAAGGAATAAAGTAGAAGTGTACACCTCAAATCACCTTTCTGCTTTCTGCAGTGCTCTGGGCTTCTCTTTGCCACTGTTTGCCTGGTATTTGGGCACACAGCTGACTTGGGGAACATGGACATTCGCTCTGCCCTGGTTATGGGCTTTTAAATCTTCCTATACTTTCCAGCATGAAAGTGTCCTCTTCTTTCTGGTGGGGGACCTGACTGCCATTTCATTTGGGGACACACATTCTGTGGGTGCTCATGTTGTTGAATGCATCTTACTTCAAATTCAGAGCAGCTGGAGTGCTTTTCCCCGACCATCAGGTACTTGCTGATCTGACAGCTGGACCAAAGTTTCTCATTTTTGTGCAGTGTCCTGAACTGGGACTTCTTTGCTGTAGAGAGCTGCTTGTGTCTGGGGCTTGGCTATTGCTGGATCCTGGCCATTGCTTACACCTCAGACTGCTGTCTCTGAGGGACAAAATTCTGGTCTTGCAGTCCCAGGGCTAGGTTGCCCCAATCACCTCAAAGAAGGGGCCACAGCCCAGGAATGCTGAGTTAAGAAAGCCTTCCAATAAGTTATATTTGGTTCAGGATGACTCTCCCACAGCTTTGCTCTTGCCCCTGCCTCTTCTGACCAGAGGAGGTAATGAGGTTCCTTCCCCCTGTTGCTCTTAAGCAGGGCATTATTAACCTTGCTTTTTGCATCACTTTGTGTAGATAGTTCTCTGGACTGTGACACCTCCACTCTCAACGAGCCAGTGGTCCTTTGCCTTGTTCTGCGCAAGTGTCTGTGCATACCATTTGTTTTTTTCCTGCAACAGTTCAGCTCCTCTTGCTATCTGTGTGCCTTTCCCTTGGGTTGGATCCTCAGCTGCCTGGAAATCAGAACCTCTCCCGTTGGCTGGAATAAGTGAGGCACAAATGTGACTTTCCTTAATAAAGGATCCTTTAACATCTTCAAGTTATGTGTTGGTGTGTGAGTTCTTGGGTCAATAACATGGGTATGCAACACATATTTTGCTGCTTATCTTCTAATTAAAGACCTCTTTCCAGTCCCATTCTGTCACAGGAGCCATGCCAGTTCACAGTTGGCTTTGTGTTAGCTCCTGGCAAGGGCATGTGCCTTTTACGTCCTTTCTTCCCAACACTACAGCAAAAGCTCCACCTTTCTTTTCTTTTCTTTGCCCTGCTCCCCATCAATAGGTTTGTTTATGGGCTTCATTGCCGTTACTCTTGCTTCAGTGTTTGTGTGGATTTGTAGGCTCAAAAATGTAAGTAAGTGCTGCTTTGTTTGCTTGTTCAGTCACAAATTCTGTCTTGGTGTGTTTTCTGCTTGGCTGACCATTGGCACTGTGTTTCTCATATATTTGTTAGAGAATAATAAAAGAACCATAGTTTCTGAAACTACATTCGCTCCTTGCCAGAGAAGTTATTTAGAGATGCTGCAGGTACTACTAGCTCTCCATTTGAGTGTGCACACACACACACTGGTTTCTTGTCCTCTTCCATCAAACTTTTCCCTTTAGGTTTTACAGTTTTACAATATAGCAGGAAAAATTAAAGAGTCTTGATGAGTGGGGTCCTTATCTACTGTTTCCTGGAACTCCTTCCTCTAAAGCAGAAGAAGGGCTGAAACTACACAAGAATGAACTCATGGTGGGGTTGATGGTAAAAACAAGAGCAGGAATACAAACCAGAGAACACCCTGCAATGCTCACTACAGAGTGAAGATTTCCAGGGTAACAGCATTGCCAATGCCTGAACTAGAAACTGATGGATTTAGGGATAAAAAGGTTCCTTGGTAGAGGATCATGATTTCCCTGTGTATTCAGTTTTTTGTCCTGGACTGGCAGGTGCTTAACATTGATAATAGAACTAATAATAGCACTAATAGGAAATACCTAACTGTGCCCTTCTTTGTGTACAATTGGATGTGCTATATTTTGCTTACTGGTCAAGTAACCAAAAAAAAAACTGCAAAAACACCCTTTGTGGTTACTCCTCTCTTTGAATGGAGATTTTTTAGGGTTAGATAGAGGGTAGGGTAATACAGATATCTCCATGAGCGCTGCCCTTACACATTGGAAATCCTGAGGGTTTCCTTGCGAGAAAGCATCTCTGAACATAGATTGCCTTTTTTCCAACTCAGGAGACTTAACTATGTTGATCTTTCTACTGATGACATTTTAGGTTAGGTTCTTTTCCACATGCATATCTTTTGATATTTGCATGACATTTGCTAGTACTGAAAACCAGGTATGGTGTGAGGAAGATAAAGACTATGTTACATGACAAGTTATATAATCTTAAAATCTGTCATAGGAACATAATGTATTAGAGTTAAAAGACAGACTGCCAGTCTCATTAGATATTTATATTTTATTTAGAATAAATGTTTGGATTTTTTCACAAATGACTGGAATTATATGCATTCCATTAAAATCTTCAGCTCTTCTACTTGATTGTTTCATGAAATGCCCCAAGGATTTTACAGTACATGAAATGACAGGCTTTCCTGTTGCAACCATGTTGTGCTACACTGCTCCTCAGACAAATGAAGTCTTTAGGAAATGATACTCCTAGCAACTTCTTCACTAAGCAGATGTAAGTGTCACAAAGAAAGTTCTCTGCTGTGATTGTTTGTTTGTTTGTTTTTTAAGGCTGGCTGAGACCTGAGATGGGCTCTGCTTATTTGCTTTTGCATCTGAGAACCTCAAAGGTATTGTGCTCCTTTATCATATCCACTTCTGTTTGATCATCTGCCTGTTCTTGTTGAGCATGATGAAGAAAGCTTGTTTCTGGCAACAAGTGGTGACAGGTGGAGGCCCTACAAGACTGCTGCATCACAGATCTCCAGTGTAGTCAACTCTGAGGAAAAATGGTCCAGATGTCTGCCCTGAACATGCTCCAATGATTCACTCTGCTGAGAAATCCCCAAGGTGGCTGGCCTGAGCTCTGATATGCCTCCTGCACTAGTGCTGCCCGATCCAGGCAGGGTGCAGGGAGATGGGAGAACTCTCTAGCTTTGCTTGGCATAGATTGAACACTAGTCTTCATTATTACCCCTTTGTAAGAGCTCTTAAAACCCTGCTAATGCCCTGCCCATGGATGACGTAGGCAGACTATGTGGTGAGACAGAGCTGATCAGAATCAAAGGAAATCTTCTATTGGAAAAGGCCCGGGAACTGGTTTGCCTTGTGTTCTCGATGGCCCTTAGCTGAAAAGGGCATCTACAGAGATGAGCGTGTGTTGCTGTTACTCCCGGAGCTCACACACTCAGGGAGTGGGAACGCTCATCTGAGGGTTTTCTGAAATAGAGCTGTAGCAGCCTGAAGAAGTATAAGAGAGGCAGTCACGAACATTATCGAAAAAACCCAAAGCACTGCTGCAAACTCTGACTTTGCCAGCTGTGAAGACAAGTGTGTTCTGTGACCAGACATATTCTTGCGTGGGTTCAAAAATAAATACAGAAGATGGTGTGGTTTCACAAACTAAAAGGAAAGGCAGCTCTATAAAAAGCAGACAAGCCAAACGTCAGGGTTAAGTCTGGGCTTTGAGGGGGTAAGTCAGGTGAGAGGGCAGCCGAGGCTGAGTTTCTCAGCTTGCAGCACCAGCAGCACAGTTTTCACAGTAATGAAACATTATGTTGGTTATGTCAGACCCTGCATATCGTGCTGGTTCTCCAGAGCAGCAGAGACACCTCCTTGGCAGTGCCTTGGCACCAGCCAGGCTCCCAACAGCAACGGGAGGCAGGAGCAAGGGCTTGTCCAGGCAAGGGTCCAGAAGGATGCAGTTATTCTACTTCAGGGTATGTATGATCTTAGAAGAATATAGTAAAGTCTGCATTGTTTACTGTCCTTTTTCCTTTTACCTTTAAAAATTTAATTTTTTGAATGTGAAATTTCCATCTCCTTTGGAGTCAGTCCCAAATGATGGGTGTTTATTCATTTCATGTCATGCCCACCTGCTATTTTCAGACATTTCAGAAAATGGCTGGTTTCACAATAGGGTTGCAACATATGTCAGAGAGGGATAGGGACATTAGGATAAAATTGGAGAGGGAAGAAAACATAAATGTATCCAGAGCTGTTATTTCATGTTAATATGCAGATGTTTTTTATTGCATAAAGACATAGGGAACTGTGCAGAACTTGCTCTCCTCACTTATTTTGTCCTGCTCCTGTTCCTCAATTTTCTTTTTGTCTGGTTGTTGCATCTTCTTGTAACTAAGACTGCATATTATCCTCCAGGCGCCATCTGTTTATTTTGTATCTGTATGACATACCACCATGGGATCTGGCACTCATGGCCTTGAAGGGTCCGATGACACACATTAGTAGTCTGATGCAATAGGGTAGCTCTGCAGTTCCTTAATGCTCCCAGATGCAGAATAAAAGAAGCTGCAATACAGGGAGCTCTTCATTGCTCTTCAGGCAATGGGAATTGGTGCTGGTTTGGAGAAGCAGGTGAAGAGTGCAATGGGGCATTTGGGTTGCTACGGAAGGTTCCTGTTTGGAGTGTATTTGTAAAGAGTATATTTTCTCATGTAACACGATCTGAAAATGCAATTCTTATTGCTCATTTCAGCCGAGTTGGAATCTGATCCAACTGTCTTGGAGCTGCAACTGGATTAGCCCCTAAATCAGTTATACCTCACCTTTGAAGTGTGATAGGAATCCCATTTCCCCTGATGTTTTCAGCCTATCAACAGTAATTCAACATGATCTGCTGTAAAGATATGGCGAACTCGAATTTTCCCAATTAAAATTTATAAATGGTCTCTTTAAGCAAGAACATTTGTCTTAGACCATTTTTCTTGGTTTGTTTTGCGTAGCTCAAAACTCATAGCCACAAAAGAGTAATCAGCAATATTCAGGCTGTTTTAGAGCCCATATTTTGTGTAATTGTGTATGCCAGCATCCTTCTTTTCTACAGTGTAGCAGAGCAGAGGTGAAGCATATCCAAAATCAGACTTATCAAACATGCTTTCAATATTTAAGGAGAAATATATATATTTAAAATCTTATGTTTTCTGAATGAAAGCTGAATTCTGTTTGCTCCAAGCTTTCGATTTCCTTTCAAAAAACCCTGAACTTAAGCTATAAAAAGGATGAAGTAGCATTGTGAATGCCTGTAGAAAGAAGAAAATAAGACACCACTTGAGGGCAGCAAATACTTAGCTTCTCTCTTTCACAAGCTAACAAAGTATCATAAAATAATAGGAAATTGTACTTTTATTTTGCGTTTATTTATCTTGTAATTTTTGACTAGTCATAGAAAGAGCATTGTTTCAAAATAATTGCACTGATAAGAAAAACAAAGTCATTTTTGTATATCTGAAAAAAAAAAGGATTTTATTCTAGGTTTTTACTTTTGCTTTGGAATTCAGGAAAAATACAAAGGTGCATGGAATTTTTTTGAAGGTGGCACAGAGGGGATCCAGCAGCAGAAGCTCATTTTCACCAAATACATGCTCAGAATGTTGTATGACAGATTTGATGCAAATTCTTTGCACTAGAAAAAAGCGGAAAAAAAACATATGAACTTGAAAAAATATATTTTCAGTCAATATAAATGATAGTGTGAGATCATATAACTGTCAG
This sequence comes from Patagioenas fasciata, assembly GCF_037038585.1. Lineage (NCBI taxonomy): Eukaryota > Metazoa > Chordata > Aves > Columbiformes > Columbidae > Patagioenas > Patagioenas fasciata. Next base: position 97,876,706 of record NC_092520.1, read on the forward strand.
ATACATAAAGTATGAAGACAGTGTCAAAATACACAAGTTTGAGGATGTCAAATTAAATATGCACAAGGACCTTTAATCCTAGTGTAGACTAAATTCTTATAACACTTGATTTCATGACCATATCTTCTTCTAAAAGATGCTCACTTTTAAAATGTAGCAAAAATGATAAAACCAAATTCATCATCTGGACTAAATCTATTCCTGCATGTTCCATTAACAGGATTAAAATTCAGATGTAAAGCAGAGATCTTTACCAATTAGGGTAACAGACTGGTCAACCATGAGGTTATTGGAGAACTTGATGGAAAACCCTGTGTCTTTCTGTTGTGCTTTAGAGACTGACGATGAAGAAATACTGTGTTTCAGTCTAGATTTTTGCTTTCTTCCTAGTCCCGTCTTTCCTCAGCTGATCCATTTTGCACCTCTTCTTATGCCACTCGCTGCTTTCCCTGTAGCCCTTTAGTCCTCATCAATGTCTTAAGATCTCTGTTCTGCAGTTTGGGCTGCTCCACCTTGGCCTCTTGCTCCCCTCTTCACAACTCCTTCTCCATGGCAGCTACGCTTCTCCTCCTCCACATTGCCGAAGCACCAGGATAGGGGTGGCCAGAGTGCACTGGGAGGCATTACTGGCCTCAGCTCCTCTGCCTGGTGCTGCAGCATCCTCAGCTTGTTGGAAGATGTCACGAGCAGGGAAGTCCTGATCAGCCCCATTAGCTGCAAGTGTGTGTGTGTGTGTGAGTGTTTTGAGACCTTGGAGCCTTGTACAGAAGAACCTGAGTGGATTTTTGTGTGGGTTGTAAATACCAGCACTGATTTCACCCACATCTTTGATGAACTTATAATTTCTCATCAAAAGCACAGAGTTACTGAAGAGGTTTAGTTTTATGGCAGTATTTATTTTAATGTTAATGTTGGGGAAAAGTTGAAGTGGATTTACCATTTTCAGAAATGAGCGAAGTGAATAAGCTGACTAAAAATATATCTGCATACAGAAATAAAATTCAAATTCAGCTTAATGCAATTCAGCACCATAATAGGCAATTTCAGTTCATGTGAATGAAGTCGGTGAGATCTAATTGAAGGCAGGCCTATGTAATGGAAAATGTAAAAGGTATCTTACCTGTAGGTACTATTATTGGTGTTACCTCTGTTATTTCTCTTGCCTGAGGTCCCGTTGCCCTCTGGACTTAGAGGAATACTGGAAGGAGATAAATTGAAGAATGTCTCTGTTTCATGGACAGGAAAGATTGCTGGTCAGAGCTTTCAAGATTTGGCACCACTTTCAAATTTTTAAATTTTCAGCTTTTGTCACCCAGTGTGGGAGAAAGAAGCTGTCTTTTCAGAGTGACTTTACATTTGTCCCTCCCACTGAAAGTAAATGAGGGGTCCCAGCCTGCTTTTCTACAAATCAGGGGTTAGGAGTTTCGAATTAAGTCTGCAAAGGCTGACCATTACTGAAATGTTGGGTTTTTTGGCCCTATCTTGCACAGGAAATCTGTTTCAGAGCCAGAAATACAGATTGAATCTCAGGACTTCTATTCTTTTGGTTCAGCAACACAACCATCTGTCACTTCTAATTCCTGCTATGAAAAAGACAATCTTGTTATCTTTGATGGAATAATTCTGAATTTGCAAGCTACATTTTTCTGCCTTTCCCCAATTAGATTTCCTTTCCCTCATACATACTGGAATTTCTGTTTCAAAGTTCAGCCTTGGATAAAGACAACCCCCAAAATAACTATCCATTTTTAATCAGTTTCCCCATTGGACATGATACAAACTTACAAAGTATGCCAGCTCCTCCCACCAAAGCAATCTTGACTCAGTTTTAAAAGGGAGAGACATCTGAGAACAGGTAAATTCCTTGTCATTTTAGATTTCATTAAGGATGAGGAACTTTTGCTCCATTTTAAGCTTGATATATGTTTTGGAAGGTAGCAGACTTATAAGGAGGGGCTGGATATTTTTTCCAGACATGTCTACATCTGAACTAGCATCTGCATATGGTTCATTCCAAGACTATTTTTTAATCTACTGTGTTCTCACACAACTTTGTTTAACTCTCCAAGGCAAAGTACTCTTTCTCATAGTACCATTAAAAACATGACTAGATTTTCTTTCATAATTAGGAAACAAATCAAGTTTCTTCTTTGGAGAGAACCAAACTCATCCTCATCTGGGTAAAGATAAGTTTCCTGAGATCACAATGTATTCAGTCTTTCATATGCATATTTTCATGGTGTAAACTACAGATAAAAAGCACATGTTATAAATTCATCATTTGAGTGGCCTTATTTTTCATGGTTGTAGGTGAGGGAATGTCTCGGGCAGCTCCTTCCATCCCCATCCAGCTGATGTTTTTCCTCCCCATGGTTCAGGACATGTCTCCACTATTAAATTTTTAAGAAAAGATGATAGAAATTTCAGGGAGTAACGACTGCTTGACAAAAATTTGGCTGATATCTACTTTATCTGCACCAGTTCTTCCAACCTTCTTTCTACAATGAAAAACTAAAAAGGGCTGAGGAACAGAAAGCTGTTCCTAGGATACAATGTGCAGCACTTCCTACTCTTGGCTCACTCTAACTTCAGCCTCTCAGCTCTGTCATTTTTTTCTGTCTATGAATTTAAAATAGTTTTTACCACCAGATAGTGAAGTGAAAGCAATAGCATTTGTCCCAGCTGTGGGTGGGATCACCTTGCTACCGTGGTAAAACAGAAGGGGCTGATCTTCATGAAGATTTTGCAGTAGGGTAATTTACACACATTACTTGTCCTGCTGTTTGGAAAAAACCCTTTCCTGCAGTGAGTTCAGAGACTTTATGTATGTGAGTACACATATGTCCCTATGCAAAGTGTGGCTTCTCAGCATTTCAGCTGGCAGTTCCTGGAAAGCTGTCTGGAAAGTCACTATGTAGCTCCAAAAGCTACTGCAAAATGGAAATCATGAATACCATGGCCTGCCTCCTGACATTTGTACCTGGGCCATCCTTTCTGTGCTCCAGTGCTTGCACACAGGCAGAACAAGCAAGAGATCCTTGCTTTTTTGTAATCCTTCTTCAAGAGGAGAACAAATTCCTTACAGGGCTGCTGTCTTTGGGCTTAGGCAGTCCAACTGAGGGGAAGAATGGGTCTTTAAACTATGTTGATCTGGATATGAACACTTTGGGTACATTGATCCATTGTAAACTCTGAGAACAGGAACAGGATGCAGGTATAGCGGACAATTATTATAGAACAATTGCTACTCTATAAACAGCCACTTTACAGCTTTCTGTTGTCCCCAAGATATAGGTGTTGGTTTCATGTTCTTGGCAGCCCTCCACTCTGCAAGTCAAGGTCCCTCTTTTTGACCAGGAGCTGGCAGGGGGCTCTCATGTCCGTGCCAAAGGCTGCTGAGGAAAAGCTACCCTCAAACTGGAAAACTGAGGAAATCGTTTTGTCGTCTAGGTTTGGGAGAGAAACCCCTTCACCAGCATTTTGCACTTGCAGCACATGATTACTTTGAGATTTAGAAAGCAAACAGGAATCATTAAGAGCAGTTTATTAAATGAAATAAATTTCCCTTTGTGCCATTAACTAAAGAGAAGGCAATTTAGCTGTTCCTTATTATGGGATTATGCCTAGATTTCTCTAAGCTGTTGACATACATGGCATTTTTGAGTTATGCGTGTACTTTTACAGTGTTTTACACAAAGGAGATCTTTTACCTCTTCTCTGTTCACAAGTGCCACCATGTGCAAGGGACTGAAAATGATGGTGTAAATCTTGGTGCTGCTTCTAAGCAATTACAGAGCCTTGAATACATGGCACATAACCACAGGCAGTGATGTGCCCTGGTGTTTAGCAGAGGAGTGTTTTTTCTCAGCCAGTTCAGGCAGGGCAGATACACACATTCACTCCAGGCCCATGTTTGGGATGGCAAAATAAAATAGTTCCCATAGTTATTCCTAGAAGTTAATTGGCTGTGACAATGGGAAAGTGACAACCTCATGATTCTTGGATATTTATAACGAGGCTGTCACTTGCTAGGTTAGTCAGGTCATAGAGGAGACAAGTGTGTGAAGTCAGGTTTCTGGCAGGACACAGAGCTGATTCTGCATTGCCGAGCTTCCTTGCCATTGCTCACATGTTGGCAGAAAGGATCTCTTGGTGCAGCCTTTGTAACACTACACCAGCGTGTGATCCGTATCTTTGGGAAATGTGGCTTCACCATGCTGCAGAGCTCTGTAGATGCATGAGTTCACATCACATAGCTTTAGAATTTGATCTGGGATTATTGAAATCAAGGTGTCTTTGCTCCTGGTTGCATGAGTGCAAAGTCAGGCTTCCAGGGACAAAGTGGAGCTGTGGATAGGAAGGTCATGAAGGACATGAAGGAATGAAGTGGTGCCATCCCTTGGTGTGCACAGTCTCCTTAGGTGGGTGCTGCAACGTTCACCATGCTTGCACCGTAGTGCCCTTTTGCACCATGCACTGCTTGCTCCATGGGTGACACAGACAATTGGTTTGGGGTCTTTTGTCTCTGTTTTTTTGTGTTTAGCAAATGGCACTGCTACTGTCCTGCTTCAGAACTTATAACTATGGAGTTTCCTAATGCAGCAGGAAATATTAGAGTTTGTTTGAACCTCTGTCTTTGCCATGTAATCAAGGCTTAATGTGCTAATGTGTTCATCATACACTGGCAACAGCACAGCTGAGCATGACTTTTTATTAGTATCTAGGATGCAACTCAGGCCCAGAAAGGCTGCTGGGAATATTTCTGAGAGCATTTTTCTGTATTTTTGAGAGTTAAAAGAGCAAAAGAGTTATACCAGTGGTAAAAAGCTCTCAAATTACACATTTTGTGCAAATCACAGTTATTTTACTGGTAATGATAGGCTAACCCAGAATAGATTATTTCAAAAATCTCTCTCATTCAGAGTACCATTTATTAATGTTGCTACTGCCCAGAAAGAGATATCTCACACTGAGAAATATATGAGTTACCATTGTGATGAGAGAGCACAGAAGTCGGTTCATTTTTGTCTGTCTGTCATTCTGCTATTTCAGTTTTAATAGGAGAAACTATCATACAAGTTTCACATAATCTCTAAAGTGTCATTTCTCCCTGAAAATTTTCTGCCCATAAATAGTGTGCCAAATTTTGTAGCAGGTTTGTTATCTGCCCAGTATTCTTCAGAGAAAGCAGCTGACTGTTGGCTTCCCTAGTTATTTCTTCTTCTAATATTGTTTCCTCAGAGCTAGCCTGAAGGGGGAATAAAGTGCAACTATATATAAATAATCAACTAACACCAGACATTTCTGTCAAAAAAACATGAAGCTTTAGAACAAAAAAAAAAAATAGTTTAATGCTCATCTCTCTCTCTCAAAACTGGCATTATTTTCAGAGAAATAATGTGTTTCACTGAAAGGTGGGACACTGCTTTTTTGCATTGCTACAAAACTCCACTGGAGAGGAAAGCTGGGAAACTGCCAAACACCTCATACCTGCTGTGACAATGGGTAGCCATATCAACACACACAAACCCATATTTAGCTAAACTGTTCAATTGAATTCTAATCTCCAGCTAATCACCAAGCTTTAAAAAAAAAAAAAAGAAAAAAAGAAAAAAAAAAGAAAAAAAAGATTCCCCTATTCATGTTTTATTTCTAAAAAATACCTTAATGATGTCATGTGAGTGAATGAATGGATGAGAGATTCAAGCACAATATGCATACAAAACTAAATGAGCTGTGGGGCTCACATTCTATTAAATATTTCACCCATGAAACTCTCAGCTAAAAAAACCCAAACCTTTAGATGGAGATTGGGAAGTCACTTAAGGGCCCTTTCAGGGCCCCTCAGGGTAGGTGATATAGAGATGTGATTTTTGCTTTACATTATGACATCCCTGGGAGAAGACACTCCAAGCCTCCATCAGCCACACAACTCAATGAGGTTACAGCAGAGGAAGTATCAGCAGACACCAGTTTGTGCGTAGTAGGTACACTTCATGTTCAAAACAGAACTGCACCCTCCTGAACGAAGCATGCATGTGTGTGTTGTAGGGGATAGGAAGAGCTTTCATTTTTCCTGGCTTGAGACTATATGCAGAAGAAAGCATGCCATCCCTGAGCCTGGCCATCAGACTTGGCATCTCCTGTGTGACTCGTGGTATCTAAATCAATTTCTTCTCAGTATTTCTTTAAGGGAGATACTACAAAAGTGAAGAGGTGCTTCTCCCTTGACTTTTTGGGGTGCATAATTTGAAGTTAATAATGGAGGAAATGTGGGGTTAAAACTTCTAGTCCCTAAGTCAGGACTTGTAACACAACACCTCATCATTCTTTACAAGCCTGAATGGGTATCCTGCCCCAGTTTTACCAAGGAAGCACTGATGTTCCTGATAAAAGACATATCTGTGGAGAAGATGCCTACCAGTTACAGAACCAAAATGTAATTTTGTATGAGGATGCTGTGGAGCAAGTTTGAAGAATGAGACATTTGTGGACAGCTGGTTCTCAAGCACAGCCCCTCAGATCTCTTATACACCAGAAAAGTGTATGTAAACCGGTAAAGTCTTCCCTGGACCTCCTCACTGAGTTTCAGGTGCTTACCTTTACCTGGGTCTCAGTTTCTATCTTTTTTGCAGACCTGAACATAAGGGCAGTCTGATCTGTACTGGTGTTTGGTTGGGTCACCCAGAAAAACTGTGGAAGTATGATGGCTTCTCTTCGCTGATTTTAAATAATTCCTTGTGAGTGGCTCATTCTCATTCTATTTTTCCACCCTGCACAGCAAGGCTGGGTGTATCCTTAATTTAACCTGGCAGTGAGAAGAACTGGCATGTACTTTTAACTGAAGTGACTCTCCCTGACCCAGGTTTTATGCTTGCACGGAACCCCTGTCAGTGAAAATAATTTTACAGTGTCTTTCTGTTTGTTCTGTTATTATACTTTGTCTTCAAATCTCCACCTTTTGAGTGTGAATAGGCCGATGTGACCTTCTTACCAAATGATTATTGAAGACTGCAGCTAACAAAGTGTTCTAGGGGGCTATCAAATGTCACCAAGGTAAGGCATGCATAAAACATGAGCACATAGTCATAAATAACCGGGCTCCTCTTCATTTATTTTAAAATAATGATGGCTGTTTAACTGTCTTGAAAGGGTTACTCTTTCACCCCTAGCTTGTATGAGCACCGTGGGAAAACGACATGAGCACTGTTTAGTTTAAGGGATGTAGTCATGCAAAACCTTTGCTGTGTTGGTGGAGGAAGCTGGAGTGTTTCAAAAAATAATGAAGGTGTGAATCATCACTATGTTGTTCGATAAGAAAATCTTTTAATCTCTTGTAGTAATGTAAGGACTTCAATTGCTGCAATTCTCTTTATATATTGTGCAATAAAATATGGAATAAATCATTGCAAAAGAATCCAGGATTATCAGCAGTGTCTTCCTTTGATACCAGTGTTTCTGAACGGTGTTCTTTAAAGGCTTTTGCTCGTTAGTTTAGTTTTAGGAGACAAGAAAAGTATTTAGTTCATTTACCACCTCCCCCCCTCCCCAAACTTTATGGTCTGTTCTTGGCACGCTTAGAAAACATTTGAGCTTAAACAGTTCATTTTCAGTTGTGTCCCTTGACAGGAAGGATTTCCATATTTCAAGCCAAACATATTAAAACAACGAGGACAAGATACTGCTTTCAATAAAAGTATACAAAAAGGACAAGGTGTATGGTTGCTTACTTTTTGTTGTTGTTGTTAAATATATTTTAAATGCCAGTCAAATGGTAACAAAAAACCCTTCAGTTTTACATGGATGTGTACAGTTAAAAAACCCTCAAGAATTCCCTTTTGAAAAATATTCTACTTTCTCATTGTTTCTTGAACTCAGCTCCACATTCTGTGTAATTCTTTTACCAAGGTTTTGCGACTTTATTTATGCAAAAATCACATAATGCAGTAGGATGTCAAGAAAGTGAACAGCTTGGTAGGACTTAGGCTTTTGAGGTTCCTTTTATGATCAAGAAAGATATAAAATCATGTAAATCACTCAAATTGGAAACCTCAGAACCTAGCTTTGATATATGACTCTTTTCATGATACACAATAAGACTTTGATTACAGCTTTATAATTTCATTTATCACTTTCTAGGCAGCAGCTGCCCATTGACTAGAGAAGAAATCAAATGTTTATCCACTACTACCTTTGCCTGTGGACGGTAAAAAGTTATCTGTAATACATGACAAAGTCCTGCCATAAAAGATTAGAATAGTGAAACAAGACAAGAAGAATGAACTACCGCCATAAATGATAAAGTTTAAAATGTTTGGGCTGGATTCTGTGGTGGTTTGTCTGCATGCTCCTTGCTTGGCTGTGGTATGTCCCAGCAGCCCACCTTGGATAAGAGCTACAGAGCAATGTGCAAGTCCTTGCTGGGTACCCATGAGCATCCTCCATGCATACTGTTTTCAAAAGGTTGCAAGTAAGTGGCAAAGCAGTTTTTAGAAACAGCATGTGCACTTGTATTTTGGATTTTGTTTTTTCTTTTTGGATCACTGTAATACTTTTTATAAATATTTGATGAATGTCTGAAAAAATATGAAAAATCACATTAATAGCAAGATCACTTATGGTGCTTTAATGTATTTTGTCTATTTAATTTCCACAGAAAGCTATTACGTAAAACACTTTTGTGTTCAGTTTGAAGGTATGTGACATGCTCTGGCAAATTGTCTAGATGTGTAGCTCAGACAACAGGGACAAGGTTCAAGGCCCTTTCTCTGTCACCTCCCTCATTTCATACAGCTGTTTACAGCCAGTAGTTGGCTTGTAAAACAACATAAAGTACAGACACTGTTCATACGTTAGTTGTGAGCAATTCCTTTCCACAAATAATTCCCAAACTGGATTCTGAAGGTACCAAAATAAGGCTACTTGAATGCTTGTTTAGCCCCAGTTGATTCACCTGCTGGGCTTTGGATGCTGAAGTGAAGCAGCCAAGTGACTACAAGCTGCTGTGGGGTGAGTGGAGAGCAAGTGGGTTGGTAGTGGCACGATGAGGCCACCTCTACCTGAGGTCCTGGGCATGTTTATGCCTCGTGGGACTCAGAAATAGGACCTGTGGCAGGCTGATAGTATAGTGTCCCTGGGAGTATGAGAGAGACCTTGAAGGTGAGCTGAGACCCCTCAGTAGCTGAAAAGTGGGAATCTCAGTAGGTGGTCAAAGGCACACCTTCAGGAAGAGGTAAGAGGACTGAAGGTACAAGGAGTAGGTAAAAAGACAGCATCTAGCTGTTTTATGTGCAGTTAATAGACTGAACTGGAGGACTTGATGGGCCTGACCTCTTCTCACTATCTCCTGAAGTGCTGAGATGGGGAGCATGGTGATGGGCCTGGGAGGGGAAAGAAACTGGGCAGGGTTATCCGCTGTGCAGATCTGCCTCGTGGTGAGGCCAGCTGGCCACGTCTGGAGCTCTGTGGCACAGTAGTGAGGTCATCTTGCTGTCCTCCTGCTCTGGATGTGTTCATGAGCTCGTGATCCCCGTCACGCGGAGCAGTGAAGGAGCTGTGCTGTTGCAAAAAGAATATGGATGCCTGTGCATGTGTGTGATTGTATTCTAGCTATAATGGGCTTTAAATACAGTCTGATTCAGATATAATCTAACACAGCATTTTGAACTGCGTGAACTGCTTGATTTCCCCTTAGGTTTCTTTAAATATGAGGCAATTGCAGAGCAATCTAGAGATAACCCAGTGTAGGAAAATAATAGAGATGCTTCTGTTGTTCCCTTGCCATTTTTGCTTCCTTTCTTTTTCTTCGAAGCCACAAGTTATTTCCCTGTAGGGCTATGAAGCAACAGGAAACTGGAATCCCCCAACCAAGCAAAGTCTCTTCAGCAGAACTACAGGAGATCGCACCCGCTAGAAAGATTAGCGAGGACCCGAGATTTCTGTGTGTCAGGATAAAGAGAACCGGTCACTTCCTAGTGCACTAGAAGCATTTGTGAAACCATTTAGGAAATGTCATCATTTATTTTAGTGTAAAATTAAGCTAGAAAAAAGTTGCAAAAAACTATACCATCAGGCCTATATTTAATAAATCAGACACTCAGCAACTGCACATTTCTTGCTTCCTTATTTCATTGAAAATTGATACAGAAGATTTTAGAAAATTTCCTTCTTTTCTCATTTCCTCATCAAGCTTTCCCTACAAAACACAGTCTATGTGTGTGAGTCAAGCTGGTGCTGGACACTGGTCCTGCTGGACACCAAACAGAGCGCCCAACATGGCCCTCTCTTACCCACCTCTGAGGGGACTGTTATGGCTCAGTGCCCTTTGCTATTTCCCTGCCTCCCTCTCCTGATCTACAGCAGCTGCTTCCAGGGCTGCTACTACGCACACTCAGAAGTTTGGGTTTTTTTCTTTTCCAATCCTGCATTTTAATTCCTCATCCTCCATTTCAAAAGGCTCGAAATACCAAAATGTTTCCACAGGTCATGCTCCTTTCTTTACCTTTCAGGCACCTGAATGAGGATTGGAAGGAGGTTGGACTAGTTGATCTTTACAAGTCCCTTGCAACCTATACCATTCCATGATTCTATGAAGTATGCATGTTTGTGATGTATAATTACTATATGTTTCTCTTTACACCTGGTTATGAAAAACAATGCTGGAGGGGAGAAGACCATCAACTAGGTGAAACAGAAGCGTCATTTAAGCCCCTTCTTTTTGTAAGGAGTAGGATTCCACATCATGATGGTATGTGACTCTCGCTGTCACAGACCACAATGTTAGTTCAGTGCTCAGAAAGCACTTAGAGGCTTCACAGAAGATCTTGTCAAGGACTATAAGCAAAGTATGCTTTTAGTTCAAGAAATTGCTGGAAGCTGGATGAGTATGTTGAAGTAACACCATGGTATCTTTACCTCGTTCTTATAAATTTCTCTAGGCATGTGGTCACTGTCCAAGCCAGGATGCTGGACTGACTGCGTATTTGGTTCAGTCTGACCCAGCTGGGTTTTTTTGGCTGTTTTGAAGAAAGTTTACATGAAGCCACCAGAGAAAATCATTCCTGTCCTCCCCTCAGCTGTGTCTGCTCTCTGCAATTAGTACTATGTGTCTGAAGCTGCATCGGCTTTTGCAGCTGAGATTTTCCTCAAGGCTCTGAAGGCATCAGTGAAGGAAAAATTATAAATAGAGATGTGAGGAGTGATGAGGCTGGAACAAGACCAAATGCCCCTTGACATTCCACTGGTTTTGATCCATGGGCAGTTTTTGATCCATGACTAATGGCAAACTGGAGTGTCCACATTATTAAACATGTTCAAATACCGAAAACTCACAGAAATCTCTGGGAGTAAAGTGTCTGAATATTTTTATAAACTGGGTCAAAATGAACCCAATGAACAATGATTTTGTTGAATTATAGGGGTGATTTGGTAGAAATTTGGGCCTGATAGGAATACAGGAAAGTAATAGTTACTCTAAAAATATTTAACAGATCAGATGGTTATCTTGCATTTGGAACATCAATATCAGCTTACTTCACTGTTGTGTTGCACTGTGTTGATGTCACAGGCAGTACACATACATAAAAATGAAATAACTAATGATAAATGCTTTCATACTTCTTGTATTCCAACAAAAAACAGATCAAGATTTGCCTTGAATTTTGATTATGACTTTTATTATAAGTAGGACATATTCTAAAGATTAGTAATATTAAATGAGCTAGTCTGTCCGACAGTATAAATATGAAGTTCCTTTTTTTTTTGCTTAAATTCTGAGTCCACATCAGTTGTATCCATGGTGATAGTAAGACTCTTGTTCTCATTCCTTTTCAAGTCAGTGTTGTGATTCTTAGTGATTTTGAAACTGCTTTTCAGTAATTCTAAAAATTAATAGTTAGACAAACAGTCTCAGCTTTGGCTCAGTCTCCAGTGTGCATGCATCCCTTGTTAGGTAACAATCTATGGCAGCAAACCTATTCATTGTGGTTTGCGTTCTCGTGTTGTGTCTGTAAGGATAAGAAATTCTGTTTTAGCAAAACCTGGTGATATTGCACCAAAACTTGCTGCATGCTTTGTTGGGAAATGTAAAGGTCAAGCTCTTTCTTTGTCTTGGTATAGCCATAGTAGTAGGAGTGAACAATAGGAATGAGGGGGTGGGGTGATAAATCAGAGGAACACTTGCTTTGATAGATAAGTCTCTTACAGTAATTTGCTCTTCCTAAGGTATTCAGGGCTTGGTTATCATTCTGTCTTTTCTGCCTGTGTGTATCCTGGAAAATCTGGGGGAAAAAAAAAAACAAACAAACAAACCATAAAACAAAAAGATTGGACTGTAGGGAGAAAGCAGATTATACAGGTGGAGATCCCCACGTTGCAGAGGAAAGGAGGGAAGAAGAAAGGTGATGGTAGTGCAGAAGGTACAGCAGGGTGTGAAGAAGCAGTAACATGGAAAGCAAGTGAGAAATATTCTCAATTTTGACAGCTGTGTAGTGATGAAACTTTGGCCACGCCGTGCAAGGGAGTACATGAAGCACTATCCCAATGGGACAAGCCAGAGCCTGCGCTAGCCCAGAGTTTTGGACATGCTAGTGGGAAAATCAGTGTGTGACAGCTACTGCTCTTCCTCTGGTGTCTAGAAACTTTTCCCAAAGCTTGGACTGAATCAAATTAATACATATCTGATAGGAAACTAGAAAATCTTCCTGGTATTCATCAGGAACTGCATGTTTCCAGAAACCCTGTATTCCTAAGCACAGCCTGAACAAAATGAGGAAGTGCTCCAGAGATTTGATGTACTGTGCCCTTGAACAAAAGCAAAGCTTAAAAAAGCTTTAACAAACATTTGTGCTTTTCAAATGCTTATCTGGAGCTCTCACCTCTCTCTCTCACCTGTGTAGATTGAAGATGAGAGGGAAGAACCTGTGCTGTGATTATTCCCCATGATGAGGACACCTGGATAAAATGGTTCTTGACCAGTAGAGCCCAGAGAAGGGCCTGCACTGATGCTACAAGCATGGTTTGTCATTAATATAAATTAACAGTGACTTGCAGTTTATCTGGAGCCTTGTTTCTGTGAATGTGTGGGGATTTTAAGGTTTCAAGTATACAGCTGAATGTTTTCTGTTTCCTCTTCAAGTAAACCTGTGTAACATTCAGCTCTGGCCATTCCTCTTATTTACCATGAGGGAGCTCTTCCTTCAGTCAGTGATGACAGAATGTGGCCCGTTTTTTAAACTAGGAATTTGTAAACTAAAATGCATTCACAAATCAAGTTCAGTTAGGAGATTCCTTAAATTCCTGCCCTGAATGGTCTCCAGACTATCAGAAATACAACTGGTCTGCCCTCCACATGACCAAGTTTGCTCACAGGAATACCAAACAATAATTGCTGTCAACCCATTTCACAAATGGCTAGAAATTATTCTCGAAGAAGTGCTATCAAGCTAGAAGGCATCTGCTATATCTTATACTACTTCTGATGTACAATAAGATGCAAAAATATCTCTCTTTTTTTACAAACAATTTGACTGAAGGAAGAAATGCTTTTAAAATTTGACACTTCAGTTGGTTGTGTTGCAAGATCTTCTGGAGGATGTGAGCAGACTTCAAAATGAACTTGGTCAGACAGAGAGATGAATAGGCGAATAAACAAAAGGGCATTCACTATACCAACTGTGACATTTAGGAAGGGGAATACAAATGCCAGGTGGGTCGTGTCTGCTAAGAAGCGACATGGCAGAGGAAGATTAAAGGATGTGAGTGGAACAACAGTATGTATTAGTTAGCAACATGGTATTGCAAAAAAAAAAAGAAAATGTCACCTCAGGCTCAAGTTGAGTGTTAAATGATTCGGTAGCCTTAGAAGTCCTTTAGCAGTAATTCTACAATAAATGCCTCATTTACGTCCAATGGCCACTTGTTCTTTGCACACCTGTTCCATTTAATTTTACAAAGCTAACTCATTCATCATAGCTAGCCCTCGGTAAAACGAAGCATTCAACTAGTTAAGTTGTCTTATCACAGTCAGCTTAAAGACATCTCCAAATTTGTTTTGAATTAGTTGATACAGGCCCAATGTAACAGCTCACAAAGCCCAAATGTAGTGTGGAGTTTCTTGTCTCCTTGAACTTGCTCTGTGAGAGTGAATTCTTCAGTGAAGACAGACATGGTGCTGCAGAGGACATCCCAGGGAGTCTTCCTAGGACTCTTGGGGTCTATGGAGGAGGCCAAGGTAACCCACTCAGGTTAAGGTAGTTTTTTGTGGCCGCATCTATCCAAGTGACTTGACTGACATAAATTGATGATGAACACATGATTTATATGTTGAATATATCTGAATTCTTGGCTTTATCAACTGCAGTGTGCACCAGGTAAGGACAGTCTTGCATATAGACTCTTTTTTCTTAAAGCACAGTTACAGATATCCTCCTTAGTTTCCTAGGGCTTTCCTTTGTACATAGCTCTTTAGCTGGTACACACTTAAACAGAAAAAAAGCTTCTTTACTGTGTATTGTGCAAATTTGCCAGTAGTTTATCTTTTCATTTTAGCTTCTCAAAGCTCAGTTTAAGCCATTCCACATTAGCACCACAATCTACCAAAAGCAATGAACCCCCTGTCAGTTATGAATGCATAGATGGCTTGACAGCCATGCCACATTTAAGATGTGATGGTGTATCATTTTTCTGAATTGGTGCTAGTGATGGGGCTGTATAACTAGCTGCAGCTATAGTAGTTTAAGCAATTAAAGTGGAAAGGAGAACAAGAACACTGTTGTCAAGGTTGGCTAACATGACCTGTGAAGGAGGCTGAAGGAACTAGAGTTGTTCAGTCTACAGAAGAAAAAACAAAGGGGGAGAAGGAGAAATTTTAAAATATGAAGACCTTTTTATAGAGGAGATGTTGATCAGTGGTTGTCCACAACTGTTGGAGAAAGAACAGGACAGTAGCAGCCTGGTTTACAGCAAAAGGAAATTGAAGGTGGATTTCAGTGGAGGAAGAACAGCCTGTATGATGCAAGAGTGGAATTGGATTATCTGGTCTCAGAAACCATCAACAGTCTGCTTTCCGAAGTTGCTGCATGGGTTAACTGTAGAATGGTGTCTCCCTCCAAAGATCAGATCTAAGACTGGACCTTCTCTGCTGCTGTAGCTAAATGTGTCTGGCAATGTTTTCTTTTTCTTTTTTTCCCCTTCTCTCTCTCATAAAAACACATACACAGCTAAACAATACATGAGAAAACAAGTAGAAATAATTGGGACAAAACAATCTAGTATAAAATCATTATCCACAGGTTCATCCTCTGCAAAGCTTTAAAAGCATTTCTGGCTGACTTAGCTGACAAACTCCCATCAGTCCAAATCTTGTTTCTGGTATTTTTACCTTACTAACCAGGAAGATGTCTCCCAGAGAGACTATTGAACTTGGTTTTTCCTACCAGTAGTGCACAAATTACATAGAACTACAGCACTTCTGTTCTAAACCCTTGCCTGAAGTCAGAAACAGAATTTAATGCACAGTCCCCAGGGAAAATCAAAGGCAGGGTGGGAAGCTCTTGAGATGTGTTGGGTTCATGGGCAGTTCCAGCACAGATGTCACGCCTGGGCTGTGGGACATGACTGTCAGCAAGGCTGTGCTGGTTGAGGGGCTATGGGGTTAGACCCTTGCCCAGATATGGTGGTATGTGAGCCAAGCAGAGCAGCTGAGGCCAATGTTCCTGGTCTGTCCTTGAGCCCCATCTTGCAATGGAACAGCAAACCTTCCAGGAGCCACTGTCATTTCCTGCCTTGTTCCCAGGGATTCACAAGCTCACCAAGGTACAAGAAGTGTGTCTTGTGGCTTTTCTTCATTACAAGAGAAATGTGAGATTTCTCTGACCTTTGGAGAAAATGGTGGCTTCCTCACAGACTGTAGCTGGTTGGAATATTCTTAGGGTCTGTCTTTCGGATATGACTTCCCAAGATCAACCAAATCTCTCTTCTGGAATCCAGTCCTTCCAGTCTGCAAGATTCCTGAGCAATTTATTCTTGAGCACTTTATTGTTACGCTCGTCTGAGCTCAATAGCTATGGAAAATCCTCTTGATATTTTTGAGAAATTGCAAATACTTTTTCCTCATACTCTGGAACAAACATGAATTACCCCTTAGACTGAAATTTCTTACATTTTCCCCAAATGCAAGTTAAATATTTATTGAGGTCTTCTGTTGATTAAATGCTCTGAATAGTCTATCCAGAAGACTAATCGATGTTTTAAATGCACTCAGACATATTAGCTGCTTCCTGATTACACAAGGAAATAATGAACTTGCTATATGAGAAGATAAAATTCATGAATAATTCATAGCCATTAATTTATTCAGTTTTGCCTTTTGAATTGATTTGGCAATTATTCTTGTACTGTGCATCATTTACAAATGCTCAGATATAAATATTTACAGTTGCAAATTTGTGGTCAAATCATTTCTATTCTCTGATTGAATGGCTTCTGTAGCACACTGAGCAGGGCAAATTTTGAATTTTACTGTTAAATATGCAGCTCAGTAGAATGTGAGTACTTGAATGATCAAATAAAGTGGATAGATACTGACTGTAAATGTGGTCAAAATAAGGTATTTTAAATATGAATAAATATTTGCAGGCAGGTTTTTCTTCATCACTTATTGCAGTAAGAATGAAGTAAAGGTCTTGTATATCATGCAGCCACGGACAACAAAGACCAGTGTCCTTTGGCACTGATATTTTTATTCTTTATTCAACTCTTCTCTCTTTTTCCTTTCCTTTCCTTTCCTTTCCTTTCCTTTCCTTTCCTTTCCTTTCCTTTCCTTTCCTTTCCTTTCCTTTCCTTTCCTTTCCTTTCCTTTCCTTTCCTTTCCTTTCCTTTCCTTTCCTTTCCTTTCCTTTCCTTTCCTTTCCTCTCCTCTCCTCTCCTCTCCTCTCCTCTCCTCTCCTCTCCTCTCCTCTCCTCTCCTCTCCTTCTCCTTCCCCTTCCCCTTCCCCTTCCCCTTCCCCTTCCCCTTCCCCTTCCCCTTCCCCTTCCCCTTCCCCTTCCCCTTCCCCTTCCCCTTCCCCTTCCCCTTCCCCTTCCCCTTCCCCTTCCCCTTCCTTCCTCCTCTCTCCTCTCTCCTTTCCCCTCTTTCTTTCTTTCTTTTTTTTTTTTTTTTTCTCCTGCTGATTGTGCTCTACATTTCTCAAGGATGACTGCAACATTCAGAAAAATAAGAATTCACTCTCGATGTGGATGACTGGCAAAAAGCCGTTTTTTTCCCTTAACCCCATGGTGAAGCTGTCTGGCTAGATGATGATCCACAAGCAGAATATTACGGATCTGTAGGGCAACTGGTGGTCTGAGTGAAAGGTCTAATTCACGGTGTCTTACTTCAGCCAAAAGAGACTTGACTCCTAAGCTCCACTTGTACTTTATAGAGAGTCTTCTCTAGAGGATGATTCAGAACAGGAGGCTAATTTTAAGCACTCTGAATCACTCTGCTAGTCTGCTTATTTTGAACAGTGCAGTTTATCTTCCCTACATTTCCTACTTGTTGCCCTGATTGATGAGTCAGGATTTATGCAGAATGAATGAATTTCACCTTTTATGAATAAAACATAGCACTGTAATAATTTAGAGCATTTGATTTGAGACTAAAGAACTAGTGAAAGCACTAAGGTGTATTATGTTACATATTTCTCTCTCTGAACAGTTAGAAGAATCGTGAAAAATTCCAGCCTTAAGCATTTAAGTTGTTTAATGCATTGGAATAATTCACTTAATGTGATTTTCAGTTTTCTTGAAGCACTCCAGAAAATTATTTTTCCAAAGTTCCTTCACTTTGAAATGCTTCCACAGAAGCACTTCGGGCTGAAAGTAAAGTTAATCCATTTGCAGATAGCATGTTCAGAAAAGAACAAAAACTATGAAACTACAGGTTGTTCCACAAGAATGAAGATGAATGCATTAACATCTGAAGCAATCCTAAAGTAAAACTAAGCATTTGGTTGTAAACACATTTGAGAAATGAGAGTGGGTGGTCTTAAAGCCAGGCCCGTGGTAGCCTTAGGACTACTCTGTAGGGATATCAGGGATACTCAAAGGAAATTTGCTCATTGTGTGCAGCTCACGAATGGATGTGAAACCACATTCAAAATTCTTGTGGCTATTCCTATCTTGGGATGAAGTGCTGTTGCTCAGAGCAGAGCTTCATCACCACCACAAGGCTGCTGAAGCTGCTACTGTCACCAGGGACAGCAGGGAAGAAGAGTCAGGGGCTGTGGGAGCACCTCACATTTGGATCAGTGCTGGGCCACCCTGCTGAGCTGCAGCTGACACCCAGGAAGGAAACTCTTGACCAGCAGCCTCCATGTAGACACAAGGCCTGCCGTAAGCATTGTCCAGGCTTGCTCTTCTCAGTAGACCTTCTGTGTGGCATTGGGAATGCACAGTGCTGCAGATGGCATTCTAGCACATCAGCATCTTGGGACGACCACTGCTAATGCCTCCAAATTGAAAGTAGGTGGCTAACAAATGCTTCTACGTGTGTTGTGTAGTGTGTCTGTGTGTGGTGGTCCCCAGCAGGACACTCAGGATGAATGCCCCACTTAGAACATCCAGCTGTCAGGGGCTGTTCTGCAGGGACCTCCTGCCCCAGGCACCTACAGGTGGTCTTACTTCCTATGCTAGTTGCCTGATGCAATCCGCTCACTTTTTTACAGTGCCTTTGTCACCCTTGTACTCTCCAGGGGCTTAGCAGGACCTCCAAGCACCCTCCTGAATGGCTTATCTCAAAATGATTGTTTTAAACATGAATTCCATCATGGGCAGGTCCATATGGGGTTTACTCCAGTTCAGAAATGCCACAGCAGAGGAGTGATGAGTGAGCTCCTTAGGGCTGTGTCAGATGCCTGTAGTGTGTGTGTGCTCTTCTTGGTTCACAGACATGAACTGAGAAGAGGGAAGGCTGAAGGGGCGTTGCACTGAGGTGAGAAACTCTGTGCTGGTGGGTGCATGGCAGTATGAAAGATGCTTGAACTTGGCCTCCTGCTCATTATGTGGTACATTGTGGGGTAGCATACCTGTGATTAACTCTTCTTTCCCTCGCTGATCAGACAGAAAAGATATTTGCTTCTTAGCGTAGTGCTAAGACACTTCCGCAGTCTCTTCTCATTTTTATCTGAAAAGTAGGAACAAAATTCTGCTGTGAGTAAAATGAACTGTCAGAACAACTGCATGTACTGAGTTTAATTTCATTTAATATTTAATGACTAGCTAGCTTTTCCTGGGATAATGATTTCACAATAAGAGAAAGATCAGAGCAAACCTCCTGCTAGTGTAGCGCAGCTACAGCAGGAACTGTAGAAATGCAAGGTCAGTCCAGCAGAATGAGATTCTGCCACCTGTAGTCACAGCACTTTACGCCTCATGGGTGTTCACGTGGGTCAGTAGGACTACTGTGGAGGATGGGACATGTTCAGTACACAATAAGGCACAGAGTTTGACCCTAACTGCAAAATGTTCCCTCCCTTGGTAAGGATAAACTAGACATGGTTTAAGACAATCCTCCATATCTCCTGCTTTTAATGAGAGAAGGGTGGGATGTCTCCTCTCATATCTCATAAGTCAAAAGGCTGTGCTGTCCAGATCTTTCCACAGATGCATAAATTCCTCACTCAACCATGTCATGGTGATGTTATTGTATATAAAGAGGACTTCTATAAAGTAATTTTCACAACATGTTTGGAACAGCAATTTGCCTACATATTTGTATGACAAAAAATGCTAGAAACACTTGACCATCAAACAATATCTGCATGGTTTTGACATTGATGTCAAAAGTAAATGTTTCTACACTCAGCAGGTTAGCAGATGTAGGTGTTAGGGGTCCACACGGCAGAATAGATGCTGATTTGTTTTCTCACAATTGTATTGGCACTGCAGTGCTAACAGTCTTGTTAGTTCTTGTCTTTGGCATCCTCAGATACATTCCTCTGAATTTTGGGAGTTAGAAGAACCATTAGATAGTAGGAAGGAACAAGAAGACCTACAGCATATGTTCAGTCTGCAGGAAAACAGTACTGCCTGTGCTAACCCTAATCCTTGTGTATAAAGATGGTCTGGGAAGCTAGTTCTGACAGGAGGGGAAAAAAAGAAAGAAAGGACTGTAGGAATTTGCTCCAAATAACAGCAAATGCAGTTGGCAGAATGACTGAAACTCAGTCCCTGAAGAATCCCTCCAGGATATGTAGCTTTCCTGACAAAAAGTGAGTGGGCTTATTAGGTGGATTCAATGTCTTCAGAGTAATTTTCTCCCCATAGCCAGACTAACACCAGTAATTCTTTTTTTTTTTTTTTTTTTTTTTTTTTACCTGCCATTGGATAAAACCCAGCTCCATAGAACAATTTTTTTATTTGTGGTCTTTTTTTGATGATGGATGAACTGACTAATAGTGCCATCACTGCCTTGTGAACCCAAGGATAAATTCACAGGCTGTTAGCAAAAGCGTTGCCTGATGCCTGTCATCTCTACTGAGCAGGCACTGCTCCCTCCTCCCCAGACTCTCAGGATGGCTTGAGTCTCATTTTCCTTTAATGATTTATTTTTCGCTAAAGTGCACCCTGTGGTTAATTTTCATTCTTAGTTTGTGGCTTCTCACCAGCCTGCACTGTTATGCGGGTATATTCCACTTTCAGATCTCACAGCTTGACAAGCACGAGGTGCAGTAGTAAGCAGTGGCACTGCTTTTAGAGGATCTCGCTACTTTCTCTCCCCTCTTTGGCTGACATTAAGGAGAAAATAACTAAATATTTGTATTTGTTCATTTGAAATAAATCCCCAAATAATTGTGAAGACAGGAAAGATGGCTTTCAGGTATTGCCCTTGCTCGCCTACCAGATGCCAACAGGGGGAGTTTCAGCTCTGTCTCAGATTTATGTTTCTGACGGTATCCTCGCCTTTAGTGACATTGATCATGAGGGAAAAAAGTTATTTATTTTCCCACATTTCAATAACATTTCTTAGCGCCTCTTTCCTTTAAAGAGACACTTCTGTAGCTCTTCTATAGATTGAAAATGAAGGCACAGTTCATATCTCTTGTTGAAATCCTTTTAGAAAGAGACCAGTGATGGAATGGTTGAATGAAAGAAAACTAATTTGCCTCTGAGATGAATCAAAACCATATTTTAGAAAGCCATCTCAATTTATCCCTTCCCCCTGAAAATGTGATGACTGAAACATAGTTGACTTCTCTTGCTCATTTTGTATAAACTAAGATTTGAATGATAAGATCTTAGAAAACCAAAATTTGCCTCTAGCCTATCAGTTTTAATCAATTAATTCACAGCCAGATAGAAAACAAATGTAGAGAAAGTATCTTCCTTTGATTTGTTTGTTTATTTATTTAAGGAGGAAGCAAATAGGGAAGAACTTCACTTGTGAGAAGGCAGAATTGACATTTTAGGGAGATGAGGCTCTGTCCTCAGAAGGGGGATGTAAGACATGGTTGTGTAGAAATGAATGGAGGAAGACCTTTTGGAGAGATATTTTGTCTCTTTATAAATAGGACTGAATATGTCTGTGTAGTACTGCAGTCAATTCTACCAGGTCCTAGCAAATTGCAGTTTCTTTTCTTTCCACAAAATTTCTCATTTATTTCTTATGTGAAAATTTTTTTCTGAGATTGTCTTCAAAGAACAAGGACTGCATTTTTTCTCTAACATAAAGATATTTTCAGTTGCTACTGAAGAAGATACCTTCCGTATATTGAGCCTCTAGGGTTCAGTCAAGTTGCATTTCAAGTATTTTTTGCTGCCATTCAGATCAGACTTCAGCTTCTGAATCTGCTTCATTTTGGGGTGTGAAAACATGAACAGATTAAACTAAAAGCTCTTCAGGAGAAAACTGAAGTGTCCTGAGTCATCCACTGAGAGTTGACACTAGCTCCTCTTTTCAAAGTCTTGTTACCTCTGGCTCTGAGCTTCAAAACTATACCTACTTTCAGCTATGACATCTCAGCTGACACAGTCCAGTGCTGTGATCTTGTCAACAAAGGCCAGAGTGGAAGAAATCTCCCTTAGGCAGTCTGTCTTCTTTGGGGGAACCCTGAAAAATTGACTTCTTCCTAGTTTGTGGAAGAAGCATTTTCAAGAGATTAAAAACTCTTCAGCTTCCATTTGGCATCTGAATTTGGAATTCACAGGCGGTGTCATTCTCTCCATACCCACACACAGGAGGCCCATGCTCTGTGTAATATACAAAAACATGTAAGTAAAGATGTGTGTGTATATACATATGTATATAAACTGTGATTGCCTACTTCAGAAATCCAAATTAAAATTCAGGTTTATAGCAGTGATGCTCATCATTTAACTCAGTCCAGTTTCACAGGCAGTTAAAAACCTTTTTAAGTAGTAGCTATCAGCAATTTAGTGAGTAGGTTGCTGGAGTGGAGAAGGTTAATGCTGTATCTGGGAAGGAAGGGAGTCAACTCACTGCTGTAGGAAGTAGGACATTTTTCTGGATTTGATGAAATTATGTTGGCAAGAAATCCACTGTGTCATGATATTGACACAATTGCGTTGCATATGCTGAAGCTACCTTCTGTAATGGGCTGAGCCTGTGCATTTACCAAAGGGCAAGGATGGCCCAGTGCAGCTTGCTCAGATGCTGTGTCTATTCCCATGCCAGCAGCCCAGCCAGAAGGGGTGAACGGTTTCAGGGGTATTAGGAGGGTTTGCCAAGACCAGTCAGGGCTGGCAGGTTTTACTGGGACAGTTGCAATATTACGGTAATATATCACCCGGCGCCTGGCTCTTGAGTAAAAAATGGAGACTAACAGTAATTCCTAGGGATACTGAAGTAGGTCATCTCCATCACTGACTGTGACCTAAATATCTCCCCTGAGAATGAAGCCTCATTTCACACCCTAGCCAGGAAACCCTTCAGTTTCTCCCATGCATGAACTTCTGGTTAAAACCAGATTGGTCAGACCACTGGCAGAGAGTGAAATAGAGGAAAAGCATGTGGGTGTAAGGAGGATCAAGAATTAAGAAAGGCTGTGTCACAAGATCAAGGCAGCTATGCAAGCTTGCACAGATATTTCTACTTGTGCTGTCCTCGCACCTTCTCTGAGGGAAGATTTTTGTCCCAAACACAAAGACTGTTTGTACACTGCAGGATACATGGCAGTACACCCCACAGCCATAGCTTCTGGCCACACGTCTGCTGGTGTGGACATGCTGGTTTGCACCACGGCAGTGTGTGCCCTGCTTTCCTTGAGAAGGAAACGCTGGTGCACACGGGCAGGGAAAGAGCTGAGGTGCAGCAAGTACACTGACCGGGATGGCTGTGCGACCAGGCCCACAAGGTGCATTGGGGAGTTCTCTGTCCCGTAGGCAGCATGCAAACAGAGGTCATGCCAGGGCATGAAGCCTGCGAGTTCATCGATGCCCAGTGACCATGGCTTTGAGGCAGCATTCTTATGGCTGCACAAATGGGGATCCAAAGGCTATAATCTGTAGCTGTGTGATCTGGACGGTGCTCAGGAAGTGTACAAAATGTTATGGCTGCAGTAGCACATGGGATATATTCTCTGTGTCCTTGACCAAGAAGACAAACCTGGTGCTGTTGCACTAGTACATACCAAATAAAGCACCGAGGATCACGGTGGTGTTTTAAACAAGATAACCAAGTCAATGGGTAAGCTTGTGGGTGTACCATATACATGACTAGCTTTGTGTACAAAAAAATCAGAAACCTCATAAAACAGTAAGTAGGAAAACTTAAGTTAACATATAGTATGGAGGTGAATATTCAAGGTAAGTACACAAAAACTTTTTACTGGTAAATAAAAATGGCTTATTTTTCTATCTATGGCTTCCAGACAGGATTACATGGACATTAAATAAAACAGTTTGCTTTTCTGGAGTAAGACCAAGATGCTGTCAAGGATCATATATCTTCTAATCATACGTGGTATAAGATCTCACTGTCTCTAAAGAGAAAAGAGATGTCTATGGAGGAATGTGGAAATATCTGTAGAAGAATGGTTGGTTCCATGGGCAGTGTGTTTAAAAAACAAAATCCCATGAAACATTTTTCTGCTGGCAGAAAAATGAGAGACAATGCTTTAGAACAAAACAAAACAACAAATAAAAAAGCAAGTAAGAGTTGTGTCTACCATGTGCTTAAGAACAATAGCTCTGAGTCAAAACCTGATGGACTCAGTTGGGAATACTGTGGTTTAGCTAGGCCAAGTGAGCTGAACAGGAATGCTCTTTTTGTCTTTCAACGAGCATTTGAAAGTTGGCAGAGACCTCATCAGCTGTTCAAGCCCTGCTGAACAGCCCTCTGAGTTCAGCTCTTATATCTGGTTAGGGGCCCAGCAGAAAAATTAAGGGTCAAGCAGGTTGTAGACTTAGCTGGCGGATGTGTTTGAGAGGTGTGTGGAATAAGATGCTTTTTCTTTCACATGGAAGAAAAGTGTTGGTTGCCTCAGAAAGACGTATCCTCATGCACTCTTCTGAAGCAGGGGCTTGCTGTGTAAATAGCAACATAAGCAGTAGCTTGGGGAATTATTTAATGCATGTGATATTACACAGACTGGCTTAGCCCTTTGTCTAGGGGTGTATGTCCAAAGCGATGTAGGTCTAAGTTGAAGCTATCACAGTTTATTCCTGCACCTTGCTCCCTCTCTCCTTGCCAGCACTGATATTTGTCTGATCTTGTCATGAACCAGTTCAGGGAAGTAAACTGATTGAAGACTTCTGCTTTTTCCTGCAAAGTTTCTTTTTACCTGGTTTGACTCCCTGAAGCAGCTCACAGCAGGGTCATAACAAGACCTGGTACTGGCACGCAAGTGCTAGCTGGAGTTTGTGGCTGTAATGAGAAGAAAATGGCAGCACTTGGATTAGCTGAGCTCTTGGGGAACCTCCAACCTACAGGAGTTTGCCCTTCCTCTTGCTCCACTGCATCTGCTTATAGACCTCCAGTTCCCTTATGTATTTTATAATCCAAGTTTATTTGAGTATGGACTCTTTAACTGAGACAATTTTGTAGTGCATCTGCATATTGCTGAACTGGCTTCCTCCTTCACAGTCAGACTGTGCTCAGAAAGGCTGGACTTTGCACTCAGCAGCACAATGTGTGCACCTGGGTTTGTGAAATGCTGTGGGTCCAAGTTTGGAAGGCTTAAATCCCATCACCTCAATGGCTCCCACTCAGGTTAACCTCTGCTCCCACTCAGGTTAAGGCAATGAAGGCATACAGAGATGTATTAATACAAAGACAGCCTGCAGTGCAGCTGGGGTGGTGCTAACTTATTTTGCGCATATCTTGGGAAAACAAATGTGCTGGTATCAATGTCTTGGCTTCATCATATGCTGACTGGTCCTGAGGATAGAAGGTCTCACTATCCCCAACCCCATGGTCTTTCTTCTGTGCCCTCCCCTTGACTCTTTTGTAGCTTGATGTATGCTACGCGTTCAGTGTTGGTGTAGGTAAGGTTGACAAAGGCATGGAGTGTTTGATCTCATGTGCTAAAGGTGTTTATGATAAATCTTAATAACATCACTTATCCTCTGGGCCTAGGTAGGCTATACGGTCATGTACATTTTATGTTAGGAAGATGGCTATGTGAAGAAAGCAATAGAGTTCAGTGTAGTAATGATTTGGTCCTGTCTTCTGCTTTAGGGGATCCAGAAGTGTCAATAAAAATGCACACTTTGGTATTACTAGTGGGAAGAAGTGCTTCAGAGTATGGTCTCAAACAGTGGCCCCTGGGAGCTTGCCTTGCCAAATGATGCTGACTCCTTCAGTTCAAAGAAAGTAAAAATATTGTTAGAATTTGGCATGTAAGTAATAATTCTAGTTGCTGCAGAGATATTGAGCAATTGTAGCTGAGCATGGCAAGTGGACTGTTAAATCATGAAAGGTGGGGAGAAGTCCCAAGGAACAATTTCTCTCCAAAATGTGGGTTCCATATTTTGTGGAGGCCTGAGAGCCTGACTGTAATTTCACCTTTTCTGACAGTTTAACTTCTATGTCCACTTGCTGGCCATTGTCATTATTTTAAACTTCCAATTCTGATCTGTTTGCCTCAGCAATTTAGGTTAAATCTATCCCCAGCCTACATATTGTAGCTACTAACGGTTTCAGATGGAGGGACATGACCTTCCTTCCTTAATGTTTTTTCAGTGTTCCTTTGTTGCTGGATATGGGATGCAGGATTCTTTTTTTTTCCTCAGAATGAGGCTGTAGTTACCTGAGGGCTGAAAAAATTAACATTGTAATTCAAGGCAATAGCACATAGCAGTGAAGAATTTAAATGGTGCTTTTCACTTAACCTGGTTTCTTGCAATCCCTTTTTCACCAGAAGCAGATAAATGACTATTCCAATAATTAAAAGAAATACACCTGGAGAATTATCCATATAATGAATGCCCCAGAAGTCGAAACTTCAGCTCTCTGATTGTGCATTCAGTCCCCACAGGCCTAAAATGCAGAAACCAAATTCCAGTTGAGAGCTGCTGCTTTCACATGGCAGCATGAACTCTGGCACCAGCACCATGTAAAGAGCATATTCTTCTTATATAAATTATCCTTTTTCAGTGCATATCTTAAAGTGACATTTAATAGAAGCAAGAATAGGGCAGAAATAAATGCTGAAATGTGATAGCATGCATTTTGTGTGGATTATCCATGGTCAGAAGTAGAAGTAATGATCTGATAAAGGTTTCAAATTCTAATGTACCTGAAAAAGGGAGAGAATAACTCCAACAATGAAGTTATATATGACTGTTCTTGGTCATATAGGAAATATGTAGCTTCTATGCCCGTGGGTCATAGGACAAAATCTAGAGTAGCTGTACTCCTTTATGTATGAGTAAACTGTCTGTATTTCTCTCTTATTCAGAAGTTATC
The DNA here is from genome assembly GCF_037038585.1 of Patagioenas fasciata. Lineage (NCBI taxonomy): Eukaryota > Metazoa > Chordata > Aves > Columbiformes > Columbidae > Patagioenas > Patagioenas fasciata. Next base: position 97,903,611 of record NC_092520.1, read on the forward strand.
CACCTTGCTTTTTAATCTTAGAATATAACCAGTACTGAATATCACAGAAAAGAGTTGAAAACCTCGAAGTTTCTTTTTCATACTATACAGCTTTGGGCACCCTTTTATGAATAAAATGACACAACGAAGTGTGAAGTAACAAAGGAATTGTAAGCATTGGTTAGCATGTGGAAAGCCAAAACTATCTATAGCTGAATAACGTTCTTATTAGAAATGAAGGGCAAACAGGAGTATAATTGATTATTGCCTCTCTACATGGCTTCAGAGATCACATAATCCAAAGTAAAACCTGGCATGCATGTGTTTCCTAAGATATTCTTTAGAATGAAGGGGCTATATATCAAAATCTTGTTTCCTGGTAATGAATTTTAAATAAGCGCCTAGGGCATCAGGTCACTGATGTTTCCACTTTGCAAACTGGGTGGGCTATGAAAGCCCCTAGAGCCCTTCAAAGGCACCTTAAAAAGTATCCCTAGCTTTAACTGACCAAACTTTTCAAGAAAAATACCTGAAACAATTAGGAGAATGAAAACCAGGAGGTCAGATTACTTGGCCCATGGCTGAGGATTTACATAAATAGGCCTAACCTTTGACTTGAAAATAAAAGGTAAGTACAGAGCCCTGACAGAACAGCAGGTCATTGGTATTTACTCTGTAAAGTACTGCCTCTGATGCTATGACAAAAATGCCAGGAATTCCACTGATCACTGTGTGCTGATAGGGCTCAAAGGTATGCAGCCAGCTAACAGAAACCCAGCCTACCTGACTGATCGAAACTGCATTACTCCCACACATTTATAACCTGCAATCTGCCAGCGTGGGAAAGTGTGCAAGACCTCAGACTAATTCCTGAGGAAATAAAATGGAGAAAGTTGCTGTCTTTAACAGGTTTTTTGTGGTTTTTTTTGTGGTTTGGGTAACATATAATAAAATTAACATAAAGTCTCTGAGTGAGCAGCTGAAGAAGTTCTCTGCAGTGTGTGCACTCCTGTTTACAGGCGCATGTGCAGGCTGAGATTGGTACCACATTCAGCACTGTGGAACTTTTCAAAGATAATCTGTACTTACAAGCAGTCTTCAAGGGTCAAAATGGTAATAAACTGTAGGAAGCCAGTTCCTGGCTCAATTTTTTAACTGATGGAACTCCAGGCAGTAAACCTACAAGAGAAATTGCATGCTGTGTGTTGGTGTTACATTTTGTCCAGCAGTGGCTCTGCGCTTACAGGTAAGAGAGGGTAAGGTGAACCAAAAAAATTATTTTGGTATTTTTATGTCTAGCATGATAACAAAAATGTTTTAAATATTTTTTCTTTTCTACATGGATAGTTTGGAAAAGAGTACCCTGGTGAAAGTGGAAACAATAACTGTAAAGTTTTTATGTTCATGTTTTATAAAGAAAGATTTGGTTTCCTGTTTCAGTTTGAGACACAAGCACACACCAGGTATCCTGCAGGCTGCTTCAAACTTGTTTCTCTAATTAGTCAAAAGTGATCCATTACAGAAAACCTACAGGAATGTCAGAGATGGATGCTTCTGCTGTACTGTTTTTCACTTGCTTGTTGCAACAGAGGGGGAAGCTGTTAGTGCCTGCCTAGTAAATTATTGAAGGATGGTGTAAGAGGGCCTGCCGTCTTCCTCTTGAAGGGCCAAGAAGCCTGGGGCTAGTGAGCCCCGTGCTGCTTTCCATGCCTGCTAGGCAACTTCAGGATTTTGGAGCGGCATGGAGGAACACCCCACAGCTGGGGACTGATCGGAGGAGAAGATGGATTGACCCCGAGCCCTGGGTACTGCCTGGCTGAGTCCTGTGGTTGAGGAGCTGAACAGGTGTTGATGGAGCAGGAGGAGGTAGTGGCCACTGGGGGATGGTCAAGCAGGGTGTCCTGGTGAGGAGCCAGTTGTCTGTCCCTCTGTGCCTGATGAGTTTGAGCACTGTGTCAGGGGAAGTCCAGCCCAACCCCACTTTCTGATCAGGATAGTCTGTGTTCCCCCTCTGGCCAAAAGCATGAACCCAAGGCATAATTCTGAAGAGAAACAAAAGTGTTTGTAGGACATTCAGTCTCTGGAGGGTGTTCATGGTGACCTAGAGCCTCTTTGGCATTGGTTCTAGTGTGTCCCCTTGCCAGGCTCAGCTGTCTTCTCCTAGGATTCCTGCCCGCCCTAAGTCTTCCTGGACAGAGTGGTGGTGAAGTGTCCTGTTCTCTGGGTTAATTCCATGACCCGCCTCATGGAGGTGCAGGCTGATCTGCTTTTATCTCCATGTACAGTGTTGCTATGTTGTGCCAACACTGTTTCACCCACGTGCTGGATTCAGAGACAACGGCACAGAGTTGTTATCCATCAAGTCTCGTACTGCACTACAAACCACTTGACGTTGTACATGCTGAGCTGCGGCGATCTGCCCTGCTCTGTAGGACAGACTGCATCTGGCAGAAATGGATTTGCTGTGTATAACTATGAGGTTAGCAGCAGTGAGGCTATCTCAGGGAACTGAGGCCAAGAGTTCATGAACAAGCCATTTCCAAGAGGTTTGCAGTCCAGGACAGGGAGCTGCCACTGGTGATAACACTACCTTACAAAATTATGTGAGTGAATCCCCTATTCAGAATAAGGAAGACTTTTGTCTTGCTTGGGTGTGAGGACAAGAGAGTTGGAGGCCTAGACAATTTCCCATGGTCTCTCTCACTCATCTTCATCAGCATTTTAGTATCTGCTGTGAACCTTAAGAGCGCCTTCAGTGCTAATCTTCCCGCAAGCCTGCTCTAAAACACCTCTGGACCTTATTGATTTTTTAAATCCTTAACCATCGTAACTGCTATTTAACTGATTTTGCCCCTAATCACCATCCCATGTCTTTGAACACAGCTCTGCCTAGTACTGATTGCTCTCCCTTACCAGGGTAGCAGTGCGAGGACCATGCCATTGCAGCCTTTGTACTAGGAGCCTGGAAGACTTTGTATGTGGTCTTGTCCTCAGCTGACTCTGTGATAAATGTTGTCCATGCTTCATTCTCAGGCTGAACAACCTTTTTTTTTCCCCCTTTTTAAATTGATATGTATATAGTTTGGGTTGCAAAGTTTGCTTTCCTTTTGACAAAGCAGTTTCCCAAGTGTAGTTTGCTTAAAGGCTTCCTCCATAGGCTAAGAATGATGCATATCCGAACAGCATGGTGGTGCAGATCCAGGTCCATTCATGTGTAAAAGAGGGACAGTGCCTGCAGTCCCTTTGCCTCCAGAGGAGTCATATCTGGGCAGGTATTTTATCTCTTTTTATATGATTTTGAGATGGTTTCAAAGTTGTGCATTTTGGAACTCTGTGCTTTAAAGAAAGTGAACAGACTTTTCCTAATTTTGTTTCTGGTTCCTATATTGTAGCTATAGGAGAATACAACTTATGAGCAAAATTACTTGCTGGGGCCATTTTGACAATGGCAACAAATTGCACACAGGCCGCCTATAGAGTAGGCACAATGCCCCCTCTTCTCACTGACCATGCTGTTTCCCAGGTTTTTTTTAGTGTGCATGATGTAGACCAATGCTATCTCCTAACTTGAGCTGTAAAATTGTGAGAGGTCAGGATCAATCTTTGGGGGATTTCTGTGGACAAATTAATTTTATTCATATTGTCATCAGTCTAGATCTTCAAGTAGCTGCTCTGTTTCTGCTCCTGCTTGTCAATTACTTCTGTTTCTCAGGCAGCCTGTTAAGAGCTTCATCCTTGATGGACTGGCTATCCCTGCACAGTTTGCTCACAGGCTGCACTCAAGTACTCTCAGACTAAAATTTTGGACAATGAGAGAGATTTTGTGGAATGATGAACTTCATACCCTTGCCTTGACCAGTAGGACAGCAACCCTTGTGTGTACTCTTCTTCTGTTTCTCTTTATACTAAAATGTCCTGTATGTAAATCTTCTTGCCCATTATACCATCAAAATCATGTTCTGGCTTCCTATGGAATGCCTGAGGACAGTACTAAGTTAATCCTTACATGATCTCTGATGGCAAGGAGTTTTTTATTAATGGCATTTGTGCCACTGCGTTCTTGTAAAAACACAGGAAAATAGCTAGTATTGGAGGACTTTCAAAACACTATGCTGTCATTTGCTTCCTTCACATAATTATTTGCTTCTGTTTGGACCAATTATAAACGTGGTGTTCACCCTGTTGTCCCATTGTGTCTGGGATGTTCATCCATGCAGCAGATTTTTCTGCTGGTTTTGTACCTAACAGAGCAATGCACCTCTGTAGCCCTTCTTTTAGCTTCTGCCTTGGAGGGAGAGCTAAACTTCCACTCCCTGCAAGAGCTGAATTGAATTTCTCTGGGGAGACTGTGTTGGTGTTGGAATCTTTTAACTCTGTTCCCTGCCTGCAGGCACTTCTTTCCCTCCTGGAAAGTCATCTTCCATCCCTTCAGTCTCCTCCAATGTTATTTTGTCCCCAGCCAATATGTTCTGTACCTCTTTCCCCAGATAAAAACCATAATATGATACAATTTTAACCCAAAGGAGATTATTTTCTTCCCCAACTCATTGTTGTTTCAACATCTTATTTATTCCTCCATTCATCCACTTCCTTTTGTACCTAATTAGGTCAAGACTACCCCTGCAAAATCCAGGCCAGTCCAGCTTTCTTTCTTTTGCCTATAGGTTTTCCCTCAGAACTAGCAAGACTGCACCCGAGACCACATGTTTGGGTACCTATATCCACCTGGAAGTTGAGGTGTCCCTTTTGCTCAGATTGGTTGTCCCCATCCAGGTGCAGTGCTGTCCCCAGCTCCGGCAGAGGACTCCCCTGAGTGGTACCATCCTCCTGGGTCGCTCTTGCACATGCTCTACAAGCATTTGTAAACTCTCCCCCAGTGGCCTCGAGGAGCTCAGGCCTATTAGGTTGCTTCCTACTGCACAGAAGAGCTATTTCATATATTCGCTAATAATAGCTGGGAAATATAAACATTCAGAAGCAAAACATTACTCAAAGTCAAAAGGAAGTCTGCATTTGTAAAATCTTGTGTGTAGAAGCCCATTTTCTCTTGTGAAGAGCTCTCAGGCACCATCTTGAGCTCGTGTTTTGCTAGAAGCAGCATCATCTGAAACAGGAGCAGCCAAAAGGCTTTGATTAATTTCATTTATTTTTAACGTTCCCATTGAAATGCCTGATGAAAAAAAATTGCTTCCTTAAAGAGCCCTTCAGCTCTGAAAAAGATACCTGATACAATCTAGAAACAGGCTTGTTCTGGGAACAGCCTGGCTAAGTACTGCCCAGGGGGCTGTAGTTTATTCTTTGTTTATTTATTTTGACCCTGAACACAGCCCCCTCTTTCAAAGGCTGCTGTCATGGGTTGGCTTTGGGTTTTTTTTTTAGGGGGGAGGGTGGAGTTGGTGAAGAGCTGAGCAGGCTCCAGCTCACAGGAGCGGAGCGCAGCAAGAGCCAGGAGAGCCCAAGTAACGGCAGCCTGGGCTGCGTCAGTCGGCTGGTCACAGGGATGCCCATCATGTGCTGCTGCTCAGACAAAGATCCCTTTCTTTCCATGCCTGGTGGGCTCTCCATCAATGAGAGGACCTTGTCCGACAAGGTAGTTGCCATGTCACTGATAAAACATGCCTTCTTTACCAATTTGTGCAAACACTTTGACCCCTTGCCTTGATGCAAGGGACTTCGAAGATTTTCCTTCTCTTGTTTATATTATGGTTTTGACGGAAATACTGTAGGAAAGTTTATTTTGGGACTATTTTTGATCTATCTCAAGAAAGAAGCTAAGTTTGTGAACTCACAGTCAAAACTGCTATGAACTGTCTGGAGTGATTTGTAGCTCTAAATAAAAGTGATTTCAGGTTACGGTTCACTTCATTTAAATTTAGAACTACTTTTGCATGAATAACTAGTGTTACATGTTTTCAAAAGAGATGAGAACAAATTTTTTGCTCTACACAGCTTTCATTCCTAAAAAAAAAAAAAATGTGAAAAATTTAAGTAAGAAGGCTGGGGAAAAAAAAAAAAAAGTACTGCTGAATAGCACGGCTAAGCAGCTATGTTATTTTTTCTTCCCCCAATTGAATTATTGCTATAACTGTTCTTTCTAAGTTAAGAACTCAGTGGGGGTAGGAAGAAAGTTTCTAGGTTTCACAGCAGGAAAGTCTTTAACAAGAAGTTAATGGAGGATAATGAAGGGGTCAGGAAAACTGTAAGCACAAAAGGATTGTCCAAAAGACAGAGTAGAGATAAGAGTGTGAATAAAGACACTAAATAACAGAAAAACTGTACAGCAGCCATTTGAATTTTAACCTAGTTGTTCAGTGACAAACGCATACTGTATCCACCGCAGCATATTATCCTGTGCACAGTAATCAGCAGCAGTCATGGTCACTGTCCCAAGTTGTCAGAGAAAACAAAAATTTATTATTTGTACATGTATTCTTCTTTAAAGGGAAATAGCTTACATGTGACAGGATTTAAAGAATACAATATACATAGGAAGACAGTACTGTTTAAAATCAAAGCCAAACTGAAAACAGAGAGAGGCAGATTGTGAGATTCTGGGATTGTGCTTGACGTTTCTAACATTAAACTCCCGCAAAAGGGAAGTATATTGAGAAATTAACTGGGCTACCAGACCAGTTAGATTCGCTGTTGCTTTTCAGTCAATAGGTCACTTCTCTGGGTTAGAGGTTGTGCTCCACCAAGCAGCAGGATTTTTTAGCTAGTCCTGTATCAATGAGAAAATAATTATCTGTTTCTATGGCACCACACATCATCAATAAAATAAGAAATCGTTATATTCTTCAATACTGCAAAAATTCTTGCATATGCTATTCTTAGAATATCAGATTATTTTAAAAATAAGCTAGATATTTTTCAAATATATTAAAAACCCACTGCAGCAATGTATTTTGCAAGGGATTTAGTAGACGTTAGCTTCTGAATAACATATGAGGCACTGCGTAATAATTATGTTGGTAGTTAATTCAGATTTAGTAACCAGAGTGTGATTTTGGCAGTGAGCTCCATTTAGAGTCAGGCTGGGACACTTTGAAGTATTATGGCCATGGAGACTGTTCCATGATACAGAAGCAGTTACCTCTCTGATCTATGTAGTTGAGTTTGCATTGATATCTATCTCTAATAGTAAAATAACCTGTCAGCTTTAAACACTGCATGTGATGAACAAAAGTCTATATTTGTAGAATTGAGTTCCATGAACGTATCTGTATGGTTGCTGTGAAGTAAATGAGTGATTAGCAACAGAAAAATAGTATTTCCTCTGCCAATTTCTGGAGATTATTCTCTCATAGGGTAAGAAGATACTATGTTGCTTATTTCAGAGAGAAAAGAAATTATTTTATGCATGAAATGTCCTCACTTCTCAAGAAGTAGATATCACTGGCTAAAATGCCTAAGCACTTAGGAAAATTACAGCTCTGCCTTTTCCTTTTGCCCACAGCAGAAACTGAGTTTTGGCTAGCTCCTGGTATTTTGTAGGATTTATTCCTGCTTAGTTATTTATTTTTATATTGCTGCAACTTTTTATCCTGATTCCTGCAGAAATAAGGCTTATGCAATCCTGCTATGTACGCTTTTATCTCCGTCACTTCCACACCCCCAAAATCTTTTGAACCTATTGACAAATTTCAACCAACTGATCTCTCAAAGAAAAACAAGTTCCCACAAGCTTTATGAAGATAACCTGCCAGGTAGTGCTCTCACAGAGGGTTAGGCTGCAGTGCCAACAGGCACCATTTCAGTCAGCCAAGAACCCACTTGTACGAAAGGGTTTATTTATAAATGCCTGTCCATAGGGAGTATTTCAGGGAAAGCTTGTTCATTCTTTGATCTGAAGTCAATCGAGTCTGAGGCTTAAGTCTTTCAGGAGCCAGGCTTCATAGTACTGATCTCCACAGCACGTGGAGATACTGCTTTGCAGTAATGATTACCACCTTAACTGCATTTAAAGCAAATGGTTTTTTAAACCCACTAATTTTCCATTTATTTTCCTTTTCCTTTTTTTAATTTTTTTTTTTTTAAGAAAGAAAGAAAAGAGGAAAGGAAAGAAGGAACGGAGAGGAGAGGAGAGGAGAGGAGAGGAGAGGAGAGGAGAGGAGAGGAGAGGAGAGGAGAGGAGAGGAGAGGAGAGGAGAGGAGAGGAGAGGAGAGGAGAGGAGAGGAGAGGAGGAGAAAGGAAGAAAGGAAGGACTAACAACTGCCCAATAGCCTATCTTTTAAGACCAAGACTACGTTGTCTGTCACACTAGAATTCAACTCTTGACCTTTATCACTGTCACTTTTCTCTATGGATTCTCCGAGTCTAAAGTTACAGAATTGTCAAACATATAACAGAATGCAGAAGGCTGAAAAGTGGCTTGGACAAACCTCCAGGGACAAAGTTTATCTGTTGGAGCATTTCCTGTGTGTACTTTGAAACCTCTCAATTTAACTTGATCAAAGCATGAGCCGACAAGTTTCAGCTCCCTGCTGAACAAACAAATTTACTGCTTATCGTTGTTGCCACCTCAGTCTTTAATTTACTTTACTTAGTAAGCCAGTACATGTTAAATGAACAACCTGGTCATTACAAATGCTAAGTTCTGGTCTGAAAAATAGGCTACAGTTCACCTGACATTAAATTACACAGCACATCACAGACCCTTTCCTTTCCCACAATCCGTAAGTAAAAGGAAGCTACAGCCATATATAACCAGTATACACAATAGTGACCTCTTTGGGACCACTATATCCATTAGCATATGTTGGATTTTTTTTAATATCTTGGGCTTCCTCCTTTCTTTTTCATTAAGTCCCATAGGACTAAGAAAATAAATGGTGGTCGTTTCATTGGACTGAGAAAATACATGGTGGTCATTTCAAAATGCTTTAGTTAACTCAGATTAACACATTTCAAAGCACAGTTTAGCACATAAGGATTAATAGATCATTTTAAACATCACTTTTTTTTTGTCAACAGTAGTAACTAATACTTTTTTAAATGTTCTGGTCGCCAGGATTTTTTTTTCCATGAAAAAAAGCCTTTACTTAAGTTAATAGTAACAGTAGTAAAGACTGTTGTGAGATGTTGCATGAAGGGAGTGTGTCCAGACAGCTTGGCCTGTAGAAGGTAATGAGGTACAGTGGCAGTCTCTCTGTTTTTAAAGGAAAACAATTTGGTAAGTGTTTTTAAACAGTGTCTAAAATATTTTAATTGTGTTCCACTTACTTAAAACTACTGGCCCTTATTTTCCAGCTCACATGCCCATCCTTATTCTCAGGGAAATTTAGTCCAAAAGTTTTTATTTCCTAGGTAACTGCTGTTCACCGATAGTGTGTCCCCCTGGAATAAGAGCTGTTGTGGCCCTCGAGGTGATGCGCACCTGCAAGGGAAGGGATGAGTGCCAAGCATTTGGTGTCATTTGTTCTCTGTTCTTGAATACTTCTCCTGTGTGATTGCAGAACCTCTGAACTATGAAATTGCTTAAGTCCCTCCAAGGTGTATGTTTCTGAGTCTGTAAAGCAAACACTGAAATATCCCAAGTTAGGGTTATACAAGCAGTCAACAAACCAGCCTCTCAAGCCAGCTTTGCTCCCAGAACAACACTAAAAGGAATCTTTACTTAAGATAGGTAGATACAGATATAAACTATTCTTCAGCACTCCAAACCATGCTTGCCTTTGTTGACTGGCTGCTTCTTTCGTTCTTTCAAGAAAAATAACTTCTTCAAGCATTCTGCAAGCTCAGATATCAGCCGTAATCAGTTTTTACTCTACTTTTGTGTCATCACTCGTTGAAAAAGCAAAATGCTTAGAAAATGTAAGTTATGATGGAAATTTTCAAAAAAAAGTGCAGCAACATGTCTCCTCTTAGAATTAATGGGACACGCATGACACTTTTCCGCACAGCTTGGGACTTCAGAGCATCTATGTAAGAAATGACAGGAACGCTCTCTACATATGGCACTGTCCGTTGACAAAGATCAACCTTCACATGCAGTTCAACTAATAAATGTATCATGTCTTTTCCCATGATAACCACAGACTAGAGATAGTTGAGTTTAGACTTTTGTGAAGCTTGCAGATGATATTTTGGTTTTGCTGGCATGTAAAACTATCTCAAATCCAAAAAAATCCTTCACAATTTGGACTTGCATTGATTATATTCCTCTAACATTATTAAGTTAAACAAATTAGATGACTTATTTTTCTACCTAAATGAAGCCTGTGCCAGACATATAATAGAAAACTCCTTGCTTGAAAGATGAATTAACACAAAAGAAGTCCTGCTTTTTTTTTTTTTTTGTTAGCTATAAGGGCAGTAATTGTTGATATAATCCAGGATTCATCATTTTGCCACCCTGCTTATAAATTTGTCAAAGGAAACCTTAGTGTAATGGTTCTGCCTTTTCAAGAACAAATTTGGACAACTGAACTGGGCGGGAAATGTTCCCATGCTGCTCTGGGATGGAGGAGACCTCTAGAATTATTCTCCAGATAGGGAAAAAAAGCAGGTTTGTTCTGGACTAGGTGATAGCCTGATGCTTGTGCTTCACACTGGGGGAAATGGGTTTAAACCCTTCTTTTGCTTGAGCTGGGTTTCTCGTGTACCAGGAGGGATTCTCCCCACACCAGGCTGTCTGATGGATCTCCCTAAAGATCTCTGGCCCTATAGGTTGCTTGTGCTTCTCTAAAAATGTTGCCTGTGAGGGTGCGGATTTGAGCACTCCTCTGGGTTGAGGAAGACTGAGATGCATGCTCCTACTCCAAATATTTTTTATCTATAAAGAGTGGAAACTATGCCAGTGGGCGTGCTTGGGAAAGATGCCTTCTTCCCAATAAACAGTGCTGGTCAGAAGCACACCTGGTCCTGGAACTGAAATTTCTAGTCTAACTCTGACAAGAGTAGTTATGTCAGCTCCTGGAGCAACAGAAGCTGTTCTTTTTACTGAAAGTTTCACTTTAACAGCTATATTTCCATAAGAACCTCTGGTTTTAACAAGCCATAATTTTGTAACAAAAATTATTCTGCAGAAATTCTCGTAGCACCTTTGGAGAATAGAAGGTAAGAAGGACCAGTTCCTTGAGGTGCTCTATGGACTTAGACCTTCTCAGTCTTCAATAAATCTTCATCCCTGTGGCTTTTCTTCTCAGCCCAGCTGCTATTGGCAGAAATAATTACAGAAAACCACAGCTGATGCTGTCTGGAGCATGCTGCTAATTGCTGTGAATGTGCTTGCAGGTATTCCTGACCATGCTGAAGCAGCCAAATGATTCAGGGCCCTTAAAAGAGTAAGACTGCATGGAAGGCAGCAGTCCAGAGGTGATGTACCCTATGAGAGGAGCTCTTACACTGTTTGTGGGGATTTTTTAAAGCAGAATGGAAACAAAATGCTTAGATCCCCCATAAAGAAGTGGCCATTGGCTGCTCAGCTCTACTGGAAGTCCTATTCCAATGACAGTCTTGTTGGATGACTGGGAAGTAGAGAAACCCTGTGTGTTCCTCACAACTAAAGGAGTGGGAGCCAGGATTTGGGGGCCTTCCATGCTCCTCAGTCTTTCTCTGCTGGATGGCAGTTCTAGAGACAAAAGAGAAAATAAACAAGAGAAAAAAAAATCTAGATATTTCTGAGATTTGGCCACCTGCTAGTCTTTTCTTGGGATGGTGGCCTCCTTGTATGTGCTGTTCTTATTTTCCTCCACAGACAGCCAATGTTTATGATGTCTGCAGTTTTCCAATTGTGAGTTTCATTAAGCTCAAACACCAGTTTTAGTCTTCAAAAATTAATCTTTCCAAAGCATCTATGTCAGGAAAACTGCTGTCCATTAGTAGGAAATTGTTCAGAAAAAAGGAAGACGATTTGCTTATTTATGTAAAAAACTGCTGTACGATTAAGTACAGATATAGGTCAGTAAAGTAAGTTCTTTGATCCATTGCTACAAGGAATCAGTGTAAATACATTTACTGATAAGAGTTGCTACTGCGTAATAGCATTTTACAAACTGCGTAGTGTGCTATTACTCAGGAAATGTGTTTACTGATATGCATGTCTCCACTCAGCCTCATGGCTGAAAGGTTTGCTTTTTCTGATATTTATAGTTCTTGCACATTTTTAAATAAAACGATTAAACTTGTGAATGGATGAAAGAGAGTACAAATAGGAAAAATTTATTCTAGAGCATACAAACCCACTATTGAAATAGAGACCGGTTGATTGTTTTTAAACAAATATAGGTTAGTGCCATTTGAGATTAAACTGGAAGATAAATATTAAGAGGGATTAATTTATACTGTCAATTCTGACTGTTCTGGGCTTCATCCTTTTGTTAGAATAGATGAGAATGTGAATCCATCACAGCTGTAAAAAGGCTTGCTCTTCGTGGAGTTTTGTTCTGTTTTAGGGGGAATTATATCCATTGAAGAAACTGAGCTCCTCTGGAGCTTGCACAGGATCTGCTAACTGAATGTCAGCGACGTTGAATGCTCACTGATTGCTGCCCTAAGGATAGACATGTCCTGGGCTTTAGTGGCATTACTGATACAGGGAGATGGGAATCAACATATGTAATATTATTATAACTCCAACCATGATTCCCTATTTACTAGGGATGCTACCACAATAATGAAGGGTATCCAGGTAAATATTTTCAAGTTTGGGTTTTAATCACTGTGAACCTACCTAAGAAATGCCTATGGGATAGAAATTGTTCAGTTAGGCAGGACTGAGCTCATTAAACATTGTCTCAGCATGAAAATATGTATATTAGTGTACAGGTTTAAGCAAAGCCATCTCATCATATTTTAATCTGGGGGATATGAAAAGACCATTGTCTAGTTTAAAACAAGAGGGGCAGAAAAGTGATTGCATTTGTGTTCCTTTGTTTAGAAGAGCACATTGTTGAACTATCGGAAACAGAAAGCTGCTGAAGGATGGGAAGGGAGCCCTCGCAGAGCAGGAGTGCATCTCCGCACTCCTGTTACAGAGGCTGCATTTTGACTAGTTGTGGGCTGCTGAAAAATCCCGCTTTGCCGAGCCATGGTATTCGTAACAGGGTAAATAATCCCTTTCAGACTGGAGTGGGATGCCCACCATTCTCATGGTCTGTAGTAGGCAACAGAGGAAAAAAAACAGTGGGTCATTCCTGAGAGAGAGGATGTGGTTCTGAGTTCGTGGCCAGGGTAGGAGGCAATTCCCGCATCCTGCTTTATCTTTGGCTTCTGGAGCCAAGTATGTTGCTCTGCACGTCTTGTTTTTGTTAACAGAAAAATGATTTGTACAGTTCTCTTCTCTGCACTGATTTCAGGACAAGGCCTTCCTGAGGTGGCCTAAGGAAAGCTCTTGCTTTTTCTTACGGGAAGTACGATATGTGCTCATGTGCAAGGCAGTATGAAACCAAAATGAAATTGAAACCCGGTTTTTCTTTGCTTACTTTGGAGGAGCAGTGGGAGCCATTGTCATGTCCTCCATGCTAAGTACATGGAGAAAGAAGTACTGCAATGTGGTTGGCCCCTACTTTGGGTGTCCATTAGAGGCCCGAGTGCTGCCATAGGGAGCAGTCAAGGTCTAAAGGTCTAGTGGGCCTGAGCTGAGTCCTTTTTCGTGATGTTTGGTGCAAAAGTAGGCTGTGGTTTACTGTAAGTCAACTACAGAGCAGGAAAAAAAAAAAGGAATGAGAAGAGCCTCTGTCTTATTCTGCTTTCTTTCACTGGAATGGAGTGGGGTTCTTTAACAGGGTGATAAATTGTCATCTGATGACAGAAAACTCCATCAGAGGCAGCATACTCCAGGGGATAGTCATGCTCTGGGTTGGGATTTAGGTGAACCTTGTACTTTTCTATGACTTTACTAAGTTCCTGATAACAGTTCAGGTAATGATCATGTTCTTCAAAGCTAGAAATAGTTGTTGCTGATGCTATCTTTGGTGTGGTTGTAGCTTCCAGAGTGCACAGAAAAAGACCTTTTGCCCTGCCAGTGTTTAGAGGTACACAGGATTGGCACTGCCATAGTTGTTAGGAGAACAGTTTTCTTTCTTAGCATCTGCATATTTTTTTACTTTTAAAATATCTTAAAATATTGAAGAGGAGAGGGGGAAAGAAACCTATAAAAGAGTACACTGAGAATATATTTTAAGCAGCTGCCAGGAAACGACAATGTTCAGGTTGCACACAGAATCTGAATTTGGCTCCCTTGTGACAGTACAGTCTCTAATTACATGAACAAATATCATTTTCAAAGTCATATGATATAAAAATATGGACTATTTAAAACCTTATACAAACATGAAAGTCCCACCAATTATGTTACACTTATGCTGCTTTATTGTCAGAGCAGTCCACATTATTTTTATTGTCTTGTGGGTATGATACTCATTTTCTACGAGGGTTCATTGACAGTACAAAGGGTCTGCAAGTGAGCACAAATATTCCTGACTGCAGTGCTTTCCTGAATGGAAGTAGATGTAAAAAGATGTTGAAATGCTTTCCTGACCCAGGCCCATGAAGACTGTTAGCAGGAGTCATAACCAGAGAACAGAGACCCTTGACTGGCAGGAGGATGTCCCCTTACCTATTAGAAGAGCAGGGCTTATCTTTTTCAGATTTCTGAAGAGAAATGTGAAAGAGGGGAGCAGTCTATCCCAGCCAGAAAATTGTTTTCCTGATCTGTGAGAGTTGTCTAACTTGAGCCATCCTACTTAGGGAAGAGAAACTGGAAGAATTGCTCCAGATACTGCAAGACAACCATCTCAGGTGTTGATAAAGTACCTGAAAAGCACAAAAAGGAGTTAAGTAGCTACTGCCAACAGCTGCATCAGGCTTCTCATCAATCTTCCCCCCAGCACTATTACACGGAAGAATTCTTCCTTCTGTACAAGGTGTTTTCCTAGCACTTAAAGACATTAATGAAGACCGAGACCTTTAAGTCTTGTTTCTTGCCTGCTCCTAATGGACTGTGTGAACTCAATCACATAGTTCTAGTTCCCTAAATTTCAATTTCTTTAACTGTAAGACAACCTTCTCTGTGATATACCTCACACAGCTTTGCGAGGACAGGCTTAATGTAAAGCCAACAAGGATCTGCTGGGAAAAAACGTGGTGTAATCATGACATATTATAGTTATTATCAGATACCATTAAAAGAATTGTACTTCTGCATGTGAGAAAGGGAAGAAGGAAAGATGCTCATTAGCAACTTCCTTCCTCAGGCTATGAGCTTTGACGGGCTCCTCTCTGATAAGCGCCTACACAGCTGCAATCCCACGGCAGCCCAGGCTGATGTAAGGGATCTGCTGCAGTGCGGGTGCCACCATCCGCCCCTCTCCCACAGTACCACTCCATCCCCTATGATGGCGTGGATGTTCTCTGCTCCTCAGCAGAGACATTTTAGGGTGTTTACCTGGAAAAAAACTACCTGTTTGGTTTTTTTTTGAAGGGGGGTACGGGGGTGGAGGGCAATAGTTTCTGCTGGGGTGTGCTCTGAAGCATGGCAGGACACCATCAGAAGGGCCCTGGAGGTGCTGCAGAAGAGGGGCAGGGCTGAGTGGCAGAGGACATGGCTGCAGATATGGCTGAGGTAGCCAGCAACCATGCTGACTGAGGCTGCCAAGGAGCTACAGCCTTCTCCTCCAAGCTGGAGTTTTCTGGTGTGGTGGTAACTGCTACTGAGGCTGTCTGGTGTATCATACAGACCCACACACACCGATGTTACCCCAACTGATGGGGAAGTGCAAGGGTGAGGAGGAGTCATGGGAAAAGGAGAAGAGTGAGGATAGTGTAAGATGGGACTATAATGAAGAACCAGTTCAAGAGGGAGAAATAGGAGTTATTATGGAGAAAATGCTGGCTCATGGCTCAGTGGCTCTCAAAAAGTTGACCAAACTGGGATTACTAGGAGAAGTCTAGCTAACAGTCTGAAAAGACCACTTTCCTGTAATAGAAAGTGCCTGATTTGCTTACCTTTCAAACTGCGGAGAGCTTTAGTCTCTCCTCACTGTTTCAGAAGGGATCAAGTAGAATTAAAGAACATTCAGAGAAGGACAGCAAGGATGACCAAAGGCACAGAGAACCTCCCCTATGGGGAGAAGATAAATAGCATAGTCCCCTTTGTGTATGGAAAAGAGAGACCTGGGAAAGGCAAAGAGGGGCTGTTGGTGTGCAGTGCTTCATGGGATCATGAATTATGTGGTGAGTGCATAAGCAGAAAGTGAAAAGAAAGCAGTGTTTCACTATTTCATACTTAAAAAAACGTAGTGGACACCCTGAGAAGTTATACAGACAGAAGAATTTAGGTTGAAAGGGATCACTGGAGGTAATCTGGTCCAACTCTCTCTCTAAACTGGGCCATCTTAGATCAGGGCTTTGTCTTGCCTGGTTTTGAATACCTCCAAGGATACAGATTCTACAGCCTCTCTGGGCAACTTGTTCCAGCGGTAACAGACAAATTTTGAAGCAAATTAAGAAAGTGTTTTATGCATTGTATGACCACTGGATGTGTTTAACTCATTACTTAGGATGCTATGGGGTGGAAAGTCTGAATTACTTCATAAAATTACCAAGATCCTAGAAGAAAAGCACTTCCAGAGCTATTAAGACTGTGAGCAGGTCTGGCTTGAGAACTCTGTAAGCAGCAGATTGAGCAAAGGTGGGAATATACTGTGGGGGGAATCACCACAGTTTACTTGTCCTCTTCTGCCTCAGGGCACCTACTATTGGCCACTGTCAGAGGTGACATACTGGCTTTGACAGGTCTTTGGTCCACCTACCATGATAGTCTTCAGTCTCATCAGTGGGTATCCAAGCCTGGCAACACATCAAGTGGGAGTAAAATGCATTTGAGCTCTTAATGCTGCCTTCATTTTCATAGTAGGACAGCTGCCCAGGCAGGTTTGGACGTATTTCCATCAAGCATTAAAAGTTGGTTTCATAACACGTATTTTTCTGTCAAACCTTGTGAATAAAACAGCGCATCAAGATGTCGTGACTAACGTGAAGCTTTTTATTCAGGCAGCAGATGAAGTGGGTTAGTTTTAGAAAGGAGTAGGAGTCAGAAGAACATTCAGCTTAAGCAGACAGACCAACCCTGGTTAAACTGAAGGGAAAATCAGTGACACTGGGTCTTGCGTATCTGATGTGAAAGACTAGGAATACAATACTGGATTTATTGTTCAGGTTATATATTATCTCTGAATACTGCAGTTTTATAGCGCTGACATCTGACCGCTTGCTATCAAGAGATAACTTGAAAGCACCGCATGATAGGAAAGCTGTTCCTTTCTTGTTGCAGTTATTTTTATTGACGAGCTTTCAGGCACTGTGAAAGAGCCCACTGGTACACAGCAGCAAAATGGCCTGCACAACCAGTCAGAGTAAGATTGAAAGTATGAACAATAAAGCAAATGAATACCCTACTGCCTCTCTGCACACATAGCTGCTTATTCAGCCTTCAAAAATAAGTAAATAACATGCACAGATGTCTGGATTTAGAGATAAGATGATCCTATAGTGCAGGGACCTTTCCCATTTTTTGGATCCAATGTGCAACATCTTGTGGGGGAGGTGGATGTGAGGAGTGCTTCTTTCTGCAGCATGTCGTCTGCAGCATAACACCCTCACACTCATGTCAGATGCCTCCTTTCCCACTCACAAGTTGATAACCTCTTTGTCACAGAAACATTAATTGATTGCTTGAGGAAAAAAAAAAAAAAAAGAAAAAAAAAGATTGCATTGAAAAGGAATGCAATGCTTTATTTATAGGTTAGTTGTTGCTTTTCTCTCTGTAAAGTGCTTTCGCTTCTGGTGCTTCATTATTAAGGAGAGCAATGGGGTGATCACAGACTCTGGGCAAAGTCTTGCTTATCTCTTTGTCCTCTTGTTCTAATTCATCCTGTCCCCACTGCAGAGCTCAGCTGTAAGGAAAGCTCTGCACCAGCTGGAGAGGGGACACAGGATGGGAACAGCAGAGAGCTGGGGCTCTGCAGGGCAGAGGGGCTGGATGAACAAGTCCCAGGCAGGGGTTGGGCCAGGGGATGTGTGACAGTGACAGGCTTAGTGCCTGGATCTGTGGCTCCCACTCGAGAGGCATAGTGTTCCCAGGTGTGCTGTGTCTGGGACCTGGTGGATGGCCAGGTGGACTGTGCCCAGCCAGGTGCCATCACAGTCACCAGCTACAAGAGATCACACAGTATCAAAGTCTATTTATGAGCAAAAAGACCTTCCTTTCCACTCCCCATGTACTTGGGGCAAGGGAGAAAGCATACGGTGTGTCAGCGGGGTTCCGTCTCAGATGGGTGACTCTGGAGCCAGCACCTAGCCTGCTGATGGCAATGAAAGAGCAAGCCCATTACCCAGGCTGGCAGATGGCAGGGATTGAGAGGCAGTGAATATGCATATTATTTCGGTTTTTTGCAGCACATATCTTACCCAACCCATTTTTTTAGTGATCTCAGTAAGAACAAGAGAAATGGCAAAGCTTTTAGTAAGATCAGTTTCTCTAATGACTCACCAAGTGCTACAAAGTCAAAACAGGTTGCTTGTGCTTGAAAGGTATAAAACAACCATGTCATTTTTATGGTTACTGTACAAAACACTGCATATATGCACGCAAGGGAACATTTTAAAACCTCATATAGCTTTTTTTTTTTTCTTTTTGCATCTAGAGGCTCCTTTCTCCTGGTTTTTATTCATGTGTCATGCTTTGTATTAAGCATTATTGCTTTAGCAATTAAGCTAATTTCCTCACTGCACTCTGCCAGTCAGAGTGTTGCTCTTTTGTATTCCTAAAAGAAAAGAGGAATTAAGTTGAGGTACTGGTGGCCCAAACAATTCCCTTTGCAGTCCACCGAAGTTCTCACATTGGCATTAGCAGGGGCAGCTTGTTCTGTGAGCATTGGGAAATGAGTAATAACTACATCTCACATCCGAAAGAGACCTACACGTCCATCAACTTTCTGTTACATAAAATTATTTTCAACAACAACAATACACCTACATTTCTGTAATGTCTTTCATTCCAAATGAAATTTCAGCACCATAGTGTTTCAGGAAAATGTGCCTTTTTTTTTTTTTTGTAGTTACACAAGATTTGACAAGAAAAATATTCCTTTCAGTGAAGTCTGACAGAAAAATGAAATTCCAAGGAAACAAAATATCTTGTAATACAATTAGAGATTTTTTTACAAAAAAACTTTTGAGAGAAATAAATACTCTCATTTCTTCAGAACAAGACATCCATTTTAGGATTTTCCAGTAGTTCCTGAATCTCCTCAACCTCTCTTCTCTCTCTCCTCTTTTTTATTTTTTTTTAAAGAACAGGAAGCATCCGGAAGTATTCAATTCCCTAGAGGATATAAAAAGGATATAAAAGAATATAAATAGTATCATGTGATATTTCCTTGGGTGGAGAATAATTCTTATACATTACATTCCTTTTGCAAGTTAGGGTATGCCTCTTCTACAACATTTGTGTAGGTCTTGGGCTGGTTAATCCAGGCCAAGCTCTGACTTCCAAGAGCAGCACCCCTACCCAGGCCCCCACAGCTGGTGTGGAGCTCGCCCGGGCACGCCGGTGAGAGCTGCAGACAGAGGATGATCTAGATATTCCCACATTGTTTCTGGACTCCAAAGGGAGCTCACCTCATGAATTGAAACAGCAATGTGTACAAGAAAAAGCTCACATCCTTGGTTTGTCGTTGTGCAAAGGTATGTTACAAAATTCCTGTTAGGACTCAGTAAGGGGTGGCATACACTCGCTAGCTGCAATGGTCTTTTTCCTCCACTTCCTCCATGCTGGGGAGCTGTGCCAACTGTTTACTGGGGGCACCTGTTCTCCTTACCATGCTGGTTACAGTATGGTCATTGCTGTCTTGAGGATGGAGTTGAAGTCCAAGTTTTAACCACCCTCTTCCCTTGGCTTTCCAGGGGCACCTCCCCTTCCTGTGCTGTAATGCAGGGAGGAGGTATAAGGACAGGTGGAGCTGCATCACTCCCATGTGGATCTGTGGACAAAACCAGCTTCTCTGTCCCTTTTTTTTCTGCACTGTTGCTCAATGACCTGCACGAGCTGTCAGGAAAATGGAGGGAAAGAGATAAATGCGATGGCTTATGGAAGTGCCTTCTCAGCTTGACGTAGGTTTTTCCTGCCCGACAGCTCAAAAATGGTAATTCATGGAACATGATGCACGTTTCTTTCTGCTTTTTGCTCGTTAAAAAATCAGTGATGACAGACACAATCTCCAGGCCAGTTGCTCTGTACCTTGCCACAGGTCTAGCCTACCTCCAGGCAAGAGGGCTTGGTGCTGGTGGGTACCAAGGCACATGTCTGGTGCCCAGCCATGCACATTGCAGGGGAGAGGGGAAGAAGTCTGGATGGATTTTTGACCCACCAGTCTCTACTTCTGTTCACAACCCCATGTGGTCACAGAAGCCTTCAACTAAAGCATTCTTCAAGTTATGAGAGAAGCACATTGATCTACCTCTGGTGCAATGTTACAAGATGGGGGATGCCCCCATCAGGGACGAGCTGTACAGGCAGGAAGATGGAAAGGTGATCTCGCTGCCCATGGATGACTGACCCACATCCCAAACTGTCCCAGGACTGTCCCAGTAACTGCTCTAGGTTCTTGCAAAGATGGCTTGCACATCCTCCTCCAGGACTACTGAGCTGGTGTACTTCTTCAGGCTTTTTAAATTTGGGTTTCCCCACAGCCAGACCTTTCTCAAGCTGCTTAGCTTTTTTTTCCTAGTACACCCACATAATTACTCCAGCACAAAGAGTGGGCTTGTGAAGCAGCAGCATTTTAAAAAACCACAAAATCTGATCTCAAGGCAATCTTTCCCTCCCACTTCCTCCCCCTTCAAGCAGGGGTGTCAGCCATGCTGTTTCTTTCAAACTTTCTCTGAGTCATCTCATCAGGCAGCTTGTAAATACTTGAATGCATCCATCAACGTCAAGTCAAAGTAACTAAGTAGCAGCATATGCTATGGAATGGAGTTCCCCTCACTTGCACTGGGCTCTTTTTTGGAGGTGCAGAGAATTTAAGAGTGGCACTATCTCCCCATATCATCAACATACGTACATAGAGGCGTCAGCAAAGATGTTGTCTCATCATGGGAACAAGACGCGAGATATAAGATGAGCTGCTTACAGTTGAGAAAACTTACTTTCTTCTGGAACTCCCACTACTGTAGGATCCAGAGTGAAATGCTTTAATGCAAGATGCTCCATTCTTTTCAAGCCTAAAAAATGGGGACTAGAGACTTTGAGGAGCTGCTGTACCAGCAGCCCTTTGAGAATGTGCCGTTGCTAACCATATTGTAGCAGCTGGTCACAGCCTTATGAACTGTTGCTAGAAAAATATTATGCCTTTGTACTATGAGGGTGTAACTTGCTGTGTCATCATTGCATACCCAAATCTAAAAAGCAAAATGTGATTCAGAGGTTTTATGGAACACAGACCGCCTCCTCAGAAGGCAAAAATCTTTGCTGAGGAGCACTACTGCTCCTAAGCATGACTGATAAACGTGTTAGTTTCATCTTGAGCTAAATGGCAAAATACAGACCCTGCACCGAAGCTCTGTTCAGCACGAGGCAAAATTCACTGTTTTGTCTTCTAGTAGGCTGGTTTATGATAATGAAATCATTACAGTGGGAAGAAAGTAAAAGTCTTGCAAAATTTCTGAGTTACTCCCTCTAGATAGCTTGGAAGGAATATCTGGTGTTATCATGATATTTGCCTAATAAATGGGAAATGGACAGTTCAGGTGGATGATTGTACTCTTAAACACAAATACGTGTGCAAATATGCTCCCTCGCAACCCTCCACCTCAAATAGGTAAGTTACATGTGAAAATTATATTGGGAGCCAGGAAATCAAGCTTAGTGCTACCTTATGGAGTAGTCTGGGGAAAATCAGCTGAGTGAGAATGCCGCTCTTCCACAAAATGGGAGAGAAGATGCCCTGAAAACTCTTCCTCACCTCTGCTAAAGTCCACAGTGAGAGTTTGGTAGAAGTGGTGCTGTGAGTGGCATCTAATTTGTATCTGTTGTGCTTTTAAAACATAAGGTATTGGGATCTCTCTCTGGATTCACTGGCCTGACAGAGTAAGATACTATGCAAGGTGAGTACATATGGTAGTACTGATCTGTAAGTAATTTCTCCTTAGCAGGACCAAGGGACATTTCAAGTATTGCTCTTCCCTCTTTTTTTTTTTTTTTCCCTGGGGAGTGCAAGTTGAGAATCAGGATAATAGCACAGCAAAAATGCTTTCCATCTCACTCCTTTATTTACTTCTTTTTCATGATTTCCTTCCACTCCCAGGTGAAGGAATGTAGGCTGTTTGAAGAGCTGATCTTCTGGGGTGGGGCACTAACTTAATTTGAAACATTGCTGAATATTTAGTCATGTTCCGTAGGAGTATTAGAATCACAAAATTCTTGGATTCCTAACAAACTGTGCACGTGTACACTATCTCCAGAAAGAGAAAAAGTGTTTTAAAGCAAGGTTTTACACACAATTCTAAAGTAATTTAAATTTAAGATATATATAATTCAAGTTAAAAACATCTTGCAGTACTACATTACTGACAGCTTAAAGTCAGACACCAACTGTGATGGCATAGATCTGTAAGCTGCTCCAGGGAAAAATTGCTAACTAGTATAAATCTGATTTTAAAATAAAGATAGCGCTGAGGGACGTCGTTTGAGTTAATTTAAATAGGAATGTATATCATTTATAAACAGAAAATTCTTCCCAGTGGTCCAACTGGTCAACTAACGGTGGTTTAGGAAGGTAGCTGTCTCATTTTTAAATCCATTAGATTGTGCTATAGTATGTGAGACCTTGCCTTTGTGACTAACATCTTCAAATTAGGATGTTCCCCTAAGTCTGCTAATGGCTGTAGCTGCATCAGAACCAAGTTTCTCTTCTCTCAAAGATTTTGTGTTTCCAAAAAAAATTCCCGTTTTGGACAAGGATGAAACAAGAGCTTAACTGACTATTTCATCCAATGCTTACAGAAGTGTTTTCAGTATGGAATCACTTCATCTCCCATTTTTAGCTGCCATGGAAATAATATGTCTTTCCACTATTCAGATATGGAGTGCCTGTCATTGCAGTGCTGATGAGACACCAATGGATGAGCTCTCAGAGGCTTGTGAAGGCTGGATGATCCACATACTTCCAGATTGGGATCACCAAGGGAAAATTCACTTTTTTTTTGAGAGAGAGTAATAGACATACATTGTTTTTCAGAAAAGCATGACTACCTCAATAGATGATGGCTTTATAAATGAGTCCATTTCTGATTCTGCAGACTCAGACTAGAAATCAAAGTCACATGGCAAATATTGGAGTGATGTGCATCCAGGACTGGACCCATCGCTTTCAAAGCAGGTTCACTAATAGTTTATGACTACTAACTTCTGGCTCTTTTGGTACCAGACTTCAGAGGAAGGCAGATATTGTTTGTGAAGCACAAGTATTTGTATGGTGAATATACCTTCACTGTGTGAAAAATGAGCTCTAAGCTGATGCTGTATAACAGATCTGGAATTGACTGATTTATTCAACTTCCATGTACAGTTTTCCGGCTGCAGCCCCAAAGCCATAGTCAATGATATTTAGTCATCTAACTACTTCCTTGATAGAGATAATGAAGTAATTAGCTGTCTAAGCACTATCAGATATACATGCCTCTATGTGCCCACAAAACTGCTCCTCTGAAAGTCTAAATACAAACCTGGAGGTGACTTCAGGCCTTAATGCTGTGTTTGCAAAGTGAGGCAAAGACAGCTGCTGTGTCAAAACTTCCCCTGACTTCCATCGTTGAAGGCAAATTGGCTTGCAGGTCTTAAGGATCGTTACCCAGTTCCTAGTCATTCACAGTGGCTGAGACGCAGCTCTCCCACAAAGCCAAGCAAGCATCATTCACTCTTACATACCACGTTGGCTTCAACACCGAGGTACATCTCATGCCCTGACTTATCTTTGTACATGTTGTCTATGAATAATTCAGGACGTCTCCAGACAAGTTTACTGTTTCATTCCAAGTGAATAAGCACCAGTAACAAATCTGATGTGAAAGTGTAGCAACAGACTGCATAGCTTGTGTAAAGTAAGAAAGGTTTCCATGGACACCCTTTTGCTCTGATAGGCAGTTTTATGAGAGAAATACAGTATTATTGTAGCCAGTTAAGGACAAAAGAGAAGACAGATTCTTCCAGAAAGTAGCATGGGTCACTCATGTTCAACTGATCAGTCGGGCAGGTGTGTTTAATGAGTGTTGGAGGCAGCTGGGGTATACAGATGCACAGTATATCAGTCCCTACAGTCCTGGGCTGATCCAAGCTTTGCTGACATGCTGTGCCAATTAATCACCATCGGTGTGATGACTCGTAAAACTCCTCCTGTGACATGCATTGCACTCTTGATTCTACAGTTGTGCCAGCTGCTCAGAGCTCAGGTGCCAAGTCACGCTGTGCAAGGCACAGGCACACACGGGTAGACCTACACACACATAAATCTTCTGGGAATGTAGATGCTTCATTATAATCTCACATTGTTCCTGGGTATTGATAGTTAGATAGTTTGCTGTTTGTTTTTTTTGTTTGGTTGGTTTTTTTGTTGTTTTTTTTTTTTTTTAAGCCAGGAAGTGTACCAACTAGTTCAGAGGCTTTTGTTAGAAACAAGCAGAAGTTTTGTGACAACGTGTTTGGCGAGGATAACACTCAGCAGATTTCAAGGACATTTTGACAAGAAACTTTAAGATACGTTGTCAATGCTATAAGGAGAAAGAATATCCTCCTATTAACATGCATCTAGATTTTCTCCTTGATTGTTTGGTTAATGATCCCAGCATTGTTAGCTACCAGGGAAGATCAGCAGCTAGAGATCTGAGATGAAGATGATGAAGAATCACAGATACCTAAATTAAAAAATTCAAAGGTAGAAAGAGGCAATAAGGAAATGAAAAGAAAAAATCTTTGTGATCATCATCCAAACTCTAGGAGGAAATAAAGAAATCTGCTGTGGATAGGAGGTACTCTCCATTCAGCCCTTCAGGTTGAAGGGTTTTCTGAAGCTTCCTTCTTTCAAAAGAGAAAATAAAATGAGTGTGGCTTTAGGAATATGGGGTTGAAGCCCTAAATGTGGAATGGAAATGGGAAGATTTGGAAAGGTTGCGGTATTTGGATCTTTGTTGGTCGTAATCAGCAGGGAGGAGAATGTAGTCCTCTGGGCAGCATGATTTTACTGTGTTAAAGCTTGTCATACCTAAATTACTTTACTATTCCTGTTATACTTGTCCCTTCTGCTGTCTGAGTAGCCGAAACCTGGGCCAGCCTTACAGGTGGATTTGTGAATTTGTTGGGATTCTGGATTTGAACTTTAATAATCTTTTATTCTTACATTTATCAGCACAGCTTGTTTCTTCTTTCCATTGTTTTCTGTGAGTTCCCTGAGCAGGATTTGTCTCCCGCTACATTAACAAATCCTCCCTGCTATGGTGGGCCCTGCTCTGGGGCAGGGGTGCCTCTCTTGCACTGATCATATCTAACTTTTTCTTTTTACAACCAGCTTCTAAAGGTCTTGGTTGACTTTTATCTGTTGTTTAGGTAAAGAATCTACAGCAAAGAAGCCAATAAGTCTTTCCAGTTATCTGCCAAACTAATTGAAAAAGGACTCATTAATTTCTTTTGGGCTATTATTACACAGAGTGTAATGCAGTAAGTCACTACAAGTTGCTGTATAATGTTTTCTTGCTTTATAGATTGTTTCCTAGCATGTCTACAGCTGAGCTGTTTATGTTGTTTTCACTTTGTAATTTTGTGCATGAAGAAGTACAATAAACATAATTAAAACTAAATTTTCCTCTCTCTCCTCCTACTTTTCTTCTTGTGGTTCTTAACCTTCTTTATTTTCCTGTTTCCTTTCTCTCAAATTTCTTTTTCTTTCTTCACTTTTCTTACTTTGTCTTCTGCTTCCTCTTCCCAGTTCTTTTCTGCCTTTTTTTAAAATTTATTTTTTAATTTAATTTTTAATTTATTTATTTTTTTTTTAATTCCATGTGTTTTCAGAGTCCTCAAAGGGCCTACACTTAACATAAACTGGGGTTTCCAGAGATGACAAGTCTGTGGGCAGAAGCCAATATGATTTGAAGCTGAAATACAATCATAAAAAAGATCTACAAACTCTTGCAAAACTGGCTTGTATGGACTTACACCTGTGAATGACATGAGTAGACTGTCTACATTGCTTGTGTTTTCCATTTAAGGTGATCAAATGTCATCTTTCCTCCATTCATCCACCTGTCTTATTTCATATAATTCAGTGCTCCTCTTTTTAAGGAGATAGTTGTTATGATATGAAAAGCAGAGCTGGAACTCTTCCCCTGAAATGCTCTTTCTGTATGTGGGTTTGTGAATGAAGCCCTCTGTTAGCAGGGTGGACATTAGGGCTCTTCAGACTTTGCTGTTGGATGACCAAAGGTCAATCAGTTCATCTTTGGTCTTCTGCTTTCCCACCTATAAGGTGGAGATATTGACTTTGTAAATTACTTTGAAATTTACAGATGACAATGGTCTTTACTGTAAAAATGCTTTCTTCTTTTATTTACGCTGAGAAAGCACCTAACGGTTCTTGATGAGTGTTCAGTCCTTGCATGTAGAGCAGGTGAAGGCTGACCACTGTGGTGAGAGAGGTGAAAAACCTTTTGTAAGATCTAGCAGTTCATCTGAAAAATGTGCAGAAGCTGATGAGCATTGCCAGTGGTTTTGGGTTTTTTTATTATGATACTTCTTCCTCTGCATCTCAGGAAATGCCATCATATCTCATTACACAGTTTCTGCTCACTAAGTGGGAATAATTGGCTGTTGAAGTGACAGTGCCTTAGATAGTCTCTGTCCACGATGTTATGACAGAATGTATCCCTTTGAAAGACATGACATCCTGACTATGCTTAACACCAATATCAGTTTGCATTTTGCTTTCTGAAAAACCCCTGTAGTACTAGCTTGGAAATTTTGTTTGGCCACTGGTAAAGACTGTATTATTTTGTTTTTAATGAAGATGATAAAAATTTCACCTTGCTGTCTTTCAGAAATGTCATTTTTGCAGTTTCAGGAGAATGCTCCTGCTCAACACTGGTTTTGTCCTCATGAATCCTGTTCTGACAGACATAATGAAACACAGCCTAATGCTGTCATGTTAAAATGCTCTCTCATACACATTTGCTCACTTTGCATTAAAAAAAAAATATTCCAAGGTGTAGAATGGGATAATATTTTGTTCTTACAACTGCATAGCCTCCAAATTGCTTTCAATGTTATGCACCAAAGAAAAAAAAGTGTGTTTTTTGTTTTGTTTTGGGTTTTTTTTGTTGTTGTTTTCCCCCTGTGTTTGCTACATGTCCCAAATGAAGAAGGAAATCTAACTTCCAAAAATTTTCAACAGCCATCTAGGCACTTAGTAGCTACAGAGGGGAAACTGTTAACCTGTGGTAAGATAAGAAGAAAACATGGCCATTCTTGGGCTACCTGCAGTGGAGAGTGGGGACCAGCACAGGCAGAAGCAGTCATATGCAAAACTTCTATTCCTGGTGCACAGCAGTTTCTGACAGTGAGCACCAACCTTTCCTTCTTCAGAGAGTCAAGCAGACCAAAGGGTGTGATATCTGTGATAGAGGAGGATGATACTTTATGATCAAATAATAGAGTAGGTCACAGAGGGAGTTTGTTCTCTCATCCATGTACTCGGTGCTGGAGAGTCCTTTGTAAATGTACACATGGCTGAGTGATCCCATTTGGAGAAAAGGGTATGGTTTTCCAACCAGCTGTATGTGATTCTGTGTAGATGAGGACAGTCGGAGAAAGCAATATGCAACCTAGTGGGACATGTTTCTTCTTTGTTTTAGTCTGTAGTGGAATACGGCCTTGGAAAGAAACTTTTTGAGTTCAGTGGTCCACTTAAATAGTATTTTCCTGGATATTTTCCCAAATGATTGATTTGGTCAAGAAGACAGTCAGCCTCTTTTCTCCTTGTGGAGGCATTCAGTTTTATGTACCAAATCATCACTAGGTACAGCTTATTCTGACTGCCTATCACCAGAGGGCAATGATGAAGATTAATTAACAATTGGGGCTTTCAGGCACAACTGTTAAGAGGACTTGGAAAGTACCTAGACAGCTGCGAGAATTAAATCCTGTGTTTGCCAACAGCTGAAATGGGCCCACTTACAGGAATTACCACTAAAAGACATCTTGCTTTTTCAAGTCCAGAATATCTGCACTTGTAAATGAAATGGTACAGGTGGCTCAGTGTAAATACAGATGCCACTATTTTTTTAATGCTATAGGCATTTAAAGACTCTCGTAGCACTGAATACAGCAGTAATCTTCACCTGACAATTTTTTCTATCCACTTCATTAGAAAGATACTTGCTCATTAGAATGGAAGAGACAGGGCTTGATCCAGACTTTGCGGAAATTGGCAGACAGACTTCCCCTTGACTTTGCTGGCTCAGGCCCCTGGAGATCATGTATATGTGAGTTTTAACACGGATGTTTCTCCGATCCAAGCTGGGGGGGGTCTCAGCAGTGAGGCAGCCTACAGAGGCGACCCAGGTTTGATCTCACGCCACGCCAAGGGCAAGGCAGTTCTCTGTTTCCATTTTAATTGTGTCACTGTTGAGCCAGGGCTCACGTCTGCTTCCTCTCTCACCCCACAAAGGGAAAATGTGTGCTAAAATGCTTCCTGTTATTCACTGCCAGCTGAGTCGCATGCTCGGGGTGAAGCTCATTAAGGCAGTGTGTGGCATTAAAAACTGGCAGCCTCCAATAGTGGAAACAATCATGTTTCAGCATCCTATTCCTAAGTGGACTCAAGTGGAAATCAGGCTGCAGAGCACAATCAGTCCAGAAACAAAAACTGAAAGAGGGAAGGCAGTCACATTTAGTGATCTAAACAAACCAGGGAAAGTGGGCATGTATTCCACATAGACAGCATAATTGTTTTTTGCTTCAGATAAAGTGGGAAAAAGAGCCTGATAGGAACACCTAATGGTACAAAATTGCTCATAGTCAGAAGGGCTTGTCTTCTTTCTCATAGTGTGAGGGGGTTGTCCATTTTGGCAACCCTTTTCTGGCTGATAGTGCCAACATGTATTATAAAAACATTATCCTGTTCATTAACCTTCTAGAGGAAGAAACCATTTCTTGACAAAAGCACCCATGTGTCCTTACTACACCTTTCTGTACTTTATTTTCCTCAACTGTGATGTTTCTCCCTCCCTTTCTCAGTTACATTTTCCTAAACCCTCTAAGTCTGAACTGTTTGAATAACTGCTGATCATTTTGTCCCATAAGGGCTTATTGTCCCCCCAGAGCAGGTTATAGGGCTGTTATGTCTAACTCCAATCTCACATGTGGAATACAAGACAAAGAAAAGCTGTCTAGTGTTTCAATCTCTCACCATTCCTGGTGTCTAAAACAAGATTCCATAATAATGTTTATGTTTAGAATTTCTGCAGTAATAAGCAGATCAGTATCAGTGTGTATGTAGTAAGTTTAAAGAGCTGTTAATATACAATTGGATGGCTCAGGAATTTAAAACGTTCATTACTATGTCATCAGTTCAAAGTCAATTCAGTTTACCAGGGTTCCCTGATAGCATCAGTCTATCATTCCCAGATGAAGCAGGTATGCTTGTCCAAACTTGGAATTGCAATTCCACTGAAAATTCAGAGTTCCAAAAATTTAAATCCCTACTTTCCTACAAACCAGCATTTTTTAAAAATCATGTTTGGTCTTTGGGAAAGTTTGAAAAATAATGAATGTGGAGACAATTTTGATTAAAGTGTTCCAAATATCCTCCTAGTTTTGTTTGTATAGAAATTCTTTAGGATGAGGGGAAAGGGAAGAATTGGTTACCCAGAGTATTCCATTTAGGAGATCTTAATAATTTGCTAGTGATCTTGTGGTCATTTTCCACAGGCACAGGTTGTGATCTTGCAAAAACAACTATAACAAACAAACAAGAGGAAGGAAGGAAGGAGGGAAGGAAGGAGGGAAGGAAGGAGGGAAGGAAGGAGGGAAGGAAGGAGGGAGGGAAGGAGGGAAGGAGGGAAGGAGGGAAGGAAGGAGGGAGGGAGGGAGGGAGGGAGGGAGGGAGGGAGGGAGGGAAGGAAGGAAGGAAGGAAGGAAGGAAGGAAGGAAGGAAGGAAGGAAGGAAGGAAGGAAGGAAGGAAGGAAGGAAGGAAGGAAGGAAGGAAGGAAGGAAGGAAGGAAGGAAGGAAGGAGAAAAATACAACATAGTGTTTCTTTAACAGTGTGTATACAATATATTAGGTGCAAAAGTAATTATGGTTTCAGACCATGACTTTTAAATCATTATAACTAGGCTCAAACACACCTTTATTAGTCAAAATAGAAACCATTACAATTATCACATTTTTGCCAACGAAAAATAAGTTTGTTCATTCCTGTAGCATAAAAATCCATGCTTCAGGTTCCAAGGAACTCTTGGAAAGCATTTTCTGCATCCTGCTGGTTGTGGAAGCGTTTTCCTTGCAAAAAGTTGTCAAGATACTTGAAGAAGTGGTAGTCTGTTGATGAGAGGTCAGGTAAAAATGGTGTATGAGGCAAAACTTCATAGCCCAATTTGTTCCGCTTTTGAAGCATCGGTTGTGCGACGTGTGGTTGGGCGTTTACGTGGAGAAGAATCGGGCCCTTTCTATTCACTGATGCCAGCTGCAGCTGTTGCAGTTTTCAGTGTATCTATCTCATTGATTTGCTGAGCAGACTTCTCAGATGTAATGGTTTTACCAGGATTCAGAAAGCTGTAGTGGATCAGACCAGCAGCAGACCAGTGACCGTGACCTATTTTGGTGCAAGTTTGGCTTGAGAACTTCTTTGGAGGTTCTTCTTGGTCCAGCCACTGAGCTGGTCATCGCTGGTAGTCATATACAATGCACTTTTTGCCATGTGTCACAATACAATTGAGAAATGGTTCATCATTGTTGCGTAGAATGACACTTCAAAATGACATTTTTTAAAATTTTTGTTCCGCTTATGAGGTACCCACTTACCAAGCTTTTTCACCTTTCAATTTGTTGCAAATGCCGAATGACTGTAGAATGGTCAGTCTTGAGTTCCTCAGCAATTTCTTGTGTGATTGTGAGAGGACCAGCTTCGATGATTGCTCTCCATTGGTTGCTGTCAACTGCTGATGGCCGGCCACTACACTCCCTCATCTTCAAGGCTCTTGTTTCCTTTTGAAATTTCTTGAGCCACTGCTGCACTGCACGTTCATTAGCAGTTCCTGCGCCAAATGTGTTGCTGATGTTGTGAGTTGTCTCTGCTGCTTTACGACCCATTTTGAGCCCAAATAAGAAAATCGCTCTGATTTGCTTTTTGTCTAACATAATTTCCACAGTCTAAAATAAATATAAAATAAACAGTAAGTAATAAGTTGTTAGCAAAAAAACATAAAGTGGGAAAAGCACATTAGAATTATATATAATATAGTGACATTTAAGAATGTATCTAGTATCAAATGGCAAATTTCAACAATGCAAAAAAACCAATTACTTTTGCACCAGCCTAATAGTAACAGTCTGTTACAGACTGTTCCACCTCGAATGCTCCATGATGAGACAGTCAATCTTCAAAAATATATAGTTGTAGATTTTAGATGTTTTCTTGATGAGTCTCTACCAAGCAAGGCCAGTGGGCTGAAATGGAACTTATTGTTTCCACCATCATTGGGAGAAACGAAAAGTTATCTACAAGTGATCAGTTTCTGCCTTCCAAATCCAAGTGAGGAGTCCAGAACTGCTGATTCTTCTCCAGTCTGTGAAAAGTTACTTTGTGTTGTTTATCTGTGTTGTTCTCCTGAGTGAGAATTTTCTTAATGAATTGAAGTCTGGTGGTGAGAATGGATAAGGGTGACATAATTCCAGTTGTCAGCTGGCGAAATGCTCGAAACAGTGGTTGTATTTATTCCTGTACTAAATATGGAAAGAATTAATCATCTCTGACTTTGCCAACTCAGTTGGAATGCAGGTGCTAATCTAAAGTAAGTAACAATAATAAAGGCAATTTTCTTAAACCACTGAAGTTGAATATGGAAAATCTCTACTTTCATTCTTGAAAAAATCTCTCTGACTTTATCACTTTTTTATTAAAGATTTCCTAAGCTATG
Organism: Patagioenas fasciata; assembly: GCF_037038585.1. Lineage (NCBI taxonomy): Eukaryota > Metazoa > Chordata > Aves > Columbiformes > Columbidae > Patagioenas > Patagioenas fasciata. The sequence continues at coordinate 97,935,774 of NC_092520.1, forward strand.
ACTCTTTCCTCTAGTGCCATCATTTTCATCTCTTTGTTTATGAATGCTTCATGGTCCAGAAAGCATTTCTAGGGTTCAGGAAAAGGTGAATAAGTAAAGTAAGTTCATATTTGCTTTAGAGTGACCTATACATGTGAGTAGTTGTGGAAAACTTCTTTTCAGTTGGCAATCCATAAAGCAAAAAACTATACTTGCAGTCATTGAGAGGTAGAGGAATCTTGGACATGGATATCTGGGAACGATATGTTCAGTCTAAAAGATTTTCCCATAAGCTACTTTACAAATAAGTTGAGATGATGTAAGATTGTTTCATGATACTTTTTAAAACATGCAATGAAACTGATAAACTGGTATTCACTCCAAACAGCATCTAGGAAAGCTAGACAAGTTTGGGGTTTCATACATACAACATACATGTCCTGTTTCCCTGACATGAGAAGTTTTTACTTACATGCTTTTTGATTAAGCGTGGACAGAAAAATATTTTTTTCCCTTAGAATCACAGAATGTCCTGAGTTTGAAGGGACCCACAAGGATCATCGAGTCCAACTCCTGTCCCTGCACAGGACAACCCCACAGTTCACACCATGTGTCTGAGGGCTTGTCCAGTCTCTTCTTGAACACTGTCAGGCTTGGGACCGTGACACCTCCCTGGGGAGCCTGTTCCAGTGCTCCACCACTCTCTGGGGGAAGAACTTTCCCTAATGTACAACCTAAACCTTCCTTGGTACATCTTCCTGACATTCCTTGGGTTCTGTCACTGGTTACTAGGGAGAAGAGCTCAGCCCCTGCCCCTCCTCCTCCTGTTGTGAGGAAGCTGAGGCCGCTGTGAGATCTGCCCTCAGCCTCCTCTTCTCCAAGCTGAACAGTTCTCCGGTTTGTCCAGATCCCTCTGCAGGGACTTTCTTCCCTTGAGAGTGTCAAGAGCTCTCCCCAGTTTTGTGGCATCGGCAAACCTACTTAGTATTCCCTCAAGTCCTGTGTATGAATCGTTTATGAAGACATTGAAGACCGCTGGCCTTAAGATGGGTCCCTGAGGAACCCGCTAGTGACTGTTCGTCAGCCCAATATAACCCCATTTACTAGAACCCTTTGAGCCCAGCCTGTCAGCCAATTGCTCACACACAGCATTGTGTGTTTACCCAGCTGTGTGCTTGTCATCTTGTCCAGGAGGATACTGTGAGAGACAGTATCAGAGGTTTTACTGAAATCCAAAAAGGTCACATTGAGAGGCTTCCCTTGGTTAACTAGATGGGTAACCTTGCTGTAGAACAAAATTAAGTTGGCCAGGCAAGGCTTTCCCCTCATGAACCCATGCTGGCTGGGACCAATGACTGTGTTGTTGTTCAGATGTTTTTCAATAACTCCCAGAACAATCTTCTCCGTGATTCTTTAACTCCTGGTTAAAGAAAACCAGTGAACCAAACCACTTGTTAGTATTCTTTCAAAAGAATAATGTAATCTGGAAGTGCTCCATTCGAAGCATCATCTTTTTCCTTCTATATTTTTCTGAGCTACAATAGTGACATGTTTATCCTGGTGTGGTATCTGACGTTAGACTTAACCACATGCTCTGAATGCCAGGGAAATCTAATGGGTTTTGGTCATCTTCTGACATTCTTCTCTATCCTGCTGCTGGAATCAGGTCTATTCTCTTTCCTGGTAATGCACCTTATAGGAACAGGCACCAGCTGATCTGTGTGCTTCTGTATGTGAACTACTACCTCTTTAGAAAGCTTTGTCCCATCATTGAGAGAGACCTCTGGCAATTATTGTTACTACTATTATTTTTTTTTTAGAAGCAGAAAAACTCCACACCTTTTCTGCAAGACTCCAATTTCACGGTGTCAAATAAAGTACTCATGTTTTCTATCATCTGAGGGCCTGAATCAAAACATCCTTGTACTGATGGTTATTTAGTTTATACCCACATGTGTGCACACACATGCACATCCCCCTCCCACCTTGATGTATGATCATATTCACATTCAAGGTGAATCATGCTAAGTATAAGTAGAAATTGCTCCCTTTCCCAGTGGTTTTAACCAAGGGAGACAAGGAAATTCTCTTTGACTACATCACATCAGCGGTAAATGTAGATGTATAACAATAAATTATTCATGTTAAACTACTACCTCTCCAATGATATAGTACATCTAACTGAAGGGAATGATTTAAAGAATGCCTACTTTTCTTCTTTGGAAAAGCTAGCCGTCAGTTGTTTTTAGTGAACTCTGAGCTCACTTGCAGCAGAAGGTAGTTCTCAAGTGAGAGATTATGATGAGGTGGGAGATAATTGCCCATCACTAGTTTCTAATTTATACTAAACAAAAAGAAGTAGACCAACGGGGTGTGTTTGCTTCCACAGAGCAGGATTCTGCCTTTCCAGGTCAGTGTAGCTTTTTTGGGGTTGTAACTTTCAGGCAAAATCCCAGTTTACCTTAAAATTAACATAACTTTTTGGGTTAAAACTTTCAAATTTTCAGATTGACATCTACATGAGTGGTCTGATGGCAAGACACACTGAGAGGCAGAGATGCTGGAGTCCGTGAGAGTTACATGTATTGAACATATTTGGAAATCAAATTACTTGTGCCTCTCCATCCTACAAAATCATGCACACATGCTTGACACATGGGCAGTCTTGTTGATGTGAAGCAGCCTCCATGCATACAATGAAATACATAAATCTTTGCAGGATTGAGACAATTAGTTTGTGATTTGCATATCTTGTTCTTCACTTGAAACCAGTGAGCCTTGAGAACATTGTCTTTGCTTCTTGTAAGAGATAAGGCTAAAAAAATCTTATTGAAGTTACTGTTGCTACTGGAGAAATATCTGAGTAATATCAGGACAAGGTAAAATAGTTAAAACACATGTTATCCTAGAAACAATCAAATATCATAGCTGAAATATGAATCATAATTCTCAAGTTCAGCATCTTAGAACTTAAAAATTGCTGCAACTTCATCAGAGCACCAGTTGAAGCTGGATAAGTTGGCAAACTTGAAGAAACCTTTTGTGACAAGAAGGTGCTATTTTCTAGCCTGCAGCCTTGTTTCACTTGCTTGTTATTTGTGGATGCCCCTAGTTGAGGCAGTCTGAGCCAGTGAGACACAGGAGTGTCATGGGCAAGTTTGTTTTTTCAAATGAACTAAGTAGTGATTGCAAATCATTGTGATTATGCAAGTGTGTTTGAAACTATTCTCAAAACTTTATGAGTGCAAAATGAAAGATCACAGGAAAGTCTGAACAGGAAATGAATTACGATGTCACTTGAAACATGCATTTAAAGAAAATGACACAATGTCATCAGTTCAAGGTCAACTCAGTTTATCAGGGATCCCTGATAGCAACAGAACGTTCTTCTCTAATGAAGCAGGTATGCTTGGCCAAACTTGGAATTGCAATTCCACAGAAAATTCAGAAAGCATCTATCACAACATGTTTTTGACATGCTCCCTGGGTAACATTTGGAAGTTAACTTTTCAATATGAGGGTAAAAGTTCCCCTTCTGTTTGGAGGGTTTAATAAAAAATAGATCTCCCACTGACAATTTCAAAGACCATTTTAAAACAATATTGCAGTTTTGTTTGTTTATGCTAAGACTCTTGTCTAAACTTGAAGATTCAGGGTTGTTTTGCCCTGAAGTAGTTTTCCTGGCACTGTTCATAATCTTTTAAATTCCAAGCTATGTTTTGGAGGAAAGTCAATGTATTACTTCATATGAAAGCTATTATTCCATATGAATAATTAGCACTCCCTCTTGCTGGACGGTGAACGTGAGGCTTAGTGCTGAGCTGCTGCTAGGAATGCTGACTGTGGTTTTCACAATTTGCTGTCCAAAGTGGAATAAACTATGGGCTTGGGCTGGCTGAAACATCACACCCAGGTATATGGACTGGAAGAAAGCCAATGGAAGTCTTTTTATGCATATGAATATCTGTCCTCCCGAGCACCAGGTACATCTGCTGGAAGAGCAGCTTGCAAAAGTGAAAATGGCTGCTGTGTAATTCCCCGCCATGTGAAGGGTTGCAGCCTGTAATGTAACCAGACTGCAGGAACTCGACCAACCTCCTGCTGTCCTTAGTAATTTTCACCCATTCCCAAAGAGGTCAGAGCCTAAAATGGCAAAAGGCTGATGGAGAAGAGCAGGACAAGGCAGATTTTGTTTACATGCCATACTTTTCAGGTTGTCAGCCTGCAGATCTCTGTACTGTGAGATAATTTCTGGTCGCACTTACCAGGGCCTCTTGTTATCCTGACTTAAAGTTTATTTCATCTCCTTTCTGAATTTATCTGTCATAATGACATAAGACTATCTGTTGGCTACTGTAATCTATATAATACAGCCTAGATATCTTTATAGATCATTAACTCTCGTGTAAACCTAAAATATTGAAAAAGGTAGTGTGTTGTGGGCTATGGAGGTAGAAAGTGTCATACCAGCTTGGAGAGAAACTAAGCAATATTTGGCACTGCATCTCTGACATTAAGAAAATGTGATTTCTTCTAATGGCAGGCTATGAAAACAGTTTTAATTCCAGAACTTTTCAGAGTGGTCCCAGAAGTTTGAAATACCTCAGGAATGACATCTCCACACAAATTATAGAACTTGTCTATGAGACCCTGTGGTTCAGACCACAGGTATTTGCACATGACCTGAAAAGTCAGGGAATTTACTTGTGAGAAGGCAGGTAAAGTGAACACTTCATTATTGACCTGAGCTATTTTGACCTAACATCATATGTTTTCACAAATCTTTTCTAATTAGTCTTCCTATGTTGTTTTGTTTTGTTTTGTTTTCTCTGACTTGAATATTCTGGTAAAAGCGTAGACCCTCAAAGTCTAACTGTTCTGGAGAATAGAAGAATAGGAATTTGCACCTAGTGAATGTTAAAACTTTGTACGAACACTGTACCCATATCAACTTTCTTCCTGAACAGGCATGTTTTGAGAGAGAAAGAGAGAGTAAAAGAGAGATACTTCGTTGAAGAATTTCTAAATTAAATACTCCTCCCTTTTAGCCACGGGAATTGAACATTAGGTGTACAGTTTTAATGCCAGAAAGGACTATTTCTCAACATCTTGCCTGTCAAAAGCCATGGATTTTTATTGACTGGTTTCTTCATTGAGCCTCTAACTGTTAGTAGGGTACATAGTACATACTTTTCAAGCCTTTACCTGAGAAGGAATCCAACGTACCCTTGAGCAAGTGATTTGGTTGGAGACCCTGACTGTTAGGAATGCATGCCTTTGCTCCTGAATGTAGTTAGCATAGCTGCCAGATGTTGGATCTTGCTTTGCCCTTTTCCATTAGTTTAAAAAGCCCTCTGGTATCAGAGGCATTTACAGACCACATTCAGATCACTTCTTACCTTTCAGGGGATAAACTAAACAGACTGAAGTCTAGGAGTCATAAAATGCTGTCTTACAAGAAGCTTTAACTTCAGATTGTTGCCCCCTCTGAAAAGTGACCGTAAAAAGAATACTGTGGAGTTTCATCTTTACAGCTTTAACGGTTTCTATACATAGAGCTTCAGTTTACCAGTTAAAATGTAGTGTGACTGGCTGCCAGACCTCTCAGTTTTATCATGGTCTCCAAGGGAAGATGTGATGTTTGCATCCTGTCCATCACCACAAGCAGTAAACACAGATTAAATCAGATCAGGGCTTGAAGACTGGTGTTGAGGTCTGTGGCCTACCTCTCTCTCCCCTCAGAGGAAAGGGATCACATGCCTGGTGAGATCAAGACATCTTGTGTCATGCAACATGACTCTCAGGTTGCTCAGTGACCCCTCCCCTGAGTCCCTCATCGCCCCCTGCCAGCAGGAGACATGCCCACTCCAGCATCTTCTCTGGGTCATGCTATGCCCTCAGATACCCTATGTGATGGTGGTGCCATCCATACCCTTCACTGGGTTGGCAGTGAACGTCACTCCATGAAGCCAGCTGAGTGGCCCTGTTAATGAATCACAAGATGGAGCAGAGGTCTGAGCTCACTTCTCCATCCACATTCTTCCCCGCAAGTTCCAAGTGAAGCAGTATGCTGCTCTGGAAAAAAAAAGAAAAAAAAAAAGAAAAAGAAACTGTCCCTTCACGACGCAAAAAGTGGCAGGTTTGTTCAGTGAGAGGATTTCACTTTTACACAGTCATTTTTTCACAGCAATCTTGTCCTTTGAGTCAAAAGAAATGCCTTTTTCCCCCTCTTGTTGCAGTTGGTGGGTATAAGTAGAAAGAAAATTCCATACTTTAAAGATGAGAGTTACTAAAATAATGTATTAGATTGGTGACTATAGGGAGGAAAACATGAATACAGAAGTAAAGAAAAAGGGAAGAAGAAAAGAAGGCAAAAAGTGTTTGAGGAAATATACAGTGTTTCTTTTTCTCCCTATTATTCTTTCTTCCCACCACTCCTTCCAATTTAAATCTTTCCTTTGATTGTAGGCACCAATCCAGCAACTATATGAAACAAGTAATTAATTCTATGTATGGAAATGGTGTTATTAACTTAAGTGACCACAGTCAAGATCAGATTTCTGTTCCTTTTTTTCTGCAACGTATATGGAGAGCTATATTTCCTATGATGGAGTATTTCTCCTGCAATTTCTTAATTGCTTTTTTTATTATGAAGAGAATTTGTACTCTGAGAGCTACAAAAGGGCATGAGGTTCCAACAGCACTTAGAAACACAGTCAGATCTGCAACAGGAAATAAAGAGATGAACAAAAAGATCTGCAAATGCTTTCCAAGCCTGGAACACAAGCTATGGATGTGTCTTTTAACAAGTTAACTTCTCCCTAGACACATCCACCCTGTCAAATGGGTAAACCTCAGACTGCGCCCAGAGCTGAGGAAATCCAGGCTCTCATGTGTTAGAGATGCACGTACCAGACTCAGAGATGCAGCAACAAACACCTCCAGTTGTCTTTTGACAGGCGGGGAGATGGGTGCTAGGTCTGGGCAAACTCTGCATGATTGCTGGATTTGCTTCAGTTGCAGGGTAACAGGTGCAACACCACTCCCACTTGTCTCTAAAAATAGCTAAAGACAATAATGTTAGCAACCTTCTTCCTAAAATGCCGGGAATTCAGGCTGCAATGTTGTAGGCTGGGTAACATCACCATCTTTCTTCAGTCTGGTGTTTTGAACATATGGAAAAGAGATTTCTAAATGCATTTCACAAGTTGTGTCCATTACCATTAATGATATTTAATTCCTGAAGATATCTGTCTGCTTAAATATTTATTATAAATAAGCCTGCATTATAGAGGTATATTCCATTTTAAAATGCAGATCAACTCTAGAAAAATATTTAAAACATATCTTATGCAATATTTATCAATTAAAACTAGTTTCATGGATTCATAGTTGTATAATGATTTATAAATAAAAAAAATACTGGAGGATAGATTTCATTTCAAGATTATTTTTTTAAATTCAGTTATATCTAATATTTTGGTAGTTAAATTGAAATCCTGCTGCATAATTTACATCTGACAACATAAACTAACATCTAGTTTACTTTCATCTTTAGGTTAGGTGTAAACTATTTTACAGATTCATGGGAACATTGTGGGATTTTTTATAGTTAAACTGACAGGGTGTGGAAAATGCAGATATGGTAGTCATTAGCAATTCTCCAACATGGCTAAAGTCTTCTTGGAAAGAGATAAAGAATGATATGGATTTCTTAAGAAGACCACAGAAGCAGGTCTTCGGTATTATATCCTGTAGGGCCTCTCCCTGCTCTCGCCGGTGGAAGGCCAGCACTGACGTTTACGCACAGTGTATTCTGAAGGCCATGCCTACTTGTTGCAAGTGTTGCCCAGACCTGGACCCTAGCTAGACTGTGAGATCTAATGCAATTTTGGTCCTGGGTTTCACTGGCTCAAAAGAAAGCAGCAGTTCTCTATCTTCTGCTGACGTCTAAAATGTTTGGTTGGTAAAGCCAGCCTAAACGGAAGGAAATACTCCATAGGATTTATTTCATTTACCTTCCTGTATATATTAGTTGGAAAGTTACTATTTAATAGTTTCGAAGGGGAGGGAGATGGGGGGTGTTTGGTTTTTGTTTGTTTTTATTGTTGTTTTTGTTTTCCCAAAAGAACACGTTAGGAAGTTGATATTGATATATTGTGTTCACAGAATATTTGAAACTTGCTGAGCCTTCAGAAGATCACAGTGTCTTAAATGTATTTACAGATTCTGAATTATGTCTTGGTGTTGATGTATAGTTCAGTTTGCCCTGTTTTCCTGTATCCCTCTCTTGTTCCTTATTTCAGTCTTACAGTGAAAAACCTTTTAGGCATAGACTAACTTTCGCTTCTGATATTGTGACTACAGTAGAGTAGTCTTGCCCCCTGAAGCCTCGATGGTACAAATAATCATAGTAAAAGGCCTTCATGATCATCTATTTAGGTTTCCTATAGTAATCCAGGTCTCAAGACTTCTTTGTACTGATTCTTGTTTGAATTACAATGAGTCTTTTGGAAAAAATAGTATTATCCAATTATGATTTAAGTGTTTCCAGTGATGGAGAATCCATCACAATCCTCTGCAACTGACAAACATTATTTATCACCAATTCTATCAACCGTTATCTGTTACTTCAAAGCAACCACAACAAAAGCTACCTATATGTTTGCACAAAATTGCAGGTGAAGAAGATCTGTTCAGTTTAGTAATCTACAAAAATGAAGGTATCTCCACACTACGCCACTCCATCCTAAAGGCTATTGTATTTCTCCTTATTTAACCCCAGATGCATCAAAGGGTCCTTGGGGAGATTACTTTACTTCTCTAAACAGCTAGCAAACAATAGGACTGAATAAACAAGGCACAGTGAAATATGTAACACCGTGGATTTAACCTTTTCCTGCTGCAAGATGTCCGTGAACAGCTCTTACGTTATTTAGTGTGGCTCTTCAAATTTACTCTGTACACCTGTACATTTGTGTGTGTGAGAGAGAAAGAGAGAGATTATTATTCCTTCCTGACAAATTGCTTGTAAAGTTCCCTGTATACTTTGGGGTCTTGAGAAATATTAGCTACAATAGATCTTATCAGTATCTAGGTATTATTTTTGGACTTGACAGGTACTAGCAACAGGTAAAATATATTTGCACTTCGGCTCTGCTGTGCAGACATAGGGTTAGAAAATTCAGAAAACTGAAACAAAGCAGAACAAATCTCTCCTTCCTGGACCAGTCAGGCCTTAACTGAGAGATCATTAGCACAAATCTTGTTATTACTGGTGTAACTCATGGACAAAGCATGAAATAGATGTGCCTTACTGGAGTCAGGCCAGCCCTGGGCACCTGCAGCATGTCTCTGTGTGTCCCACTAGAGGTCTGAGAGCACCCAGCCAGCCTTGCTAAGGGAAGGGAGTGGCAGGTTCATGTTTCACCTCTCCTCTTATCCTCCATGTATACACGCACACTCAGAGGCTTCACAGCCTTCAGCAACTGCTAAAACCCCAGTTAAGGGCCACAGAGCAGCAACCCCTCCATGATATCCTGATCCACCCACTGCCTCCAGGACTGCTCCTCAGTAACAAGATCATCAACTTGGTGCCTGCCAGACACAGCAACATCTAAGATTTGAGGGTATTAAATAAAGATTGCTTTTTACTAACAATCTTCTGTGAAATTAGAACCTACTTTTTCTGATTGATTTTTTGTTTTTAAGTACCTGAGACTGAAAGACAGCTAACAGCCATTCTTGGTATGGCTTGTATTATGAAACAAGAAATTATTTTAATTGCTCTAGCAATTCCCTTCCCATTGCTGTAAACAAAATTACTTCCTTCAGCAGCAGTCTGACTCATGCCGTATTCAAAAAAAGAGCTGCTTTCTCGGATCAGGACTGGTGTGAAGGCTGCACAGGGGCTCCAGGCTCTCCCCTGGCACGGACGGCAGAGTACTGGCTGGGTCTGCAGCCAGGTGGGTGATGCTGCTGAGGCAGGACTGGCCTCTTAGTCCTTTGCTTCATGCCATCTTTACCTAGCTCAGCTTATACAGAATCTATTTCTCTCCCTCGCAACAGTGTTCATTGACAAACCACCTCAATGCTTCCTGTTTGGAAACAGATTTAGGATAGGGAAAGGTAAGAGCACTGTGCTGGAAAAGCTCTGGAAGCCCTGCTCTGTCTGAATGATTTCTAGATTGAAATACCTTTGTGAGGTTTGGATTTTTTTCCTTGAGCAAGTTTGTCCCCTTTATAGGAATTAAAGTCAAGAGAGAAAGGCAGATTGAGTCCAAAGAAGTAGGAAAGTGACATCGTTTCATGGGAAAATCCTGTGAATTTTCTCTTTAGATGCACTGATCTGTAGATTGATGCACTCAAGGCAAGACACGGCTATTACAAAAATGCAGCTCTGGCACTGCATGACCTGCAGAATTGCTGGTGTCAGCTTTGAGGTCACAACTTCAAAATTATTGATTTAAATATTTTACTATTGATTACACAATTAAGGCATGAGTAGGAGAAGGAACATGCAGCCAGTTATGGTATTTAGCTTCACTTTATATGAACTAGAGGCAAATTATTTATTTGTCTGTTGCTGTTGGATGAGATTAAAATGTGGTTTCAGACACAATTTCGGCCCTTGTCAAGTAAAATGCCTTGGGCAAATATTCAGTCTTAAGCCGGTAGCACTATTATATAGACTGCACTCATGCTTTCATCTTCTGGGTGCTTATTCATAATACTGTAGTTAACTAAATGCTTGTAACTTTCTCCACAAATCGAAGAAGTCTGTGTCATTAATAAATAAGTCCTTTGTTGAGCCTTTGAAAACTGCTCTGTATAAACAATGCTCAGGTAAAAAAGGGAGACATGAAGAGAAATTTTCCCAGACATTTCAGGTTGCAGAAATGACATCACGACTTTTTTTCTTAAATTCATAATGATTTTCTGTAGGCTAAACTCTGACCAATATACAGCTTAAATAGTGTAAAAACAATTTGGTATTGTTTAAGAGACACAGTTATGTTTCTACATACCTGGAAAAGTATCTATTTTTCCTTCTTGTATCTCTTATGATGTTAGTGGAACTGCAGAAGTGTAGAGATGCCCCGGACAGAATTTGCTCATAGGCCTAAGAAGTCCTTTGATGATTATACATATGCATTTCAATTGAGTACAGAAGAAATTCCTTTGAATCAATTTGTGTAGTATATGATGTAGCAAAACTAAGTAAGGTACTTCTCAAAAGTGTGTAGTGAGTATCTTTGAACGTGATGGCGACAAAAGTAAAATCTTCCTGATGCCAGGGAAAGAGATACAGAGAGGATTTTTGAAAGAATGGAATACAAATTCAATGACACTTATTTTCTATTAAAATAAGATATGAGAGTGAATGGTAACATTTTTTTTTTGGTGTTGAATTTTATTGTCAATGCCAAATAACATGAAAATGCAGAATTAAGAATTCTTTAAAAGACACCTCAGGTAACTCACAGTATTCACTTAGGCATAATCACAGCAGCATTTTCAATTGGGATATAATACTGGTTTACTGTGGCAGCTGTGTTTATTTATCCTGAGATAACACAGAAGAGTTGTTATTTATAATAACTTCTTCCATTAAACTTGTAGCTTGTACTGTGTACCGCAAATGAGCACCTAGCAGTCCACATAGTTCAGATTACTAACCGTTCAGACACCAGTCTGGGCTTCATCCTGTAATCAATAATCATCCATCCTTCATTTTTATTGCTACTCAAGCATAACTTCTAAAAAAATAAGGTGAGAGATGTATATCACTGTCACCACTAAAGCATCTTAGTTCAACATCCTGCCCATGACACAGCAACACTCTCTTCTTTCTTGTTCTTTGAAAATGCTTTTGAAAATATTTGCTATGTCAATGAAATGGATTTGCCTTAAAAGCCTGCGAACTGTGTTGGGGAGTCTTATGCAGCTAGTTTACAGAACATTTTTTCACTTCTTTTCTAATTGAATATAGATCACAGCTGAAAACTTGAGCTGGAGGTCTGAACACATACAGCCTCTGGAAGATATGATCTCAACTCAAGCTTGGATCAGGCTGTGAATTTTGCAAAGGTTTCTTGATTTCCTATCATAAAACTCTGAAGCCAAACATGCTCATTATCAGAGCACTCCAAATTATGTGGGACAAACCCATCACTAGTCCAAACCTAGAATTTACAGTGTATTATAGAGAGAGCAGTAGAGTCTCTTGGTATTGGTATTGTTGGTATCAGGATTAGTTATTCCATAATAATTACATTTGTTTCAAACTATCAACTTTTGCTTTCTGTTCTTCATTTGTTTTTGTAACTGTACCAGCTCAAGTTGTGTAATTGATCATACAGATTGCATAGGATTATGTTTCTTTATTTGGATTGCATAATGTTTTTAAAACAGGAAAATTAGAACAAAACACTTTTGGCTTTGATTTTTCTGATACATAATTGTTTGAACTAAAATTTGTAAAACTCTGGGGGTTCTGTGAATACTTAGAAAACATTTTTCGCTTTTAAATAATTGGGTAGTAAATAATGCAATCCTATCATTAGCCTTAGTCCAAATTAAATGGAAATATTTTTTCCAAATATACTGATCTTTCATGGAAAACCAGATGGCAGTTTGATAATTTGGCTTATTTCTAGTTAGTGACCAAGAACTGTAAACTGTAATTATTCAATATTGTTTTTTTTTCTATATTCATCATATTTATTATGAGTTCACTGCTTAAGAGTTATGGAGGAATATTTTTTTGTTTTTAATCTGAGTAGTCATTCACCCTTCAAATTCTTTTCAGATTTCTCGAGACCATTTGCTCCTCCAAGGTAAATCCATACAGAAGCATGGACTCATTTGCATGTGAATAAGGTTGAGGGCAAAACTTGACCTCAAATTTTTATTTTGTTCCAAACCAAAACCCAATGATAACTATAAATTTTCTAGCTCTCTGTCTGAGCAATATTGGGAAATCTAAGTTACTCGAGTGCATTTGAGAAGTTCACAGTGCAGTCAAGGAAGGTAATGGAATTTTCAGGTCTGTAGGTTTAAACTCAGACAATTTAAGGGAATGTTGATTAAATGGATCATCTCCTAAGGAAATATGCTTCTCCAAAATGAAGATTTAGCTGGCTTAGGAGATATCTAACTGCAGAACAAGAAGTAAAGCTCTCTTCTCAGCTTACAGTTCAGGCAAACAGGACATGTTGGCATTAGGGAAGGTTTGAAAGGCTCGTCTTTGGTTGTGCTGGAGGTGGTCACCTTCAGGCTGTTCACAAAAGACCTGAGTTACAGCAGTGACCTTGCTATTGAAAACTTTAACCACAGCTGGCTGTGTTGCAGATGTCCAAAGCATCAAGGAAAAGTATGTCACTAAGCCTCATTCCCTGACTACTTCTTGGTAGAATTTGGCAATTTAAAATCTTGGGCCTTAAATGTATATTACATTTATAAGCTGAAATAATTGAAACACGCTAGAGATCAGGACTGAAAATAAACCAGGTCATCAGGTTTAACTCTGCCTCGCACTGTGCAGATTGGGGAGCACTGATTGCTAGTCCATATTTATTTTCCGAATATGGTCTGAATAGGATCTGAATTTCCACAGTAAACTCCTGAGTTAGAAGCAATATTCTCTGGTTTGGATCAAATTAAAATCACACATATACGCCTCAAATTCTGACTGGGTGTATTAAGCATTCAGTTTTCAGTTAATCATGGACATCAGAGCACTTACAAGTCATCTCAAATATGATGGGAAAAACATTATTAGCTCCTGGTTAACTGATACCTGTTCTAGTCAGGTATCCCTTCCAGGCTCACTGTATCATGTTTCTACGTAAAGAACAACATCCTTCCTGGAATGCTCCCCCTGAGGGAGAACAGCAAGGAAAAAAAAACAGGGAACTTGCTTGTGAGACAGTGGTATGTCTTTGATTCATTGATCCTAAGGATGGTGTTGAGATATCCTCAAGAATTCAGTAGCTTTGGAATCTGAGTTTCAGCTTGTCAGTGGTTTTGCTATCCCAAAACCATGGAAAGTTGAAGAGTTGGTTTTTTGTTTTTTACTCTTCTTTCTCTCTCTCTCTCATTTCTCTATTTTCTAGCAGTGAAAATTCTTGTTTAATGTTTTTCCTTTGGTTAGGAAAAACATGTATTAGTCCTCCTCTTCATAGTGTTATGTTCTCCTACGTTACATCAGCGTGAAGTCGGTGAATGACGTTGGTATTAAAAACCTGAATATTGTTCCTTTCCTCTATTTGAATCACCTGTGGATTATATCCCTGCAGCTGCCCCCAAAAGTCCATAAAGCTGCACTTAGTGTTTCCACATGTAGTTTGATTGCATGGCCACATTAAAGTAAATTTATTAAAAAGAAGGCTTAAAGATCATGTCCTGTCACTCTTCCCTGTATTTTTAGAAGATAACCATACTTTGCTTCTGTTATTCTATCTGTACTGATATAACTTAGGATTTGTATTAATTTGAGAATAAAATCTGCCTTAAAAATTAATTCATTTATGAGAAATGTTATAAAACAGGTAATATTTTATCCTGGAATATCCTTGAGTATGTTGAAACTGTGAAATTCAATGCAAGCTGTTTATACTTCAGTCCATTCAAAAAACAGTGTCTAAGACTTCCAAATACTGACAAGAGCTACTTGTTAACTTCGTAAAAAACATCCAAACAGTTTGTGGAATTTTTTGCCTTGGGGAGGTATTTGTTTTTCTTGTTTGGTCAATTAAACGCTGTTTTTCCTAAAAGAGGGTGTATTATAACATCAGGCATGAAAATAACCAGAAATGCCAATGGGTTTTTGCAAAAAGTTTGGGTTGATGTCTGTTTTCCAGTTACGCATTTGGAGAGCTCAGGCACTCAAGGGAGGGAAAATAACAAACTGGGGAGTCTTCAGCATAACTTTCCATGAGATTATTCATACTGAAGAGCACCAAGCAGATAAAGAGCAGCTTTCTTATGAAGACAATGGTGCTCTAATGGAAGAGGAAAAAAATTCTGCTACACAGTTCTTTTTTCAAGCTCCGTAAACTGAATTTTAAATAGAAATTCTATAAAGAAGTTATCGTGATGCCACTGAAAGCATTGGGAAAGCTTTTCTGCTGAAAAGGAATAGATGTAAAGAGCATATGAAGTCTTGACCTGGATAAACACTTAGAAATTTGACAGAACACAATGATTTCACCAACATCTTAACAAAAAATTTTGTTTTATTGCAGCACAATTAAGATGCATTATGTTCACTTTATGTTTTATTTTTGTATTTACATTTTAGACTTATCTATTATTATTATTATTATTGATAATAATAATAAAGATATGTCAAAATAATATCAATCTCCAGTGAAGCATTTTTGTAAGTCCGAAGTGAACCACTGATTTTAAACTATCTCAGTCTCTCACAAAATCAAGGATTACAGATTTCAAAGCCTTGGACTTTCCCATGAGGTGGGTCTCAGGTGGGAAATCATCTGTGTGCTGGAAAGCTTTTAAATACATGCTGAATTCCATGTCCAGGAGAGGGAGAGTTGAAGCATCTAGTTAAGTGCTGCGATTATTTGAAGGCTCAAACAGGTGTGTAAAATGGATTGTGAAGGAAGCTCAGCTCCTGAGAAAAGTGGGACAGATCCATTTCAAGCTGCATGGGGCAGCTGCTGTGCAGCTGCCTGAGATCCCTGTACATCTACTGGAAGAGGAGAAGAGACAGTTCATCAGGTTGAAACCTCTGTGAGAGAGTTAGATGAATTGTGCCCAGGAGGTTCCCGACTGTTTTCTAAATTTCACACAAAAAAGCCCATGCAGGAGGGAAATCTGCCAGGTAGTACATAATCTATTTATAAAAATAGCTCTTAGGAAATTTTACAGGCACATAATTTCGGACGGCATGTTTCCTTTCATTGGTACAATTTCCAGATACTGCTTTTGCAGTCACAAACACACGAAGTCAATCCAGCATTCACTGTTTTCAAGAGATCTGGTTGTAGAAGTACATTTAAGGAGATCTATCCTCTGTCTTTCTGTGAATGGCTTTTAGTGTGTCACCAATAATTGAAAATAAAATACAAGGTGTATTCTTCAAAGTTTCAGTATAACTACCAATGAGCTTCTTCTTTTGATTTTGTACCTACCTTATTGTACTCAATCTATTATATTAAGGATGACACTGAAGTTGGAGATGGCTAGGAGAATAGCCATGTCTATGTCCCCTTCCCTCTCCACTGGGCTGGTGAGCACATATAGAAATCCTGGAGTACAGTCGCTTGCAGGCTTGTGACTCTCTCCTTTTTAGGCTAAACCAGCAGATTTTACTCTTCTTCTTTCTCCAGGTTGCTGTGGGAGTGTAACTGATGCGTCTCATTAGAGTCTGAGATTGTGTGAGTAATCCTATTGTTTCTGTCATTCTGTGTAAAGCGTGTATAATCACCCTGCTTCCTCATGATGGTATGAGTAACCTCATTTTATGACAGGCTTTTTCCATGTTCCCTATCTTTTGCTCTTTAACTTGTGATTCTACTTCTGCAACTTTGGATTGATTCAGGTAAAGGAGGAGGCTGGAACGTGGGAAGAAGGAGGGATGCAAAGGGAAAACAAAAACACTTTTTGTTTCCTCACCTGTAACCCTTAAGGTTCACTTTGACTGGGATCAGAGATCAGACGATAAACTGGAGGAAACTACACAGACAAAATTCATGTGGTTCAGACCACGTTGCTGCAGAAACCAAAGTCTCGGTGCTGCTGCAGTGGGAGAGTTCATGTTTGTCTTCTGCTGGGTCCCTGGGCTGCACAGGCCTCAGAGGAGCCCAGGCGAGAGAATTTGCACCCTTTTTCCTGAGCAAGTCTGATATGACTCTTCTTTGGAGACTAAGAGGGTGCAAGGAACTTATGCATGGGCCTTGCAGACGATACACTCTGGCAGGGTGCCTGTGGGAGCACAATGGGAGAGAAGGAAGAGTCCCATACCTGGCAGTCACTCCTCCTGCAGGGAGGTGAGAAACACTCTTCATTCCCTGCTGCCTCCGTCTGCTTCTCCCTAGGCTGGGGGTGGCACAGGAGGCGACCTGAACTATCATCATGCAGCTTGATCTTTCCTGCTTCATGTGAGAGCACAGGAGAAGGCAGAGCAGCAGGGGTGTTTCTCAGACCTCCTTCTGAATGCGCCCGCAGCAGCACCCACCTTGCAGGATGTGAGTGCTGGAGGGTTGACAGGGTGCCCAGTCCTGCTCCTGGCAGGTGGAAGCAGTTGCTTGGTGAAAGTGTCACCATCCTAGGGGCCCAACCTGTGTTAGCTCTGCCAGTGCTACCACTGCTGCTGGAGCCAAACCACCAGGATGGGAAACCTGGGGCTGAGAAATCAAGTGTAGGCAAGGTCTCGAGTTTGTTTACACTGAGTTTGCTACCTATAATAGATAGGGTAATAAGTTACCCTCTTAAGAGGGTATACAAATCCAGCCACTGGGTGAGCATTATTGCTGTGTCCTGGCTAATTCTGGTTTCATTCCGGTTTCAATCCATCTGCCTGAGTCCTTTCCTTGTCCTCAGCTACTGAGCAAAACTGCTCTGCTCAGTCCAATATCTTCCATCATTTGTCATACAGATGTTTTTCTTTTGAAGTTCTTTTCAGGTGTCAGTGAAGAAGGATTTGAAAAACAAAAGCTTGGACTGACTTTGGGCACAAGGATAGTGTAGCTCTTTACTAATGCCTAGAAGTTACCTGAAAGCAGTGAACATGTATTTAACTTAGCTTCATTATTTCAGATGATACATTTGTTTTCCTCTTGCTGCATATGTCCTTTTCTTACAACTACTCAGTATTCAGTAATGCAAGCACATCCAGCAGATTGTAGTGCTTTTCTCAGTGTGTTCCTTTGTTCAGGTCCCACAGTCAGAGAAACACTCATATTGGGTTCTATAGTCGCATGTATTTTGTAATATCCCCCTGCCAGTTGTTTCTACCAGTACTGCATCTGTCTCTGCTGCAACATTTTGCCGCAGGAGATGGGCAAGGTTGTTCAGAACATTTCCCAAATGCTCAATAAGGCTTTTTCTCTCTGCAATTTAAGGTTTGTTGTATTTCCTGGGGATGAGACAGTTTATGGTTTCTCGGAAGTGCAGGAGAAACAGGCACACACAAGTCTAAGGGAGAAAGGAGGTTAAACATCAGCCACTGGATTGATGGATTGGTTTACTTTACTTCCTTCATAATAAGTGGACATAAAATCTTACATCTTGCACTTTGACTTTTTTTGGCAACATCAAATACAGAGCAACACAGAAACAACAGGAACATATACCAGGAGTCAGTCCCATAAAATCAACATTTTTTTTACCTTACTGCCACAAAACCCTAATCCCCATATTGTTAAAATATTTATTTCTCTTCTTTTGGCCATACAAGCTCAGCCCACTTGATAGATGGTCCATTTCTTTTTAGTGTCTGCTGTCTCTCTGGTAACATTTTTCCTTGCAGGATGAGAGGGGAGGAAGTCCACTGGTGACTTTACTGTTGCTAATCATTTTATGCAAAAATTTCCTCAGATGGTACAGTGATGGGTATCTGGGCATCTTTTCTTCTGTAGTATCCAGCATGGAAGGGTCTTGATCCTTGTTACCTGTACAGTAGATACTGATCATTAGCAACATATCAGTACTTAGTTGATCTTAAATGAATGTTGTTGTCGCTGGCTGGACAACAGGGTAAATGGCAGGAAAAGTATATCCTGGGCAAGTATTGATTGTTGTTTCAAGATATTGCCAGAAATGAGATCCACAGTAACTACACTAAAACATTACAGTACAAGCTGGTGAGACACCATGTTCTGAAATGTTTTCAACCTTGTCAAGAACATTATTGATCATTTATAGCCAAGGGGACTTGATTTCCTAAGTGTTCTCTTTACAGTTTCTGGCTTGCCCACAAGCACGCTAAACTGAGTATGCTTTGCCTAGAAAACCCAGTGGTCTCTGGTCTGCCTTGCCCTTGAACTGAAACCACCTTCTGAGAGTTTTCCTCAGCCCTGATGTTGTCAGCAGAGAACAGAGCTGTGTTGGAACCTGAGGGGAATATTAGATCATGGAAATTAACTAAGTGGAAGGAGTTAATCTAATTCCTTCATTCCTAGATTGGTATTTAAAGTCATAACAAATTAGGAGGAATATCTAGTGCAGGAAAACAAAACAAAACAAAACAAAAAACAAACAAACAAAAACCCCAAACCAAAACCAACC
Organism: Patagioenas fasciata; assembly: GCF_037038585.1. Lineage (NCBI taxonomy): Eukaryota > Metazoa > Chordata > Aves > Columbiformes > Columbidae > Patagioenas > Patagioenas fasciata. Next base: position 97,955,007 of record NC_092520.1, read on the forward strand.
AGTCAACCAGACTTTACCCAAAACAAAGCCCTAGGAAAAAAGGAGTAGTTCCTGCTTCATGATGTCTTTGCTTTATGTTCTGATGTGTCCCTACTGATGTGATTTGAACATACACCATGTATTTTTCAGAATGTGCTCTCCACTGTCTTACATGGAGCTGTGGGTTACTGATGCCACTGGAATGTACTAGAAAATAGTTTTTAAATTCCTCATAAAAAGGATTGTGCTGGATATGGTCATGGGCTGATAAGATGATCCAGAAGAGGTGCTAATGATCTGTGATTTTGCTATTTTGGGAACATACATCCTAGGAGCAGCATTGATTGAAAGAGCTGTAAAAAACAGAGCTTTTATTTTAATTGTTAATGAAAGATGATATAAGACTTTCATTGCAAACTGAGGTTTGTGAACACATTGGTCATGTAACAGTTCTCATGCACTGGCACTGGGTGCAGCATTAGAGCATCCCTGAGTCTGAGGACAGATTGGGGCAGGTCCCCAACTGCCCTCAGACAGATGGAGGAATGGATGGATGCCAGACCCCTCTATGTTTTCTCTATAGGTTTTATGTGGCCCAGCAGAGTGTTTCAGAAAGAGCAGGTCCTTCACGACTCATGTAGTAAATGCTAATGGGTTTGTTGCTGAAATTTTTAGGTTTTCTGTGTGCAGTTGTAAGCATCCCATTTATCTAACAGCTGTGCTATTGTTCTTTATGACTGCTGACTTGAATGAGTTACCAGGAGCTGTTTTCAGAAGGGGCTCTTTGGCACTTGTGGCTCTTTTTATCTGTACTCTTGTGTCCCTCAAAAAGAGCTGGGCTTTAAAAAGGTGGGACTCAGCACAATTGTGCCATGTCATTTTTTATTATTTCTTGTTGAGAGCCTAGGGCATTACCTGAACACAATTATGAAATGGGGCCCTACTGTGGTTAGCCCTGTACACAAATAAGCTGAAGGGTGGCCTTCTTAGAAATGAAACAGTACAATCAGAAATACCAGCTAGACACAACAAAATGAATGCAGAAAAACAAGATAATATTGTAGCCATCAGCAAATCAGTTAGTTTGCAACTGTCACAACTGAAAGCATGGCATTCCTAGTTCGCAAAAGCCTCCTTAAAAAGCAAACATAGACTTTCAGTGTATTTATGAGTCAATCAGAAAAAAAAAGTTTAGAAGTTGTGAACCAACTAAAAAAATTATTGCAGAATGACTGAAATAGAGTACTAGCAAACCTGGACTTGCATTTCATGATCCCTGCTGCTGAAGAACAGGTCTTTCTCTGTGGCTGGTGGTTGTGCTCCCAGTCGTGTCCTTCCCTAACAGCACATTTCTGCAGAATACTTCATGGTGGGACTGAGAGTGTGCTGAACCTCAGCTCCCTCTGCTCCCATGGGAAAGCACACGGCCAGCCAAAGAGACCTCATTAAAATAAATGTTTCAGAAATTTCCAAGATCTGTACCGCAGAGCTTGAGCTCAGTTAGATTAAGAGCTTCAGGACCTTCGGTTTGGCTCCATGGATGACCATCTCCAAGTAGCACATCTTGAAAGCACTAAGAAGGTTCCTTGGATCATGGTGAGCATAGGAATCACTGGAGAAGTGCCAACGGTCCGGTCAGGGTCCATGAGAACCGTGTCTTCAGTCACCCAAAGTTCACTGAGTATACACTATCTGGGGGTTCAATTCATCTCCCAGTTTGATGAAGTTTTCCTCTAGGAAAACCCTGATGATCTCTATTCATAACATGCAAGTGTCTAACCCCTGTCAGGTGTCTGGCAGACCTTGTGCCTGAAAAATGTGTTTGATTTTTGGGAGGCTTTGAAAGGGCAGTACTGATCCTGCTTTCTATATTTTCATGAGAGCTCCATTAAGACTTAAGGGCCATCTTTGATGAGAGAGGTATGGTGACTGAGGGAAAATTATATTGTTGGGTCCAGAAGATGGGTTGATGTGAGCATCAGCAGCTATGTGCCACAGAGATTATAAGAAGCCTTTTCAAGATCCTGCCATTCACTAACAATCTGTGACCTGCTACACAGATTGTGGAATTTGTTCTTTTTCTCTTAGCTTGGAAGGAAATAATTATGGGTCTGACTATTAATGTCAGCTGAGAGGTTTCCATTAACTACCACAGTCTTTGAGTCCACTCATATTTGAAATATTTCATTATCTCTCTGCAAGAAGGTGGTAGCTGTTCAGGAGTGATTCTATTGTCCCTCTTGTCACTGTTTTCCTTTGCCAAACTCCAACAAGGAAAAAGATTTTAATGCCCAAGTCAGCAATGAGAGGGGGAAAAACCATTTAAAAAAATCAATTTCTTTTGCTATTTATGGCACAACCTAATGAGTGACACCTGAGTAGTCAAGATGTCACACTTTTCCCAATCTTGACTATACGCTTCAGAAGACTGAGTTTAACCTAGTGCTCACAAGCACACATATTGTCTGCTTATTTTCTGAAGCTGTATTTTGGTTTCTTCCCTCTGTGTTCCAGCTGCAAAAGCCTTAGAAACAGAATATTCCTTCTCATTAATGTGGGTTCACATGTTTGTTTGGGAATTTTTTCAGTCATATCTAGGAGTTAATCCCCCAGACTCCCATATTAGGTCTATGTACCAGCACACCAGTTCCTCATGAACAATTTGAAGCAACATAGAACTGCTCTATGCTACATTCAGCCAGGGATGTTGGAAAATGAAGATGTAATTTAGCAGCTCTTCCTGAGGTGCCACAGTTCTTTTTTGAAATAGGAATAAAAGCTTTGCTGTCACTCAACAAAGGATGGGCTGGTGCCTGCCCTGCTGAGGACAGCTTCTGAGACATAGCAGGTCAGTGGTTTCTAGGCCAAGGGAAGGCTGAAGCAGAGAGACAGCCCCCACTGGTCCACGTAGTATCTCCAAGCAGAGCACTACTAATTATTTTCCAAGTAACAAGCTGAACCAAGCATGCAACAAATTTTGTATGGTCAGCTATGTAGCCTCAGAACGAGTATTTAACCTTGGGGAAAAAAGCACGCAAGAAGGTGATGTGTGTGTGTTGGGAGGGGAGCTAATTTTTTTTACACCGAGAAATATGGTGTTTGGAAATGACTTTGATCTACATGTTTTTTTAGAGTTAGAGGAAGAATGCACATTGTTTGGGTGACAGAAAGTCTGCAATTTTGGGGTGCTGTTCTGAAAATTTTAAAATGATATTATTAGTGCAGGGATTCTCTAACTGCGTACCCACAAGACTTAAGCATACTTTTTGTCCTACTTAGCCATGCATAGGTTTTCAAGCGAAATGGCTGCTTTCAGGAGCCTGGTGACACCAAAGTTCTAGGCTGGCTATCCTTTTCTCTTCAGTTCATACATCTGGAGCATTTCAGTCAAGGACTATACTGTGAAAACAATAACATTTTAAAATTAGATTCATCACTAAGAGCATATAATTTGTGTTATGACAAAAAATGGTTTCAGATAAAATTTAGCAAGTGGCATCTGTGTCATTGCCAGCTGCAACTTCATCTTGTCTGTCTCCTGGTTGGGGACTTCCCTTTCAATTGATGCTGCCTTTGAAATAGCTGAGACTCAGCTCCAGATATCCCAATTCTTCTGGATTCCCTACTCTTCTTATTAATTGGACACTGAAAAGATAACAAAATATTTCAAAACACTGCCATGTCTGTGGAATCCAGCATATTGGATATTTTGCCTGGAATGTCAAGTAAGATTAATTATTCTGATAATAGCAGGTTTGATCCATTCATCACATTGAGTAAAAAGACACTGTTAACATTTGGACTGAGTTTTTCTGGGTCTTGAGAGGCACAAATTGCAGACCCGGGATTTAGAGGGCATTTGTGCCTTTAAAAAAAAAAAAACATTTTCCTATTACCTTCTCCTGCTTCTTGGGCCAAATTTTTGCTGCAGGGCTGGCTGTTACCATGGAGGTAGGAGGCAGCCCTGTGGAGGGTTGTGTAGGTATGAATGTTTGGCAGAGCACTTGAATTTTAGGTAGATGGTATAATTAACCCATCATTCAACACAGACACACGCACAAAGTTTTGTGATGTTGTTTTGGGGTTTTTTTGGTGCTTTTTTCTCTGATTGCCTTAGTTCCTGCTTTCCTACAGTGAAGTTGTCAAGATCTGTTGCATGACTTTTGAAAGGTAATTTGAGGTCAGAAAGTGAGTCAAAATCAATTCTTGATTTTTGTCATCTGTGAGCTACAGCCAAAGGGTCTGATTTGGGAAGAAGGTGAGTGGCCACACTGGTGTGCTGCCCTCACTGGTGGTTCCAGCTGTCAGCATCTTCTGGACCAGCTTCCAAATTTCTGTGCTTCCTCTGAACTGATAAAACTCAGGGGCAGGATCCTTTCAGCTTAAATCCCTCATGATTCAGAATTTCTTCTATTTTGGTACAGGGAAAGGAAAAGAAAGTGGATCTCTGGAGTGTGGCCTCATTAAAAGAAGGTGAGTAACCGGCTGGCTATGCAACCAGCTCATCTTGGCTCCTGCATTTGTAACCAAAACACCTCAGCTTTCCGGATGTCTCTAAATGGATTGCTTTCAGTGGGAGCAGTACACAGACATTATAAAACCTGCAATTACTTTTACTGTATGTCCATAAAATATAGATCTGTTAAAGTCTGGGTGCAGAATACATGGGCATCCTACAGTTCCGACCAGCACAGATGAGAGTCTATTATGGATGATGAAAACAAGGTACTAGAAAATCCATTAGAGCTATTTGTTGCCACTTGGAATGATAGTCCCTGCAACCACATTAAATCAAAGCATCTCTGGGACTTCATTACAAATTTGTTATATCAATATTGTACACTGATGTAAATAATAGCGTAACAAAATCAGGGAGAAGAAATTACATTGCATTGTATGATTTAGGGATTTGTGATCAATTATTTAGCATTTATATCAGCGAAGCACTTAATGTTTTCCATTGAGGAGGGAGGCTGTAGTGCTAGGTACTGTGTACATACTGAGTGAAAGAAAATCGCTGTTCCAGAATGCTTTGACCATCTAAATTGGGTTAAGGACATATGAGTGTAAAATGAGAGAGTAAAAATGATTAAACTCCTCTCTTGATACCGCCACCCTGGGATTGAAATTATACTCATATCCAGTAAGAGAATGGAAAGAAGCATCTGCCTTTGAACTCTAGGAAACAGCAAGAAAGAGTCCAACAGAAACCTGCAGTCACTGTGTGTAACATAGCACACAACTCTTTCCCCATGCTCTTCAAAGTCCCCCCTTTTCTCACATGCCATCTACAAACAGAAGCAAGACTGGCTGGTATCTCTTCTGGAAATAATGAGGCTGGTCAAGAGTGGCTCACGAAGAGAAGCAAGAACAGCCGGTTTTTGTGGTAATGAATGGAACAAGATTGTCGTTGTGGCTTAGACAAGGGTCTGGAGGGAAAACTAGCCTTCTTCTTCCTGATCCATCAGGAGGTTTGTATTTGAGTTTGCAGGCTCTATGAGCTCAAAACATAAAAAGGAGATATGAATCAAACATGCCAGCAAAGTTCAGCGAAAGTAATATGAACCCAAAACAATGATTTTTTTTCCCCCACAGCTCTGTTTGCAGTATGCAATTATCATGAGCTGGTTGGCAGTCCTGCAATAATTAGGCACAACAGCATGAGTTAGGAATGTATCATCAATCTTTGCTTACAATTTCATTGCTTTTGTTGGTTTATGCTAACCTCATCATACTTAAATAGTGGTACGCATCTTTTGGAAAAATGTTCAAGATGAAAAAGCCCACCTCAAAATAAACTATAGTGGATCTCTCCATTTCTAGGATAAATAGATAATTTGCATTTTAGAAATCTAAGATTCATATAGCACCTTGTTGACATAGATAAGCATTCATATCTGTGTTATAAGTCATTGATTTCAAAATAATTTTAAACAATAAATCTGAACCCAGAACTTATAAAATGTTACGTTTGCAGGGAGTGTCTGTGTGGGTGCAGTTCAGATAATGAGGGTAGAGACTCTAAGTACCTAAAGGATGTTAAAATCCAGGTTTTACTCAAGGTGGCTTTGCAAATCTCAGCCTCTTTATTCAAAGTATTCACCTCCACATATTTCTCCCTGTGAAACAGATGTGTCAGCGAAACAGGTTCCAGTCCTGAAGGCTGCTATTGCTATAATGAAGACAGATTTTCAAGAGTTTTCTTTCAGGATGCATGTGGTGGAGAATGGAGTGACACTCCGGTCTTCTGTTGACCTCGAATGGCAGAGCACAGTTTGTCTCTGTCTCTGTTAGAGCAAAAGTCCTGGAGCTCTTCCCCAGCCTCTGGGCAGCTGGAGTTGATGCATCCCAGCACTCCTGCCTGGGCAGGACCCAAGTCTTAGTAAAAGCAGCAAGGCTTCTTCCTGACCCTGATCCAGAGTTGTCCTATCAGCCACATGGGCTGGTTGGCCCCAAGACAACCTGCAGCAGCTGATCCTCTACTCTTCTTTGGGGCTGAAAGTCTGGATTTGTTGTGTCATCTTCATCCTTTAAAAGGAGGAGCCTCCTAGCAAACAAAAAGAAGGATCCTCCTAGCAAACAGAGGCTTAGGGGCAGTTGCTGTTCCTTTTTTGATCCTTAATCAGTCCAGTCATGGAGAAGAGCTAAATAGAGTCTGGGCACATTGCTGGCATATATGTGGAAGGTGGGGAACCCTACAAGTACGTGTTAGAGCAGTATTGCTCCTTTTTCTCCTCTGCTTCATGGAGTGGTACAGGAATTGTGGATTTATCAATTATTTACCAGAAAGCTACAGATTAAATAAACACACAGCCTCCTTGGTCCCACTAGCCTGTGACTACGGGCTCTCTGAACTGCTTGTCTGCATGCCATATAACAGAGATGAAAGGCAGGAAAGCTTCCTGTCCTCGCACTGTTGGTGTGATACAACTGATGTCCACGTCTGTAGTGTCCCTGAGAAGAAAACTTTTGAGGTTTAGCTGAAACTCCTGAGAACATCCTTGAACATGACTTCTGAACACATCAAAGTTACAGCTTTTACGTGTATACATGTTCCTGTATACATATCTATGTATATATAAAAATAATTTAAAAAAAAGTCCCCTTCAACTTCCATTGCTGGAAAGGAGAATATTTCCATCAGGTTTAACAGGAAAGTAGAATCAAGTCCCAGTTCAGGAAAGCACTTCAATCTGAGCTTTGAGGAGGTGACTTGTCCCAGAGACTTCAATTAGGAATGTCAGCAAAAGCTTTGCTGACTAAGGACTTCCATAGCTCAGCTAGTGTGGAGGGCAGCATCCAAGCTGGATGCGATAGGATGTTGACCTCTCTTGAGAACCCCATACAGCAGCCAACCATCTGCAAAACATGCAGAGTAATCATAATAATTCGCTTGGCAGCCTCTTTCAGAGAGGAAAGGGAAAAGAAAGAGTAGAAAAATAAAAAGAAATTCATTTTAGATAGCGTTAAAATACTCCCGTGATTATTGCCTTCTCATTTTTTTTAGTTTGGGGCTATATATTAGAACATTTCTACTCTCAACACCAAATGTTGTAACAAGGTCCTCAGGGCTAATGAATGGTAAGAGGGGAAAAAGAAAACCTGTTATGCTAGTTTGATTTTCTCCCCCATCAACAAAGGTAAATCTCAATCCTTAAGAGGAAGCATGTTTTAGGGGTAGTTAGCGTTATTTACTCATTGCCACAAATAGCTTTCATATCTCATTGTAGGGATAGCCAACCTCCCTGACTCCATGAGCAACATACCAAAATCTTTATATGCCTGCAGCCTGTTGTCCCAGAATTTATATGAATCCTCTAACTGGGGAAGGTAAAAATATTAGGGTCGTGTCTGTCTTCTTTCTAGTTAGCTTTACTAAAGGTTTTTGGTCGGTTTCTATGGAGAAAAAGGAAGGGAAAGGAGGTTTGTTTTGTTTTTTTTTCCCCCTGTCCTTTCTTAAGCACTGATAATGTGATTTGCACAGATATTGCTATACCTGGTGCACTGAACTCTTCCACTCCTCTGGAAGCACTTGGTAATGGTAGTCATAGTTTTGCTGAATGGTTGCCTCTGGTTAGTGACTTCTGGGTAACGAGCAGCATGATCAGGCCAGAATCGTTTTACGTGGAAGACCTGTTTACACAGGAGAGGTCAGAAGGTGGTGGTGGAGTCCCCATACGGTGCTGAGCCTGTGGGAGTCCACAAAGCTGACTTAAAAGTAAAGGCATGCTTTAGCAGGTTCAGGTCTGAAATATATGGCATCTACAAATGCAGGAAGGGAAAATAAAATGACAATATTTTTCACATAACACCCCTTAAATACTTTGTGAGCCCCCTAGTGGTACTCAATGCCTGGAAGCCTCTAGGAGCCAGCTGCAGCCAGGTAGCCCTTTTGTCCATCATGTCAGTACCAAGACTGTACCTTCTTGTTTTACGTTACTATTAAAATCACAGAGATGAGAAGCTTATTTCTGCCTACCCATAATAAACATCTTTCAGAAAGTAAGGAGGAACTTGCTGAAACATCTTTCCCTCTTCAGTCCTCCCTGTGCAAGTTTAGTTCATCTGCCAGAAGTGCCTGCTCCTCGGTGGGTGTCCTGGAGATTTCCAGCTCCCACCTCACAGCAGCCACCACATTCCTGTGGCATGATTCCAACCTGTGGGTGCACATGCTGTGCTTCTGCAGAGGTGACATTATAACGAGCCTCTGCGTTGCCGTCTCTGTGGGGAGGAAGTCATGCCTGCCTGACTGGTGTGTGGTGCTGCTGGTGGCCAGCTCGTTAGGCAGGGCTGTGCGAGAGCTCTGGTCTGACAAACGTCATGGAATCACAGAGTGTCCCGAGTTGGAAGGGACCCACAAGGATCATCAAGTCCAACTCCTGTCCCTGCAAAGGTGTGTGGCTCCTACATCCCAGGCAGCTGTGGTGGACAACTAGGGCACCATCATGCCTACTATGGCAGCTACAGGTCTAGCTTTCGGCATGCCATGCTGTCTGGGGTTTGCCAAAGCAGTGTGGTAAGTATACAGCGCTGCAAGCAAGAATTCACCAGAGGAGAATAATTGGCTGGAAAAACCTAAACTTATTTCTAAAAGAGCTCAGCTATGGGATTTCTGTCCACTGAAAAGCATCACTCCACTTTTATTCTAAATACAGTTCGAAGTGCTCCTTTATTTTTCAGAATTGACTCAGAAAGACTACAGGAGGTCACCAATTAGTGAAATAAACCTCTAATCCTCGGTGCAGTGCCTGCTATAGGACTGCTGTTTAACAGCCTTCTTGCTAATCAGTTCTCTTCAGTCAGCTAAATGCCATAGATGCTATGTAAATAAATGCAAGTTTAAGAGTGTTTTCAGTGAGCGGCTACAGCTATGTTCCTTCTACTCCACCATAAAATCAGCATGCATGTTAACAGATACCTACTCCACCTTGTACAAATGACTTTTCTTGTTCATTTAATTGCTACAGCTTGAGAAAAACGGAAGCGGGGAGTAGCAATAAACTGCCTGTTCTTCTTGAGCAACATTTTAAAAATCTGATACCTCAGTGGAAACCCAGGCATAGAACAAAGATGGATATTTTACATTCCACAGTTCAGGTTGTTATTTTACTTCCATTGTAAGTTTTAAACCAGACTGCCACCCTTCAGCTTACTGGACGAAAGTGCTGCTCTTTACAGGCTTCTTCATGTGTAACATTCACCCAGTTGAGATTTTTGTTCTTCCTTACAAGTTGATATTTTAGTGAAATACATAAATATAGTTTGAATCGAGACAGTGTACAGAATCTTGTCAAAGACAAGTAGAACCCAACTCCGTCAAGAATGATGGCAAACACAATGCCATCTTTAATAAAACTAGAATTTTGCCCCTAGTATTTGATGTGATGGCGAGCAACACCATTTAACTAACAAAACTTTTGTCCTAACCAGGACCACAGAAAGCTGGAAAATAGTGTCTATTTGTCACTTCTGTTGTGCTGTCCTGAGGCAAGAGCAGTGATCCTCAAGAAGGGTAGTCAAACACTTTACAGTTTCTGTACTACAACGCAGTATCCTTTAACATAGAGATGAATGTATTATTTCAAAGAGAAGAAGACAACACAAGGACGATGAAATGACTTGCTCTGAATTAACCAGTGAAACTTTAAATAAAGCACAGGTCTTGTGTGCTTATGGCACTGGGCAGACATTTAAAGTAAATAAGATGATGCTATATCCTGCAGGTTTCACTGAGTTGCTCACATAACATTCTCTGTCTTCATGCTGATCTTGAATAAATAAAACATTTTGTTTGAATGTCTATCATTTACGAATGATCCAAAGTCCCACTGTCTTGCCTGTGTAGGGAAATGTAACCTTTCGTTTTTTTCTTTACAGTGTGGGTTTTGTTTATAATTTCTGATGATGTTATGTGATGCATATCATGGGCAACTTCAAACACTCATTTTTTTACAGATAAATTACGTTAATTATACAAATTCTTTCTGTATAATGGACACATTAATCTGGTAATGTCATATATGTTAATAGTGACTAATTTCCACATATTTTATCGATATTTTAGCATGTAGCACATGCGATAAGCTTTTCACTGATTAAAATAGTGAGACAGCTGAGGTAAACTATACTGATAGACCATACGCATCTGAAGTAGAACTGTTGAAACCTAAGAATTTCATGAAGCAGAAACAAACATACCACATTTTTTACTCTCCAAATGATACCAATTTAGGAGCCGCTGCTCATTTCCTCCTATGCACACATACACAGAAAATTTTCAGCATTTTATTAAGTATAGAGAATTTAACCTATTGACATACTGCACATGCAAAGCAATCCTGAAATCTTTCCCAGGGAGTAAAATTATTTCAGAATACATTTATAACAGGCAAGATTGCTTAAAGAGGAATCTTTCTGAATCCAGTAACAGAAAAAGGTGGTAGCTGTCCCTGCAAATTCAGCCTGGTGCAAACTGAAGGACAAAAGACTGATTATGGAAAAAAATATAATTGAACAGAACTCAGTGAATCCTGGTGAAATTCCATGATAGCAAAATATAACAATTTACTTGGAGAATATTAAGAAATTTGTTTTGTTTTGTTTTGTTTTTAAAGTTCATTTCAATTTTATTTTTAGTGTGAGAATCTCAGAAATTTGAGCTTTGGTTTTCATAACTTATCAAGATGCTATTCATTTAGAAAAACATCGGGGTTTTTTCTCCTACCTTGCATTGGACTGAAAAAATACATTATTAATACAAAACAGCTTTATAATATGTAGCATAATTTCCTGCCAAAGATCTGTGTCTACTGTTACTAGGGCTAGTGGTTTGTCACAATAAATCATACAAGTTGTCATGGGGAAAGTGCAAGGCAAGCATCATGAGTGTGTGGTAAATAACATGGATCATTTTATCTAAATACAGAACAATTTTGTTAACTATTTATCTTTAATTCAGTGGCAGCAATGGCACAGAACTATTATTGCTCCCTCTCGGTTTCTTCTGCCCTGCCTGTGCAGAGGGAATGGAGCGTGTAGTCTGGTGGGGTGTGGGCTCCTGCCTGTGGTCCACAGACTCCTGAGCTCACAGATGACTTCTGTGGGGGCTGCCAGGAGGCGAGCCAGGTGGGCAAGCCCTTGCTCAGTGGGGTGGAGCTCATCCTACCCACCTTCAGCCCTCTGCTGGAAAACTGTAGGGATCTGTGATGAGACAACTGAAAATCATTGCTATGACAGATTTTTCACAGAGGCTGCCCTGTCCCTGTAGGAAGTAATGTCTCTGGTCTCCCTCTCTCTGATCACAGCTAAGATGTGGGCATCCTCAGTCACTCACCCACAGAAGTCCATCTCCTTCCACTGATTAGAGGATCAGCCCTGGTGGATGAACTTCCAGGAGATAAAATTTGCCTCTGTGAATTTTGGCTCCTGTTAAGCTCAACTCTACCCAAACCAGAGGCATCACAAAACCAGCAGGGATGCCTTCACATTAAAAGCAGTTCTGTCAAGCCAGCACGCACCTTCCACTGACAAGGCAGGTCCTACTCCCTCTCCCCTGCCCCCTTTCCCCAGCTGCAGGTGCCCTCCTCCCTCCTCACATTGGCTTTGGCAACTGTGTGGCCTTAGGGTGAGTCAGCTCAGTTGACAGGTTGACATATCTAGCAGTAAACTGTTCTTTAACTTGCATATTTATTTATGTACAGGGTTAGATTTCCACTGGGTCAATTCTCTGAATTGATTTGCCTCAGGGCTATCTGATTGCTAGAGTCATCCCAAGGGGAATGGCTTGTGAGCCTGTGGCTTGGGGGAGGAGAGAAGATGAGGAGCGGGACCTCCTCCCTCTTTCTTGGCAAGACTCAGTGAGATCTGAAATCATAACTAGAAGATGAAGCTCGATGGCAGGTTAAGCCAACCTGAGCTGGCACTGGGGCTGCTCTGCCTGCTCCCTGACTCCTGCCATGCACTCCTGTCCTGTCTTCACCCCAGCTCTGGGGCTCAGCTGCGGGGGCAGTGAGCCAGCTGCAGGAGCTGACTTTGCAGAAAGCCCAGTGCTTCCTTGCAGTCTTTGTTTTCAGCCGTATTGGCAGAAATGCATTTCCCTACTTGCTGTATATACAGGCAAGAGCCCACCCACCCTGTTGGCAGGGAGCAGGCAGGGTAGGAACATGGGACCATGGCAGATGGATAGGACGCAGATGGGCTTGAGCTACTTTGGAAGTGCCTCTGCGATATCTAGAGGAAATCATGAGCTCTAGCTGTGAGACTGCATCCTTGTGAGCCCCCCTGGAAGTGTTCACTGTGTCTCTCTTCCCATATCATTCTCCTCTTAAGAAACAGAAGTCATCTTATGGCAAGAGCTGTGAATTGATTTTTAAATACATGAAGCCAGCTGAAAACAAAATGTATGTGACAGCTATCACTAAACTGCAGCTTTAACAGTGATGGCAGCCTAGATGTCGAAACAGTGCTGAAAAAGTCAGATGCACTGCTGCGGCAGCTGTCAAAAGCTGACATGATGGCAGGTATCCTTTCTCTGCGTACATACATGCATCCCAGAAGCCAGAACTGTCTTTCTGCATCTGGCTTATAAAAGCTTAGTTCTTATGCTACACATATCAGTTCAGTTTTGTTTTCTTTTGTATGATGAACAAATGTGAGCATTCTGGTTTGGTAAGCCACAGCTGTGAGATACCTCTGACAGGGAATCTGCAAAAACAAATCCCCCAGCCTGATGAATATTCTCAAAACTAAGCAAATTCAGGCTTCTGTACACGGAAGATTGCACAGGTTTTTACAAGATGTAAGGGACTGGCAAAAGAGAACAGCAAATTCAGTTAAAAACCAAAAATCAACTATGAGAACAGTTGTAACAGTAACTAAAAGTACCTAAAAAGAACAGAGGGTAACTATGACTTCCTGAGATGCGAAACATCAGCTGTTACAGGCCTGTTTTATCACTGTATTATACTGTTTTATACTGGTGTAAAAACAGACTGATAGAGCTGTGCTGAATATCGCTAAGTATGCATCCCTTTGGTTCTGTAATACACTCTCACAGGCATAAAAACAGCTAATAATTGAGCAAATCAAAGAAAAACCTACTAAAAATGAAATGGTAAAAATGTCATGTGCACAGAAAGACAATCATTATGCTCTTTGATCAATGCAGTTTTACTGTAATGATCCAGCCTGAGGAACAACAGAAATTTATTGAAAATCTAATTTTTAGTAAGAAAAAGACCTCTTGCAAAGTAGCATTAAAATGCCTTTGATAAGTAACTAAACCAGGCTGAAAGTTTCTTAAATACCCTGAAGTTACTTGATCATTTCCATCTTACCATGTTATTTCATGCTTACAGCTCTTCAAACCTTGATCTGTTATTGAGTTTGTTGTACAGTACTTTATTGGTTTAAGACACCCTTAGATTCACAGTGACTTACTCACAAAATAATATTCCATTTAAGAGAAACAAATGTGTGACCCTCGCTGTAACAGAAGCACATTCTAAGTGGACATTAAGCCACGTGTTGAAAAATGTATATGCTTCTCAAGGCATATGTTTCATGTTGTGAGAATTCATATTTCTTTAAAATTATGCATGGGGCTTTCTCAAGTGGAAAAGGCATTAGGAAGCACACTTGGAAATACTGTGAAGTTCTGGAAATGCCAAGGAATCTCATTTCTAAACATGTTTATTTGAACAAAAAATGTCAATATGCAGAGTGATTGCTAGGCAAGAACAATGCAGGAAAAGAACTTGCAAAAAGGGGACCAGCATGGCTGGGATTAGCAAATTGTGAGAAAAGTACACCTTGCACGGTAGCAGGACATTCAAATAATGCAGTAACAAATGGCTCCATTTAATTACATTTATCATCAGTTACTTTTAGCTATTTAAAATATCACAAACGTATTGCTTATGTGATTGTTTCAAAGAAATACTCGGCTTGCATTCAGTCAGTAATAATCAGTGGCAATGTTACTTTTACAGTAAATGTACATGAAGTTTATGAGCAACTACACAGTGGGACACAAAGTTATCTATTTGGCATTTCCAAGTTTTATGAGTTTCCTCCAGAAGAAACTTCTGAGAAGCCTGTTTACCTATGTAGATATCTATATGCACTCATTTACTGTAAGTGAAAGCAGATTTGTGTCATCTGTTACATTTATTTTGATTGACTATAGATTGTTCGCCCTTTGGTTGCTGCTAATGTTCTGTTGAGCCGTTTGTTTTCCTGCAGAGTTAATGGTACTAAAGGAAAAGGTATTGCCTTCTTTTTAGGCTAAATTAATTTTTAAAGTGTTTTTATTTAAGGGGGAAAAAAACCCAGACAAACTGATTGCCCATTCTCTCACCTGTGTACTTTAGGAATGTGCACAAACACAGACACCTGGAAAATGAGGCTTATTACAGATTCAGGGAGAATAATTTTGTGAAGTGCCGTCTATTAAATTATTGGCAACAAATCACTTGTCCCTCAGGACACACAGCACTTTCATTTCTACTGGCAAAATCTAGAAGGAACCTGGTCTAAATTTATCTACTATTTCTTCTGAAAAGTTTTAATAAAGGTTTAATTATGAAGGAGTTTCCAAGTAATGAATTGTGGCTGGTGAAGATATACCAGCACAGGGAAAATAATTGTTCTGCTGCATAGTTCAGAATCTTTGGGATTAGGAATGTGGCCAGTGGAATTTATGAAAAGAAGTGTAAATAAATACATCAATATGTGATCATTCAGATATTGTTTCTCATAATTGCTCTTTCTCCTCCTTTTGCCTTATTCTCCCCACTTGCACAAACCTGACTAAGTTTTGCAAAAGTGGGGTGAGCTGAGAGCTGGCACAGGGACCCAGGGGCTGGCTGCTGTCTCACCCAAAATCAGGACGGGCTGGTCCCACTGCGATTGCACTCAAAGGGTTCCAGCCTTCCTTAAGAACCCTCCAAATACACCTTCTCAAGAGAAAGCAAAAAGATGAAGGCTTGGGGTTTTCGTTGTTAGTGTTAACCAAAGAAAGATACTGTACCTGCTGCAGGTGAGGGCTTTGCCACCTTGCAGACCTGCTCTGGCAATGATTGTCCTTCCTTTGCTTTCTATAGAGGACCTTGTTGACAACAGACTTTTCTCCACCTGAAAAATTGAAGCAGTTTTGCTATTTGTCTTTCCCACTGGAGTTTTTCAATAGCAGGTGTGCTGCAGCAGCCTGGGAGAGCTTGAAGAGTCCACTGTTCTCACACCACAGAGACAGAAGAAGGTGCGTGGGCTTGAAAAGCCTTTCAAGAGACTCTTGAACTTGAACTTGGTTGCCCTTGAGCCTGTTTTGAGTGAAAGCAAAGAGCTGATCAGTCCTAATGAAAATGACATCGCAGGAAAGAGAACTTAAATCCTAAGCATGTTTTGCTTCAAGACAATGCAGACTTCTCCATTTGGTCACTGGTCTGTCTTTCTATTTCAGTGCTGCTGTAGGAATGTAGATTAAATCTAACAAGGAAAAAAAAGGCTGCTGTTCCTAAGTATATGCTTAGTTATGGCCATCAGGGGTAAATTTTAATTATGACTGAGGGAATTGAATACTAACATTTTTTTCTTTTGTTTCAGGCTGTAATTATCTCATTTTATACCTTTATGGTCAGTGCTTGCTTTCATGGATAGATTTTCTGCAGTTCCTTATACCACATTTAAAAATAATCTGAAATGACTAGCACCATGATTAAGACTGAAACTGGGAACAGCTCTTCCTAATAACTAGAGATATGATGAGCAATTGTAATGTATTTTGGCTTTTTATGTCTCCATGAGTTTTACAAAAAGCAAACAAACAAAACAGGTGAACGATCCCGTACTTCTGTTTTGCCAGACTTGTGCCATCCACTCCTGGTCTCTGTGAGCTGTGTCCATGCTATGGGAAAACTGTGGGCTGAGCACATCTGTCTATCAGGTGTTGCTGTATCTCTCCAGAGCACAACATGGGCATGAACTGCACTGCATCTCATCCACCTTGCCACTCCTCCCTCTGTGCCACACCCTCAAGCAGTGTCCAGACACAAGAAAAAAACCTGCACATATATGGAAATAAAGTGATGCCTTTCCTTCAAGTGGGGCTGAGTTCTTTCTTTTATTCCTCTTTTCCTCATATAAGGAGGAAAGCTTGCAAGGTAAATGAATGCAGCTTTTAAAATAAGCCATTTAAAGCAAGGCTGAGAGGTGCAAACAAGCTGAACTCACTTGGGCAGAAGCAAAAGGGAAGAGAGCTCTGTCCAAGGGGAAGAGCAGCCCTGTGTTTCTGCTCAGCCGCTCACAAGGGTGTGATGACTGAGCTGGCAAAATCAGAGGACCCAGTGGATGGGAACCTGGACTGCTAAGTGTGTTGTGGAGCTACAAGAAGCCAACACAGAGATGCTTCATCCCAAATCCTCCTCCCAAAGCATGTCTGCTGAGCAAGGACCCATTGGAACCTCTCTCATTTCAAGACACTGCGAAAGTACTTTAAGCAGTTAAAAAAATTTGTCAGTTTTCTCAAGGCTAAGCATTTGGATTTGGGGGGAGTTGCAAGCTTGCTTTTTCATATGTAACTGTATAAAAAACAGATGTTTCACATTTCAACCAGTTATTGTGAACCTTGAGGCCTGGTGCTGCACTCAGACACAACTCAATGCTTAGAGGTTTGGGACCATCTGGTAGACCATCCAGACGTTGTCCCACTGTCCAGTAATGACTCAAACATGAAAAAACCCCTCACTTTCATGATTTTTCTTTTAATTTAGTTGACATTAGTACTAGCATACAAATAAAACCCATTAATTTATTAGATATATGAATGTATCAGTAATACCAGTGTTGAATGACTAAGTAAGATAAGAACGTTTTTTTTTTTCTCTTCCCCTGCATTTCCATGGAATAAGAAACTGGTAATATGCCTGAAAACCCTCTTTTAAAATGTTGTTTCACAATCACTGACTAGAAAGATCAGAACATTTCCTGAAATGTTGTGGTTTGCATAAAGTCACAGTAAAGATCAAATGGAAAAGTCGCACTGTGTACCAGGTGAGATATATGAGTTTTTCAACCACTAAATTTGCTCTTTTCTCATTTTGAATATTTCCTGACAAAATAACGTAATTAAGATATCTCTACTTATTTTATTATGCACATATCTGTATCTATATACATAGACTTTATATAGTAAGTACTAAGATTTTGCAAAAATGAAGTTACTTCAGAAAATTAACCAGTAGTAAAATGTTGTTCTTGAAAGACAAGAAAGCATGAATAAGTATTAGATTTAGAACAACAAAAATTCACCTGGAAAATCATGCCACTATGGCAAGTACTAACTATTGTTCTTCACTGAAGTGTGGTTGGATAGTCACCTACAGCTACGGCACTGTGGTAGATGTCTTTGAATACTATTGATGTCTGCATGCTAATGACTGTGTGCTTTTCTCAAAATTGTTAACTGAAATATATAGGAAAGTAAATTCAATAAAACAAAGGGAATACCAGGGTGCCAGTCCAAATAGTGCATTGAAAGCCATAGAACTACAATGTGTTGTCTGGCTTACAGTGTATCTGAAGTTCATCTGAAAGTTGGAAGGGGCTGCAGGAAGTCATCTAATACACCTAAGAGATAACAATGCAAATCAGTTTTCGTGGCAGTTAAGGTATGTGTGGTGAAAACAGAGGTAGATGCATGTTCAGATTAATGAGTTACGCTAGGTATGATAGGTGCTGAAATATCAAGAATTGATTGCCGAATTTGTTGCTATTCACATTCTGGGCAAATGTTTGGGAATATGAGGAAAGTCATTAACATACTTTCTCTAGACACATACCAGTGTAATGACTAGCAAAACATCTGAAAACATACTATGCAGCTCTTTGTGGAACTGGCTGCTGACATGACCCAATACTTTTGTCTCACATTTTGTCTTTTGCCTCCTGGTCTCCTAGAATGACATTTTTTGTCCTAACGTGTGATGTTGGAGACTAAAATGAAATATATGATGAAGCCTTCAGTTCTCTGGGTTTGTAGGAATATTGACTTGCTGAAAGTTAATCACACATCAAAGAGGCATTTTGAATGGTCATTTTAACCCTGCAGCACTGTGGCACGTACCAAAGAAAACTGCAAGGATCAATGTTATTCACAATGTTTGTTTATGGCAAAAACCTATGCTTATAATTTATCCTAGCTCACTTCTGAAGTCTGGTGTTGTCATATAAAGCCAAGCAGAGATGTTGTTATGATGATGATTATTAGCATTATTATTGACGTTGCTTATAAATTAAAGCCTGTTTAGGAGAACAGTTACATGAATGCTTTAGTCCTATGGAACAGAAAGGACCGCTGAGCTGCCGCTGTTTGTTTAAATGTTATTCTAAATAGAGATGAACCTGAACATAACGTTTAAGTGCTTCACTGAACTGAAGCCTACTAGAGATATGGAAAGTCTCATTTTCTTCATGGGATGAACCTTTGTTCATTCTAGCTAGACCATGCAGGCATAAATCATGCTGAACAGCCAAAGAAGTATCTCCCTACATAAATTCCTGGATTGCTTAAACTTAACACCTAATTACAGAGCTGGTGAACCTAGATACACCGAAGGCGGTTTGAAAGGCTGCCTGAAACATCATGGGTTGAGACGCCTTTGTCGGGAGCATTGTGCTGTGATGTGTAATGTGGGTAGATTCCTGTGGGATGTTGACAGTTTGTGGGAAATGCATGTAGGAGGAACTGGGTTATGAAGACCAGGATTTTAATTTTTTTTTTTTCTCCCTCTCATTGTACTGTTTGTGGGCTTGGGGATTTTTGGGGGGTTTGGGTTTTTTTGTTCTCTTTTTAAGGCAGGGGGAAGGAAGAGTTTCTGGCTTTGGAAAGATTTGGTGAATGCATGCATGCAGCATGTCATGAGTCACTTTTTTCTGAAGTTTTGATACTATACCAGTCCTTCTATCCCAAAAGGATGCTGGTCGAAAGCTCTAATGTTCCTTTTTTGCTCATGGCATTTATATGGAGTGATAATCACTTGATAAGCCATGGATTTATGTAATAAATTAATTAGCTCTGCAGTGTTTCCTCTACTCTCTGCCTGCCAGTCTGTCTCTACTGGGACTTGTTCAGTTTTTTTCCAAACAGTTACAAACAACTCTGAGTATTATCACTTTCTTTTAAATCATTTGTCAGGAAAATGTTTTCTCCTCTCCACACCAGAAGTGGATTTTCTTTTCGCCAAGAAAATTCTGACCCAAGGCGTAGGGCTGGCACTATTTGAATCTGCATCGGCAGTGGGTTCTCCAGGCGTAAAAATGCAGAGTTTAAAGTTCACTGGCTTACAGCGGTGAAAGGATAGGGCCAGAAGCTTTGCCATTGGAAAAGGGCAAATCTTACCTTCATGAACATCTTCTGACTCTTGCATCTGGTATCAACAGGGCATGAGATATCACATTTGAAGTAGCAAAGCCACTAGTTATAGAAAAACTATTTTCATACCACCCTTCCTCTTGTGCTTTCTTTTTCCTCTGCTGACTGTGTGCTGGAATTGGCGCATGATATCAGACCAGAATCTGTTTAGTCCAAAGATGGTGTCTATAACTTATTGAAAAATATTCCTTAAACGTAATGAATTTGCATATTCTAATTTTCTTTACAAGTGTTCAGTCCATTTTAATCCTGCTGGAACAGAGTTCCAGAGAGTAATTTTGCATTTACGCTGTGTGAAAAATACACTCTTTTATGACTCCTTATGGATTTTTATCATGTAATGTTTCTACTTCTTGCATAAGAGAAATGTTGAATAGGGACACAGGATATTTCATGTGTATTAGTCTCATCATATGGCAACCTCTAATACATTCCATATTCCTTCCTATTTTGTCTTTAAGTGGGCCTAATCCTTTTTATCTTTTAATACTGAAAATTCTTCATTCCTCTACTTTTTTTTTTTATCTGAAACCCCTCTGTTATTTTATTATCTCCTATAAAAACACTGACCAAAACTGAACGCAGTATCTCAGTTGGCAGTGTATTATTCATTTACCTACCACATTATGCTGTTTGTAATGTCTTTTCCACCCTGTTTCTTATGCCTCATGATACACCATTTGCTCTTTTTTTTTGTTTTGTTTTGCACAGACAACATACACTACAGAAGCTTGCCTGCAGAGATGTTGTCAGGAGTGATCCAGACCTTTTTCAAAGTGTCACAGTTTGTAAGTCAGTAAAGTGTCTGTGACTCACCAAACACTTTTGCTAGTGGTTGCTGCTTTGTATTTATCAGTATGTACCGAGCTGCCATTCCCCTGGCCTTGTTAGGGTCCTCTCCATGTTTTTCCTCAACTTTGGCCAATACTTTCTATAAATATGTGTGTCTGTGTTCTGCAGATGCTCCCACATAAACATACAGGCCTCCTCTTGGGTTCATTCCCATCAATAGCCCTGCTAGAAGACATGACACATCCCGCCTCTGTTTCTGCCAGGCCATCTATGTTGTTTGTCCTTACTTTGCATTTCACGCCTCTATGCTGTGCCCCAGTTGTGAGCGCAGAGCTGTTACCGGAGCTCATGCAGGCACATCTGAGCTGCCTTTGAACTTGTTAGCTCAGGTGAAGCTGGCAGCAGTGGGTAGTGTGGGAGGCAGCAAGCCCTCCTGGTTTGCACGGCCTCCCTGAGGTAGCTGTGATGATCTCGGTGCTGATACACCTACCCTTCTGCAGTCTGGGAACTACGCTAGCAAAAAATTGCTTGCGTGAAGTGCCTCAACCTTCAGCTACATGGAGGGCAACTTGTTCATAGCCTTCGTGTCTCAGCCATGAGGAGGGTTTCACTAGCACCTCAGGCTGCCCTGTGTATTAAACTACCTTTCTGGAAAAGGAAAAAGAAAAAAAAAAAAAAGAAAAAAAAAAAAAGAAGAAGGGGAAAAAAAAGGGCACTTTTTGACAGTTCTAGTGCATTATATCTACTGAGATAACTCTACCAGTTTCAGCTTTTCGTAGGTCTCCACCTAACAAAACTAAGCAGTTGCTTAGTATTAAGTGGGATTTTTCCTATGCTCAAATGCAAATGCATGCTCCTATGCTGTACTCAGAGAAAACTGTCTGTTGAAGTACTTTGCTGAAGAAATAGGCTATTTCATGGGATCTAAGCCTTTACACTTGAATTCATAAAAAGCTCCTTTTGTAGCATGCAGAGCAGGTACATGTTCTGTGGTCCTGTGCTATGAAGGCTGCTTACTGATAGCTGGAAATGTTGGTTGCGCTATCTCTATAAACTCAGACCAAAAGAACATTCAGATTAAGCATTAATTTGAGCAAGATTAAGAGGAAGGGAGAGAACATGTGCCCAGTTACGCACCAGAGGTACACACGTATGCACAAAGTAAATCCCCAACCTGTTATAATAATGCACTTAGTTACTGGAAATGCAATATTAGTTTACTTTCATGAGCAAGGATGAAAGAACTTTTTTAACCTTTGTACAGCATTTTCCACCCACACAGACAAGTGACATCAGATGCTTCATATAGGTAAAAAACAAGTCAGCATTTGGGAGACTCCCGAACAAGAGACAGAGATACCTCCCTACCATTAAGATTGTTCACCTAACCAGCTACATGCTTAGGCTGGGCCACTTGAAACTTCTTGTTAGTTATTTCTGAATCCTAATGACTTCAATGCAGAAAGAGAACCCTTCAGCCTTGTGCGTAAAGCACTGGACGTGAAACACTTACTAGAAGTTATTTTATGTTTGTGTATGCAGTACAAAGTAAAGTTTTTGCATTGAAATTGGGGAATATCTTACCAATATGCTGCTGATAGAGTTATTTGCACTGAACAGGGATTTTCACAAGGTCAGTCATTAGCTGACCTTTAAGTAAGAGCATAAAGCCTTGGAACAGGAGTTTAAATGATCTGCACTGACACAGCTAGGTATGACGCAGGCTGGAAGTGTCTAACTCTGTGCAACTCCTGGGTGGATTTCAGTCCACTTCAGTGTCACCTAAAACTACTGCAGGATTTCTGAAGTCCAAGGTATCTAATCTTTGCAGACCATCGCCACACTAATATTTCAAAACAGGTTGGAGCTTAGTTCCTGCATGTCCCAGCATACAACAAGGAAGGATTTGGTTTTAATTGACATTTTTGACCTACGTGAACACACTTATTCCTCTTTCTTCCCTCCTTCCTACCACCACCCCCCCGCCCCCAAAGTGTTTGAGAAATAAACTTTGAAGTCCTGGGAGAAGTAGCATGTCTTTGTGAAGGGAGAAGGTGGGGGTGGCGGAGGTGGCGGAAGGAGTTCAGTTTGTCAACATGACAGCCAGGAAACAAGTTATTTATAACGCTTGTGGTGGAGAGGGGGCCAGCCCACATGTTTTTAAAAAGAGTTTAACTAATCGCGTGGTGCAGCTATAATAATTCTGTTATTTGTAAATACATTTTGCTTGCAGACTTGGTGGACGGAGGGGGACTGAGAAGAGGGCTGTGGCTGGTCTGGCTCAACACGTCTGCTCCAGGTTCCTGCCCCCACGCCACTGCCCAGCTCTCTCTGGGCTTCAGCGACGCTCCTGAAAAGGACTTCGCTGTCCCTAGAGAAAGCACAAGAGGAGGCACGCAGGAACCGAAGCTTTCTCAGAATTCAGAAATTTCTCATTTAGAGCACAGCTCTGATGATGCACAGCCTAAATTTTGAACGAGTTCTTAAATCACAGAATATCTCATTTTCAGCTGTGTTTCATGACTTTATCAAAGAGGAAGTTAACTGTGAGAGGCATATGACCATGAGACTATACTTGGCTGGACTGACATCAAAAGGAGTGAATTTTGGACCTGCAAAGATTTTTAAAATCACTACTTCAGTACAGTCACATTTAGATTTTATTTTTTTCTTCAGTGTAGGGCATATAGTGAGCTATTCTTGCAGACTGAACAACACTCTAAGTCCCATGATGTATGCATGACACAGACTTGACACTGCTGCTACATTCCTTCAGTTCAACAGCCGTGTGAAAGCTGCATCATCCTGAGCTAAAAAAGGTCAAAAAATAGCTTTATCTTGAGATAGCCTGTAATTTAATACTTGACCATGCAAACTTAAATCACATGTGTGTGCACCAATACGTATGCATACATGTATGTATGGATACACATGAACAGATATAGATACACACGAGTATTGTGTTAATCAACACAGCTATATTTTAATTCCATTTTCTTATAGAAATAAAAAATAAACAAGTCATTTTTAATTCCTTAAAGAGTAGTTAAAAACCTAAGCACATGGCATAGCAGATTAAATCTTGAGGAATATGCAAGTATGTGTACCTTATTTTTATACTTGGGAAAGTAGATAGAAAATAATATTTTAATAATTTAAAAATATATTAAAATCTATACTGAGGTCTAGCTTGTTGAAGAAAAGTCAGGAAGAGAAGTCACAAGAGGTATTGCTGTAGCAACTTCCCTGACTTACATTCATTTAGTGGTTAGAAGACTAAAATTACTTAAGGGCATGACCCGCCCTTCTTACTCCAAGAGTCCTCCTGCTGGGATCCTGCTGATCTCTGGCAGTGCAGTAGTTGTAGGTCCAGGGCGGGAAATGCTGAGTGGTGTGGGGTAGAATTTCTGGCTGAAATTCTAGCCCTATTGAGGTTGGCAGGTGTTTTACAACTGGCTGCAATGGAGATTTCTCTTTCTCCAGAAGAGAATCTAGGAACCAGAATTAATACCCAGGTACAGAACTGTGGAAGTTTTATACTTTTTAGTATCAAGGACCTGCTCTTGGCCCAGAAGATCACAGGATGAACCAGGAAAGGAAATGATGGAATAGAATTCAGTGCCCATATTACTGATTTCCTGGTGTTCAAGAGAGGTAGGAAATTAGTATCAGTGGCAATTTAAGTGTACCTTGCTGGCAAGACTTACCAGAGCTTTCCTATACCTGAGATAGAGAGAATACATTTGACAACTTTTGTTCTCATTAGAACAAAAGAAAGCAAAGCAAATAAGAAGACATCCAAGAGAAAACTTGGAAAGCTACATTTTGAAAGCAAAAACTTTTAAAAGGAACAAACATTTGGAAAAGGTCTTTTAGAATACAAACAATTATGTACCCTAAAATGCAGGACACACTGTGCTCTTCCAATACTGCATAAAATGATGGAAATCACTGCACCTTTAGCATCATTGTGAGGTGTCTTAGTTCATAGTTAGCAGAACATGACACTAGTATGGCACTATAACAAGCGCTTACTTAAAAGTTACAATTCATATCCAGTCTGTGAAGTCTTA
The DNA here is from genome assembly GCF_037038585.1 of Patagioenas fasciata. Lineage (NCBI taxonomy): Eukaryota > Metazoa > Chordata > Aves > Columbiformes > Columbidae > Patagioenas > Patagioenas fasciata. The sequence continues at coordinate 97,979,778 of NC_092520.1, forward strand.
CAAATAGGAAAACATTAAATGGAATTCCCATTAGATTAATATGTATCTGAAAATAGATATTCTAGCCAGCAACTCTGTTTCACTTCTCAGGCCAATTAGACAGAACAGAAACCTATTTAGGAATGCATGGGCAGAGAAATTACATCTACATTTTAGTAATAATAATGGATTTCACAAACTTCCATTTCAGCCTTTGGTTTATTTTTTAATGTGTTTATTTATATTCCTGGATAGAGATAATGAATCGGTAAAAGCTGCCCTGGCCCTACAAAATATAAAGACCAGCTCTAGTAAATTGTGTAGGTGTCTGAGCTCATCATTCCTCATGGGACAGTTTATTAATCAGATCATAGTGTCGGTCTTCCCAGTGGATCACAAATAATGTTTTCTCTGAGAAGTGCAGGAGGTTTCTACACCTTAACGCTCTCCCACATTTTTATCAGGCTAATCTCTATGCTGTGTCCTTGTGTTAGCTAAAATAAGTGATAGCAAGCAACATCTTCTGGGTCTCCCAACTGTGATTTTGGGCTGATATTTTTCTCAGGAATAAATCAGGCAGTCAAATCCCAGCGCTTCCCGCCAGTGCAGTGGCAGTAACACAACTTTATACTCTCAATGTTGGATTGTAATTTCTTGGGATTTTACCTGTGTTTTGAACCACGATCAACAAATGATAAATTGATATAATCTGCAGATACTATCAATCTAACATGTTAGAATACCTATGGATAATTATTTAAATTGATTGTGAACAATTTTACAGGACTTATTTTCCCTAAATTTATTTTTAAGTGATACATAATTACCTTAAACTGGGAAAACTGTTTAAACTGGCAAGTAAACTAAGTGAGACAAATGTCCTAAAACCATGGTCTGTTTTCTAGGAGAGGAAATGCTATAGTAAGAGTGGCAGTGGGTTAAACTTTGGAAGATTTGCAGAACTTATTTATACTGAAAGCCCATGATATCTTTAACAGCATTAGTCAGTCCATTGCAATCTAGTATGTTCTGGTTCTCTATGCATTTTATGGACTTTTAGTAGAACTGGATCAAAGAATCTAGCAAGAGCAGTTTCAGTATCAGTGATCCATACAAGAAGCTGCGTGCTAGCATTGATCAGGCTGTGATGCAAGTATTGTGAAATCGGAATATTTGTTTTGAAAGGTACAGATCCTGAAGTTGGAAAGTCCCAGCTACTTTTTTTTGGTTAAAAAACTATTTCTAGCACTAAAGAACTAACTTCTTTTTTTTTTTTTTCCCCTGTACAAAACACGGGCTTGACTTATTAATGGAAAATTATAATTAGTCTCAAATTCATATTTTCTCATTTAGATATTTGTAGGGCAGAAGTGGCATTTAATCAGGAAAGGAAGCGACAAGAGATTTCATTCTCAACCTACCAAACTGTAGTGTTGCCCGGCTGCCCTGCAGAAATCTCTCGTGTCTCCCATGCACCAGGCAGCAGCAAATGAGCCCATTAAGTAGTTCTTCCTGCTCGGATGACCAGCTGGATAACAGTTAATCCTGACATTTTAAACAGAACCAACAATTTGACAATAATTTATATAGCTGTGGGAGAGTTCATTATGTCAGGGGACTGCATCTACAATGCACAATGGAAATGAATCTAGGAAGGATTTTAATAAAGAGGAGCTATGCTGTGTGAAGGGACAACATGGAGGATCAAATGGAGTGGGGGGCATGAAGACTGCCTTTGTACATATATGAATGTATGAAAAGAGATTGTGGATGGAACAGAATTTCACCAGGGAAGGGGAGTCCCCATGTGCAGGCACTGTGGACTAAGCTTCTTTATCAGACTTGGATTTTGCCATTAGAGCTGGATTTTGCCATTAGAGCTGGATTTTGCCAAAGTGCAGCACAGTGTGAGGAAGTTTCAGGCTGAGCTGTTGTATAGAGAAGCAACTCAGGAGGCCAAATTAACTAAGAGTATTAGACACCTTATAATTTTGGTGGGTTTTTGTGGTTTTGTTTGTTTGGGGTTTTTTTGTCGGTTGGTTGGTTGGTTTGGTTTTGTTTGGCTTTGGGTTTTGTGTGTGTTGGTTTTTGTTGTTCTTGTTTTGTTTTGGAGTTTTTGTGGTTGGGAGGTGTTTGTTTGTTACTCTTTTGTTTGTTTTGTGTTTGGTTGGTTTTTGTTTTGTTGGTTGGGGTTGGTTTTTTTTTCATTAAATGCCTCCTAGAAGGTAAATTCTCTGTTCAGGATAATCTCTCAACATAGATTTCAACCGTGCTGTGCTGGCATCCTCAGAAAGTCCTTGCCTAGGTGTTGGTTGATTGTTACTATTCAAAAGGTGGGTACCCAGTGATGGGCTGCAGGACATAGCTTAAAGCCGTAACTCAAAACTATATAGCAATGTATACTAGGCTATTGGGCAAGCTATACAATACCTTGGTGTTGCGTGACTGAGCCTAAGGAGAGATGTATGCAAACTAAACTTGCAGGTAGAGTCCTTAGAAGGCAAAGAGCACATTAAACCACATCAAGGTATCTGTGAGCTGCTTCTAAAAGGTTAAAAACCAGCTTGCTTAAAGAGAAGTGACAATGATAAGAGAGACAGATAATGTAATTGGATAAAAATAATTTTACTTCCAGAAAGCTCTTTTGAACTGCTTACTATAGCTTCACAGAAAGTTATTTGCAATTTCAGGCTGCATTTAGCAAAGTTGCAATTGAAACAAAAAAAAAAGAGCAGATATAATGCCATATGTCTATTAGGTAAATAGTACTAGCTGGCAAGAGGAAAATATGACTGGGCCAGCAGTGTTACTAGCTTTTGATCCTTTGGAAAAACTTCAAATGAATGAAATCAGAGGGAGGGTGTGAAAGGTGTCTGACAGTGTGTTACTGAACGAGGGAGCGGGTGGGTTTTGATAGCTTTAGTTTTTAAACTGTATTAATAAAATCGTTGCAAGCATGATTCACGTGGCATCAATCTCCTTCCTGAGCTAAAAGGAAGGATAGCCAGTCCCACCTGCAGCTTGTCTTCTCCCATCGCAGCTACCAGGTTTGGTAGGACACAGGGTTGCAGTCCCATGCAAGACACTGAAGATGAGGCTCTTGGAGGCATCACAACAGCCTGGATTCAAAACAGGAGGTAAGATTCAGCATCCCACTGTACCAGAGCTGTGCTTGCAACAGGCATCTCTTAAGGAGCATGGACCTCCCCAAGCTGAAATGGATCCCAGGTGATGGCAGGGATGTGCTGCTGGTGCATGGCCCTTCAGGGCACCATTGAGACCTGCCATGGTCTCACCTCTCTACCCCAGATGTTGTTCTCCCATAGCAGGCAGATCAGATGGTCATGGTCCCCTGTGGCTCCTCAGAAAGAATCTCCCCATTTCAGATCAGCCAGGACTATGCTTTAATTAGACACAGTAGAATTGTTTGAAAAACCCTGCAACACATTGGCCATGGCTGATGTTAAGAGAAACTAGAGAATTACGAGACAGGATCTCACATCTGGCTTTTTTTCATTGCTTCCTATGCAACCCAGTGCCTTCAGAAAGTAGCTGTGCTGTTTGTTTATTATTATTAGCTTTTATTAGATTCAGTGCAGCCTACCTGAGAGTGCCCCTCTTTTTCCATTTCTGGTTTGACATCATTATTTGTACAGAAGTACAATATACTGTAGAAATTATTATAAAGTAAATTACAGGATAAATTATTAACATTTCTTATATATTATTTTAATAAATAATAACCCATTGTTAAAAGAAATACTAAAGTTGAATACTTTTGTAGCTGACTGTGGGGGTAGCAAGCAATTTTAGCAGCCATGAAATGTTTACATTTGTGATATCTATAGGAAAACTGAGGATTTTTTAAATACAAAATAAGCAATATCTTGATTCAGATAGTTTTGAGGTGAAGATCTGCAGGAGTTCCAGCAACTGCTTGACATGGCATCTACCCACCACAGCAGATGAAACAATTTATTTTTATAAATGTAAAAAAAGCTATAGAGATGTATGATATTTGTTTGCTGTGCAATTAAATAGCTAATGTCGACATTTCAATTATCATCATTAGCCTTCAACCTGAACACCCTACTGAGATGAATGGGATCAGCTTACAACCACACAGAGAGCCCTTGCCTTAGGTTGTCTGAAGAGATGGGCATAATTGCACATGCTGGGCTCCTGTTCAGCTAACGTATGGAAGGTTGCTTCCATCACCACATAAGGCAGAGTCTGAAATATGATGAAAACGGTGGTTTAGTTTCCCATACAATTCCAGTTTTTCCCCACTGCTAACAATTAAAAAAAAATTCAGGTGCTGAGAGCTTTGATGACCAGTTGTATTCACCACATTTCTCCAGATGAGACCCATGTCCCCGTGTTGTCAACCTCTCCCCACTCTCACTAGAAACTTTCTCCTCCCTGCCTCTCCTGTACCACCTGTTCCCAAACCTTCTACATCTTGTTCTACATCTGCAACACCAGAACTCAGTTGTACTTCAGAGTTCCACCTGAGGATCAGCTGCTGGCTCTGATACAGGACCTGGTACCTCTGCTGAGTGGAGCAAGGCTGTGACAGACATGCAGCCAGGAACATGCATCTCCTGCAGGATGCTTACCTGGGTCCTGCAGAACAGCCAGTGGCTCATGAGGTGGCCCAAAGCCACCACTTCTCCTCTGCCCCATGCCATGGTGTGATGCATGTCCGTGATCATGTCTCCTAGTTGAGCAATGGCACAGTGATAAAGATGGCATTGAAGGTGTGGGAAGAACAGCCAGCTGTGTAAGGGGAAGGTGGCACATGCAAAGTGGAGCTGACAGATTTGTAAAGAGGCACAGCTGACACCAGTAGTGTAAATGTCCAGTTGGATTACCCAATACATCTCAAAGGTTTAGTCAGGAAAAGTCAAGAAACACTGGTTTCAAGAACAGAAAATTTAGCGCAGTTTTTTTGTGTATGGTGAGATTATTCAGTCAGGAAAGCAGATGCAACACTGCAGATTTTGTAAGGTACATCACATTTATGCATCATATCTGAATCTACCAGTTGGCTCACACACAGTTCGAGGGTTCTTCCCAGCTATGAAAGTACCATCCATACAAGAAACAGATGGTGGACTAACACACTAAAATCTACCTGAGCCTGCAGGCAAACCTGTGCAGGTGACTCGTTGTGGCGGCAAACCATCCTCATTCAGGGTGCCTACCACTTTTCTTCTTCTACTACTTTCTCTCTGGCTTTTTTTCCTAGTTCCCCTCCTGAGGAGATGGGATGAACACAGGCTGACTACATTTTATGTGCATTTTAACAGCGCAGGACTGGGCCGTTTGGGAGATTTTGCCACATGACCATTGCAGCCAGCTATTTTTTATATGAGGTGAGTAATGCAGATTGCCTGTTGCTGGGTGAAGAGATGACCAGTGGCTCCACACAAACCACTTGGGTTCTAGGTAGCCTCCTAGGCACAAGCTCAAAGCCAACTACAGATGAAGAGCATGGCCAATACTCACAATACCCCAGTGCATAACTTGTCCCAGCTCCTGGTCCTGGAGAACAGGGAATTGATTTTAGCACAGAATTACACTACAAGTGTTGCATTGGCAAGTTTGCCAGTGTGGAGTATCATATTCTAAGTGACAGTAATGTTTTTTTTCCCCCTCTCTTTACCTTACAAGTATTTTTCTCATTTTACAGTCTGGCAAAATTGATGCAGAGATAGTTTAGGTGACTTAGTAAGTCATCAAGAGTGTATCAGTCAAAATATAGACTAAGTTGTCTGAATCCCTTTAAAAGCAGCTTTTGTCTCATATTTTGGCCTGACTTAGCATCATCTGACATCCCAAAGTTTTGAGTGTATAATGTCTTGAACAATGCATGACAGTGCTTGCGTGACATTTGCCAGACCCCTTAAAACTAGTTCTGACCAACTTTTAATTTCTTTGTCCTCTCATTAAATACAATCGTGTCTATATTTTGCATATTGTTATATTTGAAATCAGGTATCTTTAATGAAATACTAAATAAATGACAAGGATGAGGACTTTTTTGTATTATTATGAGCAGTAAAAACAAAGCAAATTACTAAATGATTGTTCAATTCCTCTGTTTAAATACCTATAGAAAATAAGGTAAATAAAAATATATTTGGCAGTGAATATGTCCAGTGGGAACACTTCCTTGTGTTTTACTTTATAGTGGCTAAACATTAAGTTAAGCCTTTAACTTGAATTTAATGTATTAAAGCAATAACCATCAAGGCACAAGGCATTTCCTGGGAATTAATGACTGACTGGGAGAGTTGATGAGCCAATGTGAAGCTGAGGGCCATTAACCTCAGCTAGTCATTCATTTCCCCAAAAATTCCCTGTGCTGAAGTTGTCCGTGCTTTTTTATTATGTCCTTATATACTAAGTATCTATTATAAACATTTTCCCTTCTGTTCAAGCATTTTCTAAAAAGATACCATAGGAAGCAGACATTCAGGTAATAACACTGTTTCCCTTGGCTTTCCTGATAAATTAAAACCAAAAAAGGATGGCAAAATTAGAAAAGAAAGAAACCAAAAACATTTTAGAAACAAAATATTAATTTTCTAAATTCACACTGCAAGGATTGTTTGAGAACTCTAGTACAGTCACAGACAGGGAGTGAGGCAGACTGGCAGCTTCTGCAGTCAGTGGAGCCCAGATGGGCTGCAGTGGAGCTGCTGGCAGCAACGTGGATCATAATTTCTTCCAGAGGTTCCACAAAGTCATGTCTCTGATGTCCACTGCCTTGACACTTCTCACCCCTGTTCATTGCTGATATCTCAGTTTTACACATTTCCCCAGGAGCAGCAGATATCAAGACCTTTCCAAATTAATTTTAACACTTGGAACAGAAATTGTTGATGCAAAATCACCATTCGTCAGTCACCAGCAGGTAGAGGGAGATGATCTTTCACCTCTACTCAGCACCGGTGAAGCCACATCTGCAGTGCTGGGTCCATTTCTGGGCTCCTCAGCACAAGAGAGACATGGACATACTGGAGAGACTCCATCAAAAGGGCCACGAGGATGCTTAAGGGACTGGAGCATCTCTCCTGTGAGCAAAGACTGCTTGGCCTGGAGATGAGAATGCTCAAGGGGAATCTCATAAATGTATATAAATAGCTGAAGGGAAGAGAACAGAGCCAGTGTCTTTTTGGTGGTGCTCAGTGACGAGACCAGAGGCAATGAGCACAAACTGAAACACAGGAGGCTCCATCAGAACACCAGGAAATATTTTTTTTCAGAGTGACTGAGCACTGGTACAGGTTGACCAGAGAGGCTGCAGAGTCTCCATCCTTGGAGATATTCAAAAGCTGTCCAGAGGTGGTCCTGCTTGAGCAGAGGAGTTGGACAAGACGACCTCCAAAGGTCCCTTCTCAAAAACCTCAACCATTCTGTGACTTTGGGAGAATCAAGAGGTTTGACCACAGAAAAGTTTTTTGTTCTCTGGGATCCTCAGGAAACCTTTTTGACTAAAAGCCCAGTTTCCATCATATTCTAGTCGAAGGACCTGCATGGTGACAGACTCATGGAATCAGATCCTAAGCTATCCCAGGGAGTTTAAAACCAAACCCGAAAGTGGTGATCTTCTATTTTGACATGATACTATGTTTCTGTTTATGTAGCCTGACAGGTCATCTTTGTGCATTATTAGTTGTTATTAATAAAGTTCATTGCAGTAATATCTCAGGGCCATTGGGGAATGGCATCCTATTCTGTTGAGGGAACAGAACAAGCTGCTAGACATTCTTATGGCATTCACAATGTTTTCCTACACCAGTTGAAACAGTAAATAGACGATTCATAGCAATTCTTAGGAACAGAAATAGTGATGGCACTCTGTCCAGCTTTCATTTTTTGCCCTCGATGGTATTGATTTAACTTTTATGAAGATTAATCTCCAAAGAGGAACAGAGCCTGAAGATTTTACTTTTAAGACTTGCTATTTCCAAGAGCAATTGCAAGTTGTTGCTCTTTCTGGTTTTTTGGGGGGGTTGTGTGTGTGGTTTTTTTTCTTTGTTTGTTGGGATTTTGGGTTAGTTTGTTTTTGTGGATTGATTTTCTTATTTGATAAAGTGGTTACCAGCTTACGCCTTGTAACTTGGACAATCTGTTTCCAGGAGTCATTCATTCATCTTATAATTGGCAATAAAATGTTGCATCTTCTACTGTAGCTTGTTTAAAAATCAATCATTGCTAGTAACAAATGAAAACTCAGCATGTGGAAGTGTTGGAAAAGGATGGATGTTGAACCCTGTGTAAGGAATTTTATTCATCTTGATATTTTTGTGCACCTGTGAAGTAATTTGAGCATATGAGTCCATGATTAAATTTAGGTTGTAAAATAATTTCAACCCCATATTAGACCTAGCGGTGACATTACGCACTTCACATAAGGAATACCCCCTGTATTAACATATTTAAGGTATAACCCCTCAGCATGCAGAAGTAAAGAAAAAAAAAATATATGATTAAGGAAGGACCACTCTTAAATCTGAAGGCCAACTTTTGCTTTGGTAGCATTAGTACATGGTTTTCCATCACTGTGTTGATTTTCATAATGGATGCAGCCCTCGCTAGCAAGCAAGAAAATGAAATAATTAAACCCCAGCTTGACCTGATCAGAAGCAAAATAGGAGATGCCACCTCTCTTTTTGCCTTGTTCTGACTGCAAATAGGAAAGAGGAACTCTAAAGAGGATCCTAAACCAAAAGCACCGATACAGACATTCATCAGACCCCGAGGAAGTTGTGACCCAAGTCACAATCTGAACTTTGTGGCTGATGCTTCCTGCTTGAATGGGCTAAATTAAAATCTAAACCCCAGCAAATGAGGTTGAATTGGCAGAGAGGAAAAGACAATTCAGATATATGCTGTGTTGCCTCAAACAGTAGCAAATTGTCTTGTATGAAACGATCAAAAAACTCTAGCAGTGTCTTTTTTTTTTTTTTTTTTGCAAAACACCATGTATTTGACAAAACTGTTTCCACAAACCAAAACAATTGCCAGTGAGGAGGCTGTATTTTATCATTTGAGATGCCACCCCAGCTGTTAGAATTCTATTAGATTGTCTTGGCTTGGTGTTTGATATTTGTTCTTATTATTTAAGAGCATCAGATACTCGTATCTTGGAAGATGTCTATTGAATGGTGGTAAGTATTTGGTACTCATACAAGTGATATCACTGCACTGGAGTTAACTCAGTTTCACAACCTGCAAACTCAGAGCATTGTCACAGAAAGAGCTGGAGTTTTATTTATATCAAACCTAGCCATGATTAAGTTTGGCACTTCCTTAAACAAAATTTGGGATTTCTCTAGTGCTGTCTGTCCAAGATGTTCTACAATTCTTCCTTAGGCAGTTAACTGTGTTATATCCCACTCATTGCTGTTATAAAATAATCACTTTATAAATGTATATAATGCATGGGAAGTTAGAGGCACAGTCCTTAGAAATGAATTTTAAGAAAATATTCCAAAGGCTTATAGAGAGATCCAAACTGTTGGGAGACAATCAGTCCATGAATTGCAGTGTTATGAGCTGTAATGATTGCAGAGAGCAGAAAGAAGGGCTCTTTGATGTCTCTTCCACCTAGCTATGGAGTTGCTAAAGAAGCATAACCAGGCAGAAAGAGATGTTTACAGAGAATTGCAGTAACTCCTTAACATGGTAGCCATTTGCTTTAGCAATTAAGAAGTTATATTGATTTGCACAGCAGTTTTTAGAAATACTTGCCAGTTTTATTGGTACTGCTTTCAATAAACAATGGTGTCTCTAACCAGGCCTGGTCCAGGGAAATGGTTGCATTAGGAAACAGATTAGTAAATGCAGAGACAAATACAATGTCAACTGTTGATGTGGACAAAAACGAACATATTTCCAAGGGAGTTATGTAGTCATGTTCATCTAATTTGTAAATTCCTACTTAGCTACAATCAGTTGCAAAGCAGATTAAAAAAAAAATAATGATTTTGCAGTTTGCTGGAACTGAGCTCTTCTATTTCAACCTGATAAATATATTAAAAAAAAAAAAACAAAACCAAAACCAAACAACTGTATTGGAACATACATGTAAACTATATTGCTTTTTTGCTTCCTCTTAGAGATGATTCCAGCAAAATCTGCATATTTTTCAGTGGGGAAAAAAAAAAAAAAAAGATGACTTGAGATCTACTGAAATCCACTGAAGGAAGAGCATGGTAAGGGCTTCAGGAGACCTATGGTGAAGACCATTTTAAGAAATAACATTGATTCTACTACGTGTTTAATTTACAAGCTGCACTGATCCTGAATCTGTTACATAGACTGCAAAGGAAACACTTTTAAATGACAGCTAGACGAAATAGAAGAGTTTTATTAAATGACTGTGTTTCCATGGAATTGACACTCTAGCCCTACTTTGCCCAAGATGGATGGTTGCTAGCATGATCACATTAATTGTGAAGAGACCAGAAATAGTCAGTAATGAAGAAAATGATATGAAGGAAAAATCTCTCTTTTTCTTGAACTGGTAATTGTAGAGTTTGCATGTCCAAAACAATGAGTTTGGAAAAATTGTAACAAAATCAAATTGAAACAGCCAATGTCACTAAAGCCTAGTTTCTCAAAACATTGCCCAGGTTTCTTTAACATTTCATTACTGAACGTAACTCTCAGATATACTCTTCCAAAGAAGGAGAAAAAGACTTTAGAAGGTCCTATTAATAGAAGGATGATAATTTAACCTGGGAGGAAAGATGTAATGTGAGGATATTGGTTGTTGTTATAGGCAACTGTTACTAATTGCCAGTGATTTAAGATAAAGCAGATTCTTTGAGGGAGAACTTGTTCTAGAGGAACTGATCAGCTGCTGCCTCCTGGGGTTTCTAGCTCTGGCTGGAGCCACAGGCTTTGTGATGTCATTTGCTCAGACATCGTATGTGCGATTATAACACTTTCTTGCCTGTGCAGACGTCTGGCCACACTTCTCCCATTACCACCTTCCTACTGCTGGCTCATTTCCTTTATTCTTCTGAATCCCATGTCAACGAACTTAATCTCTTCTCCACTTCTGCAGTTCTTTGGGGTGACTTTCAGTACTTACTGACAAAATAATGTCTTTAGATATTAATACTGAATTAATAGTTCTAACTAGAGCATGATTTTTGCTCAACTGCCATAGCTCTCCCTATTTTTCTTATGCTTCTGTTGTCTATTTGGAAATGTTGCAGAGCTTTCACAGAAGTTCGAGTTACTGAAGTACCCTCATTGCACTGTGTTATTTTCACTATATATAGCAAATTGAAGCAAGAGGGGTGCCTGAAATTGGGATAACTTTCCAGCTGATAACAATACATTTTGCAATGCATAGTTCACAAGGGCCGTTTAACACAGATTTTTCATTAGCATAATAGTCTTGCATGTTAAATGTTTTATATGACATTTCCACAGCTACTATGGGCAATAAATAAAATGGCTTTCCTATAAGAAAATATTTTCTTGGTAAATGTGCTTATGAAAGTGTTTTAACTCCTTACTACTACTCAGAACCGTCGTGTGCTATCATGATTTTGTCTTCGATTGTGCGTCTTCATCTGTGAACATCAAAGAGCCCACACTGCTATTCTTCCTCAACCAGCTGTTGGCTTTATTATGCCAAATTCTGGTTTCTGTAGCATAGACTGAAGTAATTCTTTTCATTATAAATGGATCAAAATTTACTTTGTCACCTCAGTGACTCTTTGAGGCGATTTTGCATAAAAAGAAAAATCCCATAGTTTTCCCAGAAGTCGTTTCTAGAAACTACCTTGACACAAAGTGAAAGCTCTGTGCCAATCATTCAGACTTGTTTAGCTGAAAAACAGAAGTACAGTCCAGGCTGGAGAGTGGAGAAAGCAGCATTTAAGGTGGTGCCCTCCACAGCCCATATTCGTAGAGGTGTAAGAGCATTTGAGTTGCAGCTGAAATAAAGAGCTGGTCTAGAAAAACGCTAGAGCGGAAAACCTTTTACTTGATCTGGTCTCGAATGAGGTAGAACATGGTGTGGTAGATTAAAGCCAAGGACACAAGAGGGTGCTTAACAAGTTCTGGTGAAGGAAAGTGAGAGATGATTTACCATCACATAAAGTAAATGGATGGTGCATTGAGGTACATCAGTAGGAGTACTGAGTCACAGCTCTTCATCTGGAAACCTGGAAATTTTCAGTACTAGAGTAACCCAGCAGTTGCTGTATGTATTCTGGGAGTAATGGGAAAATGACAAGTAATGCTTTTTGGAGCATATTATAAAATAAGTGGGTTTTATCTTCTGGGTGTTTCCATCCTATAAGTTTTCCTGTCAGATTTAGGAGAACAATATTTCACTTGGCTTTCAGTTTGTCTCTGAATCACTGTAACAATGGAAGTTATTCTTCCAAACTTCAATTGCTGAAGAAAAAAAGGCAGAGCTGTTTGGGAGGTTGGTGGGAAAGAAGAGAAGGGGGGGATAGGAAGAAAGTCTGTGCATGACCAATCTAATTTTCTGCATCTCACAAACTCAAGGCAAATATGATAACATTTGATTAATATTCATTGTGAAGTGATCGAATGATTGTTTTCTTGGTTTGAAAATCAGAGTAAAGAGAACTTTTCTTCTGCGATGGGCTAGATTTATGAGCAGCTTTCTGTAAGACCTGAAATGAGTGATGACTTGTTTTTAAAGGGAACAGCCTATGCAGTGGACATGCTTCAGTGAAAAAGACATGAACCTTCTGCTTGAATTTAATACATTTGTAACAGTTATAAGAAAAACACCTGCAGACAAAACAATATGTTTATGGAGGATTTAGTGGAAAATGACGAAATTCTTCTAGACTGGAGGTATGTCAGTGTGGTCTCTACTGCTGATGTGCTGTTTGAAGAGACACAAAATTCAGTTGAGGAGGCAAAACTAAAAAACCTATCATATTGTTTTAATATTCTCATGTATTATAAGCTCAAAGAGAAAAAGGATGAACATTCAATCTAGAGACAAAATATTCAATCTAGAGATAAAATATTATTTATTACTTATTAGATGTAAACACTTGTGCTAGATGTTTAACTATTGCCTTTGTGAGCAGAGTTATGGCACATGGTCTCCTGAATCATTACACCAGTGTGCCACTAGGTTGTTAGGTTTTGGAGTGAAAGACCAGAACCATTTTCTTGGTTAGTGTCGAGTCGAAATGCTTTTTCCAAAAGCCTGTATCAATTTCTATCCTCATCTCTACAGGTCTATTTGCACTTTTTTGGTGAAAGTTTTGCTTGATTTTGATCTTTGTACATTAAGAATAGCTTGCAGATGTGCTTATATATAATTAATGTTTATTAATTTTGTGAAATTAAATTGTTTAAACTTGTTCCAGATAAGTACCTGCCCACGTTGCTATTAAAAATTTGTGTTACACTTGCTACTTTTACTACATACAGACTTCTGGTTTATTACTCATTAAATATTCAGATAGTCTGGTGTCTCGCTTATGAGACACAAGAAGAGGAACTGAAAATAGCCTTAATTCTGCAGAAGACTACAGAAAGGCAAGTGAATTTATTTTTGTAGCTTACTTCTTAATATCACTAGACTGCAATGTGATATCATGGTTTGTAACATGACTGCATGGCTTACCTTGAAAAAGCTGGGTCCCAAAATATAGAATTAGAATAAAGCATTTGGGAAAGGCAAAGATTTTCTTAGCTGAAGTGGAATCTGTTGCTGTGAAAAGAATAAATGTAACAGATTTTTCTTATACAGATTTGAAAATGGCATCAGTCAGTGTGACTGCATCAATGCACTCAACTCCTCCCAACCCAGGACTACTGGATCATGCTAGCATATTCTTTTCATGTCAATATCGCAGTGAACAAAAAGATACAACCCCGGTAATTTAAATAGTTTGTTTCCAAAATGCAAATACATCAGGCAAAGGCCAGAGAATGAGAGAACTATTAGCAAGGGATGGGCTGTTCTTCCATTAGTGCGGGAGCTAGGACGGCATGTGCAACCTGAAGTTTTGCTGCAGTTTTATTAGAATATGGACATTTTCCCAACACTTCACTTTTATGCATTTGCCTGCTGCTTTTGCAAAATGTGTAAGCATTGCAAAACAAACTTTTAAGAGCTGACTACCTCCAGCTAGGTCATCTTTCATCACCGGTTCTGAGAGAGCCATCAAGAACTGGCCTTCCAGCATATTCCTGAACATGGAAATTATTCGTAGCGGGCCAAGACTATTTATTTTGATATCAGCGAAAGGAGCCACCAGGAGCTCCTGAAGTCCCTTGCAGACGCCTCCCTGCCATGGGGGGAAGTGGGCATCACCGGCGCTCGCGGGCCGTTTCATCACAGGTGGGAGAGGTCCCCGGTTTCGCACCGCAGCTCACGCCGGCCACCACGGGGGAGCCACCGCTGTCGCCCCGAGGCGGGGCGGGCTCCTGCCGCCTCCGTTCCCCCGCCGCTCAGCGCGGCCCCCGGGCTTGCCCAGCCCGCGCCCACCGCCGATTTCGGCGGGAGCCGCAGAGCACCTCGCTGCCGGAGGCCGCGCCGCTCCCTCCCGCCCGGGGCCGCTGCGGTGAGGGGGGACGGGGCGCTGCCGGTGCACGCGTGGGCGGTGCGTGGGCGGGCGGTTGCGTGGGCCGCCGCGGCGGCGGGGCGCGGACAGGTGGGCTGGCGGGGGGCGGGCGGGCGGTGCGAGCGAGCTTGTGGGAGCGCGGCGGCGGGGGCGGGCCGGCCGTGGGTAGGCAGCGGCGCGGCTGCTGAGCGGCGCTGCCCCCCGCACAGCAGCGGCGGCGGGAGCCTCGGCCCCGCGATAAAAAGAGAAGGGGCCGGGAGGCGCGCGTTGCGCGTTTGCTGGAGCGCGTTGCGGCGGCACCTCCAGAAACGTGCCTGGGAGGGAGGGAGCCGGAGAAAGAGCGGGAGGTTGTGCCGAGCGACGAGCTGCCGCCCTCCCGCAGGAATCCCGGGCGGGCGGTGCGGCGGCACCAGGACGCGCGGCTCCCCCTGGCTGCGCGGCGGCGGGCAGGAGGCAGGGAGCAGCGCTGCTGAGGCAGACGCGCCGCCACCGCCTCATCCTGCGGCACCGGC
This sequence comes from Patagioenas fasciata, assembly GCF_037038585.1. Taxonomy (NCBI): domain Eukaryota; kingdom Metazoa; phylum Chordata; class Aves; order Columbiformes; family Columbidae; genus Patagioenas; species Patagioenas fasciata. The sequence continues at coordinate 97,994,866 of NC_092520.1, forward strand.
CGGCGGGGTGAGGAGCCCGGCGAGCGCAGGTGAGTGGGCAGCGTCCGCTCTCCGCAGCGGTGGCTGCGGCGCCGGGCCCTCGGGTTTAGCGGTGACCCCCTGCAACCGGCACCATCCCGGCGGGAGGCACCTCGCCCGCGGCTGCGTGTATGTGGCTGGGGTGAGGGGCTTCGTGAGGCTGTGGGGTGGTGGGCTTGAGGGGTTTCGTGGGACTGAGGTATGGCCGATGCGTGGGGCTGCGGGGGGCGGTGAGGTCGGGGGTGCAGGCGTGCAGGACCATGGGGTGTCACGGCGGCGGGTGCCCATGGACGCCGCTAGTGGGGCGGCGCCCAGCGTACACCTGGGCGGCCGCAGTCGGGCAGGGAGGGTGGCAGGGTCCCCGGGGACGGAGTCACTGAGGCTGTGGGTGCCTTCCCGTCCGGGGGTGGCCGGAGGCGGCGGCGCCGTGGCAGGGCGAGAGGTTTACCTGGGACGTGTGCTCGGGGTGCAGGCAGCCTCACCCGCGCTTGGGCTTTTATTTATTATTATTTGTTATAGGTGGTTTTTTTGTGTGTGTGTGGTTTTTTTTGGTGTCTGTGTGTGTGGGTTTTTTTTTGTTTGTGTGAGGTTTTTTTTTTTTTTTTTTTTTTTTTTTGTGTGTTGTGTTTTTGGTTTTTTTTTGTTTTTTTTTTGTTTTTTTTTTTTTTTTTAAGAGCAGCTTGTTCTTGGAAAATCGCGTTTAATTTCGGTTTCTATTCCGGTTTGAGATTTCTGGTGGAGGCTGCGATTGCTGTTGACGTAGGTGGTGCAGGGGTGCAGGTACCTGGGCAGCTGTAGGCATCGGAGTGTGGTGAAGTGAGTTAGTTTCTGTCCCTTAATGACTTAAGAGCGTTTATCCAGATAGAGGCATAGTGAGGAGCTTTTGGGCAGCTGCTTCCGGAGACGATACAAGCAATTGTTAACTGGAAGAACGTGAAGTTGCAAGCACCCGTAAAAGCCAGTGGTCCCCTAGAGCCTGCACTCCAAAACTTTGTTATTTGGTGAAAGCCCTTTTTTGAAGACCAGAAGCTTTGCTTTTCCCAGGAAGGCTGCTTGAATTTTCTATTTTATCATATTTTCAGGAAAGGATTAACGTGAGGGCTCTGGGTGCTGTGCATTTAGATCGTATTTTGTTGTAAATGGTTAATTCGGCAGAATCTGTGGCATATGTGCAGTAAGCCTGGAATAAACTGAGTGGTTTTCATGGCACAGAGATGTTCAAGATCACTTTTAGTTCTACGAGATGTTCTTCCAAATGCTAGCATTTTTGCGTATCTGCATTTCTTTATAAGGTAACTAAGCTGAGTATGGAAATTATGTTTCAGTAAAACTATGTTCATTTTTCAGATGGAAGTATAAACCAAATTAGTTATCGTATGTACCAAGTCGTTAAGTGTGGATGTTTTTAGTATTCCCACTTCAGAAGTCACCTTGCTCTGTCAAGGTTATGATGTGTCTACCAGGCAACTAGGATAACATAAAAAATCTATAAAGCCCATATCTGTCTTGGAGAGTTTTAAGTGTTCTCCTGGGTTAAATTGAGTTGGGACTGCGGTTTTTCTTCCTTCCTGGAACTTATTAAAGAGAAAATTGAAAGTAACTCAGTTTGAGTATCTTAACACACCTTTAGAAAGGGGAATACTTTGGAGTGGTTGTATAGAAAAACAAGTGAGGTGAAACATTGTGGTAATGGGATTTGCAGTATAAAATATGGTTAATTTCTCTTGTATGACTACAGGTGGCAGTGTAGAAGCCAAGTACAAAAATTGGCAGAAATTATATTCTGTGTTCGAGAACATGAAGAGTGTACTCATGACTAAGCACAGGAACCTGGAAAACCACAGGTATGTGAAGTGATTCATACAGCTGCCTATGGAGCTCCCAGTATTTACTGTATTCTAATGTTTCTGGCTCAATAGGTATTTTTGGACCAATTATCACTTAATGTATTCACAGTAAGAGCCTAATCAAAATGTAATGAAATATATATTTTTCCATAACTAAAAGGAGCAAAAATACTTTGAAGGCACTATGCAAGGAGAGGTGGGATATTACCACTTTTTATGGTTTATTTTAACTATAAAGGACCAGAGCACTAAGTTACATGAAGTTTTTTTTTTTTCTTTAAGTAAATAAATTTCATATTGATAAACCTAGCAGCAGTTATATGCCCGAATATACTTCAGATGGAGAAACTTTAGATACAATAGAAAGATTTGCACGTCTGGATTTTCTGGATGTCTTATCAGTACTATTTCTATGAGCACTGAAGAACTGATAGCACGAGGAGAATTACAGAGGTGTAATTAAGAAGATGTAATTTCAAATAACTGTCCAGTGGTGACGCATATGTGGTGTTAAGGGTTAAATCTTGTAAGATTTTTTTTTTAAAGTTTTACAACACTGTTATCTGTTAAAAGAAAAACATGAAAATAAGCAGTACGTAATAAGAGCTTGTGATACTGAATTACCTTAGTAATTAATTTTTCTCATTAATTAGCAAATTAGAGGGAGGCAAAGCTTTTCTTCTATGTTTGCATCAGTGTGCATAGATTGTAGAAATTAGTCTGTGGGTCTGCATTCCAGGATTCCTTGGAAGCCATGAAGGATGGGACAAACTCAGAGCTGGAGCCTGAGGATTTTTTTAGAACTGATGAGTGGGAAGTTTTCCTGGTAAGAAGTGTCAAAGTCCAACTATCACTATGTTTGTTCATGGATTTATACTTTTGCATTTGGTTGTTCTTATTCTAGCCTAAGAAGGCATTTTGTCTAAACCTTTAAATTGCTTCTGAGATGATGTAGTTATATCACAAATGCCCACAGATGACCAAGCTGCCTTGTGTCAGCTCCCCTGCAGTAACTGGCATTGGGCACAGTTTCAGTTATCTCCAGCTGCAAAGTAGGTTGCAGACAGAATTATTTATTTCACTATTAGAATGGGCTAAGAGTGTACATCCCATTAGGTATGAGTAACCAATTGTCACCAACAAACTATTAAGCTGTAGTATCTTGGAATCTAAAGATTCTGAAATCCAAATAAAAATTATTTTTTTTCTACCCACTGTTCAGAAATAAATTCAGGAAACTATACTTCAGGTATAGCTTTGGGCACAGAAGCTGCAAGTTCTCTGTAAAGATGCTGTATCTCTGTTAGTGAACAGTAAGACCCTGATCTGAATGGGGTTTTTGGGTACCATTATATGCTTTCAAAATGTTCTTTGACAGAGTACCCTGAAGAGCTATGGCAGTTCTTAACTTCAATTAAAAATAAAATAAGTGAATAAATCTAGATTTGTTCTTCAGTGGAGAGCTCTTCTAACCATCTTTGCCTGGCCATCATGTTACCACTTGTCACCTGTTACTTCTGAGTGGGGACCCACTCATGTGCAGCTGGTGAGAAAAAAGCATCAGCATTAATTTCTGTACAGCCCTGTAGTTTTTTCTTATTCAACAAAAGAGTTATCAAAGCTATTAATTTAAGTTTTTTAAAGTCAATTGAACTGTTTATGTAGTATGGGTCAGCATATGCTTATGGCTTTGTTGAACATTGTTGAGGTCATTAGTTGCTGCTAACACATTTAGAAGAGAAAATGAAAATGTCATTTGTCATTGGTACAAAATTTTAATGGGGTCTTCCATTACATCAAGTGTTCAAAATATTAAATAAAAGAAAACTGGTAACTAAGCAGTGTGATGCTCAAGAGTTCAATTTACAGACACTTCTCAGTGCTAATTATGAAGTATTGACATAAATGAATGAAACTACTTGTTAAAGTGCCTTTTGCAGTGTATAGCAGTTATGTGTTCACAAGATGATTCATAACATTCAGCAATTTGTGATGAGTTTCCCTGCCATTACTGGAGATTACTAAGTATCAAATGTATTTGCACTACACTGGGTTACTTTAAATTAGATTTGATTGTGGAAAGGGAAGGAGAACCATCTTCTATTAACTGAAAAATCAGGCCTGTTTTATGAATCAGTTAGTCAGTATTGAATTTCTCTTTACTGTGTATTACAATTTATCCTTTACAATAAAATACAAATGTTTCATCATCTTTGCTATAAATACAGCAGTGTGTGGGAAACTCTCAAGACTTCTTTTGTGTTGAAAGTTATGTACATTATAACTAATAAAATATAGCAGACTTTCTGTAACTGGAGGTAGAATTCATTTAAGAAATCTAATTTTGGAATCCAAATGTGTAAGGTCCCATTTTCAATCAGCAGACCTTAATTGTATAGAGTGCTATTTGATTTGATGCAGGATGTATTTTTTAAGTACTGCTCCCATTAACAGTGCAACGGATGCTGCATCCTAGAAAACTGTATTGTGCTTCTGCTTTGAACTGGAAGTTGTGGCTGGTTGTGTGTTCTGTTGTCTTAAGAAAACTGTGTTTAAGGGCTTGCACAATCAGTCATTCCACGCCATCATGAAGATGGCTGTAATCTGTTAGATTATGAAGCATGATTGCCTGGCAGTTATCGGAAATGTCTGTTAATGATACCAGGGTTTTGCACAAGAAAACCTTTCCCACTCTTTGGTACTTGTGTAGGATTGTCTTGAAAATGGTTTGTGGGAACCAGGAGAAAGTACTGGGCCCATGGATTAATGATGCTGAATGGAAGACAGAGAAATGACTTTATAATATCTATTTATTTTGTGAAATAACAGGTACCAACCAGTCCAGTATGAAAGGCAGGTTTTTAGAAAAACAGCAGACTGTCTATCAGGAGGATGAGGATGGTCCGAATCAAAGTCTATGGAAAGGGAGGCACAAAGTGAAAATTTCAGGTGGAGTACTCTGAGAGTAAGCATAAAACACAAGGAATGTGTCTGAGGCCATTTAGCTTGGACACTCTGGCTTATCAGGCTAGAAGTTGATACCAGATCTCCAGTTAGAAGAGAATAGCATTTTCTTAATCTCAATAATATTAATACAGCTGTTAAACCAAGGGGATAGTTATGACACTGCAAGATGCCCATTGTAGATTACTATAACTGAAGTAAACTCTTGTGAAAGTCATAACATACTAACCATATGTGTAAAGAAAGCACCTTTAGTTAGCAAATGTGTAAAGTAAACCTCCAGGCATGTGATCCCACTGCTGTCTTTGGGCAGGCTACTACTTGGCTTCTACAAGAAGTCCTAATGCAGGAGAACATGAAAACTGTATGGGAGAAATGATCCTGAAATTACATCCTGTATATGAGATCTTGCTCTTGGATGGTGACTCCATAGGATACTTAGAGCAAAAGGATACTGGTGGTGTCACTATTGGTGTCACCAGTATCTTTTTGCTCTAAGAATGCCGTTGCATGGTGTCAATTCTAGATGACAGAGCACATGGTGGAGTCCACTTGACAAAATGGAGTCCAACTAACTGGATTTATGATGCAAGAAGGGAGAACTGTCCAACTACATGCCAAGGTGTCTTAGAACAAAAGGAGTCTAGACTATCCTTTGATGCCAGAGAAGTTGGTGAAGTGCTGGTGACACAGAAAGGCTACCAAAATAGTTCTGGTAGCAACATCTGAGTTGCTAGGTAGAAGGTTAAGAATAAAGACCTCTGCAGCCTCAGTCTCCACTGTAATCTCAATGCCCTAGATGAGGACAAGCAGAAAGGACACACAGGTCAAGATGACACACCCTCTGGGGCTGAAATCCTTAACATTGCTGCACTTAGCACAGAAGTTGATGAAAGTCATTTAGAAAACAGTGAAGAGCTGCTGGAATAAGTTAGATACAATTTAAACAGGAGCACAGAAGAGCAGGCAGTCAGACCAAAATAGAATGTTTCCATGCAAATGCTAGAAGACTAGAAGATAAGATGGAAGGACTAAATGCCTAGTTCTAAAGTTATTGGCAGTATAGGTCTACTATAAAGAACATAGCTAGCAGGACACTCATTAGGATTTCTTTGAAAAGCCTGGTAAGAAGAACAGTCGAAAGAGTAAAATACTTGCATTCATTGTGGAGAGACCTCTAACAAGTGCTTCTCTGAACCTTTAAAAAAGATTTTTTTAAAAAAAGCAATTACCATGGTTGAGCAGGCTGTAAAGAACAGAAAGATATCCTTCAAAAACTTATGCCCAAGAAAATAAAGATGAAAATCAGGCAATTTAAACATAAAATATACAGTAAAACAAGTAAAAGTCTCATATGTGGCTTATAAAAGGCAGAGAAGTTTGTCATAACTACTCTTTCAAAAATATCAGAAACAGGAGAGCCATTGGGTCAATAGGTAACTAAGATCTAAAAAAGCTCAATTAAGATTGTGCTGTAGCTGAAAGAGTATGAGATACTCATGTTCATGGTGCAGAAGCTCCCAAACAAAACCTCTTCTCTATGGGGAGAGAAACACAAGGTCCTTTTGAGGCACCTGTTCCAAGTCAAAGTGCTGTTGGGACTTTTTTTTTAAAGAATGAAATTATAAAAGCTATTTACATCCAGTTACCAACTCTAGACGTGCCGAAGACCTCTAGAAGATCTCTTGGTATAAAATTGCTGAACTGGTAAGGGTGATGTATAACAGCACAATACTACCGTGGTAGCAGTGAAGTTAAGGGTGCCAAAGGTGATGACAGTTTTTAAAAAGGTTTCCAGAAAGTGTGTAGCAAAGAACAGGGCAAATATGACTGGTGTTTCTGCCAGCTGATTTCCTGGTAAATATGATGAAAACTAATGGGAATCATGAACAAATTTGATATACCAGGAAAGAGTCAGAACAGCCTCACAGGTCTGGTGCAGTTCTTTGAAGGCACTGTTGAAGTTGTGAGTAAGTGTGGTCTAGCTGATGCAGTATGCTTAGGTTTCAGAAAGTCTTTTGGGAACTACTCATCAAAGGTGCTGAGCAAAATGAAACTGCTCTGACATAAGAGGAAAGTTCTCTCCTAGGCTGTTGATTAAAAGATGGGGTAGGAATAAATGACCTGTTTTCACAGAGGGGACGGAGGTCATTGGTGGAGTTGCTCATGAGGATCTGTGCAAGGTTTAGCACTAGTCAGCCTATAAATTGGTGGCCCGGAAGGGTGAGTGTAGAGTGATTATAAGTTAACGAGTGTAGCAAAAAATGAAAGCTAATCATGAAGAGCCAAAGAGGGATCTTGTGATGCTTAGTAACTCGGGATGAAGCTTGCTGCTGATACTAAGAAGTAATGCATGCAAGGGAGAACAGTCCTGCTTTTACTGTAAACTATTAGCACCAAAAGAAGTGGTGTTGCAGAGACCTTACGGTGGTAAGTTCAAGCATTGGTTGAATGTTTAGGACCAGTTAAAAAAACCAAAATGCTAGAGAAGAATAGCCAACAGAACAGAAGTCTGTTATACCAGTCTATAAACCACCTGTGCTTTTTTCTTGAAAGGAAGCGTGGGGGGGGGGGGGGGAGGGAAGAAGACATAATAGAAGTAGAAATGGGTGGCAATGATGATAAGGACCAATTAAGTAGATTAGGAATCTTCCGCCTGGCAAAGAAATAGCTAAAGATGAAAATGATAAAAATCTATGTAGGAGTGTAATAGAAAAAATGAGCAGGGAATGCTCATTAACTGTCTCTTGTAGTACAAGACCCAGAGGGGATCAAATAAAATTATCAAGCGACAGAATGAGAACAAGTAAGAGGCTGTGTTTTTTTTTTTCTCATAGTGCATAGTTTAACTGTGAGCCACTGTATATACTACACGTTTATCTGGGTTTGGGCTTTCAGTGCAAAAGCACCTCCTCTTGATTAGAAGAACACAAAGGCCAGTTCTTGAAGGCTGGGGAGGGACCCTGAGGTACATCCCTGCAGGTTTTCCCTGTCCTAGTGCTCTTTTCTTCAGACCTTGGCTCTCAGCCTTTGCCAAAGACATCATATAGGTGCATCTTTGGTCTGACAGAATATGGTTAATTAATATGTAAAATGAAGACAAATTGCAGTCCCCTAAAGAAAATGCTGACCATATGCCACTCCAGATGCATTACAGAATTATTGGTGAAGAAAATGTGTTGAAGGACATTTATTTTTCTTGGACCTAATAATTTACCAAAGAAGAAAAATAAATCAATTTGGTTTTGAAGACTGTACCAGTCCTCATTGTACCACATTGAATGTGAAGTTTAGTGCCTATAAAAGCGTGTTGAGATTCTTTGTTCTGAGGTGTCAAGATTCAGCTTTAATTCTGTGCTTGCTCTAAGCGAGTTGAGCATTTGTTATTCCTTGCAGTTTATCTTCAGATTAAAAACCTAAATGCAAAAATAAACTGGAAAAGTTAGGGACAGGCCTATCCATATAATGAAATGTTACCTGCATAATAAAATGAAAAATACAGTTTTTGAGTCTTGAACATGGAAGATGAAATCTCTTTTTGTATAAATATAGTGAGATTACACCTAGGTTCTTTCCCTATCCAAACATACAAGGACTAAAGCTATGTTAGGCTTGGTCTGGTAAGGACTTTGAGAAAACAGATTATTAAGAATAAAGGATGACTTGACCATTAGGTGTGAAAACAGCATTTGAATTTTAAAAGCATGTAGAAGTTATGGAACAAGAATTATGCAGTCATCCAAACCAGTTAACAAACTAAATGAAAGAGGAGCGTCCCAGTGCCAGGGTGTATGAGCTGATGTGAATACAACAGCTGTGAGGTACAGAACCAGCACAAGCATGGCACTGGCCCCTGTAAGGAGATGACAGGACTAGATGTTGGGGTGTCCACTAAGGTTAATTCTAACCGAGGAAAATCAGTCTTCTAGGGTTCCTGTGGTCAGTAACAATAAATCAGCTTCTCCAGTAGGTGACACAGAGCACCCCAAGCCAGTTCCTGCTCTGAATTACCCTCTAGAGGAGGCTTTTTCTGTCCACGCTGGTGCAGATGGACTAGGGACATAAAGCTGACTGGCCTCCCTAAGTCAAAGCTGGCCTTTGAACATACTCATTCTATATGTTAGCATCAGACCTGATTTTCCTAGATGTTTTAGTAGGTCACTCTTTCCAGTGGTACTAGGATAAAAATACACTGCAAGACAATACTAGCTAAACCCATTTTAAAGGTTTCATGTAGAAGTGCGTGTTTTATACTTAAAGTTCAGATTGTCCCTCAAAGTTTTCTGTACTTGCCTGACAAAGCCAGGAGCTATATTAAAAATGAGTTTAAAATATTTTTCTGTTTAAGAAAAAAAACTGTAAAATCAAAGATTTTTCTGAAATAAGATAAAACATGCAAAAAGAGATCAAATGGAGTTTTTTTAAATTATGAAGATTAGGCAATAGAGCCTGTTTGAAAGACGAGGTTAATTATGTACCCCACCCAGCACCCCCAACACACTTTTCTTTCTCAAGAATGGGAGAAGAATCAGTCTTCTCATTGGCTCAGTTATTTTTATGATGTCCTTGAATGCTCTTTAAAATTTTTGTATTTGTTCAACAAAAGCAAAACATAGTTCTAAGATTTATTTTTTTTAATTTATATTTTCTATAATGGAATAAGATACCAAAGAAAAAGTGTAAGCAAAATCTTGTTTTCATCTTTATTTGGCACTTAGTGTAGTTAGGTAATGAAGCTGAACCACTGGTAGTGCTGATCCAAAATGGTCAGCAGAGACTATGGTAAGTTTTAATTTTATTTTTAAAAGTAATTTGGTACCAGGTGCCATGGAACAGAACTTCACTAGTAATGTAATCTGAGGCTTAGACTTTCACGTCTGTTTAAAACTATCTTATAAACCATAATGCGTAGTTTTGAATAGGTGAGAGAATGCAACAGCCAAGCACACTTCTCAAGCAATGATTTTTCTAGTGTTATATCAGGAAGTGTACACTTTTATATATATTTATATGTATATATATTTTTTTTATGCTATGTCAGTTACACTTTTCTAATACGAAATCCTCTGAGAAGACAGGTTGTGTATTTTGGTGTTATGAAACTTCTACATATGTACCTTTTTTTTCCTTTTTAGTATAAACTAAACTTAGTGTATTTCTCTTTTTGGTTTGGGGAGGGTGACTGGATCTCTCATTATTCTCTAATGCCTTACAAATAGTTGATCATAGTTGGTAGTTTTTATCTGGATGGTTCCTAGTGTTCCTGATAATTCAGGTAGTTGTGTACTCTATAATGAAAATAATAATAATTCTGAAGTCAAAATGAGAGTCACGTGCTGTCCTTGACTCAGATTTCAGTTATATGAAGTTTGTATTGCTCACGAATAAAGCTGAAACCTTCAATAAAATGGAAGGCAGAGCCCAAAACAAAAAAAGCTGCTTATCAGATCTCTGCTGAGCCCAGTGGCTGGGGACAGACGTACTTCTGACATCACCTCCTACAGCCTTGCATCCTCCTGGTTCCTGGGAATGTAAAGAATTTGTGAGTCCTCTCATTCAGGAGACTTAAACTGTTGCAGATTGCTTCTCCTTTCAGATACGCTACCTGATTTTGTTTCTCTGTTTTTTATTTGCTTCTGTGTGGTTTTACCTTTAATCATTACCCAATTGCACAAATGTTATAGTTGGCTGTTGTGCGGTTTTTTTGTGTGTGCTTTTTATTTGTTTGTTTTCTTTGTTGTTTTTTTTTTTTTTTCCTTTGTGTGTGTGTTGTGTTTTGTTTTTTTTTTTTTTTTTAATTTTGACTGTCTCAGTGTTTCCTGAAACTTGTAAAGATCACGTCTCTTTACTCTGTGCTCAAATAACTTCTAATTGGAATGGATATTTAACAGCATATTAAAGATGCAGACGTAACAGTGGAATCCCCATTGACCCAAATCTGATAATTTTGTGCTTTTAAAGAAGTTTTTATTTCTCTCGTTCAGTCAGAACAAGCTGAGCACCCTAAGTGGTAGTGTGCTGCATCAGTTTTCTGATGAGAAATGCCTTGTGAGGGTTACTCTGTTTAACACGTTTTACCTCACCAGATAAACATGGACAGATCAATTACAGAGACCAAGCTGGTACTGGCAACTTTTTAAACCGTGTTATTTCAAATGCTTGTTGATGTGGGCTTTTGCATGTTGAGTTAGGAACTTGAAAAGCTGTAAGCTCCTCTTGAGTATGGTGAAGATGCTTTTGAACATGGGTGTTCTGTTGAATGGTTTCTGGTCTCTGAGACTGTACCATATAAATAACTCATAAGCTCTGTTGTACACTAGGTTCAATCTAAAGTGTTCCTGGCAACAAGGTTGTTGGAAAAAGCCAAAGACCAAAGAATCTTTGTTTTTTCCACCTTAGTGCCAGTCATGGCTTCACTTGCTTTCACTTTCTGTGGTCCAGTTCTTTGGGGCAGTTTCTGAGTGAAAGGTAAGGCTGCTTGCCCCACAGAGCTGCTCACCTGAGGGTTAGGTTAGTGACTTTAGAGATGCAGGACTGGACTGTGATTGTGCTGTAGTCACAAGGTTGTCCTCTGAGGGAAGTTCCTGATCTACCTACCATCTTTCCCTTCAGACCATTTGGAAAGAGACCTGCCCATCTGCTGAGAGAATGAGCACAGGTGCCTGATTTTGAGAGATGATTCTGGGTTCTGGATGGCAGGTGAAGGTAAGGCACTTGCCTACAGCACAGGGTCCAGGCTAAGGTAGGATTTAAGATCAGTGCCTACATTTGATTAGGCCTGGGTTGTTTCCAGCTTTGGCTGGACACTCTGGATTGTCCTTCTGAGACCTACCTCTTCCCACTGCCTAGGTTAGGGGCCCATCTGTCTACTGCAGGGCTCTGTCTTCTGCTTTGGGGGCCAGTCTGCTATTGTCTAGGAGCTTCTGTCAGAGCCTTTTATCTGGTGTTTGGATCAGTGTCAGCAAGGTGGGATTTCAAGGAGCTGCAGCATCCAGAGACAGTAGCTGTTCTGGGGCAAAATGTTTCCTCAGCCTTTTCATCAGATTTATGTTTCTTTATTTTTAACTGCTGAACATGGCCAGTAATACTGTATGCTGCATCCAGCTCAAACTTGACATCTGCCAAACACTGTCTGAATGATCTTGTGTAAATCCTTGTCCACTGCTGCCTCCACTGCAGCAGTCATCTTTTTTTCTTTTTTTTAAATTTCATTGCTACAGATTATGACTTGTAGCTGGCAACTGAGGGTGGAAAGACTTAGAACAGAACTATGACCTCCCTTTCTATTTGAACCTGGTCTACATGTGAATGTTACAGAAGGAAAAATGACTGGCTAGGTGTAATTGTGTAAAATTTGAGTTAATTTTAATTTTTTAGATACTAGACAGTTCAGGGGAGAGGATCTGGTAAAATCAATGATGTGTTTCACATTTCTGTCAAATGTCACTTCTTAGTTTGATATTTAGAGTCCAACATGCAGAAGTTGTGAGGCTTTTGGGGAGTGGTATGATGTAAAAAAATGAAGTTTTAGAAATAAAAGCATGTAGCTTTTATCAAAAGCATAGGTATTAAGTAACTTGGTGGGCAGTGATACTTGGGCAAGAATTTTGATGCTAGCACTAGAGGTTAAGTAGTGTAGTGGGAAAGAGGAATGTGTGCCTGGATTTCATGTCCATCAGGTTCTTTACATCTAATGAAATCAGAGATTGTGACAAAAACTTATCAAAAGGCCTAGGGAATAAAAAACAAAGGTACAAGGTAGCCCAGGCAAAAGGCATAATGACTGAATACCTAAACAGATAATATTAGTCTATTTAACAGTCATTTTGTCAAATGAACCTTTTTACAATTCCTTTTTTTTTTTTTTTTAAATCTGAATTTTGGTTGCTGCCTGCTTGCCGAGATGTTTGTTTGGTGTGTGGTGTTTGATTTTCTTTTTTTTTGTGTGTGTGCGTGTGTTTTTTTTTTTTCTGACATTCTTCAGTGATCAAGCTGTGTCCAAATACGTCCGTCTGATTATCCATATTTGAATTGGGAAATATTTGCTTCAGAAAATGCTATGGATCTTCAATCCCCCGATTTATTATTTTATAGAGAAGTGTATCAGAACTGATAAAGAGTTTTGTTTCTCAGTCAAACGTTTCTTAAAGAGCACAGGACTTTCCTTGAGTGGCAGTTGTGTGTTGGTTACGTGATGAAAGAAATGCTGCTGTCTTATTATTAAAGTTCATAGATGTCTTTGTTGCCTGCTCTAGTTGTCTCAAATGTTCTTTTACATTTTCTATCACCAGCCTATATTACTCCAAGAGCCTTACAAGGAAGCTTCTCTTATTTTAAGAAGCTGCTTACACAGTTACCATTTAGAGTAACTTAAGTTTTCCACCACATTTACTGATAAAGGCATTTGACCCGTATGATGCCTTGAAAATCTAGCACTTTCCTTCTTTTCCAAGGCAGAGTCCTTTACTGTATTTTTTGATGCTGAATGTTAATCTCCCTCAAACTAGTTTTACTGAAATGCTCATTATTATCATCCTTTTCCTCCCACTCTGATAAATCCATTTTCTGTTCCCACTTTGTCAGGCTGCACTTCTCCCCTTCTTTTAGGCAGCATTATTTTCTGCTGGCGTATTAGTCGAAGGGCATTAGCTTTGACTCTGGGGCATTCACAAAGTCTATCTTTGGTCTAGTGGGAATACTGACTGTGTTTCCTCCCTGACTAATGGAAAACAATTGGGGTTTCTAGGGCAATTCTGGGTTTCCAAGTTAGGTTTTTTTTTTTTCTTCTCCTGAATTCCCCTCCAGAGAAAGCCACAGCTTTTGGAGATGGTGCCAGCTGAAGTGTCCCTTCTGCTGCTGTTGCAGTCCTGCAGGTGGAGGGCAAAGGCTCCTTTCTGACTCCTACAGCTGCAGCAAGGCTGGTTCTGATGGTCACTGGTGAGGAACTAGATGTCCCTACCCATGGTAGCTGGGTGTGTCTGGAGGGGAGAAATAAGATGAATGGTTGAGAATTATACCTTTTTGTTAGGTTACAGGGCCTGGGTGTTTATGCTGCCTTAAACTGTGTGCACATGATACAAAATATACCCCACAAGCATTTCACTACTTGTGTTTCTGGTTTTAGTGACTGCTGGAAATTAGAGAATCCAGATAGTTCATCTGGGATTTTCTCAGGGTACCTCACATATAATTGGACTGCAAACAGTGGCTAGTGTCATTGGCTTCATAATATGGAAATTACTTTTTATCACAGTTGGAAAAAAATTGTCCTGTTTTGCCATGTAGAAAACTGTATTTCTATCATACCTGAATCAAACAGACTTCTGAAGCTGGTAGGTGGCTAAAATATTATGTGGTGCGGTTACCAACCAGTCACTGAATTAATTTTAACTTAAGAAATTTAGTTCTTCTAGAGTGTCTCCATCTTTGTTCTTGTTCTGGAAAAAGCTGAGACTTCTATGGAACCAAGGTTGCCTTGGAGACCTCAGAGACCTCCTCCTTATCCCTGTGTGTGTGGTTGTGCAACATCTGTTTCCAGGCTGTTATTAAATCAATAATGATTGTTTGCTGCTATGGATATACATGATGCTTCACAATGCATAGGTTTGGAGACTTAAAGAAGAAAATGGTGTCTCTGCTTTGAAATAGCTTTTTGTAGAATAAAAAAGATGCTACAGAAGAGGTGAAGCCTTTTCTGTGTGCTGTTTTGCTTTCTCGTAACTCATTATTTTCTCTTTCCCATTATATTAGTGTATTAGTCTAACTAATCTCATTCAGAAGGTTTACTTCAAATGTATATACTTGTGTATTTTAAAGACAAATGCCAAACTCACATTTGTAAGATTGTAATGTTTCTGTTATTTTTATCTCTTGTAATTACTGTAGAAATAACTGTTAAAACTTGAATGATAGATTAACCTCATTGCATTTCTCTTTTTTAATGTGAGTGGGTTTACTATTTGCAGTTCTTGACCTTGCTATTCATCTACAGATTTTTTTCCATATTTCTACATGTGTTTTCATTTTCTATGTTAATTTTTCTACATATATTGGAAGGGGATTGAGGGTGGCAGAAGTACACAAACATCTGCAGAGAAGCATGGCCTTGTGAGGCATAGAATTAAATTGTGTATTTGATGTTAATAATTTGCTTAATGCTATACCTAAAATCTAAGTTTGGAAGAAGAATGTGGGGAATTCTTTTAGAAAGTGACACAAGGGTAGGAAAGAATGTTAACAGACAGTGATTAATTACTTCATTGCAAAAGGGGAGCTTTTTGTATCTCCTCTTGGTTTGAAATGAGTTGCCATATGTTGAGAAGGCAGAGACTGGCAGAAGACTTTCCTGTCTTACTAAGTTGTCAGATCAGGAAATAACTAAATTTACCATGGGGAGTTTACCTAACTAACCACAACCTTTTACTAATATGTTCACTTTGTCCTCACATACAAATTTTGAAATAAAAGTGCCAGTACTCATGTGTCACTGATGGGAAGTAAAAGGCAATATTTTGGTCATAATTGGTAGGAGGCGAGACTGACATTCACATGCGTTTTCCCCAATTACAGAATGAGCACAAAATATTTCATAGAAATTAGATAATTTCTTAAAATTTCTGTCATGCTTACCTGGCATTTGGAAATGCTTGGGCTTTTGCTCTAGTAATGCTTAGTCTTTAAAAGTTGTTTTCTTTAACTAGAAAATGAGTTGTTTAAAATGGTAAATATTTTCTTCAGATTTCAGTCCTCAGCTTTAGCATGGCCCTGAGAATTTAACAAGATTCAAGGCCAGAACGATCCTTATGCTGTCTTTTAAAACCTACTGGCATGCCAAAGGACACAGACAGCAATGTGCTCAGTGATGATTCTGCTGTGCTCAATATCTTGCAAAAACTTAAGAGGATGACACAGAATCTATGACTTGGCCTGGTGCTGTGTTCAAACAAATTATTCTCATTGCTAATTTATACAGACTTATCCTTAAGTCCCACTTGAAGACACTTCATTTTTATTCTTTAAATCACTTGGGGCTTTTTGTATTTCTTCTTCACTTTTAACACCTCCTGTATTACAGTTCAGATGTCTGTTTATTGTAGAATTCTTCTCACCATACGTAGAAAAAGCAAGATTGGCAAGCCTATTTCTGTTAGGTGTCTAGGGATTGCCCAAAGCCTTTTTTGCCATAACACTGTCTGCAAGGCACACGTTAAGTGCTTTCTTCAGTAGTCTAACACCTCCATGGAAGTAGCTGCTGTCCAGGTTATGGTCTCAAGTTTCAGAGATGCACAGGCTTCCTGTGTTCTTAGGAGTATGACCTTGCATTTGCATTACGACTTACCTTCACTGTGTGTTGTTTGTGTATGCAGCTGGAAATGTGGGGAAACAGTAGGCCTGATTGGAGATAAGTATGCTTATATAGAGTATCTGAGTCTTACAGCACTCCTTTAGAACTGATTCTACTGAGTGAGCCTTAAGAGTCAAAAAACAGTCCTAAACTGTGTCTTCTCTAAATCCTTGAGTTTTGTAATTATTTAAAAACTAGTCGCCTACATGTATGCTTACTCACATTTAATATTGTGCTTTGCAGTTAATTCGAACTGTACTTTCCTCTTACACATGGAAAAAAACTATAAAATTTTACTTTTTATTTCTACAAACTCAAGGAGCTCCTGGGAATTCCCCTGTTCACAGCCTGCCCCTTTGCAATCTGTTTCCATCTTTCTGTTAAGTTAGATTATTATTTTCTTTTCTAAACTAGAGGACATCCATACTGGCTGTTGTCATCTTCTTCCTTCTGTGATCTTGACCACCCATGGTTACATATCTGGGGTGCCTTTGTTAGAGGGTACAGGTTCTAGCCTGGCTGCTTGACTGCAAATGCAGGTTTATCTGGAGACCATGAAGGGATGAGAGCTGCTGTGCTTGGCATTTAGGCCCCATTTTGCCTGATGACTTGCTGTCGTCTGTCTCCTGACTGGGGTGGCGGTGAGAGTTAAAATGCCTGTTTGACATTTCATGCCTTCTGCTCATATCTGGTATATAACTTATGTTTTGGGATGCTGTCTTATGAAGTGACTCCATGGTGTACAACACCTTTGGCTAAGCCAAGGTTATGTTCTGTATTTATAGAACCACTTTCTGGAGCATTTCAAAATCTTCTCAGGGCTGCTTACAGGTCAAATAACTCTATTCTAATGTTCTGGTTTATTGAAATGACTTTAGAAATGTAATGTCATCTTAAATTAAAGCAGGCATTCATCTCTTCCACAGGTCCCTCACCTCCTGGTTGATCTTGGCAGATCTTTCTACCCATGTCTGATAGTCTGTAACTAATCTCAGGCAGACTAAACCAGGCCTTCCAAAGCTTCACCTCTTGTATAAGTAGTCTAATATGTCCCCCTGTCTCTGTGTCATGGATGATGGCAATGGTAGGTGAATAGGTACCAGTGCCTCTTAACTGCACAATGTCCTAGAAGTCCTAGCAGAACAGCCTGACAAACTTGGGAGGAGATCACTGATTAACAGAATGTTAGGGATTGGAAGGGACCTCGAAAGATGATCTAGTCCAATCCCCCTACTGGAGCAGGAACACCTAGATGAGGTTACATAGGAAGGCATCCAGGCAGGTCTTGAATGCCTCCAGAGTAGGAGACTCCACAACCTCCCTGGGCAGCCTGTTCCAGTGCTCTGTCGCCCTCACTGAGAAGAAGTTTCTTCTCAAATTTAAGTGGAAGCTTTTGTGTTCCAGTTTGTACCCATTGCCTCTTGTCCTATCACTGGTTGTCACTGAGAAGAGCCTGGCTCCATCCTTGTGACACTCACCCCTTATATATCTGTAAACATTAATGAGGTCACCCCTCAGGTTCCTCTTCAAGCTAAAGAGACCCAGCTCCCTCCGCGTTTCCTCATAAGGGAGATGTTCCACTCCCTTAATCATCTTTGTTGCCCTATGCTGGACTCTCTCCAGCAGTTCCCTGTCCTTCTTGAACTGAGGGGCCCAGAACTGGACACAATATTCCAGATGTGGTCTCACCAGGGCAGAGTAGAGGGGAAGGAGAACCTCTCTGGACCTACTAACCACCCCCCTTCTAATACACCCCAGGATGCCACTGGCCTTCCTGGCCACAAGGGCTCAGTGCTGGCTCATGGTCATACTGCTGTCCACCAGGACCCCCAGGTGCCTTTCCCCTACGCTGCTCTCTAATAGGTCGAACCTGGAATTGTTCCTACCCAGATGCAAGACTCTACACTTGCCCATACGTCATGATAGGAGATGTTGCCTTTTGCATGAATAGTTTTGGAACTGTTGATCTGTTTCAGACAACTGACAAGTCGGGATCATTACAAAGCTGTCCAGCTGCCCTGCACATGTGCTTTCTGTCCACTTAAACCCTTTTTTTTAAACCTCTTATGTTTTGAAGTAATGATCGGCTTTGACAGCCAGTAAGTATTCCTGGTGTGTGGTAATTCCCCATAAGTTACACTCCTATAAATAGGATTGTAGAGGTTCAGCCTTAAGATTTTTTTTTTATATACAAAAACATATTCTGTATTCCTGTCTAATATAAACTAGACTAGGGCTGTTTAACTGCTGAAGTCTATATGTGGCTTGACAGGGCTGTTTGTGTAATCCTCTTTCCCAAAGGCTTCTTCAATCTAGACCATGGATTTGGAGATCGCAGCCTGTTACTGCCGCTGTTTTTCCTGCAGCCTCTCTGTTGTCACTCTACATATTGTTCCACAGGAGGCATTATACTTGCATATGCATTGTCACAACTGGCATAAAACACAATTTGTGTGGGTCCCTTCCTTATCTATGTGTGAGTTGTTGCTGAGGATAACTGAGGCTGCTTATAAACCATGTGAATTTTCTAAGCCATAATGACCAATTCCTTGCAGTCATCTCTTCTTTCCAGAGGGCAGATGAAGATTCAAACTGTGGTGTGAATCTGCTTCTTGGCCTTTTGGCTAAGATCAAGTCTACTGTAGTATGTTCAGGAAGTCTGCTTCAAGGGAGTGTCCAGGATTTGCACAGACTGTTTTGTCCTCGTGTGAGTTTGTGCTGCTAAGATGTTCAGAGCCCACACGTGCAAATGAAAAGTGATGTTGTTGGGATCTCACAAGATGTACAGGAGGCTGGAGCAGGAGGCATAGTGTCATGGTATTTGGTACTGCTATGCCATTTCATGTCTTTCAGCGTGGAGCAGAGTTTTGAAAGGCTGATGGCATTGTCTGTTCTCCTCAGCCGTTCCAGGTTGTTAGGTGGCCATGAACACCAGTTATTGAGCAAGTGTTAGAAACTGGAGAATCAAGTTCTAATGGGAATACTGGAACTCCATTGCTGTCCCTCTAGGCTATCAAACTGCTTACCCTAGAAAACCATTTTTTGCATGAGTGGGGGAATTCAGAAACCACTCACACACTGCATTTGTGCTCTTTTTTTTGTTTGCCCCTTCGGGGAAAAGGAGCAGAGTTGCAAAGCAAGAAACTGACCTTGTCATTGGGTGCTGGGAAGGAACCAAAACAAATGCGCAGCAGGGGTTCATTGTGCTTGTTGTGTTCAGGTGAAATGGACCAGAGTGACACGAAGCAAGGCAGAAGATCATCTCTGGTGTGGCTTGGGACTGCAACATAATGTCATGGTATAGTGGATCTTCCTCTTTTATGGTATAGTTTATGGGTGTGTATGCAGAAGACTGGGTCACTTGCAAATGAAAAGGAGCAGTTACGTTTCTCCACAACTGAAGGACATGTAGATTGCCTAGCTGTAGGTAAACTCAATTTCTAGAGAAGAGGGTAGCAGGAAAAGATAATAATGAACTATGGAGTGAAATGTCAACTGGTAATATCATGCATCTGGTGAAAACAGGTGCAGGAGATTCCTAAATCATCTGGATGATAACTTCTTGGTACAGGTACTAAAGGAACCAACCAGAAAAGGTGCCTTCCTAGATTTGCTGCTCACTAACAGAGAGGGTCTTGCAGGCAAAATGGCGATTGGTGGCTGTCTCAGCCAGGTTCAAAATCTATGCTAACAGGAGGAAAACTGCCAGCAAGACCTCAGCTCTGGATATCAGGAGAGCAAATTTTGGGTTGCTCAGAGAACTACTTATCTAGGTTCCCTGGGAAATAGCTTTAAAAAATGTTGAGGTCCATCAGTGCTGGTCACTTTTTAAGTACCACCTCCTTTGCTTTTAAGCACAGGAACAGGCAGTTCCAAAATGTTCCAAGTCAACCAGGTGAGGCAAAAAGCTGCCTTGGATGGGTAGGGATCTTCTTCTTGAACTACATCAAAGGAAGTATTAGCATACGGTCAGTTGAAGCAATTTCAAGTGTCATAGGAGGACTACAGAGGTGCTGCTCACCGCTGTAGGGAGGAAGTTTGGGAGGCCAAAGATCAACTAGAGTTGAAGCTGGCCAGTACTGTGAGAGACAATAAAAAGGGCTTTTTAAAATATATTAATGGCAAAAGGCAAACCAGAAATAACATTGGCCCACTACTTGGTGAGCATGGTCACCCCATAAACTGGGACATAGACAAAGCAGAGATGTTAAATGCTTTCTTTACCTTGGTCTTCAACACTGAAGATGGGCTTTGAGACCTGCATAGCCCTGGGCTAGATAACCATGGTTGTGAGAATGATAAACTCCCAATCCATCCCAAACTTGTGTGGGATTTGCTGTTCCAGCTAGATCCCTATAAGTTGATGAGGCCTGTTGAGATTCATCCAAGGGTACTTAAAGCAATGGCTAATGTCACAGTGAAACATCTCTGTGATTTTTCAATGCTTCTGGAATCTGGAAAGGTCCCAGTTGGCTGGGAGCTGTCGAATGTTGTCCCGATCTTCAAGAAGGGTAACAGGGTGAAGGGTTTGGAGGGGAAGCCATATGAGGAGCGGCTAAAGTCACTGGGTTTGTTCAGACTGGAGGAGGCTGAGGGGAGATCTGATGGCAGCCACAGCTTCCTCACAAGGGGAGGAGGAGGGGCAGGCACCGAGCTCTTCTTTCTGGTGACCAGTGGCAGAATCCAAGGGAATGGCAGGAAGATGTGCCAGGGGAGGTTTAGATTGGACATTAGGAAAAGGATCTTCCCGCAGAGGGTGGTGGAGCACTGGAACAGGCTCCCCAGGGAGGTGTCACGGCCTCAAGCCTGACAGTGTTCAAGAAGAGACTGGACAAGCCCTCAGACACATGGTGTGAACTGTGGGGTTGTCCTGTGCAGGGACAGGAGTTGGATTCAATGATCCTTGTGGGTCTCTTCCAACTCAGAACATTCTGTGATCAACTCTTGCAATGTTAAATTGACTTCAAAATAAAAGATGTGCTAGAATTGATTTATGTTACTTGGAGGTTTTGAGTGTTAAGTACACAGCATACTAGAACTCAAAACTAAAAATGGAGTGGGGATGTGATAGCTCAAACATGGCTGTGACAGGTGAGGTCTGTCTACAGACTATTCAGGCCTCTGAATGCAGAAAATCAGTTGAAGAGTGTTGAATGGGTTGCTACAGGTAAAATTCTGTATACTTACTTATTTAAAAATAGCTAACATGTTGATATTTTTCTGGAAAAATGAAGTGTTTGTTTCAGAGCTAAATGTTTACATTCATAGAAGGGGGAGAATCACACTTGTATACATCATGAAAAATAGGGGAACAATGTAGATCTGGACTGCTATTCCCAATAGATGTTTTGTTTTGTTTTTTTTTCTGTGTTCCCTAGTACATGCTAAAAATATTTTCAATATCTTAACATCTGCATTGTTATGAAAAATGGCATGTCTTTGTTTTGGTTTCAGCTGTGTCTTTCTTGCATTACATTTTGTTCCATGTGCTCTCTTCAGTTGGGATGTGAAGTCATTTTCTTTTGTCAGCTGCAGACCTAATTGCCCTGAGTCCAGGACTGTACTGTGCAGTACTTGAATAAGTTATTTCTTTTGTTCTGCCTCAAAAAAAAACCCCAATCTTTATGGTGGGGAATATGGAGTTATTTAGTTGTGAAATATCTTCTGTTTGGCGGAGAGGGGCACTAAATAGGGTAAAAATAAAGGGAACTAAGCCTCTTTAAATGTGGAAAAATGGAAATTGAAGAAAGACTGGGTATGTGGGTGTATTTTGCATACTACTGTGTATTAGCATCTCTAATCCTAAATGCACCAGCATGTCCTATTGATTTCAAGTGGAGGATGGAATGCACATGAGGTAGACCCTCTCCTGGTTATACATGTCCTTAGAAGGTTCCTGAGCACCGTGCAGCAGGGTAAGATGAGCAAGTGAAGGTTGGTTGCAGTTCTCATTCATGTGTAAAACAGGCAAGAAATAGGACCAGACTTGCTGGAAACATAAGAGAAAGAAACACCAAGACAATTTGGTAATGACAACATGGCAGTAGGTGAGGGACAGCCATGGGGAAAGTCATTAGCTGTTGGATGCTGCTGGTTCCCAGCACAATACCTGGAACACAAGATTCCTGGGTTCTTCTTTCTCTCCTGGTCTGGGGCACTGCCAAAGCTGATGCCCACACACTGATTTTTGGTTTCTTGATTGACTCAAGCAACAAAGCTGAGTGTTAATGTTCTAATGCTTTCTCTCAGGTGTGCAGTTGTCAATAGGTTGCCACAAAAAGGAACCAAAGAGGAATTTGACTGCCTGGGTTGATTTCTTTCTTTTTTTTTTCTTTCTTTTTTTTTTTTTTTTTTTCCCTAAAGTTGAAGAAACTCCACATGTACAGAATGCATTTTAAAAGGCATGTTAAGGGGGCAAAGCCAGGCAGCCAGATCTGGGAATTGAAATAAAATTGAGGTTGCTTGTGTCACTTTAGTTCTCCATTCTTGGATGTATGAGTTGGTGCAAAGTCTTCTAAAGAATGGTAAGTATTGTGATTTTTTTTTTTTTTCCAGAAGAGACACACCTGTGACAAAATGATAGTGTTTATGGGATGAGTTGGGAATATGTAGTAGATGAGGTGATCACAGATATTCCTGAGATGGTTTGCTTGTACAAAGCTGTAGCAGACACTTGGCTGCCATGGGCAACCTCCTCATCGCAAGGGCTCCTGCCAGATGCTCAACCTGCAACTCCACTCTTCTGATCAACAGCACCCATGGCAACAACAACTTCTGGGGCTTGCCTATATTTAGTGCCCTCCCTTAGAAGATCCCTAGATGTGTAGGAGCTTTCCTTCTTTTGCAGTGAGCCAGCAGTGTGACAGCAGGTCCTGGCTTCCTACAAGCTTCCCGTGTGCTTCAAAGGAGGTGCTGGCCTGTGTGGACAGCCTTCATTTATCGTTTTGAAGTAGCCAGCATCCTGCTAATGGTGCATGTGGTATACTTTGGGAACATCTCATCTCTAAATTTCGTCTTGTCACAAGAGCGGAAAAGTGTGAGTGATATAGGGCATTGGACAAGGACAGAGGAGGGTCTCATGGCTAAGACATCAGATGGTATGGGAGTGTGCTGAATTCTGGCACTGCTGCCTGTGCCACGGAGTTCCTGTGTGAAGCTGTCATTTTGGGGCCAACTGCTCAAATGCTGGTGCATGTCTTGTTTTCTGGATTTCTAAATCAACTGCAGGAGATGCATCATCATTCAAAGCCAATTTTAGATGACTTGATGTGAGGAATGCAATAAAAGGCACAACCACAATTAAGGAATGATAGGCAGTGAGACTTAACTACCGAATATGTTATGTGATACTGGAAGAATTGGACAGCCTGGGGTCTGGAATAGTCTAATTTCAGGCCAAACACAGCTTACTGGGATTCCCTCCCCACCTTTTTACCTACGTCCCCCCCAATTTTTATATTCCTCAGAGAACAATGTGCTTAAATAGAAATGATTGAAACCAAAAAGGCAATAGATGTGTCACTTAATCTATAGCTCTTTTCTATATTAAGTTAGTTTTAAATAGCATTAAAGGCTCAGTTTAGCAAAGCACTTTAGTAAGGCATCTAACTGCATATTTGAATTGAGGCCAGGATTGATAAACTTGGATACTGTGTCATAATACATTCTAATAGGAACACTGCATCCACAATGGTTAATGTGTACGTCCCAAACAGGGCTGTATGTTCCTTCTGCTGAGGTTCGGGGTTGCAAGTTTCAAAGCTGGTTTGTTTGTGAGCTTGGTTCGCATGTTTCTAGTAAGAATGGGATACAAAGGTATTTTTTTTGACATAATGGATTTATAAGCAACAAATAATGACTAATTTTCCTAAATACCTGCTGTCCATCGCAGAGGTCACTCTCATTTTGATTCCTTTAGCACTTCTTTATTTTTCTGCAGTGATTATTGAATCATTTGCTGTCCCTGTACAAGATTTATGAATAGTTACAGCAGATTTTCTGGAAGAGTGTTCTGAGTCTTCAGCAAACTGGAAAGGAAAAAAACATTGTTTAAGTAAAGTAGCATTAAAACAATACTGATTCTCAGTTTATGGGGCAGCATTTAAATTGTGCCTGAAAGCTCACTGTGATGAGGCCTTTACAATTACAACTAAAAGACTATTTGCTAGTTTTAAAAAATGCAAAAAAATTAAAGCTAAGACTCTCACAACTTCCAAAAGATAGACCTCTGGGCAGTTGTCCTCTTGAAAGAAGACATAAATATTAAAGGCCTCTAAAAGACATTAATGAAGAACAAGACAGGGAACATTCATGCAAGGGATAGAGTGTGTAACTAAGGACATATCTATAGAGAAGGCACAACATGTCCCTAAAATATTAACAACGTTTTTGAAGTCTTACTAAAGTCATGTCAAACTGAACTATCATTAACAGAAACCAAATTAGAAGAAACATTGTTTTCACTTGACTTTCTAGTGGAAAAATACTGACTTTTTTTTTTTTTTCAATTCCTGCAAAATTTTCAGTTATTTCTTGTGGCTGAGTGAAAAGCACCTTGGCCAGAAGTTATTATTTAAAAATACTGTAAGTCCTTCATAAAGGTATAGGAAATAAGTGTATTTCCCTTAGCTTTGTGGATTGAGTTATAATTTCAAAATTTAAAATTAGTGTCAGCAACTCTGTTCTCTTTAAATCTCTCTGTAAATCAAATGGAGAGTGAACAAAATGCCGCACATTTCTTAATGAGGATGGTGACTTCTAGAAAAAAGGGTCTTTAGGATAGGAGAAAACTTAATCAGAATGTGTGCATTCAAAAAATTAGTTTTTTATAGCAAGGAAGAGTATGTTTGATTATTTTAGAATAAAATGTAGTTGCATTTGTTGTTAATAGGCTGATTAAGTTGACACACTCAGAAAATCCTTGATGTGATAAAATGGCATTTCCCAGTGTTTCCTCTTAAAACTAAACATAGTAATGTTTGTTTTTTGTGATGCATTTGATGAACATATTAAAAAAATATTTGAATTAGAATTTAATAAATCTTTTCCTTATTTGATTATGGAAAAAAATGAAGGTGTCTCCTTTTTCACTTAAAATTGTTTTTGCAGTGGTTATTGGATCGTTGAAGGATTCTGTCTGGAAATCCTCCCACAAATTAAGCATAACAGCCAATAAAGTAAAGTAGTATTTTACTGTACAGTGGTAGGGCACTTTTCTACTCTGCTAGTTATAACGGTCTTAATTTTGAGGCTCTCTGGGGATGAAATTACAATTTCTTTTGTGTACTCCTGTTAATGTTTCAGTGATCATAGCTAAATAATGGGAAACACTATTTTCAAGTTTTCATCTTTTTTTAAAGGCAACCTAAGTAAATTTTATGAAGATTACTCATAAATTTATGTCTCTGCTAGGCAAAGTACCAAAACAACACAGCATAACTTCGTTTTGTCTTTTTTTGGTAGATGTTATCATAAAAGTAATTATATAACTTTTTCCTTTTGTTTTCCAAATCTAGACTCTTGTTTTATTTTCTATATACATACAGGCCTAACTCCTTCTTTAAGAAAACAAACCAGAAACCAAGCAAAAAAAACGCCAGGCAACAGTGATACAAAGATTTTATTTATTTATTTATTTTTTTCATCAGGAATGTGATCCTATATTGCTATATTGGTCCATCTGGCTAGGGTATGTTCCTCCAGTGTGTCCCCCCACCTGGCTCATAGTTCTGGAGGAATCACATATGAACGGATAGGTGATGCATCCATAAATTAGAGTATGCTTCAACCCCACAACATTTAAAACAGTGTGGAAGAGTAATCTCTTGTCTTCCCTCTGCTTCCTGGAGTAATCAACCTATAAAAATTATTTTTTACCATTGTTTTCTTTTGTAGCATTTCTGACTCAAAAAATAAAAAACAACCAGCGAGCTGATACTTGCTTAGTGAGTAACCTTTCATTTTTATTTTCCCCAACTCTTGATAATGTATTAGGACATTTGCATGTTTCTTTGATATATATCCGATATGTTTTATATATATATGTGTGTGTATATGTATATATATATATAAAAATGGAGTGTGTATATACATGTATGATACCTATCCAGTTTCCTCTGGTTGTTTCTGTTATCATGACTGAGACAAAATGGTTTTTCTTCAATGGTAATGTCTCTCTGTAGGTGATTTGTAAGTGTAGCTGTCCTGTGTATCTAATTCCTCTTCTGGAACTACTCCTAGAGAGAACATATTAAGGGCCTATCAGTGAACAAATAAAGAGTGGGGATAAAAGTTTGACGTGGAAGTCAGTAGCAAAAGCCCTATTGACTCTACTGGGATGAGAATGTGTGGGGAGAGGATGCACAGTAATACATGGTCATATTAAATCACTGTTGCCCCCAAATGTCTTTTGTGCTGCTTCACCATGATTCACTGACTGTACCCTACTATTCAGCTTATGAAAACTAATTCAATTAGTAGCAAAATTCACATAAATCTCAAAGTATACTAATGCTTTTGCTGTGATTATTATTCAGCAAGTTAAAATACTATTAAATGTTCAACACAATCAACCTCTGTTAGTTTTAACTGTTTATTTTTTAGGATCTTGTTCTGTCATGTGCTATTACTCTTTTGAAAAAAAAAATTCTCTTCAGTTATAGATTCTACAGTAAAGTAGCAATTGAGAAAAGTATTGATAGTCAGCTCAGACTTGAGAAACTTGATGGCATTACATGATGAAGAGTAGTGAAGTATTATAAGGAATCTGGGGCTGTTTGACTTAGACTCGCTGTACTTCTGGTACAAGTAACTCCTCCTACAAATAACTATGCATGTAAATCCCGCTACTATTGCTGCTTACGTCTGTATCATTAACAAGTTACACACAGAATCATAGAATTGTTTTGGTTGGAAAAGACCCTCAAGATCATTGACTCCAAGCATAACCTACCTGTAGCATTAAGCCATGTCCCTAAGAACCTCATCTACACATCTTTTAAACCACTCCAGGGATGGTGGCTCCACAATTTCGCTGGGCAGCCCATTCCAGTGCCCGACAACTCTTGCTGTGAATAATTTTTTCGTAATATCCAATCTAAGCCTGACTAAGATCAGCTCTCTGTAGCCTAGTTATCAAATCCTTTGGTGTGTATTTTGAATTCCTTGAGCTGTGACAGTGCTTAATGTCAAAATTGAAGCATACATCTTGGACCTTACAGAATCGGTGCTGCACTTCTAAACCTAAAGTCCAACTGGTTGAGCACAGAAGATATAGCTGGTGGTGTTCTACATGACCTCTGTTAAAAATGGGGTAGGTTTGAAGTGTGACCCCAAGGTTTTGTTGTGCGTTCAGTAAATAGTGAGATGTTACGAAGCTGCTGGTTGCTTTTTGTCTAAGGAGAGATTGATGCATTGCTCTGTAGAAAATGATAAAACTAGACGATGATAGCATCTAGAATATCAATGTCTAGTATTTGTGATACTAGAATATCACACACAGTGGTGTGATGATTTTAAGTATTCAGTTTATTCAGAAGATAGGTATTGTTTGGAATAAGAGTAAAGCTGTGTACTTTGTAGTTTACAGACATGCTAGTTTTGCCAAGAGTTGCCAAGAAGTTGATAGTTTGGACCAAGGTTTGCTGCGGTTGCTATGTGCAAAAGCCTAGAACAAGCCAGCGGGAAATAATACCAGGGTGGGAAAGTATTGCTATGGTTACAGAGTATTTTCTTTAAAGGAGAAGTGGATAACACAGCAAGAATCATTGAAACTTACGTGATATTGCATTGTACAAAAAGCAGAAAGACTGAAAGATAATAGCTGTCTTGTGCTCTTAATGGCATTTTGTTACTTTCCAGCAAAGAGGGATTTAATTAAAGTAGGAATAATTTGTGAAAGCTTTGTTAGAGAAGTATACTTAGCTTTTATTTTTTGAAGTGGAATGCCAGCACAATATCGTGCATATTTTGGCTCTGTCTCTTTGTTTTTAAAACAAAAAGTTTTTTTTTTTAAGTGGATTAAGAGTTCTTTTAAAAATAAAGTGTAATTACACACAAATAATTCAATTCATATAAACTTTTAAGTCAGTTTTTCAGTGCATTAAAAACTGTAAAAGAGCTGCATTTTGCAAAAATACATGTAATACAAAATTACAAAATACAATTAATATTGTAATAAATAAAAGTGTGCTCAAAGTGATGCTCTAAATCTGAACTGTAAAATTCATCTGGGAAACATACTTTTTTACTTGCAGACATCCTCTAGGATTTAGTTGTAAACACCTCTGTTGTCTTGATCCTGCAAATCAGGAAGTAAAAGACAGAAGTACAGCTCAGAGTTTGCATTTTGATATTTGGGAAGATCCTTTCTCCTCCCCTGCCATGTTTATCAAGAGGCATGGTGTGAAGCATCCGTACGCCATGGGCTGGACCATGCCCAGCTCACTCTGCCCCACCAGCTCTGCTGGGAATGGTGGGGCTGGAGACCAAGCAGTCCTATGGGAGGAACAGGACAAATCTCTGCTCTCGGACCAGGAAAAGCAAAACCATTAAGAAGTGGCTCTTTTTTTTTTTTTTTTTTTTTTCCCATGGCTACTGTGCTAGCTTTATCTGTTGTGCTCTAATAGCCATGCCTCTGAAAGCAGTATTGCTTGACTACACTTAAGGCCCATTGCTGTAGTTCACTTGAGTCTGGTTGGTGGAACCAGACATACAAGACGAAACTCCTGAGCTGCATAACTGTCTGGAAGGTCTACACCTGACCCTGGTTAGTGTGCCAGTTTCATTTCTTGTCTGTGCCAGGGAGCATGAAGCAGGATGGCAAGAGGCAGGGACAGGCAATATCTCTGCCTACAGGACCTTGCTCCCCTTTGGAGCACAACTCCACCACACCACATAAATTGTTTGTCACATATCTGCCTTGGGCACGTTCTGTTGAAGGTAAGAAAGGGGAGGACTTAAGTGATCAGGTGAAATACGTTCAAGTATTTGTGACTGTTTTCCATAGTTTTATTGCTGTTTTGCTGGTACTGTAAGGTAAGCATTTTTAATGTGGAGATGAGGCACTGCCTTTTACTTTACTCTTGACAAGTATACACAAACATGAAAAAGAACTTGCTGTACCTAGTAGTGCAGACCCTGGCCATTTCAACTGAGATCAAAGAACCTCTTTAGGTAATTTCATAGCTTTGCCAGATGAATCCTGAGTTCTGTGCAATGGACACTAAGATGGACTGTGAAGTACAAATTGGGAAAGAATGGTCCTGATAAGGACCAAAGTATACAGGGAATGGAGTTCATCTGTGTAAGAACACTGAGACAAGAGCCTTGATGAGAGAAGACCTGAGACTGGGGAGGAGCAAAGGAACTGAGATCAACTGCAAAAATGTAGATTGGCCACTTGGGCAGAAAAATAGGGAGTTTAAGCAAGAAGTCTCAAGAGGGAGATGGGAACTGGGATATAGAAACATGATGGACTTGAGACTGGGCTGAAATGAAGAACTGGAGACAATGGAAAAGCTTAACAGTGATGAGAGCAAGTGGCTTGGAAGCTTAAGAGTGAATGAAGAACAATTCTTGTAAGGAAAAAAAACCAAAGCATCTAAAAGTAGAAGATATCAAGGCTGAGGAAATGGGTCAAAAGTTGTGTGTGCCTCAGGTACACTCCTCTCTGCTGTGGAGACCCAAAGATTTTGGAGCATGGCCTACCATCTCTTCTTATTTGTAAGATGGTATTTGTAGTTGACACACTGTCAAAATAATGGCTTACATAGAAGAGAGCATCTTACTGCTTTGGTTACTCCCTCCATTAGCTAAATTATAGAGGTCTGTAGTGTGGATCCAACCATTCCACACTGTGGTCAGGCCACTTTCCTATGAAAGTATTTGTTCTTCATTTTTTTCCCTAGGGCCTTAAAAATATACTGAATAAAAATAATCATGTGCTAAAAAATACCTAAAGTCAGTATTAGTGCTGGCAATGCTATCTTAGCTCAGTGTAATTCTGATTGTTTAGTCATGATAGAGGATCTAATTACACATTCATATAATGCTTATGCCAAGAGGCTGCTTCTTCCACTCACTACTTCAGGTGGGTTTGCATGGGGGTATATCAAATTTGACAGCTGTAGACCCTGGAAGATATGTGGTGAACAAGAGAAGTTTGCAAAGAATCACTTAAGGAACCGAGTCCTGCCCTGGAACTCTCTTTGTGTCTCTGTCATAGAGGTCTGAGAGATGTCTTTCACCTCTGTTGAAGAGCTGGTTTTCCTACTCAGTTATGCCATTTTCAGAGTATCTGTCTATGTGTGATTGTTGGCAGTGCTGAGCAGTCTTTTCCTTCAGCGAGGTCAATGGTAGCTGTATTTTGAAGGTCTTTGACTCCTGGCTGGAGACAGCTTAGGTGTGATTGACCCCTAGCCAAGAGCCATTGGAATGTCTTGCTTTGGTGATGGCTGAGGTGGTTTTGAAGCAGTTGCTGAACCATTGCAGTTTACAGCTCAGCTTATAGGTTACTGGGCACCATTTCTCTTTTATTTTTTGCTATAGCTTAAATTGGATGACCACAGTCAATGGTACTTTAAGCCTTATTCTCTTTACCCCTCAGTTCCTCAGGGATGAAATGAAGATAATTTTTTGTTCCTTTTTTCATAGGGAGATGGTGCTTATAAATGTTATGGAAGTAATTTTCACAGTGTACGTACGGTGGTGATAAGCCCATGAAGAAATTTGTGTACTTTTTTTGAAAGCTGGAGTTGAATAGGATGCAACAGGAAAGCCTGTAGCTAGGTAGCGAATGTCAGAGTAAATTGAAAATACAGTTTTGCTCATTGAACAAACAGCTAGTGATCTTGTGCACTGAATGAGATGGACCTGTACAAGAAAAATAAACCTAGGTTTTGAACAATAGCTGGAGACTGTAATCACAGAATCATAGAATGGTTTGGGTTGGAAAAGACTTTACAAATCACCTAGTTCCAGCCACCCTGCCATAGGCAGAGACGCCTTCCACTAGATCAGGTAGTTCAAAGCCCCATCCAACCTGGCCTTGAACATTTCTAGGGATGGGGCATCCACACATTCTCTGGGTAACCTGTTCCAGTGCCTCCCCACCCTCCTGGTGAAGAATTTATTCCTTACATACGATCTAAATCTACCCTCTTTCTGCTTAAAGCCATTACCCCATGTCCTATCACTACATGCCCTTGTAAAAAGGCCCTCTCCAGCTTTCTTGTCGGTCCCCTTTAGGTACTAGAAAACTGCTGTAAGGTTTCTTCTCCAAGCTGAACAACTCCAGCTGTCTCAGCCTGTCTTCATAGAAGTGCTGCAGCCCTCTCATCATTGTCACAGCCCTCCTCTTGACTTGCTCCAACAGGTCCCTGTCATTCTCATGTTTGGGGCCCCAGAGCTGAACACAGTACTTCAGGTGGGATCTCACAAGAGTGGAGTAGAGGGGGAGAATCACCTCTCTCGACCTGCTGGTCATGCTTCTTTTGATGCAGTGCAGGATATAGCTTGGTTTTCTGGGCTGCAAGCGCACATTGCCAGATTGTGTTAAGCTTCCATCAACCAGCACTTCCAAGTCTTTCTCCATAGGGCTGCTCTTAATCTATTCTCTGCCCAGCCTGTATTGGAGCTTGAGATTGTCCTGACCCATGTGCAGGGTCTTGCACTTGGCCTTGTTGAACCTCATGAGGTTCACACAGGCCCACCTTTCAAGCCTGTCAAGGTCCCTCTGGATGGCATCCCTTCCCTCCATTGTGTTGACCGCACCACACAGCTTGATGTTGTCGGTAAACTTGCTGAGGGTGTGCTCAGTCCCGCTGTCCATGTTGCCAACAAAGATATTAAACAGCTCCAGTCCCAATACTGTCCTGTGAGGAAAATCAGTCATCACTGGTCTCTACTTAGACATGAAGCCATTGATGGCAACTCTTTGAGTGTGACCATCCAGCCAATTCCTTGTCTGCTGAGTGGTGCATCTGTCAAATCCATATCTCTCCAATTTAGAGACAAGGGTGTCATGTGCGACAGTGTCAAATGCTTTGCACAAGTCCAGGTAGGTGGCATCAGTTACTCTTAAGGCGTTATTTGCCCTTAGTGAAGCCACGTTAACGGTCAGCAATCAGATCCTTATTTTCCATGTGCCTTGGTGTAGTTTGCAGGAGGATCTGCTCCATGATCTTGCCGAGCACAGAGGTGAGACTGACTGTAGGTGCCCAGGTCTTCCTTTTTTCCCTTTTTAAAAATGGGAGTTATGTTTCCTCCTTTCCAGTCAGTGGGAACTTCACCAGACTGCCACAGCTTCTCAAATGTTATGGATAGTGGCTTAGCAACCTCATCTGACAGCTCCCTCAGGACCTGCAGATGCATGTCATCAGGTCAGTGGGCCAGTCCACATGCTCCTGCATCTGGCTACCAACCCAAAAGACATATTTAGAAAGTAATTGAGATAATCTCTGCAAAAATCATGGGTTTCACTCCTATTGTTAGGTGCAATGGAAGACAAGAATAAGCAAACCTTACATTTGGTAGGACTCAAAACTCATCTTACTTCTCTCTGTCCTGTTCTTCCTCTATACCCTTGCTTGGAAGCTAGCTTTTATTCTGCTTGCCGAGGTCCCCCCCTTTCTTTTGTTTTCCTGTGATCCTCAAATTAAACAGGACATAATGTAACTAGTGACATGCTATTGAAAAGGTTAGGTTTCTAGCCATAGAAACTGTGAATAAGGTATTAGAATTTTAATGAATGCCTCACTTTAATAGAGGATAAGTTTTTGAAATAAGCTGTTGAAACTTTCTAGAGGGAAAATCATTAATGGCAGTTTCTCAAAGAGCAGAGAACTTCAAATCTCTTATCAAAAATATTGTCTTTTCTAAAAAAAATACTATGTAACATCCTTAACTGCTTATTAATTATAGCATTGAATAGCTATAACACAGCTTGGTCTACCAAGTTGAGAGACTAGCGTGCTTGGTTGCTGTAGATCCTGGTGCAGATCTTGAGCCCTTTGGAGTTCAGAGGACTGGCTGCAGGAGGTTGAAGGAGACACAGCACCAGAAGCCTGGACTGAAGGAACTGAATTGCACCCATAAAATCTGAAGAGAATTCGTTGTTACCTTTTTTTTACCAGTGAAATTGTTTTGTAACTATCTAGCCCATTTGGCAGTAGATTGTCTGATAACGAGACCCGAAAGAAAACATTTCCTAGTCTCCTTAGCTTCCCATGCCAGTTTGACATTTCAGAGACTGCAATGGAATACTACTATTTCGTCAAACTCAAAGAGACTGCTCTTGCTGGTTCTGTTCTATTTAAAAGCACTGTAAGAATGTCCTACAAACAAACCCCTGAACAACTTTGCTACTTTTAATTATATAAATGTTTGACATATTTTTTCCTTAAGTTCTCAATTCTAAGCCTGAAAAACTGTGGAAGTAAGAGTCAGACAATGACAAGGTGACAAAAATGAACTGTCAAAAATTTTACCTCTTCTGCTCCAGGGAATAACTTTAGTATTTGAGAGAGAGAGGGGAGAGAGTAATGAGCCTGAGGGATTCCTTGTCAATGGGAGAAGGAAAGTAAAACCTCTTTCATGAAAGTCCAGCCTGTAGTTGAAAGTAGAAATAATGGTGTTAATGAAAGCAGTGTGCACCTTTGTCAAAGTATGCAACTTTTTATAACTTCTTGAAAGACCTGGGCAACTGAAGGACCTGCATGGGCAAGTACCACATCCTGCACCTGTAGAGGAATGACCCTATGCACCAGTACATGCTGGGGGCTGACCAGCTGGAAAGCAGCTTTGCAGAAAAGGCCCAGGGGTCCTGGTGGACACCAAGGTGAACATGAGCCAGCAATGTGCTCTTGCTACAAAAAAAGCAAAAGGTATCTTGGGCTGCATTAGGAGGAGTGCTATCGGCAGATGGAGGGAGGTGATCCCCTCTTCTCTGCACTGGTGAGGTCACACCCAGAGTACTGTGTCCAGTTCTGGGCTCCCTGGTACAAGAGAGACATGGAGCTACTAGAGAGTTGAGTGAGGGACCACAAAGGTGGTGAAGAGACTGGAGCATCTCTCCTGTGAGCAAAGTCTGAGAGAGCTGGAGATGCTTAGTCAGAGAAGAGGAGGAGTGGGAGGAATCTCATCAATGTATATAAACACCTCAAGGGAGGGTGCAAAGAGGACAGAGCCAGGCTCTTTTCAGTGATGCCTAGTGATAGGACCAGAGACAATGGACACAAACTGAAACAAAATGAGGTTCTCATCAAGAAACACATTTTCACTGTGGGGATGACCAAACACTGCCACAGGTTGCCCAGGGAGATTGCAGAGTCTCTGTCCTTGGAGATTTTCAGAAGCTATCTGGGCATAGTCCTGGGCAACTGGCTCTAGGTGGCCTTGCTTGGGCAGGAGGATTGGACCAGATGACATCCAGAGCTCCCTTCCAACCTCAACCGTTCTGTGATCTTGTAGATGTGGTAAGAAACATCCTCTACTATATTTTTTGCAATAAAGAAAGCAGAAATATCATTCTGCTGCCCTTCACTACTGTTGTGTCTGCCTGTTTATTTAGTCCCCAAAATATCCTCCGAAAGTTATTGTTATTTTAATGTTCAGAAGTTATTATTTATTTTAAAAACCATAGTTAATCATTCTACTGTTCCTCTGTGGTACTGAAAGGTTTGTGGTATTTGTGCTGCAGTTCACAGTCTATATTGTTCTTATTCTTACTGATACAAATAAACAACAGCTAGTATGACAGAACGCCATTGCTCTGTAGAACATTAAGTCTACTCAATTTATAGACTCTTAGAAAACAAATATGCTTGGAGGCAAAACAAATATCAAAACTCTAGGCATATCTATATCTATAAATTTGTACATGTTGTCTAACCAAACTGTTAAGCAAACTGTGATCAGATGGATTATTCTTGGATAGTTGAAAAGTTCTTTTCCCTCTGATTTCTTTAAATTTTTCTTTTGCATTTGATTGTTGCCTTACCATTACTTTGATGTGTATTTATATATAATTCCACTCATTCTTGCTTAGGGCGTATTGTAGTTTCAAGACAGGCATGTGTACTGAACAATGTCCCAATCTAATCGTTGTTACCGTACCAAAGTCTGCTTTGGTACGAAACTACTTCTCTCCCTATCCAGCTTTCCTTGCCTAAGTACCAAAATGCTGATTAAGCTGCCCGCACTTGGAATTTTTTCCTGCTCATGAAGACTTCTTGCTACCTTTATTTTTTTTACCTATCTCCAAGTAGTTTATCTTTTGACACTGTTTTTTTCTGAAATAATTTGATCCTATTTATTCTCCAGAACACCTGTGTTTAAGTGGTGACTCAGTAGTCTGGATACCATGGTGGAGGTTGCTAATTTGGTGGACATACTCGTGCTGGTTTACATCAACAGAATTTTTCCTCTATGTTGATTCAAGACAGCTATTTTGAAGAAGATAGACTTTGAAATGTTCATAACATTTCTTCTTTCTTTTACTGCCTTTTTAGAGTGCATTTATTTATTTTTAAGTGAACTCTCATGCTATCTTTGGAAGAGTTTTCTGAAGTATTTTTTGATTTTTCCTACTCTTTCTTCCTGCTACAAGTTATCAAGCCATTAATGGTCATTTGTGCTGAAATAGTCTATTAGTTACAGTAAACCTGCTTGCTGTGAGTTGAGCTATATTAATTGTATCTAACAGCCAAGTGTGAGGTTTTTTATATTTGTTTTATAGTTCAGATCTCCTCCAAGTTCCTTGGGGACTGCAAACTAAAAATATGTTTAACTGTACAGATTGTACTAGTCGCTAAAGGGCATTTCCTTATTCCTGTAAGGACTTGCTGTGGGAGCAGCTCTGAGTTGACTGAAGGGCAAATTTTTGGCAGAACAAACATCTTCCATCTAATACCAGCTCAGGAGAGCATCTTTCTCTGCTATATGCTATTGGAATAAAAAAAAAAATGTTCTTTTGAGAATTGGAAGTTTGAAACAATCAAGTAAGTGGCTACCAAAGCTCTGCAAACAAGCTGACTGGTTTAAAAATAAAAAGCCCAGGAGCATCAGTAAGTTGACCAGTGACAGTGTCTGGTCTTACAAAATTACACTGAATTTTATCTTTCTATCCATAATGTTCTACCCTGCGGACATGTTGTTGTATCTCGGTATTTACAGGCTTGCTACCACATAATCAGTGAACTTGTTGCAATGAGAACCTTGGAGTAAGAAATGCATTTGAGTTCATCCCAACAGTGCGAGACAGTAGGACACCTAAAAGGTATCTACATATGTAAAAATGTTTAGGACAGCTTTTGCTCAGCATTATACAATGCTATCCCTTTGGCCAAATGACTTAGAGATACAATTTATTGAATTTTGCTGTTTTAAAAACTAGATGTGGCCTGAAATGAAATTGGAGAACTCTATTGATGCTGGCGTACTGAATTTTAATGTCTTGAAATGTTTGAAAATGTATGTTATAAATAAATCTCTTGTCATGCACAGTATGTGCTTTTCCTGTAGCAATGAAACACAGACGGATGTACTTTGCTATTCTAACCTGAATTGTGTTAAAAATGTTATTCAAAACCTAAGTTTATAAATTATTCTGGTGTAAAGTTTGGTTAGTGGATCACATTGTTTCCCTATCCCTGCAGAAAATACCTGTGCACCACAGTTCATTTTATTAGGTTAAAACTTGCAGGACTATTGAACCTTGTGATGTTTATTAGTATGAAGCAAGGAAGTTAGTCTTTTTGTTGAGCACAGGACTTGTAACCAGGGGATGAAGGTCTGTTCTTGCCTCAGTCTCCAAACCTTCCTGCATGACCTGGAGAAAATAATTTAGTCTTCTTGAGGCCTTATGTTCTGCACTTATGAACAGGAGAAAAATTCTGCAAGTACAGGCTAAAAAGGCTTTTTAATTCCTGAATGTTGTCATGATGCTTTGGGATCCTGAAAAGGTAGGTACCAGGTAAAGGCAAAGGACAGATCACTATGTTCTTCCTTTTCAAGATTCAAAGGCACAATTTGGAAAAGCCTCTTGAAGTTTGAAGTCCTGTTTCCTTAATATATCCTTCATCAAACATAAACGCTTTTATTTCCCTCTGGCTCACTTTTCAGCTTTCATTTCTTACCCCTCAGGAAAATCTCCTAAAACTGGTCCATGTGTTTCTGCTAATTACTGCTGTCTGCCATTTTAGAAAAACAAGGAAGAATTAAGTAGTTAGAGGAACCGGGCAGTAAAAGGGGTCGCTTTTGGACAATTCATGAAGTAGCTGGTGCCTTTTAATGGTAGGGTACTCCCTCTGCTCATGAATTATTCATTTTAGTGCTTTTGTTATAATGGCGACAGTGTTCAGTCTCTGAGGCAGTTCTGGATAGCCTTCCTCAGTTGAAATATCGCACAACAGCAGCTACCATTTGTTTTATAAACCAATGCATCTAAGTCAATAACATTGAGTAAATGTATTTTCACAATCAAGAAAACAAGAAAAGGATTGAATAACAGTATTATAATTAAAGGGTCTGTTTTGCTGAAGGTTCAGTTTGTTTACTTTTGTGGGAACTATTCAGGGAAATAATTTAAAATAAATATTTTTACAGATTATTGTGTTTAGCATTAGATGCAAATTATATCTATAATGAAAACAGACTTTAGTGTCTCTACTCTGGATAGTATTGTTCAATAAAAGGCAGTTTAAAAACACTCATTGCATATAAACACATCAAGCTTTTCTTAAAACAATGTTTAAAGGTCTCTTTGAAAGAGTTTTTAAGATGAAACATAATGTATCCACATAACCCACACAGAAAATGTATCTGAGCCATGTGTGTACAGAAATAAAAGTTTGGTTTTGGTATCTAGTATCAGT
This sequence comes from Patagioenas fasciata, assembly GCF_037038585.1. NCBI lineage: Eukaryota > Metazoa > Chordata > Aves > Columbiformes > Columbidae > Patagioenas > Patagioenas fasciata. The sequence goes on from NC_092520.1 coordinate 98,032,911, forward strand.
CTTTCGTTAAAGCATGGACTTTCCTAAAGAGAAATTCCAGTGCAGGCGGTTACGGGTTCTCCCCTCACGGCCTCCCCCCCGCCTCCCAACACTTTTGTGACGCTGACCGAAGCCCCGCAGGGTGCATTGGGGACAGTCCCCACACAGAGTGGGGAATTCGGGGCTGGGGACTCCACAGAGAGAAGCATGTGTTCCAGTACAGCGCGCTCCCTCTCTCTGATGTGATTTTAAAAGATGTGTTTTCTCGTAAGCCATATATGTACTCCTAAAATGCCTTTGAGCTATAGATAAGTGTGCGTGAGGAACGTAAGCCGGGAGCAGATAGATGAGCAATTAGGTCATTTGGATTAGGACAGAGGGATTTTTTGCACTGAACTCTCTTCTCATTCCTTGCTGATCAGATTCTCTGCATACACGGAGGGTTGAAACTGCGTAAGTAAACTCCATAGATGGATATAGTTGCAGAACTATAAGGAGCATTGAAGAAAAGTTTGAATTGAAAGTATATGTGGTTTTGGGGAATCTGAATCATGCAGTATTACTTTCACTTTTTCTAGGCTTGTATTTCCTATGAACAAACCATCCGGGAGATAGAAGTTCTGATTTAGATAATGTCTTGCAGTCTTTGGAACAACACATTCTGCTGGAGGGGGAGTCCCTTCAGCAAAGGTTGCACTCTGTGAGCAGAAAGCTTTCCCTGCTGCCCACCTTCACGTTGTTTCTGCCGGGAATGTCAACTTTGGGCCTTTTCCTGCAAATTTTTCTAACATTTAGGTGGCTGCCCCACGTAAAATGGAAGCACCGATAGGAACCCCTCCTTTCCTTTTTCCTGTAGCTCTGCTCAGACCATTCTCTGTTAGCATGGTAGTGGTACAAAGTGTGTGGTCTTTCAGCTCTGAGTAATGCATTTTGTGCTGTGTGACTGAAAATGCCTCGTAGTCTGCCAGGGCTGACTGAGGGTTGTGGAATGTGGTGCCTTTTCTCTGATTCTCTATGAAATTTTTTTCCCCTCTTTTTTTTTTTTTTTTTTTTTTCCTTTCAGTAGAAATGTGTAGGCAGCTTGTTGAGAAACCTCAAGATGCAGGGGAAATGCTTGTACGTTGTGGAATGCGGCTTCCCCTGGGAGACCCCGGCCGGGCGGGCGGTGAATGAGCAAAGTGGAAGAATGAGAAAGGGAGGAGGCTGGAGGCAGGGACAGATAGGAAAGAGTGAGAGAGGAGGAAGGAAGGAGGTGGAAACAGAGGGGCCCATTTCCCTTTTTCTGAAGCAATGACAGCTGGTTCTGTCCTGCCTCACATGACAAAGTGCTTTGGAGAGGAGTATTTAAGCTGGATGCCAGTGAGCAGGGGTGGTCAGCTGATTTTATTTTATTTCTTTTTCCAGGCTTTAGTCAGGTGATCGCTGGTGACTAGTCAGCCCACCAAGAAGGGACTTCAGCACACAGGTAAGAGAGAATCTGTGTACTCTGACATGCAACTGGTGGGGACAGAGGGAGGTAAACAGCCCTAACATTGTTTGAATAGTTTTAAAAAAACTGCTCCTGACTTGCTTGGGTGTGTAACACTGTGACTGTCTCTTTCAATGCTGCTACTTTTGCTATTCACTCTTGTTTTCACTCTTTTTTTTTTAAATCTGTCTTTAATTAGGAGCTTTATTGGGAAAAAAAAAAAAAAAGATCAATTGTGTGTTGCTAAATATAGTCCTGGTTATTGCATGAATGTTGCATTCTGTTACTTTTTGAATAAAATAACTTTCCATAATGCAAGTGTGTCAAATTCATATTTAGAGGGGAATTCCCAAATACTTAAACTATGAGTCATAAAAAGTTAAAGTACCAGTACAACAGTTCACGACAAAAACTCTCTTCAGCCTTGGGTAGCTGCTTTTGTATGTGTTGGTAGTTAAATATGTCTTTAAAAACCCAGAGATGTGCAAATGCTGAAGTATTTGTAACTCTGTTGGCCAGAACACAAAACATACGTAGCGGAGGCTAAACAGATGACTGGGAAGGAGGATTGTTCAAGCGCTCTCGGTTTCATGCATCTTTTCTTTCATTGTTTGTATCTAAGAATCTGGTGAAAGAGTCTTCTCACGTGCCGACGGTGCTTCAAAGGGCTCTGACTCCCTAATTCCTTTTGTATGATGTCTTAGAAAACAAAATGAAAACAGTCATGCATACAAGTACTGTAAGTGAAAAATTACAAAATAAAAATACCAAGTGAGTGTGACAGGTAATGGCAGTTTTGAAATGGTTGTGTTCCCAGTTATTGTGCCAGCGTCCCTTCTCTTTAAACATAACTACGTAATGTGTTCATCCTTACCCGTTACTTTACTAAAAGATCTCAGATACTCTCTGAAATTCTGAATGACTCATACTGAAAGATGTGTTCTAGAGATTTTAAGATGAAAAAGACAGGCAAGTGTTCCCAGCTCCCACCTGTAGCTCTGAAAAATTCCTTGTGGTCTAGGGTCGAAGAGACTTTATTTTGAAAAGCTGTCATACAAATTTCAATATTTTACAGCTAACCTTATTCCTGTCTACTATTTTGCAATATTTAGAGAAAAACTATTTAAGATATACTTTTTCTTTTCTATCAGTTTATGCAGTGTTTCATAAGATGCTGGCGCTGTACACAAGAGGGATAAAGAAGCATGACTTTCTAATTACTTTTAATTTTGTGATGTTTCTCTTTTCTCATTGTTAAAAACGTCTCTGCTCGTGACAAGCTGGCTGTGAGATGTTGGTATTGTCTTATAACAACAGCCAATGCTTAGATGCTCAGATGAACTGAGGTTTAATCTCGGGGAAGGAGACCCTGGAATGGGGTAGTGGCATATATGGAGGACTGTCTCTGTTGACCTCAGTGGACCTTTATCACACACAAACCTGAGGGAACACCCACCTTTGGGTGACAGACTGGGAAGATAATTGCAAGAAACATCAAAGAGGTTGATAGTGGTAATAGTGTATTTGCAAAAAGGCACAATAGCTGGGAAGTCGGTTTTGTACTAGATCATGGTGCAGAGAGTGTTTTAGGTTTCAAATAGTCTCTGAAAATAGTTCTCTACTAAAGGATTTTGAGACATATTTTTCCCTTTTTGTGAGGTGGGAGGAGAAGAGGTTTCACGAGGTGAGGAAAGATTAGTGAAGGGAAACCGTGTCAGGCAATAATGACTGGTTAGCAGAGATCGCTCTGAAGAGAGTGATGTGCTTGCCATGATGCCATGAGGGCCAGCAACGAGGCACTTGCTCTTCAGTGCACTCTGTCTGAGAATGGGGAACTGCATAGGCTTGGGGCTCTGGAGAAATTAGGTATCAAGTCTGGAACGTACCCCAAGTTCCTGTAAGCCGTTCCACATTGGCTCTGTCTTAAGCAAAGTGATCTTTTGTGAATGGATGCAAATCTTCTGACGTTTTCATGCAGTTGTCCTTAGGGGAATTCCTAGCAGGTGGGCTTGTCCCAGGCTGAGTGCTGTAGAAATGCTGTTGGTGCCCACACGTAAAACACACAGTTCATATTCTCACACATAAGCGCTACTGTGGCATGAGAGAGGATCAGACATGAGAAACTGGAATGGGTAAATATAATACTAATATAAAACTACTTCAGAGAGTACTGATTTATTTTCTTTAAAAAAAAAAAATCTAGTTAAAACTGGGTAGTCATTGTAGACTGTTCTTTCTTCTTTTCTTTTTTTCTTTTTTTTTTAATCTGTGGGTTTTCTTGATTGTGAGCACTAACATCTTTAAATTTCTAGCAAGGCAGACTGTCTAGTTCAAATATGTATCAAAGACAGGAAATAATTTAAGGTATATTTCTGCCTTTTCATATGTGTTTTTAAAGATGTTTGCATCTGGAGAGAGGGATTTGTTTGAAATACTACAGGTGCAGTTCCTAGATTTCCACTCATTGATGTAAGAGCATCTCTTTCAAATAACTTCTGACTTGTGATCACTTCAGGTCATGTTTTTTTAACCTTGGCATTGCCTAATGATCATGATTGCCTTGCAGCTAAGTAGGAAAAAATAAATAACTTGCCTGCAAATGAGCAACTGATCCTGAGTATATGGCGTTATAAAGGATAACATCTGCAGTATTTAATTTTCCTTAGAGTAGTGGAAGAAGAATTAAGAGTTCAACAGCTGTACTGAGTAAACTTTCAAGAACATGAGCTTTTAACACCTTTAAATATAGAGATACTTACTGTTGTAAATAAAACCAGTTTAAGAATCTTGAGAAAAATCTTAAGAAAGAGTAGCTGAATCACATTATTTTAATGGAATATTTATTATAATGAAGTGTTTTACTATACGTTTTTTCATCTCTTTTTTTTAATTAACTTTGGAGAGTGAAGACCACAGATTTTTAGGTTTTGGTTTTTATTACTAGATAAAGGACAGACCCTGCTGTTACTCATTTTATTAAGATCTCTATACATGTATATCAGGGCTTCATTTGACACCAAAAGAGTCACCACTTAAGTATATATCCCATTTCTATTTCAGTTGGACGATGTTTTAGTTGTTTAAAACCAAAACTCTTTCCTAGTTATGAGCAGAGTTACAGGCGCAGACATCAGAAGTCTGGAATAGGATTTTCCAGTTCTGAGGAACTTAGACTTTTCTGGTATTATTCACATGAATCTCTTAAGGCTTTGGTTGCATACTAAAACCCCAAAAGGCGTGTGAAATTTTACTATCGCCAGGCAAAAAATCCTTCTTGTGCCTTTAATATCCTCTTAGACCTATTATGTGATAGTTTATTGCGCTGGTTGAATTTTAAAATAGTCGGAAGGGTCGTTACTACTGCAAACCCCGCAGCGCAATCACCGCCTGTCCTGAACGGCCCCCGCAGCGGACGCCCTGTGTCGGGGAGGCGCCACCTGGCGGACGGACGGCGGTACTGCACAGCCAAGGCCCCGCCTCCCCCTAGGCCCCGCCCCCCGTAGGTCACGCCCTGTCCCTCGGCCCCGCCCCCCCAGCCAGCAGCTTCCCGCGGTAGGTGGCTTTGCCACTGAAGACGCATGTGCTGGGCTTCGTGCCTTTTCTTTTTTCTTTTTTTTTTTTTTAATTTTTTTTCTTTTTTTTATTTTAACATTACTTTTTTGTTTTCTTCAACATTACTCTAGTTTCTCACTTTCATAGAATAACAGAATCACAGAATGTTAGGGATTGCAAGGGACCTCAAAAGATCATCTAGTCCAATCCCCCTGCCAGAGCAGGAACATCTAGATGAGGTTGCACAGGAAGGTGTCCAGGCGGGTTTTGAATGTCTCCAGAGAAGGAGACTCCACAGTCTCCCTGGGCAGCCTGTTCCAGTGTTCCGTCACCCTCACTGAGAAGAAGTTTCTTCTCAAATTTAAATGGAACCTGCTGTGTTTCAGTGTATACTCAGTGCCTCTCGTCTTATCATTGGTTGTCACCGAGAAGAGCCTGGCTCCATCCTCGTGACACTCACCCGTTACATATTTATAAACATTAATGAGGTGACCCCTCAGTCTCCTCCAAGCTAAAGAGACCCAGCTCCCTCAGCCTTTCCTCATAAGGGAGATGCTCCACTCCCTTAATCATCCTCGTGGCTCTGCGGTGGACTCTCTCAAGCTCTGTCCTTCCTGAACTTTCCCCTGATAACTTGTTTTCACATGGACCAAAAGACGTGCCATATTCAAATGCAAAGCCTCTTGTCGTCAACAACTGTGACCACTTTAGAATGAACCAGTTCATTGCATGCTGAAGCAACATTGTTGGTCAAGAAACCAGTTTCTGGCATAGCGCTATTTGTAGTTACTTTTGCTTTCTCTGAGAGACTGCAAATAATAAGATGTAGACATTAACACCTCGTGAATACATTTAACTTTCCATTTAGCTATAGCTTTATTCAGCATGACTGTAGATAAGGGTAGCAGCAAACAATCATTGGAGCCAAAAGAACATTTTAAAAATAAGTACCAAGGCCTCATATTTGTTCTGAAACTGTTTGTTTTATTTTCAGGGAATACTGTTTAATTTAATTGTCTTGAATTATACCTGTTTTCTGTATTAATCCAGATTGCATGATGTAATATACTGCAAGCGGTGATTGTTGCAAAGTCATCCTAACAAAAAATCCACCTCAATGAAAACTCATATTTTTCCAAAACAGTGAGAGAAGACTCTTAAGAAGTCTCTACATTTACTGAAATGTGACATGACTGCTAGCAACCCAAACTTAGTCTTGATGCTATAGCACTAGCACACCAGCAGAATAATTCTTAATATGGCTGGATAACTGGGAAATGCTGTTTGTAAACTTACCAGAATCTGTTGGACTATAACAAAATGTTAGAAATACCTACAGCTTCCTAAATCAAGGGGTTTGTGTTAGTATTCAACATCAATATATGTGAGCTGCTTCCCAAATCAATTTTGCTTTCCTTCTTAGCAGTCAAGAAGGAAAAAAAAAAAAGTCTTATGACTATATGCATTGATAGAAGTAATAAGCTTCTAAAATAGTCATGAGCTCTGACACTTAATCACTCTTTCTGATGGATGATTATTCAGAAGTGAAAGTCCTGCCACAACACGCTTATATTTCAATTGAAAGCTGTTATTGCAGCACATGCGCTAAACCTCAGTTACATGGACTGAATATCCATTAAGTTCACCATGTGAAAAGAATAAGCAAAAAAACTATGTTTGATATTAAAATGCCTCTGTACTTTTGGAGCATCCTAAGAATAAAGTGGCTACTCTTTAAAAGGTGAGAGATAGCTGTAGGGAACTGCTTGCATGGGACTTGTCACTGGCAGCTTGCCATTTTTTCCCCCTGCCACCACATGTACCACTTTGACCAGCGATGGCAGATTGCACTCTGTGGAGGCTGATAAGAAGGATTTTTCTGAGCCTGAACACAGAAGGTGCCATAACAAGCATCATAAATGTCCCATATTATAAAATCACTAAAGATGATGAAGTATGAAGAGAGTTAGTAAAGGATGCTAATGATGTGCAAAATTATTGGGTGAAATCGGGGCTCAGAACTTGCTCATGGAAAGCAAAATAAGACTGACATGAAGAAAAAAGTGCTGCAATTTAAATAAAGCAAGTTGAATCTTGATAAGGTTTTATTTTTCCCGGCTCATTCAGATCATAGCTAGCTTTATGGTGAATCACCTTTCCTGAGGAATTTATGATTTGTCATTTTTAAGACAAGAATATGGATAAGCCCCAAAATGGTGACTTGCAACTGAGGTTGGCAATTATTTACAACTTAACAAGAGTTAATAAAAAAATCCACATTAGGGATGCTTTCCCAAGGGCTGTATTCCAAGCTCTGTAGTATTACTGTATATTCTGAAGCTCATATTTAGTTTGATACTCAATCAAAATTCATACCAACAGAAGCAACATATTATGACAAGTTAATATAGTTTGTACTGTACAGTGCCACTGCTCAAGATGTTGTTTACCTAAGGATTTTTTTCCTTAAAAACAGAGGCCTGTTTTTATTGCACATCTTCTGTCATAGTAATAGAAGCTCAAGACCTACTTTTCCAAATGTTTTCTCCTCGTTTATGTAATTATTAAATATATGAGTGTACACTGCATTATAGAAAAGTTTTAATCCTCTAACATCTACATTTCATGCACGATACAAATTAATTGCTCTTTTCCAAATAGGACTGCCCATGCTTAGGCGTTACTGGGTAGGAATTGTGGCTCTTCAGAGCGGGTAAATCTAAATCTACAGGAAGTTTGCTCATGAGGAGAGGCCAGGTCTGAAGTAGGGCAATAAAACTTGCAAATAGGCAGTTATGGGTTTAATTGTATTTGAATCCATACATGCTCAAACTGTACACTTGGTTCTGAGCAATGGCTATGTGGGATCTCTTGTTGACCATCTCATATGAAAAAATTATAGAAGTGTGTATTTTTCCAAAGAATATTGAAGAAATTCATTTCAATGATTTGCTAAATTTAAAAGGTCTCCTACAGGACGAATTATTCACTGAGTGCTGCTGTGAGAACTCTGAAGATGTAATAGAAAGAGCCTTTCCCATAGCCAAGCCACCTTCTCACTGAATTCTTCTTCCTTTGAAGAAAGATGAGCCATAGGTTTAAAGCTTTTTGGCTGAACATTTTGCACTGTGGGTGGGTGCCCTGCAAACCGTTGTGTGATATGGGGCATACGTTACGTGCTAAAGCTGAATATTCTCCTTAATTGAAGGCAAAGGTCTTTTCAGAACTTCTCATGGGTCTCCGGGAAATGCTTTGTAGATACTGATGTAAAGGTTTTCTGAGAATAGGGGTGGGAATCACCCCAAAAAACCTATCCGCCTGGGAAAAGTGTTTAGCCCAGCAAGTTAACACGGGAATTTACCGGTTGGGGGCGGTGGTTGTTGCGCGCTTTGGGGTTTATTCGGTTTTGGTCTCTTCTGGGGAGGGCTTTTAACGCCGGCCCTTGCCGTGTACTAAGCCCACGGGAAGGGAACTTCCACGTTGCCCCCGCGAGTCCCCTGCCAGCGGGGCGACCGGGCCGAGGCCGGAGCCGGGCGGGGGCTTGGCGGAGCAGCGCGGCCCGGGCGGGGCGGCCCCTGGCAGGATGGCGGGGGCAGCGGGGCGGAGGCTGCGATCCGAAGGGCAGCGCGGGTTTCCTCCCGCAGCCGCGGGCGTGGGGCTGGCGGGGCCGGGCGGGCTGCGCGGGGTGTGTGTGGGGTGCGTGGGCAGCGGCGGCCGTGACACGGCGGTGGGTGGGGATTACAGCATTTCATCGGTTTTTCCTCCGACACCTTTTAAAGATACAGCCCACGACGCTCCTCGGGGGTTGGTGCTAAGCGCTGCTGGAGTCATCTCGCAGCCGAACTCGAAATTGATAGCTCGCCTCGCTGCGAAAATAGGAGTCGTTCTGGGGAAAAATCTAAAGTTTCTCCGCGTTAACCCGCCACCCCCCCAGCTCCCGTGCCGGAGCAGAGCATTTCTTTGGTCAAATCTTTTTGATTGCCCATTAACCTCATACAAATTCATGTCAAAGTACTTTCTGGAAGCAGAGCCTTGTAAGTAACATCTTGGGGTAAGAATTGTTCTCTTTAGTCTCGGCCAAGATGGAAAAAGATGGTTTTCTTTGCCTTTTGATTTTCTTAGCTCTTCTTCTGTCTTGCTGCAACTCTGAATGTATTCTATGTTCAGTATTTCTGCAAGTATTTGGCTCAAAAGTGGTGAACAGCTTGTTACTGGTGCCTGTTTCCCTCTGAAGCACACAGGATTTTTTTAATTTAAAGGAATAACAAGAATTTGCCTCGATCTAGTAGAAAACATTTCCATTTTAAGGTTCTTCTTTCAGTTGTGAAAGTGCAAAATAATATTAATTGCCTATTCTTCACTCTTTTTGTTCTGTAAAAAGCTTAGAAGCTGTTATAGATTAAGTACATGTCAATTTATTCAGTACTAGTACTGCTTGGGTTTGCGAAAATACAGGCATAGAATGGGTTACAGTACTGAGGTTATTTTGTTTTTCCTTTTTATTAGGCTTATTCTTCAAGTAATGATGTCCAGTTAGTCAGCTACTGGGTGGACAGGCTGAATAGAGTCCAACTTAATAAATGTTAATACACATTATGACCAGCCTTGAGTAATAATGCATGACAGTATAACTTTCAATCAGAGAGGATGCCTGAGCCATTCTAGTACAACTCTGTTATGTACTTTTGGGAAGGACATATGCATTTCTCAAAAATAAGAAAGCATCTGATAAATGCACAAAAGGTGCTGGGGGAATGCAGGGTTTGTTGTTTGGTTGGGGTTTTCGCTGTTTTTTTTGTTGTTTTTTCCAAAGAAGACAACAGGCAAAGTCTTAAGAGATAGCTTTTCCTCCTAATTAAGTACCTCAATATGTATGATACCCTACCTTCATTTTGAGATTTGTTGGCTTTCTGCTTCTAAAAAAATTGACCCTTAGTCTTCAGACATTTTGTAACCATTACCTTATTAAAAAATTGAGCCCTGCTGTGGATCTTAAACTAGAAAAAGAAAAGTGAAGCGGTTGTGGATTGATGTTTACAAAACTGAACGAGGCAGCAGCAGCCCTCTAATCTTGTAGCTGTTGAGTTAGTACAAGTGATACTTGTCATATGTCCCTATAAGTGTGAGCTGACATTTGTTTATTCCTTGCTAATTTAAGCACAAGTATTGCCTCATAAAATTGTTTAATCCTTATTGGAAAAATATAGGCACTTAATCAACCAATGGTGAGGATGAGAATTCATCTGCTCTTTATTTTTTAATATAATTATTTAACACGTACATCTGACATTTGGAAACTTTAACTGAAATTAGTCTCTCTTAAATGTGTTTGTTACTAAGATTTAAATGGGCTCCAGTATATTTGTTTCATGTAGTGGAGGAGGAGGGGAAATAACATTTGAAAGTTATCACCGCTTGCCTGGAAGTATACAAATGCTACCATATGTCTGGAGGTTTTACGTAATTTATTAAGTTGAGAAAATAACCTAATCGTTCATACTTTGAATAAAACTAAAAAAAATAAAATAATCTAAAAATGAAGTAGTATTTCTCTGAGAACACGATTGTGCAGTCCATTCAGTGCCTGAGAGGTAAGAGTGATCGGCATTGATTCTAGACATAGTATTGCAAACTAGCAATACATCAGGTATTTTTAAGCTACTGTGTGAACAGGAATACTTTAATAGACCAGCACCACTTGTCTTTCAGAGCTGACTGAGCAGTCATATTTTAAAATGAGTTTGTTACAGTATATTTTTAATGCAACCTGCTTCCGAGAACCTTTATCTGTGGAGGCGTGTAAGTGGTTAGCTGTCCTGGGCTTAAATGCAGGACAGTCAGAGCTTGCAGGAAATCAAAAGATTCCTGGGCGTGGGGTATATGTACTCCTGCCAATCTTGGCTGCATCTGTGTCACAGGAGGACCACTGCAGGGCAGGAAGGTGAAAGCAGAGCTCTCGGTCTACCTAAATGTGCAACCTTTCTTTATGTGCAGGTTTGGAATCTGTAGCTGGCATGCCCTTCGTGGCCACCGGTGTGGGTGAGGACCAAGTGTTGATACTGCCCATGCATTGACGCCTGGAGTTGGCTTTGGGGTGGATTTAACGCAAGGATTTATGAAAGACTCTGATTTGGGCATTGGGGGCAGGGGTTGTTCAATAACAACTGATGATGTCCTTAATGTGAAGCAAAGAAGATAGGCTGGTTGCTCTTAGTCTGCTTTTGAATGGTTTAGTTACTATTTGTATGCGTTTTCCCCGTGGAGGTCTGTGAATGAGATCTTTAGCCAGGTGAGCAAACAGGGAGTTTAAAGAGCTTTGATGAGAAGTTACTAGGGTGGTGCTTTTGGAAGTACAGGCCACACAGATGCTTAAGAGATTGTACAGAGTTCCCAGTGGCTTAAGGAATTATTCAAGTTTGTCAGTCTAATTGCGGTGATGGTTGTGCCATGACTCCCCTTAAAAAGGGGATGGGTGTGTAAGAGAAAAGAAAAATGAGAGGTATGAAAGCAGGGAGGTCATTCTTGCAAACCTGTTACTCCTGGAGTTTTGGTTTTTTTTACTTTTTGTCTTTAGTTGCTGCTCTGCTGTTCATGCGCCCTCCTACATGCGCACACATCCCATGCTGGTCTCTTCAGCTACAGGTTGATAGGATTTCCATAGGAGTGTTTCAGAATTTTCTTGTGCATGGGGGACTGATAATGAGACAAGGGATGTTATCTTCCAGTGCCATATTTGCCAAGTCTCTTCCTAAGAAAATCAGTAAGCAAGGACCTAGTCAAACCAACCTTCCATACAGGGGTGATTGCAGAGTGGAGAGCATAAGCGTCCACTCTTTCTCCAAGCCCTTCCTAGCCAGATCTCCAGAAGATTTTCCTTAGGGCAAGATAGATGGTTTAGTGCAGAAGATGGAGTATTGCTGGAGTGCTTTTTGTTTGGAAATGAAGATTTCTGTTGGGTTTTTCCACATGTGTGAGGAATAGCTCTTCAAGATGTCATTTTTAGCCATAGTTGTGTGTTATGGCAGTCAAGATATAAAATGGGGAGATGTACACAGAGCTGGCTGTTCAGGCAGATAACAGTATGCCATTATTATCCCTGTTTAAGTACTTGATGGCTAGGCAGGTCTAGGTCACCAACCCTGGTTTTGATTCTTGGTTGGCAGTGTCTGCAGAGGGGTCTGGGCTGCTCATAGAAGCTAAGAACAATGGATTTGGAAACTAAGCATGTCAGCTCTGTGCTGGAGGAGGCTGGTTGGGAGTTCTCCAAGCCAGGCGCTCCGCATTTTGTTGGGCCACTTCTTGCAGGAATGATTGTACTGGCTCTTTGGAAGACTCATGTGACACATAGGTGTTGCAGGGGACAGTATTATAGACCAGGTTCTGCTTCACTGCCTTGTGAGATATGTCTTGGCATTTTTGGTCATCGTTCTTCAGGGACAGTCGGTGATGTCCGGACTGCCTCTGGGGCACCCTTTGAGGAGGAACCAGTTGGATCCTTGACTTTCCATCTGTCTTCCAGTTGGGGCACTCTCAAAATGTCTCTGATTGTGTATGGTCAAGGAATTCAGCCTTGACAGAGTCGCTGGGACCGTGTTAACGGGGCGGTGAAAACGCAGCCCTGCTTAGCAGGCTGTGACTGTTGTTAGTGAACTGGTCATAGTGAACAACACTGCCATCCTGCTGTTGCTCTTTAGTGCAATCTGCGCACGATCCAAAATATGCTGTTGGATGGGTGAACTGATGTGTAGCTGTTCTCCAAGGGGCTCCAGAATTACCTCCTGCAGTAAGTGGAAGGATGGATGAAGAAAAAGACAGGAAACCTGCTGTTATTTTTGATGTGATGCGAAGCTCTTTCTCACCAGCTTTTGGCCAGTGAGAACACTGTGTAAATCTGGAAATGAAATTTATTTAAATTGTCCTAAATGAAACCAACATGCTTGTCAATAATAACATTTTGATCTAGCATCCAATGCTGAGCCAAATTGGAAATGTATCTTTTAGGAAGAAGTCTTACATAAGTGACTTTCCGTTATTACTCTTATTTTTCAGTGTGAAAATCTTTTGAATTCTAGCTTTTATGAGAAGTATAAAATACATTTTGTGTCCATGCACTCCACACAAAAGCACTGGTGTGTTGTCAAAGTCATATAGAGATTGTTCATCCCAATGAAGTAACTACGAGATATCCGTACATTTCACATGACTCCCGATATGGGGGAATTCCATGCTGGCCAAGCAATACAGCATTTCTTAAACTTTGGGGCAAGGGAATTTTGTAAGGTATTTTTTATTTTTCCTTCACTAACAGAGCTTGATTTGTTTGAACTTTAATAGTTGGGATGGAAAAGGGCAACTGGCTACATCTTGTTTTTCACCTTAGAGAACTTATACAGAGTTACTGCTTGTAAATTTTAAGTGATGTTTAGATTGTTGAAGAACAAAGTGATTAAATTACATTATTTGAATCCTCTGAAGTTTTTCTAAAGATCTGAGTATTGTTTGGTTTCAGTACGCTTGCTGTAGTGTGTTGGTTAGGGCTCTTCATAAACAAAATAATACAAACATTATCTTTATTACTCACAGTGCTGCTGCATAGTTGCGGTTTAGGTTTTGCCAACTATTTGCAATGTATAGCCACAGACTCTCTCTGGGTGGCGTAAATAAAAACAAAGTCTTTCTGTTCCTATCAGGACTTGTTTTTTCAATTAGGCACATTAGTGTATCATTAGGTAGAGAGGTAAGAGTACGCCTCTGTGTGTGACTCTTCTCTAGTCTGAAGTGGCAAAAAACCACATCAGAATAGATTTACATGCATCCTATTAACTGTAAGCATCCACAAGATGATTAATGCTCTACAAGAGAGACAGACAAGACCGTCTCAGCCCCAAGAAGCTTACAGTCTAACACTGATAAGACTTGTCTTGTAATTTACGAGGTGTAAAATTAATTTTGTGTTTATTGGTATTGTGACCCTCCTCTGCGTGTAATTCTGGGGTACAGAAGCCATTGTATGCATGTGAAGTAGCCTGCAGTGGCTTCATGAATCCCTGCAAATCAAACACCTCCTGTTGGCTGTTCATAAGGTGCAAGATCAGAGTCACCTCTCTTCCATTTTAAGACCTCTCCTGGAACATGCCTTAAAACAATTTTCAAATAACAGGTTTCAGGAATCATGAGCTAATTTAAATACTCACATGTGCATCCATTCCTAAATCATAAAAAAATCCTAGTCCTGAACTGCCTTTTAAGGTTAACAGGACAGGAAAAAAAATTGCAGAGGACAAGTAATAGTGTATACCCAGAGCTGTACTTTGCCTATCAGTTTTAAAGGAAAAAAGCCCTATATTTTATTATTAGTTTAGTGGTGTGCTATGTTCTTTACAACTGCAATTTCCTCACGGTCGTTCACCCCCTGCCCTCCCAGCCTTCCTGTAGTTTTCCTTCATAGAACTGGAGAAACAAAATATATAATCATGGAGAAATATTTGTACTTCATTTTTGATCATGTTCCCATCCCGTGCTTCAAATTGTATTTGCAAGTGTTGGCGTTTTCAAATGGAATTTCCCATCAGTTTTTCTTGAACCATTTCAGCAATTTTAGAAACGAACAGGATGTGTGATTTTTTTGAAAGCAAAACAGAACTTCAGTTTTTCAATAACTACTTTCAGAAATATCTCCTAAGCCATTGAAGTAAATAAGTATTAGCAATATATGTACTAATTTAAAGCCATTGAGTTTACAGGAAGTTTTCTACCAAAACCTGTGGTGTTTAGATAAGTCTCTAATGATTTTGCTAAGTGCAGAAGTATTTATTTTTCTGTACGTGGATAAAAATTACACTCTACCTTTAATCTGTTTTTTTAGCCCAAGTGGCTAGATAGCAGGTTCCCCTTTGACACAGAGACAGTTGAGAAGAACAGGTAGCAAAGATACTTTCTAGCAACTAGTTTAAAATCTCATAGCTAAAATATACAAAATTATATTCTATATAATAGTAATGTTATTCAAAACATGATTTGTATCTGGGACTGATGTGTGAGAGCTTTCTGCTTAGTGGCTGGGAATGTTACTGCTCTGAGCTATATTGATATAGAGTGATTTTTTTGCCAAAGAAAAATGTTCTTTTCCTTTCTGAAGCTACCTAACACCTGCAAGAAATGGCAGCTATTTGCTATGGAAAGCTTGGAATTAAGTTTATCAAGCAGCGTTTATCTTCTGGAAGACAGTTAGCAGTCCTGCTAAGCTCTGCTGTTTTATGCCAAAATAAGGAGCAGGAGCATTTGAGGAGTTTGGTTTATGCATAGTAGCTGAGAAATAACCAGAAACGTAAAAGAAATCCACCTGTGGTAATCTATACTGTTGCATTATAAATAACTATGACCACTAATGAAGCACAGATAATGGTAAAGATGCTGGTTTGTAAGAAATATTCACCATCTTCTCTGGCTAACTTCTGAGAACTTGCGTTTTATTTGTTTATTGGACCTTATTCTTCATTGCAAGTAAAAGCTATAATTAGGCAATATCAGAGATTTTTTTGTCTTGGGGAATGTGGAGGAGAATTGACCTTGCTTGAGATTGTGAATATAAAGAAAATCTTTCTCATATGCTTATTATACCACCACATCAGTAAGTAGTCTCAAAATACTGGTGACTGCTGAGTGGCTCTGCTTTCTTTGCTGGAGAGTTTCTATTGCTATGTTCTGAGGGGCTTTGAAAGTTTGTTGCAGAGTTTCTGTTGCTGTATCTTACAGAGTGACTCCCCTGGATGCTGTTGTCCTAACAGATCTTGGAGTCCTGGGTGTTTTATTGCAAAGTGGTCTTCTGAGTTACTTTGTTAGTTCTTGCATATGTCCTGCCTGTGAGGTAAGACCGTGAGATGCTTTTAAGGCTGTGATAATCCACATGAGATATACCTCTCACCGAGCACTGATCAGCTGGCTGGGCTTTCCTACTCTCTGGTAACTGACTGAGGCTTGGATGAAACTGGGTACCGAGTGATACTGAAAGGAAGGGACAGCTTCCATAGGACAGCAAGGAAATTGTCTGGCCAGCAAACCTGATGTTTGCCACTGTCAAAGAGGGCCTTCCAGCAGGAGACTCAAGGGAATTCTTACGTGCTGTTGGCCATGAAGCTCTTTGACCACCTGTGGGCAGACGGTGTGTCCCTGGGTCTCTAAAGTGCCCATTTAGTTCTGGTTTTTAAGTGACAGATTGACTTCTTGAAGAACACTAGGAGACGTCAACAGGAATGAAGCCAGCATGCACATTGGCATGAACATCAGTGGGGTGGTATCAGCAGGCAGCAGGCAGGAACCCCAGCCACTGCTTCTGCTGGACTTTGTGTCCTTCAGGCGGTGTAAGAGTGGGGTGAGGGTAAGACCTCGCTCCAGAGACTACTGTTGGCTTCCTGTTCACTGACCAGTTTGAATGGGGATTGTAAAACACGTGTACACACACGTTAATCCTCTCGGGGCTTGGCTGAGGTTACCCGAGAGATCTTCCATTTTCATCCTTCCCCCACATACCTCACTGGAAAGTCACAGCAGCTGTTGAGGTCTCCGCAGAAGTTTTCTGTCTGTCTGGGAATCACAACTTTAAGGCTCGTTGGTTCAGCTGGCTTCCCAAACACACTGTATACCAGTCCTTTCTACAGAGATATTTGCTGGGCACGTGCAAGAGAATTACTATGGGAAAGATCTGGAGTTGTTTAGCGGGAGGAATTGATTCCAAATGATGTCTTGCTAAAACTTTATTGTGTTTTTCAGACAATGAATTAAATATCGTTTTATCCATACTAGGAACTTGGAGGCAAAGACTCTTTACGTTTTTAGCTATGAAAATCAGTGGTTTCTTACCCAGTACAAAAACCCCTATGTCCTTGGTTATCTTTCTAATTGTTATTTAATAAGACATGGTTTTGTTTTCAAGCATCTATGTTGGTCTCCTTAGAAAGCGGTTTTGTGTTCTGAGCCTTTTACAGTTTTCACAGTATCACATACTTACATTCAAAATTCAAAAGTGCAAAAAAACCTTGTGTGAAACACAGACTTTTCCACAACTTTCTCTCACTCTTACAGGAAAAGACAAAGGGATATTGAGTATTTTGCATTTTTCATTAAATGAGTTGTCTTTATTAGAATACCTAATAAGGCATCTGTGCTAAAGTGCTAAAGCATGTACTCCATGGACTTTCATCCTCACGCTAGCCCTGACTCATCAGAATTACATGTGGCCTAGTATCTACTTTTCATTATTAGCAGCAATTCTTTTGCTGCTGGAGCAAAAGGACATCTAACAGATTAAGCAAGATTTTGTTGAAAGATGCTAATATTTTCCTGTTACAATAGGAAAAAGTAAAAGGAAGAGGAAAGTAATTGAAAGGTTTTAATTCCTGAGAATTTTTTAAATGGATTATATTGATTAACAAAATTGCTACATTTCATGGCAGAAACTTTTTAGAAGGCAGTAATTGTAATTAATTTTTAGTCTGTGCCACATATTTGATGATAGCTCTGATTCATGCTATTATATTCTCTCTTCCTTCACCCACAGCAAAACAAATTTAATTTGATTCATACCCTGAAGAAAAAAAAACACGCAAAATTACTCACATGGTTATGATTCAGCTCTTGGCATAAAACCCTGTCCTCCTCCATCCTCCCCCTCTCCCACCCAAACCACCCCCACCCTCACCCACTGTATATTTATGTCACCGTAGCCTGAAAAAGTTGAGTAGCTCTTTAAAAACAGAGCAAATGAAATCCCTCTTCAAACTGCCCTGTTGCTTATGTTGATACGAGTCTAATAAGACTTCCTTTTCACAAGTGCTATGGAGGCAGCAGCAGTGCTCTGTTTTTCATGTTACTTTAACAGACAACAGTACTGTATTGATCTTGAGACGTGCTTTCTTTTAGCAGTTTAGCAATGCAATGGCAAGCGATGCTAAAATTGCTCAAATAGTCATATTCAGGAGTCTGCCTTTCCAAAAAAAAGAAAAATATTTTTGAGGAAACTGCGTATAGGGATTCTAGTTGAAATGGAATACTAGAAGGGCTTACCTTAATATTATTTTTGTCTTTTTCCTCATTAGCTTTAATGATGTAGACCTTAACAAGCCTTTCCCCAAGAAGAGATAAAAGCTGCACAACTTTCATTACACAGATGTATAGCAGTGTGTCCTGTTTCCTACAGCTTGTGTCGGATACCTCTTTGTGCGGGTGATGGCAATCTTCTGTCTTCACCTACTGCTGGAAGTACAAATGTTATGGTGCTGCTCACCATTGTATCTGACGAGCTACATTCAGCCTTCAGCTCTTAGGAACCACAGCTCAAGTTCTGTCGTCAGACACTAGGAGCATTCAAAGGAGATGTTTTATACGTGAAAGAGAAATGTTTACAGAGATCTGATATGTAGAGGTGATGCAGTCCAACAATCCCAATGGAAATTAGAAGCAGCTCAGTGCCTCTGAAAGCTGGCACGTGTGTTTATGTATATAACACTGAGCACAGAAAGCTTCATGCACACTGGTGCTATGAATCAGTCACAGTAAGTACCACAACTTGCATGAGTTGGTGGGAAAGTGTATTTTTAGCCAAGCACGCTAGCGCAGCCCTTCCACTCTTACTAAAAGAGACAAGGAGGTGATACCTTAAGGGTAGATATCAAAGAGGATTAAAAAAAAAAACCCACCACATTCTCAGAGCTTAGATCACTTGTTTACCCAGAAAATCATAACTTACTAACTTTCTAGTTAAACGATGCATGTTTCATTAGCTCTGTGCTTACAAGCTTTACTTTTCCAATAAATGTGTGAGATATCCCAAGAAAAGGAAAGGGTGATCTGTAGGGGAGAAAAGAGAAAATTGTTTTTTTTTCCTCCTCTCCTTAACATCCTCTGCTTTTCTATAGGTAACTGTGGATCTATACACACATGTCCATGGTGTATGACTATGTACCCAAGTTCACATGTCCCAGTGATGCTGTGTGCTTCCTTGTGGGCTGGGCTCACCCCCTCCGGCAGAGGAGAGTCTTCAGTGCAATTAGCATTAAGGGTGGTGTCAGCTTTACTGTGTGGAGCTCACTCCCTCCTGGGGCTCTGAAACCTCAACTGGATCAGGCTTTAATGCCTTTGTCGTCACCTGGATGTCCCCTGGTCCAACATCAATGATGAGCATCTTAAAAGTAATCAGGCAGCTCACCCCTCGTGTTCGGACCGAGACACAAAGGTGAAAAAGTCAAAAGGGAAAAACAGGGAAACTTCCCTATTGGGAGAGGAGAGTTGCTGAGTATGGCAGGAAACAGACTCTGCTGGAACAATAAAGAAAAACTGGTCTCCTGAGGCAATAGTCAACAGAGAAGAATGTAGGAGAATATGTGGGTGCTTTTGTCTGTGAGGGTGCATGGAGTAGGATGAAGAGAACAGTGCCTTCCCTCTCACAGTCCTCATTCTCTGCTTTCCTGCTCTAATTGGGTTTCTGTTGTTGAAATGAAGAACCCCTCTCCCACAAAGTGCAACAGACAGAATCCAGCTGAACTTCGTCATGTTTGCGTAGCCAAGTTGCTGAAATTAGACCATCACTGCCAGCACTTCAGTGATGTACCTTTCTGCGTTCCTTCTCTACAGTCAGACAAAAGTCTCAGCCTCTGACCCTAATCCCTCTAACAAAACCTAAAATGCATCACCATAAAATATACTGACTTTACCAAAAAAGTCTTTCTCAACCATGAGATCAATGAAAGCACGCCTAACCCGATTAGCCACTGGCTGCTATAATTTTTGAATGTTATGTTTTAGCTGTGTAGAAGGTGGGCGCAGATCATCCAGCTGGGCACCAGGTTGGAGTGAGATGCACAGATTGCTCCAGGGTATGCAGCGTGGGACAGGGAGCCAGGAGCGTCTTAGGTGCAACTCAGTTCCTGGTGGAAACTTCTGTGATGTTGGTCAAGACATTTTAAGTATTCTGGCCTCTCTTCTCATTTTCTAAAGGAGACTGAAGTCTACCATTTCACAGGGATATTATGAGGATTTACCTTAAAATGTACTTCTGAAGTATTTATAATGGTTAATCAGGTTTTCCATTATGGAGTACTTAGGTTATTTGGCTGACTTCAGCCACACAAACTCACACAAATGCTATACATAGAATATTTTGGAATATTTTGCATTTGGCTCATCTGAGTCACGGTTTCCATCCAAAAAGAACCGTAAAATAATTTGATTGTTTTAATCTAAATTATTTTTAGGAAGAACCTCATAATAAATGCTTTGGGAAGAACTCAGAGGTAAAGCATGTTAAAATAATTAGGCTTAAATATCTCATCAGAGTTGAAAGCAGATATGACTGCTGTCTACCAACAAGCTGCAGAATGGCAGACGGAGGACATTTGTGGTATAGCATGAGAAAAGGAAAAGAACTGTTTTAGCAAAGAGAGGACAATGGTGATCATTTGATGTTCTGCCAACAGCTGGCCCTGAATATGTTTAGGGTGGAAATTTTGGAAAAAAGTTCCGAACCATCATAAGCAACTTCTACAGCAACCTTCCAATTGCAGGCACTGAGGACAAGCTGCAGCTTTTTTTCAAGATGGAGATATGGTTATGTTAAAAAAAGTCATCAAAGAGGTGTTCGCTGGCTTGCTTTCCAGTCCCTAATTTCTTCAGCTACACCTGTTGTCCTAGGTCTCTTCAATTCTATTATCTATCATTAAACTTCCAGTAGGAGTGTGCAGTTCATCTCCCATTTTTTATGTTAATAGAAAACCCATGGCCATTTTGAGAGAGATCTATTCACTGTCCATCAAGAAGATGGAGGTGTAACTCTTCCTAAACTAATGTGATTGTTACTTAAAATCACTTCCCACATAACACTCATGACAAGAATAAAGACTAAAATTTTGAAGTATTCTGATATCTTTGTTCTAATCAAATCACTTTAATCAGAGATTAAAAATATCACATAAAGGTTAAAACATATGACTGTTTTCTTAAAAAAATGCAATAGATGAAAAACTGATACTGATTTTATATGCACACAGTGTGAGTGTGAAATTTTTGTTAGGTCATCTCCCTTTAATTAAACATAACATTTTTTTGTTATGCTATTCTAGGATAGGATGTTTTTGTCATTTTATGGTTTCATTGGGCTGTGGAATATTCCAAACAATTTGAAAATGTGGTTAGATTAGTTTTCCCTTGGGTTTGACCTCAGTAAACTTATCTTGCGGTAAAAGTAGATTTCTTTGTCCTTATTGCATTTATTACCTCAAGACAGTTGTCGTGTATTGTATTAATATAACGTGAAAAGGAGGAAGGGGGAATTGGGTGTTTTCTGTTCTGTTGGGGTTTTTTTCCGCTACCCCCGAGACCAGCTTTGAGTCATTCCTCCAAGAGGTCCCACTCCCCGTTGCTAAAGAGGTCTGTTGTTCTGTGAACAGGAGGGTGGGGGAGAGACGATTTGAGTCATCTCAACTGGTTTGTCCTGGCATACATTTCCTGCCCATAAATTGGGATTGGCAAGGCTTGCCAGTGGCAGGCAGCCTCACCGTTGTTCCGGTTATGCCTCGGATGGCATTTGCTGTGCCTCTCTGATGTTTGTGACCATATGTGTTTCTTCAGGATAGGGAAAGAGAGATGAAGCACAGCTCAGTGGCACATCTCAAGCAGGCGCTGAAGGTGCTCAGAGGTGTTGGCCTGTGTTCCTTGAGGATTTGTAGGCAAGTGAGGCTTTCAGTGTTGCTTTTATGTGAGGGTCTGTTTCTTATATACTATTCACCTCTTCTCGCAGCAATTCCTCAAAATAAAAATGCAAAGCATTAGTTAGAACGGACGCATTTTTCTCACAGGAGCCTCTTCTGGCACGGAGAGCCGGTAGTTGCTAATTGTTCAGTGCCTTTCAATAATTCCCTTTTTTTATTGACTTGTGCGATCCACTACACGCAGAAGTTTTTCGGAGCGGTGCCGGCACACCGGTCACCACCAGCCTTTGCTTTGCAAGCCGTTCCCAGCTTATGCTTGAAAATAAATATATATTTATACACATGTAACAAACAGGGCTTCCTTCCGCGGTGAGGCAGGAGGTGCTGGTTTTCGCTTTCCCCCCACCGTCCAGCGCCTTGGCAGGGGGAAGCGAGCGAGGCGATGGCTGTGTAAACCCAACCTCGGGGGCGAGGATTACCGTAATGTGCGCCAGACATTCCTCCCGTGGAGATGCTGGCCGCTGCTGAATGCGGCCGTGTCTGTGTGAGGCGAGGGAGTTTCCTGCTTTAAATCACCAGCAGGCTCCGGCTGGGCGTTCCCGCTCCCGCTCGTTGCCCTTTTTTTTTTTTTTTTTTTTTTATTTATTTTTTTTTTCCTTCCCCCTCAATGAGTGTCCTTTGTGTAACCCCGCTAATTCAGAAAAATTCTCCGCGGTAATTGGAACTGCCCCGTCACGTGGCTGCCGCCCGCCGATTGGCCGCCCTTAATTGGCGGGTCGCTATAAGAGCGGCGTGCGGCGGTGGCGGGCGCGCAGCTCTGCTTCCAGTCCGGTTCTGGCTGGCGCCGCTCCTGTGGCCGCCGGGGTGGGCACTGCTGGGGGCCGCGGGGCTCTGCTAGGCGGCCGCCCCTCGACGGGGCTCGGGGCGCACGGGAGCTGCCTGTCATCAGGAGGCGCCGCTCGGATGGGTTCGGCACGGGTGAGTGAGGAGCGGCGGCGGCTTCGCTCGCTCGGGAGGATCGTCCGGCCCACATTCGGGTGGCCGGGGCGGCGTGAGCGGGTTCTGTACGGCGGTTAACCGCGCCGGTGGGAAGGGAGCGCACCTGGGCGGGCGGGGGAAGGTGGTGGGGAGTGCCGGGGGGTCTGCCAGCTCTCCCCCCTTTTCTTCTCTCTTCGCGGAGGGGGAAGTTATTCAGACGCTTCTCGGAACCTTGTCTGGACGCGAGTAACTCCAGCACGCGTGGCTGCGACTTCCTTGTCGTGGTGAACTTCTTTCTCCTTCCCGATAAGGTGTGAGGGTGGTTGGCGGTGCTCAGGTGTGAGCTGTGATGAGTGAAGTGTCTCCCGTGTGTAGAGGTTGGGGCTTCTGCTGGAGGGGAAGGCTGGGGCGACAGGCTGTGCTGAGCTTGCTTTGCTATTGTTTTTCATGTGCGGGGACTGAAGTGACTTTAAATCACTAACTAGGCACATTTCGTGGCAAAATAGCTTGCTTTCTGCATGGTAAAACTAGATGTAACTTCTGACGTGCCTGTTCCTTAAATTCCTAACTACTTAGAAAAAAATAACGTAGTTCAGAGATTACTCTCTCCAAGGTTGAAATGTAATGATATATACATATGAGTATTCAGAGTATTGTTTTTTATTAGCCTCCTTAATGTAGTGTGATCCTAGAAACTGTAAAGAAAATTAGTTACTGTGTGGATGCATGTAAAATGTTTATTTCAGTTATATTTAAATCTGATACACTAATTGTTACTGTGTAAACTGCCTGCAAGTCAGATGGGAAACAGTACTGTTTGTAATATATTTTAGATCTTGCATAATGGTCAGTAAAGAGTGGGTATGTTCTGTGGAAATGGTAACTTATGTTTCAAATCTGCTGTTAACTTTGTGAGCTTTATTTTTACTTTCTTTTTGAGGTATAACTTCTTTAAGATGCATGTAGAAAGCACTTCGGTTACAGGTTAAAAGGTGTCATTCAGAATATGCTCATCTCAGTTGGTTTTGATGCATAGAATACTCATTTTCTTATTTGTAAATCTCTTGCTTTTGTCTGTCTCAATTCCCCATATGAAGATTTTTCCGAAAGAGAAAAAAATAAACTGGTGTTGAGATTACATTTCTGTTACGAAGCTTGTCTTAATTGTTCGAAGGCCTTTCTCTCTTTCCTAATACAATTTTCGGAAGCTCTTTGAACAATGCTATATATAAAAATAGAGCTCAAGGCTGTTGTGTAGCTAAATTTATTGTAAAAATGAGTAGGAAATGTCTAATAAGAGAAGCAATAAAAAGAATAGATTTTGAGATAAGCATGGCTTCTAGAGGCGCTATGCCTTTGCAAATCGGGAAGAGTGTAACCCAACTTCTGCTATCGGCGTCTCTTTCTTGGCTCAGGTGTGACTGGACATCACCTGAAGAAAATGCTGTTTTCAGGCTTGAGCAAACTGCTGTGAGGTCCTGTGATTGTGGTGGGGCCGGGGAGCAGCTCCTTGCAGCTGGGTACGTTTTTACTTATAGATTTACCAATTAAAATTCCAGAGGAAGAATTCATAAGGTTAGCATTCTTGCCAGAGGTCCCCTGCTCCCTTCCCCCCACTCTACCAAAACTAAAAAGCACATACTACTCTGCTTTAATAGTGAAAGCTTGAAAAAATGTAACTGCAGTTGATTTGTTGTCTATTAATAAGATGATCAGCCACCTCCCACTGGGTTTCTCTCACCTGTTTTGAAATACTTGTAAGAGGTGAAGGCTGACTGATTTTAGCATGAACTGAAATTTCAGGAATTAAATAAACATGTTCCAGTCTAATTCTGTTTAGATCATGTCTGTTACTTGTATTTTGATTTGTGTCATACTGTTGACTGTTCCAGTTTATTCGTTAAAAAAACCCTTGCGTTTTGTAGTATGTGATCTCACGCAAAACCACATTTTATGCTCATTCTGTTAGTATGTTTTTGCTGTCTGATTTTTGTGAGCATATGTAATGAAAATTCTAAAAAGAAAACACTTGGAATTACAAAATGCTGGGAGGAGGAAAAAATTTGAAATTAAAACTACCACAAGTAAAGTTTGCTATCTATCTTGATGACTGTTTTTATTAGTTATTGCAAGTGGTCATGCTTGATGACTGATGTAGAGAAGGGCAGACATGAGAAATGCATATAACCAGGGTTTTTGTTATTTGTTTGTGGGGTTTTTTTATGGTGACAGTTGTAGTCTGTGTTAGCTGGCAGCTCTGATCGCGAAAGGGTTACATGGCTGGTTTGCTTCTGTCCTTGGTTTATTCAGTCATTTAGTAGCACTTCAGTGGTGGATGGATTCTGTAAAACATTTGGATTGTGTGGATAGCAAGACAGCATGTGCATGTGGAGATGCTTGCCTGTGTGTTATTACAGCATTGAACAGCGTTACCTGGAATTGTCAGATACCAGCAGATTCTGGACTCCTTATTAATTATGATGTTCTTAGACAACGTGCTGGTGCATGTCGCACTTCTCTCTTGTTTCACACATGCCGACCTCCTGGATATAGATAGCTTTTTCTGACCAGACCAGTTTGAGTAAGGGAGATTAGAAATCATTATAGTAGCTACAGTGATGTATGGAAGCTTCAATGCATGGTGCATACCCCCCACCCTGTAGCATCTTGAACTGGTTAGATTCAGAATGGGTAATTTCAATATCTGATTATTTTATTTCCCCGCTAAAATGTGACAGTGGTGGAATTGCTTTTGATAGTGCTATGGTTTGCCACCTCTTGGAACTCTCCCCCTTCCCCCTGAATTATTTTTTGGGGCTGGCTGTTTTATGTCTAGATAGCCTTAATTTAAGGAAAGATTTTAATAGGCAAGGATACTTGTTTCCAACCTCTGAAGATAGGTTTAAACTGTATTATATAATAAAGGGAGGAAGGAGTTGCCCCTTAAGTTCCCTTGTCTTAACTGCAGTTCTTTGACCAGAGTGAGATTTTTTTTTTCCCCTTTTATATTGTAACTGTGCTGAGGCTTGAAAACTGGATTCTTTGTGTAAGCCATTCTATATAAATGTAGAAACACTTTGTTCTCCCATCTGTAACTTTAGTACTGGAGGTAGTTCTTCTGCACCTATCCCTGTTAGAAATGCAGTGTAATAGGACTGAAATACTTTTCCCAGGGGGTGATCAGGCTATTATGTCTGACTTGATTTGTTCCTACAAATTACTTATCACAGCAAGAGCTGAAAAGTTGAACTCGTGTTACTTGTTTCTTTAGGATTTGTGAGGAAGAACCTTTAAAAATATATCCCTAAGAGACATGGCAAATGTATAAGCTTGTGGTAGGCTGATATTACCTTAAATGCCTTGTTGAATATTCTCAGCACCAAAAAAAAAAGTTAAAATCTAAGCTACTGGATGGGCAAACTGAGATGAAGTGTGTATCTAAATGCTTGTCTCCTACACGCATAATAAATGTAATTATAGTGACTTCATTCAAAATGCCAAAACATCATCATCAACTCATTTCTGTGAATATCTTGTATTGCTCATAAAGCTGATGAGCAGTCAAGATTTAAATCAAGTGATTTACTGGTACACATAGCAGTATCTTAGAAGTTCAACAGTCACAGGACAGAAAATCAGCTTTTATGGCTCAGATGAAGCAAAGTTTAAGAATGAATTGACTCAAGAAACCTTTGTGGAGTTACTGTGTGGCTTTGAAGCTGATGATGAGAGTGATGACCTACAAATAGAAGGTGTGAAAATGAAAGAACTCTGCGGCACATATAGAGGTTCTCTGGACCGTCATCCTGACCCCAGAGGGTTGGGCTAACTGTGTTTAAGCAAATCCTGGTGGCTATATTTCTGACCTGTTCTTGAAGATACCCAACATGGACGTATTGTGTGATTCCATGCAGGAGAGCTTGCCTTCTGAACAACTAACCTGACTATT
Source organism: Patagioenas fasciata (assembly GCF_037038585.1). Taxonomy (NCBI): domain Eukaryota; kingdom Metazoa; phylum Chordata; class Aves; order Columbiformes; family Columbidae; genus Patagioenas; species Patagioenas fasciata. The sequence goes on from NC_092520.1 coordinate 98,059,537, forward strand.
CCTAGTGATGAGTTTGAACTACAACTATTTGCCCAAGAACAACAGTTTATGCCTCCTTTTCAAGCTGGTATGCTTGTGCACCATTTTATGTCCCCTCAGCCTCAAACAATTGGATCATGTTGTCTGAATAGAGCTCGGGGAAGGTGGGACTGGGTATGATTTGTGAAAGAGCACTGTGATCTCCTAGAAATTATTCTGTTTCTAGAGAGTCTGATTTGTTTTTAAAGGTGAGATTTTTCATCTTTGACTGCAGTATACAACAGCTGGATAACACACATCTAAGTTAGGGAAGAAGCTGTGTAGCTGTTATTTTAAAAAATACTAATTGACACAGCTCATACTGTATATTACAAGATGAGGTATTGAACCAGGGAAAATGATGAGCTGACAGAATTATTGCTTAGAAACACTGAGCAGGCAGTATTTTTCTGAAGTAGAAATCCTCACCTACTTTTTGTATATTCCTGTTCAGAATCTACCTACTCCTAAAATGTGTTTTATTTCTCTGTCAGAGTACAGTCATGGCTGATCTGTTCTAATGCTCACTCAAAAAATAAGTTTTTTAGTCCATAGTAGTTCTATTGCAGGATTTTGCTGTTATATTGCTGATCAAATTCAGAAGCCATACTTTTTACCCTAGTGTTGCATGTTCGTCACTTCATGTATTTTTGCATGACATCCAGCCATGCCAATGTCTTATTAGTGCATGCATCCATGTTGATAATTTCTTGCTTGGCGTCTCTGAAGGTCTTTGTAGGTGAGGGAGAGAAAAAAAATCTTTAATTCTGAATGGATGAATGTTCATGTGTGACAACAGTACATGCTTGCTTTTAGTACTGGACAGGGATGCATCTCTCTCAGTGGATCTGCAGGTTTGAGTTATTCTCCACATAATGTGAAGTTAAAGTCAACAGCTTGAAAATAATTGTTGGCCTTCTAATAGTCATTCTAAACTACATCTTTGTAATAACTGTGCCAGACTTTCTGCAAACTTTTGCATTTTTTTTTTGCCCATTGTCTTGTGCTACTGAAGTTATGCTCTGTAGTTATTATGTGATGCCACTTATCTGTTCCATAGTCATCTTGAACCAGATGTTTCACTTTTCTTCACTGTCAGAAATATCTGCTATAAATAGGTGCATAGTACTGTGTGTTTGTTTTTTTTTTTTCTGTGTTGGTCATGGTGAAACTGCATGTTTAAATTGATGCTCATTTTAAGAGCAACATCTGGTTTAAATTTTGCAGCCAGCTGCTCACACCTTAAGGAAAACATCAGGTTTGGATGACTTGTGAATAATTAAATATTTGTATTTTATTAATCTTTTGCTGCACTTGCTTAACAAGTGTGTGGTTGGGCAATAAGCGTGAAATGGTTTCTATTAGCAACTGTTGCCTATATATTCACTGAAAATACTGGGAGTAGTTGTGTTTTTGAGGGGCCTGTTTTGCTTTGTTTTTTTTTAATTTGTTTTGAGGGGGGAACAAGTGAAACAAACCCCTGAAAAACACCATTGAAAATATTTTTTAAAACCAGACTTGCATTTTCATAATGTTTGGACACAATCTTATTTTAAATTTCAGGCTTAGTTAAAAGCTATGATGTTGTGATAACAAAGGTTCAGCATTCAGAGGTGTGCTTCATATAATGGAATTCAAATTCTTTGAATGGAAGATGATCATGTTAATATGAACATATAACATTTCTAATTTTATACAGAATGGGATATATTTTCCAGTATCCATCTGAAAGCACAAAGGAGAAGTTGGTGTGCTAGCAAGTTGTCAACAAAAGGGATGGGGGGAAAAAATCAAGAGTATCATGGGATGTAATACTTGGCCATCTTGGTCATTCAGGAAGCATCTAAAGAAATTAAAATAATTTAGGATTTGGTCTCTTTTGAGCTATTACAAGCAAATCTTGCAAGTTCGAAAAATTCCCACCAAGTACACTAGTTAGTAAGATGACAGCTTTTGCATGGAGATCCTCATATAGCATCGACAAACGCCGAGCTTCTCAAAGCTGTGTCCTTAGTTAAGCTTATGAATGAATTCATATGTAAGAGGTGTGATATGCAAATACATGTAATGAGTGGCTACATTTATAATACCACTAATCACTTATCAGTGCATAATTCTTTCTAAATCAGTTGAATATCTCTTCAGAAGCTTAAGGGTATTTCCTTAGGTGCTTGATAAAGGAAATACTGACTTTTCAACAAGTAAATTAGAATAATAGTGTTCTGCTGGATGCTGTTTGTGCTTCGAATATGTGTGCTAGTATTAATCAGTTTGCACTGTGGTTAGGAATGAGCCTCAAAAATGACGTCTGCACTTGACATAGTCCCTAGTGAATAAATAAAAACTCTGAGATTGTTGTTGGTAATTGGCACTTTCAACTTACCTCTAACAATAGCAAAACCAGTCTTCTTCAGGATGCCAGCTCCCTAAATAGATATTTTGTTGTATGAAATGACAGGCAGCTGAAGTGTCTGCTGGGCTTTGGGGGGGGGGCAACAGCCAAAGTCGGTGTGCGGTGGCTGCAGCTGAGCTGGAACCCTGGCTGGGAGAGCTCTACCCTTCTGCTGAAATTCCTCAGGGAAGGAAGGAGTGGACGGGAGGCCTCCCTCCCCACAAGCAGCTGTGGAATGAGAATGAAATCCAATGTTTATTCTTTCTGCCGGAAACTATAGGAAATGTAGCACTCATGTAAGTTGCATAATAGTATTTGCAGTTGTGATAGGGAGAGCCCGAGTAGGGTGTGAGGACAGCCTGATGTTAGAAACTCTGATGCTCCCAGAGATGAAAAACTGCAGTGTGGGCTGCAAAAGTGTTGAATTGCTTTATCTGGGAACTGCCCTGATTCTTTCTTAAGGGAATCTTTCTTCTGGTTTGTGACGTTTGGTCAGTAGGTGCCAGTTAAAGCATGCTGGGGGAGGAACTGTGAGTGCAAGCAGAGGAGAGGATGTGCCCTGTGGCTGGGGTGAGGAACTGGAAGTGGCCAATTTGTTTCCACTCTGCTGCTGCTCTGCTGCCTAGTGAAGGCAATCTTGTGGTGGAAGTTGTCTGTGATTTTTTTTTTGGGGGGGGGTCTCTTGAATTACTAGAGTGCTACTAGTTGTCCTCTCTTCTCCACTGTTGCCAGCTCCAGGAGCCTGGCTTTGCTTTGTGCTGCTTGAATGTCTGACAGGTTGAAATGACTGATGATATCCAAGCGCTACGTCTTCACATACAGGACATGAAAATGCTAGCCTTGGTCAAACAGGTGCATGAGCATGACTCTTAATATTAGCGCTGCTTTAGCTGGGTGATCCCCTGCCTCTCTGGAACTGCTTAGAAACTGCTAATTGAGGAATATCAAATGGGTCCCGTTAAGACTTTCTGTAATACAACAGCTGGAGAAGACAAAATATCACATTCAGAAGACCTAACTACTTTCTCACAACTGGTTTATGGCTGTGGGAAGAATGAACCTCTGGGACTTTGTCTGAAATCCATGTGTAATCTTAGTGAAAGTACTCTGATGTCAGGGTGATGCTCAAAGTTGCAACCACCTTCCTGGTTTTCTTCAACTGTTTTCAGTAGGCAGAAAGATGGGGAGGAATGGCTTACTTCTGAATGTGAAAGTCGTGTCTTCTAGTAGTTACAACAGAAATAGCACCAAGGCTACTGTAGAAGATACCTTTGTGTAATGAAAACTGAAATGTAAAAATGTTTCTTATACCATGAAAGAAACCTCTTATGACTGTTATCCTATTTAGATGTCTCTTGGAAATGATGTATTTCAGTAGCAATGTTATATAGCAGAAATTCCTCTGAAAAAGATATGTGGATCATATAGTAGAAGGTGGCATTACACTTTAATAAGAAACCTGTAATTGCCTCTTAACTGTGAAGTACCATGGTGTGTCTTGCTCTCCTGTTAAGCACAGAACACGTCTTCTAGATTATCTACTTGGGTAGGGAGTCAAAAAGCTGTATTGACAAGCCAAGTGCTGTATTTTCCCCAGGAGTTGCTGCCCAGAGAGTTGCGTGTTATAGCCATAACATCCCTCGATAATGTGTGACTTCAGCAATTATGACTGGTTTGGTTTGGGTATGTTCAATGTACTTGAGCTGCCTGATAAATTGGCCTCCTGGAACTGTCTAACTTCTTGGCTGGGGTAAAGAGCATGTAATTCTGTGGTGAAGGAGCAGCATGCAGTTCAATACCACATAAGTACACATCAATTAAAAAGTGCCTAGATATGGGCAGGGAAGCTTAGCCAAATATTCCTTTGGGGAGGCGGGAAGGGGGAGGGAACTAAGCATGTCTGTTGTAGATAAAGCTGGGTTTTTTGTGACAGTCTGGAGAGCCAAAACATTTGGGGAAAACCATTCCTGGGATGTCAGGTTAACCTTCTTTTTTTGTGGGTTGCATTCAGAAGCCTGGTTAGATGTGAACAGTGAAGGTGCTAGAGGCTATTCTGAGAAGCATAGTTCTGTAGGCAGACCACAGGTGTTTTCTTCCTGGAATCCAGCATTTACCTTCCCTTGGTTTTTTTTTGGTGCAGAGTTGCTTCTTTGGCATCTTGTGCTTGTAAGTACAATTTTTATGGAATTTAGGAGATAGTCTTATGCTTTGGGGATGTGTTGAGAATCAAAAATTGTTTAAAGAACTTGCTTAGCAGACACCTTGATTTAAAAACAACACACCCACTTCATTGTGATGCTATTCAGGGAAATGATTCAGTGCAGTTTCGGTGGGTTTAAACAATGGCTTAGTGGCACACCTATTATGTAGAAAGCTGACTTTCAAATAGGATGCCTGTTTTCTGCGAGTCTATACATACCTAACAGCCACGAGGTAATACTTGGTAGTTGGTATACACATCCTGTACAGAACCTCCTTCATTGAATACTATTTTCCCATGTGCTGAAGGTTACCAGGTGAACTGGAAATATTGGAATGATTTGTTGGATCCTTCAGATTTAGCTTTCAGAGCTACTTTATCTTGCAGTAAAACATAACTAGGAGTGTAGTTGATTCACACATAGTATGTGCAGTCAAGTCTGAAGTGGTACACTTAGATTTTTTTTTTCACTCTGCACACAGGCTGTAATACTATGCCAGCTCACTTATCTGTATCTCTTTGTTCATGACCAGTTTGAGCTGCATATAGTAAAATACATTATGGAGAGCTTAGGGTCTTGAGCTCAGCTCATAGTCTTCAGTTTTGTGCTTAAATTTGTGTTCAGAAATAGTAGAGCTGACAGTGAGTGGCAGCCTGTAGTGATGGAGCTGCGCTCACAACACACCTTTACATAGAGCACTGACATGTCGCTACAAAATCCCTAGCTGAAGTCCCCCATACAGTGTGAATTTTGACTGCTTTACCCCTGCCTGTGTGCATGTCAGGCACACATCTGAGAGTGACTGTGCCGTGGATGGGTACTGTGCAAATGACTCAGTTCCTGTTCCTTTGGCTGAAGCTTCGTTAGGAGTTCTCAAAAAAGTATTTCAGAATGTGGATGTGGTCAACATAGTCATTTTCCAGGCATCTTAAAGGAAACCCACATCAACTGTGAAAGTGAACTTTGAACTCCTCTGTCCTGCCACCAACAGAACTTGGGCAGTGCTGGATGGGAATGCTTGTTTGCTTCAGCCCGCATCTTCTCTTGCACTGTGTACTTCTTGCCCTTGAGATTAACTGCCCAGTTATTTTTCAGGAGAATTTCCAATGATGCATCTGTGTATGACTGATTCACTACTCTGCTGGTGGGACATCAACTAGACAGGTAGTTAGAAACAGCTTCTGACAAATTTAGGCCCCATTTAGTTGTTCAGCACACCTAAGTAATACTGAAAGTAGTTAAACTTGCTAGAACACGTAGTGTTATTTCCCAGTTACTATGGCAAATTGTGGTACAAAGCACTTTACTTGTATCGTACCTCCTAGGATTTAATATATAGCCTTATCTGAGTAAGTTCTCTTGAAGGCATCAATTATTAAAAGAGGGTCTGTTTTGAGGTGTCAGATGGATTACTTTTACTGAAAATGTTTATTTTGTACTCTGAATCTCTGCCTGTTTAGAATGGCTTATTTTTAAGCAACTTTACCATAGTCTTCCTGACTTATGCAGTGGATTTTTTTGTACATATACCAGTTGTGATTATGTATACATTATGCAAACCATTAATATACCAGGATCTAGTCTTTGAATGGTGTTATCTTCAAGTGACTGTTTTAATACACTTCCTCCAGTTTAAGAATATGTGCAACTGTGCCATCTAATTGTTCTCTTGTGCTGATGTTTGTATTCATATAGTGCTCTGGATTTCCCTGTTGGTTACCCAATGATGCTGCATGAGGCATTCTGCCAACAAAGGGGAGATGTTTCCCCAGAGAGCCTTTAGAATGCTATTCCAGTGGGATGGTGAAGCAAGTCTCCAAATGGCAGCATACGCTGCATTTAGAAGAAAAATGCTACTGCGCAGATGACAGGGAAAATGTTTTGAGCATGTGTTGGAAAATATAACTCAGGTCTCTTACCTGGAAGCCTGTGCATTCTGTACAGTGTGAACCATGCTGTTTAGGTATAAAGCAATTAGAGTGGAAAAGCTGTGTTATCCATAACTCTAAAGGTTGTAAAAGAGTGACTGCGTTCAGCCTTCCTTACGGTTTTTGCCTTACTTCACATGTTAACAGCAGTAGCAGTGAGTCTCTTACATGTAGAGAGATAAAAGGAGGTAAGACTTGGTCTGAAGGAGATTGACATTCGCAGATGTATGATGGGAAGTCAAGAGTGCCTGCCGTCCTTGATGCCTATTGGAAGTGTTCACGTCCATGCATTTGTTTGGGCATCCCCCCTCGCCTTTAGAAAAGGGTGAGGATTAATGAGACTGGCTATTTGATAGTGGTTTCTGTGTTACTGCTCTGCATTACAAAATATCAGGTGTATCTAGACTTTACCAAATGGTTTATCAGAACAAATCAACTTGATGTTTGTTTTTAAAATATGCTTTAATAATAGTTAGAATTTTAAACCACGATCATGCTACACAGACATCTTTTTTCTTCTCCATCTGATATTAAGAATGAAAGTATGCACTGTGAGATCTGAATTTATTGTGGCCACATTTAAGTTTTCTTAATGTCATCTTGACCTGTAATAGGAATCTAGTTCTAAAGGTTTTGCTTCAAAGATTAAATTTAATTGCGGTGATGGATCTGACACATTCCTGACTGTTGTGTGGTTTATTTTGCAGTGAATCTAACTTTCCATCTTAAGGTAACCTTGCTTTTAGAGGAACTACTGTGAATGACTATAGAACACTTTGTCACTTCTGTGCTTGTTACAGAGATTGCTGCTGATTTTTCTTTTAAAAACAACTTGTGTACTGACATACTTGTGTCACTATGTCTTCCAGCTGTACAGAGCTGGAGACCACTGAACTCATTAAACCGTCTCTGTTCTAAAGTGCAATCTTCATTCACAATACTGATATGAACATGAAATGGTTGGTCTGTATGCTAATTCAAACTTACTGTTGCTTTTGAGTTTTGTGTTTGTGGAATGTTTATAGCATTCAGATGCACAGTGTTTTTGTTGGTTGTCCTTGCTGTCCTGCTTGGATGCTTGGTCTTTAAAACTTTACCTTTGGAGTGTACTTTGCCATAGTTTCTTCATGATGTATCTTTTGTAATGAAAAAACCCTTTTGGGTAGAAAGTTACTGAGCTAGATTAGACCTGATTCCAAAAGGCTTTATGATGAAACATAATATGGATAATGCAGCTACTTGAATATTCCCAGAGAAATACCTAGGACTTGCTCGTGCTCTGCAATGGTATTTTTAGAAGTAAGGGTAGGTAATATTTGCATTTAAGATACTGTCCTATTAAGGAGCTGAATTTAACAGTGACTGAGTGGGCATTGCAGTAAATCAAACTGCATGAAATAGGTTGGTTATAGCCATGTTTATATAACAGCTTGTAGTCACAATTTGGTTTGAGGTTGTTTGGTTTTTAAGTATGTGCTGGGAACTGGGGATAATGGCTTCTCAGCAGAGTTCTCCCCTTGGAGACCAAAATCCTCTCTGTGTTTACCATGGGCACTTCATGCATCCTTGAGGTTGAGCTTATCTGGACCAGGTCAGGAGTCCTTATGGGAAGCTCCAGTTAAGTAAGATCTGCTGTTGTAATGCAGTGTTTGTAGCCCTCTAAGAGGAGCTTCTCAAATTGTGGAATGAGTTTAATCACCGTCCACTACTACGCACTGTAGTAGTGGAGTGTTAATTTCTAAGTTTTGATATCAAATGTTTCTTAATATATTATTCAAAACTGAGACTGCCCTGTGATTGGCATAGTCTACTGTTTTGTCATAACTTGAATCTGTACAACATTAAATATTACTGGTATTTCATACTATTTGGGATTTCCCTTCAAGAATCTTTTTCAAGCCCACTGGTATGCTAGTCTTTATTCTTTTCTCTGTATTGTGAATTCCTAACACCATAGTCTCTGCCTGCCCTGAAAAAAAGTTGCCTTCCTCGTTCTAAGATCACCTTAATGAAGGACAGTATTGCTTCCCATTTTTCTGCTGTGGATATGTTTTTGAATCTCAGTGTTCCTGAGATATTTGAGGTATCTCATCCCAATGAGCTTGGATACTCAAGTGAACTAGTTCTTGCTTCTTTCCAGTTCCATTTTATACATCAACAGTCTTTGGCTGATTTTTGTCCTTGTCTTGGAGATGGTCTAAAAACAGTTCATGTTATGGAAAATCTAGAAGATAATCTTGGCAAGGTTCTGAGTGGGTAAAACAGCCTGGAGACTGTATCTACTGTGGGAGAATATGCTTCTCCAGCTGTTGCTTCCTCTGTTCTGCTTCATGGCAGTTATATCACCTGTACAAAATACTTCTTCAAGTTCACTCTTCTCTTCTAGGTTCTGTATTAGCCCTTTTTGAGAAAGGGATAAAGTAAAAGTTAAATCCTCATACTATGATGTGGTCACATACTTTTTGACCTATTAAGTTTGTGGCTTTATGGTTTTTCTTCAGTATCCTATTTGTCTCCCTCTTCTAGTATTAAGTTGCTAAACTATGCAAAAGTCCTCTTTGTATGTTACAAGTAGCCTTTATCAGCAATAGTAGTATTGTCAGCGTCTCTTGTATCTTTGAGACTTACCCCAGATTTTTGTGCCCTTTTACCTTATTGTGGCATTTTCTAAAAACTTACTGATTAGTGGTCAGTAAAAGTAGTGTGCTTCTGCACTGATGGATACAGCCACTTGTTTTACCTAGCTCTTCATTTTCTGTATGATCTCAAGCAAGAGCGGTAGGCCTGGCTTTGATTCGCATGTGTTGCTCAAATGTTGATAGTCTTATTAAATGGCTCAGATGATGGCTTGTGTTGGGGTGTCAAACTCATTTTCACTGGGGGCCACAGCAGCCTCACGGTTGCCTTCAAAGGGCCAAATGTAATTTTAAGACTGTGTAAATGTAGTTTCTCCTACATGAGCTGTGGGACAAACTTCTACATTTCCTACTTCTCCTACAGTCCTAAAATTACATTTGGCCCTTTGAAGGCAACTGTGAGGCTGATGTGACCCCCGGTGAAAATGAGTTTGACACCCCTGGCCTATGTAGTATGGTCCCAGAGCCAAATAGGTCTTTCTGCTTAAATGCTTAAAGAAGGTAAAATAGTAGTGATATCCCTCTCTCTTCCCCTGGTAGTGCACTTACTTGTTCATGTTTACCTGATCTCATCACCCCAGTGCAAGTGTATATATATCTATGTGGGGAGAAGGCAGAGGATCTTCATGTGAATGGTTGTTTAAGACAGACAGTGTTCTTGTTTCGCTGTGGACCCTCTGTTCTCTGTGTATTTTAAAACTTCATTGCTGGTTAACTTGGAAAGCTAGATCTGTGTGACTTTTCCCACAACATGCTTGGGAGTACCAATTTAGAGCAAGAAAATGTAGTATTTTCAAAAGCATTTATCAGCTTTGCCACTGTGTCCCTTACACGTCACTGTTTGATTTCTCTGAAGTCAAATACAGAATATTGCTTATCTAGAGCTGGGTGTATTGGTGTCTGTAACCTGCATGTGACTTGCTGGTGTGTATTACTTCATGTGCATTTAATATCAGTAAACATTAGTCCTGATTCTGCAGAACAGATGTGTATTTTGGGAAGCTGCTTATGATGTTGTACCTGTTGCTCTTCTGCTGGGCCTATTTCTCGTCACCATTTATGGTTTAAAGGAAGCAAAATCATGTGAACTGTGGGATAAACATATGCATTTGTGTTTCTGTGACATAGTAGCATGCTGTTGTCATGTGATAATCTTCAGGCAAGATAAAATGTATCCCTGGCTTTTAGATTTTTCTTGTAAAGATTTCTTAACCCATTAAGAATTGCGATCCTTATTTTTGTTACTGTGAGGTGCTTCATTTTCTAAATAATTTGGATAGCACTTAACTGCAATACCAGTTCTGATTTAATTTCAAATTTTCTGAAGACCTTAACTTCCAGATTATAGTACAGATACAGTTATGTTTAGATTCCCAGGCTTCTGTGGGCATTAATATTCCCTAATGACTGTTTTTAGGTATCCACCTTATTACTGTCTTTTTGTTGAACTTGTGGATTCTGCATTTTCTTAATTTATATTTGGATGATGTAACACTCAGACCATCCTAATGTATTGTGTAACTTGGCCTTTGTGTTTCAAGAGTAGTGCTGGGTGTTGTATAACAGGTGTGACATTTTGGGTGGACTTGTTCTTTTTGTTGGATGCTCCTAGCATTTACCAGGGGAAGGAAGGTGGCTGTTATCTCACTGCATGTCTCCAAGGGTGGAAAGCAAGTCCCTCTGAGTCATAAGGCAAAACAAAGCCCAAACCATGCCTGTAGTCCAGGTTCTCCATCACACAGGCTTACAACTAATTAGTCATTATATCTTTTCCCCAGCTTACTCAGGTCTGCTTGCAGGGGGCGGAGTTCCCTGTAGAATAATAGGGTGATCAGAAACAGTTTAAGTTCACAGCATAAATGTAGTTAACTTCATTTTGCACTTAGTTGGGAGTGGGGGGTATTTACCTTCCCCAACAGAGTTTGTTTCACAGGAAGGAAATCAGGGCAGGGTGGGGAAAACAGGACAGTAAATGAATTTATATTCACCACCCTCCTATTGCTTATTATGGTGTGATACAGGACTAGGCAGCTTTGTAGCATTTCCATAATTGAATAATCAAATGCCATATATTGGGAAGTTCAAGTAACACATGAACACTGTTCTCCTCTGGAGTACTAACTGCAGTTGAAGAGTATCTTTGAAGTAGGTCCTTGAAGACTATACAGAAGGATCACACTGTCAGTGCTGGGAATTGCTGTTAGGAATTGTGGCCACTTATCCTGCTTTTGTACCAAGCTTGTGTCATCCCTGGCATGCTTTCACTTATTCACTAGGTTGCCATTTCATGTTGATATTTTCTTTCCCCAATATTCTCTGCACATAGGTATCCAGCATAAATAAATGACTGTGCTGGTAAAGATGAGGACCCCTGTTTTCCACACAGATTGAGTACTGTGCATGGTATCTTGGAATTGAATTGTGTACTAGGGACATAGACCTTTGAGAGCTTGACCATCAAAGATTACATGCTGTAGGGGTACTGAGAGAGGCTTGTTTAAATTCAGCAAGTGTCAGAATTTGGTAGCATTTAGTCTTAAAATCTCAGCTGAATCATATGTACTAAAAAATATACTATTTTGTGCTTAACCCATTTAGTGTCTACTCACGTTTCAGTTGGATTGCTAGTCACACTGGTAATATTTGGTGTACTGGGGGTGTGCTGTTGCAAGGTGCATGCATGCTGTTTAGAAAATGAAAATTAAGCTAGCTAAAGATGTAATAAAGTTTTTTGCTTGTTGAATCTTAGCATCTCTATTACAACAGTGTTGATGTACTGTGAGAACCAACTACTTGCATCTTAAATGGCTGGGTGGGCTTCTTTCCTACGTGTGCCACACCCTGATGTATGTCCGTAATACTAATGTGCAGTTAGCCTGGCAAACCTATTGCACAGGGGATGGTGACTGATGGGGAGTCTGTGGCTGGTGCCGTTGTTAGGTCTGGGTTAAAGAGAGGGACTCAGGGGCATGCAGGTTGATGGGGGAGAGAAAGGAGTTCATTTTCCCTTCCCAACTTTTTTTTCTGCTTTGGCAATCTACTGCACTATAACTCTGCCTGAGGCTTAGAAATGCTGGTTTTGTGTTCACACAAGCAAATCTAGCTGCAGTTTTTGTCATACGGTAAGTGTGCAGAAAACTACTTCATGTGTATCTTATAAAGAACTGAACTGGAATCCTCTGGCAAGGTGCTTGCTTAACACTGTGGACCTAAGCAGAAACTTCATTGTCCCTGTTTGCTGTCTTCATATAAAACTGCCTCACTGCTCATAAAATTGTGATTTGGTGAATAAGCTAATTCAGTTTCTCCTATTACCATCCAGTGGACGGTTAAAACACACTAGGCTATGGGTACTTACTATAATAATAGCTAACAACTGAATACTACTTGCTTCAAGGACAGTGTAGTTCTGATGCAGGCATTATGGAAAGGAACATCACTAATTTTTAGCATACAGAAATCTATATCTTAGGAACTTTAATTCATGCTTATATTATTTCATGGAAGCTTTGTGCTATTTTTCAATAGCACAGCTATTCAATAGCTCAAATAGTCATTCCATTAACTTCAGTGGACAGTTTATATAACTCTGAGTTGGTTAGAGTTAAGCAGACATTAATAAAATGTTTATCTGTGGAGTTTTTTGCATGCTAGAAAAAGTAATTGTTTGTAGCATCTTTTATGGGTTTTTACAGTTAAGCCTCTCTATTTGTATCAGATCCTCCAAAGACTACATCTGTGAAGTCAGCTCAAAAATAGTCCTGGTTAAAGGTAACTGTGTTTGCATTTATCAGCAATTAAGTTTTGAAAACAAGCTACTTAGTTGGCCTCTGAGAATGCAAATGGCTTTGCCTTTAGGAAGTTGTTTTAGGAAGTTGTGCCAACTCTATACCTCCCTAGGCTTGCTTATACTAGTGTGCTCTGGCAGAGCAATTTAAAAAATGTCTTGGGCAGGATTTTAATAAATCTGTTTAGCCCAATCAGAAGCTGCACTTGATGGAGCAATATATAAATAGTGTGGAGAGTCAAGTGACCATCAGCTGGTCTGAATGGGTTTGACCACCACAGTCACAGGGTCTGAGGTATGCAGGAGCTGGGATCGCCAAAAACACGCTTTGCTGCGGAGATATCCTGGCTCTGGCGTAATTACGTAACCTCAGAGGAATTCATGGCCGGAAGAATGTGTTTTAATTAGACACCTGTATTTAATGGTGGTTTCACCTTCTGTATCACTACTGTGGGCTTTTCCAAAAAGAAAAAAAGGTTACTGCCTCAGTTAACTTTCCCATTTCATTAAGTAGTGCATATTGCAATGAAGAGCTGAGCTCCACAATTACACACGTCCTTTATAAAGTCTATGCCTACTTGGTTGAAACAATGCACTGATCTGTTTCAGATCTTAAGACATAATGGCTCTTTGCCTAAGTTCATATTAGGTAATTAGAAGTTCTTGGCATGCTTGGTAAATACTGGAATTCCATTGTATTGTGCATTAAGCATGGAGAAATATTTCTTCAGTTGCAGTGCCAGTGCACTGAAATACAAGCATTTTGGCGGTCCCTGGTGATGGTTTTATTAAACCTCAGTGGAACTGTCAGCTCTGAACTTGCAGAGATGCTGGCTTGCTTTCTGTTTGGGAAGTTACTGAAGCCAATAGCCAGGTAACAACTTCTTTATTGAAAGCATCCTCCTGCTTCAGTTCTAAGTATCACAATATGGATTCTAAGCAAACTAGTAAGATGGCACCTGTTTCTTGTTGTTCGTTTCCCTTGACACCTGTGGCAGTGCTGTCCAGAACTTAAAGATTTCACCAAATTCATAACCTAATGACAAGATCCATTGTTCAAATCCAAGTAATTGGCATTCTTCCTTCTCTACCTTCATTGCTTTTTATACTGAATAGTTTATCCCCTTTTCATTAGACTTTAATGCTTGTCAGTGCCATCCGTATCCTTATAATGTTTTAGCCTATGATGTGAGACTCTTGCCACAGCAAAGCTGTCTGGCTCAGACCTGTTTGTTCTGTTTTCTGTCAATTCAACAGCTAGACCTTTGATTAAAAATTTGAGTTATTGACTTTATTCAAACTGGAAAAAAATACAGTGGTGTATATATATCAGGTACCTTTCTTGCCTTGATTGATCTACTTAAAGAACATTCAATCATATTGAACATGTCTTGATTCAACAAGTAAAGGGTAGGAGTCTGTTAGGAGATGATTCACAAGTACTCTAGTCACCTGCCTTTGTTATTTGATGCACAGCACACACCCTGTTGGGGGATGTTCTCATTTTCACTTGATCTTATGGTGGACTCAGCTACCTCTTGGATTTTTGGGAATAAACCTTCATATTAGTACCATTCACCAGTGTCAAAAGCTTCACTTGTCTGTATTATAGATGACAGTGTTTTTTCTAGTAACTTGGTATTTCTTCCTTCCAGGAAATAGTAAGGATCCTGTCTGCATAAATATCTAAACCAGGCATTCCTTAACTGGATTTGAGGATCCAACTGGATTTGAGGATCCAACTGGATTTGAGGATCCAACTGGATTTGAGGATCCAACTGGATTTGAGGATCCAACTGGATTTGAGGATCCAACTGGATTTGAGGATCCAGGCTTTTGATACTGCTTGAGACTTCAAGTTATGTACATGCAAAGCAAGTCCACTGTATTATGACAAAGAGCTCCCTCTTGCATCTCTGAGGTGTTCACAAACCAACTCCCTTTCTTTCCCTGCAAGAGTCCTGAACTTGAAATGAACCCTGTGTCTTCTGGGGGAGTGGGGTGTGCTTGCTTGTTTGTATGTTAAGTTTTTTGGTTTTTGTTTGGGTTTATTTGTGGGTGCATGTGTGTACCCTGCTGCCTCAGTGGTCTGTAGGTGGTTAAGTGATGCTGCTTGGTGGCTGCCCCTCAACATAGCCTGCCCTGGAGGGAGATGGTGTCTGAGTCCAAGGCTCTGCTCCTCCCCTTGCTTGCTCCTACAGTGGTTGCAAGGGGCCTGGCTAAAATTTGTCAACTAGGTCATCATTTTCACTGTTAATAAATCAAAAGTGGTTTTGTTAGATAAAACAATACTTTTAAATTAGTATCAGCTGTAACATCAAGGGTCTTGCAAAGCTTCTATCTGAGCCTCTTGACCTCTCATTGAAGACACAGGGATGGTGCTTTCTCCAGCTCATTCCAGAGCTTGCTTTAGGATAGGAGGGGAGATACTCCCACTGCCCGCAAGCCAGCAGTGCCTGTGGTGGAGGAGCTTTGTCCCCATACGGGGCAGCGTAGAATGAACCTTGCTTGCTGCTGGGCTGTAACTGGGAGGGAAGTGCTGCTTGCTCTGAGGTTGTGGATGGCCAACTCCAGGCTGCAGCGTGGTGCCAATACAGAAGAGGACTGTGTTGGGTTGTCTTGAGGAGAACTGAAGCCAGGCAAGTGTAAAAGCCAATAAAAGGAGGGAGAGTGGGACAAGTTGCAGTAAATAAATAGTGAATTCTTCAGCAGAGAAATACCATATTATTTTTTGAGCTTCAGTGCTGTTGCTCTCATGCCTCAGTGTTATGTACTTATTCCTGGCAAACTGTCAGTTGTGCAAGCTTCGGAGGTTAGCACAGGTACTGCATAGGATTAATGTTGATTCATGCTTAATAAATGCTGTTTGTGAAACTGTATTGTGGTAAAGTTCAGTGGGGCATGCATGCACCTCTTGTGCTTCTCTTACAACGAGAATGTAACAGGAACCATGCTTTTTCCAGAAGTATTTGATAGCAAGCTGTTCCAGTTATTTCCTTTCCAATAGGCTAGTCTTTAACCAGTGATACTATTGCTATAATCTAGTGAAAGGTCAGTGGTGAAACTGCTCTAAAAATGATTGAAAGTACATTAAAATGCTCTTATAGTTGATCATGATTCTGTGTCTTAAAAAAAAAAAAATTGTCAGGTCACTGACAGTGTTAAAATATTCTGTCATTGAAGTTGGAAGTCTTGCTGGTTCCCAAATAATGTTTTATTTAAACAAAAACTTGAAGTATTTAATGAACAGTTCTAACTTGATAGCCACTTTTTGTGTCTTTACTGAGACAGACTTATTTCTTGCAATGTAAAATCTTAATGCTTACTCAAAGACTTCAAGGAGTTACCCAGAGTATATTTCAGTCACCATTGGAAGGCCAAACTAAGCATGTATCCACTGGGATATTTCTCAGATATGCTGCACTATGCTATAACAGTTCCTGAGCTGATAGAGAGGAACCAGGATTCCCTCATTTGACACAAGAGATGAAAGGATTTGAAATCACCATGAAGGGAGCTTTTATGTGAAGACTCTAGATGCTGCACTGATTTCTAATAGAAGTTAACTCTAAGCAGCTCCCCCCCTTCTCTCTACTAAATTATGTAGTGATTGTACTTTTTCTCGCTGCGATGTGGGATACGTTTCCCCATTTCAGGATTACTTCTATGCATTCAAGCTTGCTTTATTTACTTGAATGCACTTCCTGACAGTGTAACAGCTTTTTTTTAATAATTCACAGCTTCTTGTACAATACTGTTTGAGGATTAAGGAGAAACTTAAGGTGGCTTTGGTTCTGCTATTATTCTACTTTGTATTTGCGAGCATTTTTTATCTGTGTTTGGGAACAGGTCTTTACTAATACATGGGGATAAAACAGGTTATTTCAAAATAAAGATGTAGGAATGCTGCATGCTTGTTAATTATAAAACATAATGACTGCATACGTGAGGTGACTGTTCTGGCAACACACTTTCCTGTTTACTGTCTACAAGAAATCTGTGTAATACCAACTGTAGAAGATTCTTTAAGAAGGCTTATCTACAGAACTGCTGCATATGCTGATTTCTTTTCTTCTAATTGTTTCTGCAGATCCTGTTGGATTAATGCTGTGGATCGGCCAACATGGAACCTGTAGTTGCTTATCAATCGCTCAGTAGTCAGTGTAGATCCTGTCTTTACAATCAGCAGCTACATCTGGCTACTGGGTCTCTGATGACAACTCATATCTCCTATCTAGACTTTTTGTTGGATTTTTATCTTCTCTCATGGGTGCAGAACAAGTTCACAGTGCTAAAAAACTGACATCTGAGGTGTGGCCCTAAATAAAGGATTTGATGTGTGTTGGTTCTGCTTCACAGTGGGAATCAGATTAAATACCTGGATGTTGTGTATTGGAAAGCAATAGTCTTTTCAGTAGCCTAATCTTGGGGCTTGTAGTAGTCAAAACTGAAGGGAATGATATTTAGCAAATTTGAGCTAAGATAGTTGGACTTTGCTATTGTCAATGAAGAAACTTCAATCTCTCCTGCAAATGATGGGTTTTGAAATGAGCATCTTGACTGATCATGTGACTGCTGCGCATTAGGGGAGAAAACCTACTGTGAAGTGTGATGTGCACAACTGGCTTTTGTCGATTGCATAGGAAGACTGTCCAGGTTTGGGGCATGAACCTGGCATACAATGTAGATTTCTGTGTTTGTTAAGCAACAGCTACATTGTCTGCTGGGTTTCCAGCTGCCTGGAAATACAAAGTGGAGGGGTATCTACATTTTTTTTTTTCCTTTGGTCAAGTTACCTGCCTTGTATCTCTGAGGAAGACAATGCAATTGAGGTCTAATTACTGCCTCCCCGTCTGTTCTCATGCAAGGGATCCAGCTGTTGTCAGCTAGAGCTGGAAGCCAGGATAGATCTGAAACTAGTTAGTAAATAAAAAGTTAATGGGATTGAAGTGTTCAGACACCTGAGCATGGGTAGCTCTTGAGCAGAAGCTGATGCCTGCTGCCTGCATAGCCATTAGTTTGCCTTGGTAACAGTGTTTTGTTCCTTTTGACTTCAGATGGAGAGCTATATATGTGTGTGCTGTACAGTTATTGTTTTAGGAGAAGGGAATAGTGGGGAGCTATTTATAGGTCTTTTTTTTTAAACACATGCTGCACTTAATGGGGCTTATACACAGTGCCTAGCAATAGAGGAGGAATAAGAGAATCTTTTGAGAGCCGATACCAACAGGATCTCTTGCTTCTTGAGTGGCGTCAAAACTTCATTTGTGCACCATATCCAACCACTCAGTGGCAAAACAGGCGGTTTCAATTTGAGAAGATTAGGCCTAGAATAGCGGGGTCCCTTCAGACCTGGACTGCAGTCATAGTAGTAAATGGGGAAGCTTGCACAGCATGTCTGTACTGTTAACCCTTTGTTAGCAAGCTCCATACCATTTCCACTTTCACCATGGAAACTGGGAGAGTTGTGGTGGTTACTTAAAGAGTGAAGGAACATATGAATTGACCAAGATTTAAGCTTTTCTGTCTGTGCGACTGTACACGGGTTGTTTTAGATCAACAGGCATCCAGAACTCTTCCTGTTGAAGAGCAATACTTCAGGAGGCAGAAGGGTTCCTAAGTAAGTGCTACTGTTAAAATTTGTGCTTTTGTTTAAAAAAAAATTTAAAAAAATAAAACTTCAAATGCAAAGAACGGTGTGTCTTTTCTTGTTTACTGTATCAAACAAGTCTTCTAGGACCTAGGGAATATGAAGCTTGTCATTACAATGTCTAGTGTAGACAGCCCCTTAATACTTGCATCAACCTGACTGTGCTCAAGAAATATGCGTTCACTTACATGTTTCTACATTAGGTAAAAATGGACAGACAATTGCCTATAGCCAATAGTTGGCACAAATAATATCTCCCTATTGAAATAACTGGATTGTCTATATAGCTTTGAAAGCTGATTGTTAAGTTTGAACAAGTTTGGTTTTTGCTTTAATATGCTGTTTTCCTCAATGCCAGTGTGTTGGCATCTAGGTTTCTGACTTTGCAGACTTGGTAAAGAATTAAATACAGTTGAATCTTTTTCTTAAATTAACTGTCACTTTCTCAGTGCTGTTACTGATGTTTCTTGCCATATAATCTCCTCAGTCTTGACCAGTACGTGCACAGTAGTCATAAAAATGGCAGTGTGTTACTCTCTGCCATGTTTGTCTTGTTTAGCTTCAACAGTATGAAGCTTTTTTTAGCATTGCTTTGTTTCAGTATTTAGTTGTTCAACTCAGCTTTAAGGGTTCATGTCAGAATAAGGTACTTCTACCACAAATGTTTATACAGCAAGCACCATAAAGCAATTCAAAAGCAGATCAACCTCATGTTTTAATATCAAGCCCCTCTCCTATTCAGTTTCACTTCCTCTCTGTGTTTCAGTTAAACTTACGATGTTGAAATCCCCTTTGTGGGCAGGTATTTCTAGTTCCTCTTATTTTTCTGTCATGCTACTTGCTTTTGTATACAGACACCTTTTTAAAAAAAAAAAAAAACAACTTCTCTGTTACGTTATCCAGAGATTCTTGCTGTATTTTCAGTGTCTGGTATAATGGAAGCATATAAGTGTTTATTCTTCCTACTGTGTTACTTGTGGTTTGCTTCTTTGTTCCTTCTCTTCTATATGAATTTCAGTGAAACTGGCACAAATAAATGTCTATCCCATTCTCTCCCTTTGTGAGGGTACCATTACTACTCCTGATTAAACTGCGGCTGATAGCGTTCTGAAGTCCTCATTCAGCTCCAGTGGAAGAAACTGGATCCTGTGACATACAATCTGTTTGGATTAAGACTGGAGAAGATCACAGTGCTTTCACAATTTTGTGGGAGGTTTTTTTTTTGTGGTGGTAGTGTGTTTCAATTCACATAATGCCTTCTCACACTGATACTTCTTCCAGTCCTCTGACTCTTTTAAAATTGACTTGAATGTCTATTTAAATCTTTATACCAGGAAGAACAATATTTTTACTTTCTGGCTCCAGATAACTACTAGGAAAACTTCACTGCCTACTATATTCTGTGAAGAATACCTCTGAACTCTGAGCTGTTTTCTTGGCTGTGTTTATTCTTTCTGTGCAAATCAAGACTGAAAGAACCAAAAGGATGCTTCTAATCTGACCCTGATGCACTTGCAGCATGTGTTGTCCATCAGTACACAACAGTGACAAATATATTCTGTAAGTTTCTTATCTCCAGGTTTTTTTCTTTTAATTTCTAAAACTGCAGTAATGTTTAAAACCTGAGGTGGTGAGGCAATTAAAAAACAAAACTCTGCTTGAAATAGAACAGAATAGTGAATGGGTTGTTTTAATTATCCGAAAGTGTGAATAGGCACTCTAAATGGGAGAACTCCATCCATTGGGCAGATGGCTTTAATTAAACTGTGGAAACCCTCTATAAGGTGGACCTCCCTCACTGTCCTGAATAACTGAGTAGACCATGTCTTGTGCATAGCAGCTTTCTGGGGCTGCTTGGTTGATGGGGGCTGATGAGGCTGTAGCTGTCTTCCCAGCTCGGCTCTGCACAAAGGAATTCCTTGAGGAGCTACCTATAGAAGGTGAGGGCAGAAGGAAGGTGCTAAGTGAAGGACTTGAAGTCTTTTTGGAAACCTTCCAGCAGGCACCTTTTCTTACCCTCAGCATGAACAAGCAGTTTTCCAAAGGTGTAAATGCACCTGGGACTTCTCACCGGAAGTACCATCTGAACAATATCCTTTGGTGTCTGACTTGAAGGATATTGGTGGGCTTGTCCAGTTTTACTCTGTAAATACCCCTGTTAGTTTGGCACCTGAAATGGTGTTTCAGGCAAGATGGGCTGGCTTGTGACCTCTGTATTGTATCTCTCTGGGCATATCGTGTAGGGCTGTGACACAGCTCTTATAGCATAGAAGTGCTTTATATGCAGCGCTGCAGCACTGGTAGAGTCTGTCTGTCCTGGGGTTGTTTGTACTGTGACATGTTGGGTTTTTTTACAATAAACTGGAAAACTACCCTTGGTTGTGGGTGTTTGCAAAACAAAGCTCCACTAAAGCAGTGTTGAGCTTAAGTGGTCCTCTGGCTAGTCAGCTGCTTGTAAAAGCACCGAACCAAAATTGTAAAAAGCCTTGAGATGCAGCTTAACGTTGGGATTTTTCTCTTGCTGTGTTGCTTACAGCTTCTGATGGTAGCTCGAAGACTATGCTGAATTGTTAGATGAGAGGACTGTTCATCTGTTCATCTTTTTAAGGAATTGCCACACCATTGCTTGGCTGGCATGATATTTGCTGTCTGTGTTATGTATATACAGCAACAGGTTTTAGTCTGAAGGCTTTAAGGAACAGTTGCTACTCCTACACATTAACAAACTTCATCCTTTGAAGATGGTAATTTTTCTTGCTACTTCTAAAGTTTTGTTCTGTAGGTTGTTGCTAAGTAACACCCGCACATACTCTATCTCTCTTACATGTGCTCTGAATGCTAGCCTTCCATGCAAAACACCTTTCCAAAATTAGTGTCTGTCAAGCTCCTGAAAGGTAGTGATGCTGTGATTCAAGTCAATCATGTTGCCTGCTGGAGGTGTTAATTCTCCCATCAAAAGACACTTGCAGAATCACTAATATGGTGAATCTCTGATTCTTTTTAGCTGCAAGAAAACGGTACCTTCTGAAACACATGCTAATTCCAGAAAGAGAAGTAAATTGTAGGGGGCACACTTACAATACCAATTTGTTCATCATGGTCATAATATTAATATATCTCTTTAAAGCTTCATTTTGTATAACAGTAAGAGTTCTGGTAAGAACTGGGCTTAATGATTAGGTAGGTAGGTTTCCTGTGTCCCAAGGCTGGCAAACCAATACCTGGATGGGTAAGCACTGAGGTTTTTAGTGAGGGACAAGCATTGGAAAGATTTGAGGGGAAGAGTTAACAAAGAATACAGGGAACTTCTCCATTTATTTAGTCTGCTTTATCTCATAGAAGGAAGGTTCTATACCTTCACTTCTCCCACCTCTAGAAATTTGGTATACTATTCCACTAGACATATGTGCTATATTGAGTATTTTTCTTCCTTTGTTCACCTGTACTTGTTCCCCAGTTGTTTGTATAGCCTGGGCAGGTGAGCTGTGCCTGTTTTGAGAAGAGTATGAGCAGCTGAACAGGGCATCATGTATACTGAGACCAGGAGCTGCTGTTCCTTGAGTATACCTTCCCTGTTTACCAAAGTTCACTTGGGCAATACACATGCAGAAGAGTCTGTCTTTAAGACTTGCACAGAGAGCTCTGGATAATTGTAGTCTCTCCAAAATAGCCACATAAAAGGCATTAAAACCCCAGCAGCACAGCCAAGAACAGCTCATCTTTGTAGCTGCAGCCTTTCCAATAAGCAGAAAATGAATGAAAGTAAAAGTAAACAAGCCTGCCACTGCCTTTTGTCTACTTATATAAGCCTGGGCAACTGCTGCAAAGCATGGTGGTGTGGTTTGTCATGGTTACTACAGAACTGATTCATGAGCTGTAGGATTAGGAATTGCAACAACCCTTCCTAATGTCTACCTCTACTTAGAGCTAGATAGAGATGTGAGAGTAAGTTGTGCCTCTTGTAATGGCCTATCTGTGTGCTTTGCAGAAGGTTTTTAATCCTTACTGTTACACAGTACATTCTGGGTCTGACAGCTTCCCAAGGGTGTGACTTTGCTGCTGACAGTTGTTCAGCAGCTCTCAGCTATTGGTACAGCTTCCTCACAAGGGGAGGAGGAGAGGTAGGTGCTGAGCTCGTCTCTCTGGTGACCAATGACAGAACCTGAGGGAATGTCAGAAAGATGTGCCAGGGGAGGTTTAGGTTGGACATTAGGAAAACGTTCTTCCCCCAGAGGGTGGTGGAGCACTGGAACAGGCTCCCCAGGGAGGTGTCACAGCCCCAAGTCTGACAGTGTTCAAGAAGAGACTGGACAAGTCCTCAGACACATGGTGTGAACTGTGGGGTTGTCCTGTGCAGGGACAGGAGCTGGACTCAGTGATCCTTGTGGGTCCCTTCCAATTCAGGTCATTCTATGATACAGCTTCTGCCAGCATTTTGGGTACTCTTTTGTGCAGAGTTCACTCCCTTGCTAAATGGAGCTATCAGCTTTTGTCCTATAGCGCATGAAATTGTTAAACTAAACCAGCATAGGCATTTAATCACACTTGGTTAACTGCCTGTGGCTTACCTGGTACAATAAGAGAAATATAACTGAAGCCCTGTATGTTACAGCAACATGGAAGCGGCTGGGGCAATAAAGGATGTTCATTGCATACTGTGTATCGTTCACCATGCACTGTGTATCCTGCTGGTCTTGTTATCAGTCCCCTGAAACTTTTATGCCACTCAAAGGCTAGTGGTGCTCCGTATTTTTCCTTCAGCTACAGTGGATAATGATGAGAATAACGATTTTGCGTTGTAGTTAGAAGGTATTTCAGAAGCAAAATTTTCGTAGAGGATTTTCACCTTAAGTGAACTCTCTGGTAATTTAGAAAGACATGGATTTACATGGTGCAATAGGCTGCCAAGCTTCTGGGTTTCTTTGTATTTAATAGCGTTATGAAAAACAAAACCCTTATAGTGGCCAAAGTCCCTTCAGTTTTCCCCTAACAAGGACAGTATGATTTAATGTCTCTCTTGGAGTCAAGTTTATGCTGTGTTGCGGGACCACAAAAAAAACTTGCTGTCCAGAATATGTATTCTAAATGTTGAAGATCTTCATTTGCCCTGTAATGTCCCTGTTTTGCAGATGAAGAGTGGAGGCACAGTGGAAATTAAAGGCCAGCCTTTCCCCTCTCTCCTTGCCCAAGGGAAAATCAGGTTTGAATGGAAGTCTCTGAAATGCTTCATCTCTTGAGTTGTGTTTCAGCCCTGAGAGAAGGAATGCATTTCTACAAAACCTGTAGAGAACTGAAAGTGAGTTTGTTGTCTGTGTTTAAGAGAAGTTGGAAGGTGGAGGAGAGGATCTGAGTTTAGAAGTTTTTGGATGCTGATCAGAAGAGAGACTTCTTGCCTTTACTGCCACAGCCCACAAAAATTGGAATCTAACCCAAGGAAGTAGGGGTCCCACACTTATTGCCTGCAGATTGCCCTGACCCCCAGGTTTTAGACTGCTTGGCAGTAACATTGCTATGCTGCAAAGAAGTAGAAGTTCATACATCTGAAGAGCAGAACCACAACTATGATGTGGTGGTCAAAACATACATGACTGAAATAGAGGGTAGCTTGATGTAGAAGACCTGGCTCCTGAGAGTGCTAGGCATGTTGCCTTAAAGAGCAATTGGCTGTATCAGCCCTAGGAGCAGGATTGTTGCAATGATGCTTTGCTTCTCAAGGACCTCCTCCTAACAGTATGTTTTGGTTTCACTGCTGTTGAAGGACAAGATGAGCTTGGTTCAGTGTTAGTAACGAGGGCACAGGACTGGAATCTTTCTTCCCTTATGGTTCTCTGAACTTTGCTACGCTCTGCCCCAGAACAACTGAAGTGGGAGTATGACCACCCCCCTCAAAATCTGGGAGGTACCAGAGACTGAACCTGAAAATTCATCAGGTCTTAAGTGAACTAAAAGAACAAGAACAGTAATTTTGTTGGTTTCTTATGCCCTATGTAGTCTCAAATGTATTATAGAGTTTTGAGTTCAGCAGATAATGCTGCAGGATGTTATTAAACGTGGCTGATCTTTCAGCTGCCCGTAACTGTGATCCCAGGAACTCTTGTTGGTGTTTAATGGGGTCTGTGGTACAAAGGTGAGCACCTATATAGGTATTCATGATGTGCAGTAGTACCAGAACAAGAATATAAACTCCCTCAGAAAGAGATTTAACCACGGATAGAGACTTCCTTGAATGCTGTGTTGACATTAATTGTTTATCTGTTCAGACTAGTCATATTTGGAAACACTGTTCTATTCTGACATATGACTTTTCCCAGGAGCAGCAAGACTCACAACGAAGATTTCACAATAAAGAAAATTCTGTTCCCCTTTGTGGGAATGTTATAGTGAAGCCATGACAACTCATTTGGCACATGATTGTTTTGTTTTCAGCAAGGATTTCCCCTCCTCCCTGCCATCCCTACACGTTTTTTGTGTTTCCATGCATTGGGGTTTTGTTTAGTGGACTTTAATTGTTTTTTTCAGGGGAGTGGGGGTGGATCACTTTAAGCTTAGCCTCTTGGCTGTCCCCTTAGAAACCATGCAATAGGTATGAAAAACTTGAATCCAGACTTGTGTGTTTTGCTGTCACCACCAGTGGTGGAGTTGCTCCTAATTTAGGACCATGTGAACAAGTTCAGCATCAGGCCCTCAGGAGCTGCTCAGCTGGTGCTGTGCTGAAGTTACACATCCTGTTCCTGGTGAAGGGGGGGTCATGGTGTGAAATATGGAGAGGTGACACAAACATATAGGCAATAGCTTAAATACAAGGTAGTGATTCCAAACCTGCATGACTGGCAAGGCTGATGTATCTGCAGTCACTAGTGAGGCCAGTGAAGATCAGACACCAGGGCTGTTCTGTGGCTCAGTGCTGATGGCATGCTAGTGCAGGGTCTATTCTGACGTCAGTGGTACTTCTGCAGGTTGCAGTTCACGTGTCTAATCTTTTTGGACTTTTTTTAACTGCAGTGCATTCTTTTGAAGTGGAAATTATTTTTACCTTCTTACACCAGTTCCTTTTCTAAGGTACCAAGCTAATTAACCAGATGACAATAAGTTACGCTAGGGATGGCAGTCGAACTGCAAAAAAGCCTAATGACTTTTCAGTTACCTTCCCTGGAGTTGAAGTGGATATTTTGAGCAGAATAACACATATGGTGAAATCTAGTCCTCACTATAGTTCTTGGAAATGTTCTCCATGATCACAGTTTGTACCCACCTAAAATTCCTAAGCTGCAAAGAGGGTGACATTCTCCTGCTTCAGTGTTTGCTACCCCATCCAAATACTCTCACTATGCATCTTGGAGCTGAAGAAGCACAAGGTTCTACTTTCAAAGAAGAAAGGAGAGAGGCGAGAGATTTTCAGAGATGTAATCTTGAGGATAGAAAATAAAACCATGGTGGCTTTGCCAACACCTCCAAAGCATTTCTGAAAAAGCTGGTAGGCCAGCCTTAGTCTGAATATTTTTGCTGCATGTTGCTGAAACTATGGTTCAGGTTATGTTGCTGTTACTATTATAAACTCTAGGAAGTGGGTGTTTATAAGTGCAGTCAATGTTGCCTCTGAGCAAAAAAATGGCCTTAAAAGGGAGTTGTCCCAACAGCAAGAATGATTATTTAAAGAAAAGAAAATGCTGAATTTTTGCTCTTCAGAGAAAGAAAAAGGAAGCAAAAGCAGGGGTGGAAAATTAAAGCATTGCCCACACACATACATTTTTTTTTTTTCTTTTGTGACCTTCATCCAAAAGTTACGATTCGGTGGAGTCCGTGATAACTTGTGATGGAAAATTAGTGAATTGCCTTGTTTTGTGTACTTAATTAACTGGTTTTGTTTAATTAGAAAAAAATACAATAGCACATCAACAGAAATGCATTGTCACTGATAGCATTGTAGTATTCTACTGCTCATGGTCACTAAAGTCAAGAGCAGGCTCTTAATATTTCATTTGCACCTCTATTTTGTTCAGTAGTACCCTGATGCCTTGCTACTGCACAAGAGAGAGATGGTTGTGAGTGCATTCAAAGGATCTTCCCCAGCCCCCTGCTCAGAGGGAGAGGGGTGCTGGATCATGACTGGGGTAGAAGGCAAGAAGGAGGTGGGCATGGAGAGACCTGGGACTGTAGGACCCCACCAAGACAGGTGCCTCCAAAAATAGGTAACCACTAAGTAAGGTTTACAAAGTTTTAACATTGGCATAGAATACAACATAATCCATAACAGGGACTTGAGTTCACTTAAACCCTGCTTCAGACCTGGTTTTAATTAACATCATTCATAAATCACATGCTTTCCAGACATCTCCAGTTTCCATGACATCTGTTTCTCTACTTTCAGGTCTGATGCTTTCTGCCCATTCTAATCTTTCTCTTGTTCCTTCCTCACACAGGGCTACTCTTGAGGAACTTATTGTCATGAGACAGAAAGTGAAGCTGTTGCTGCTGGGATTTCTCATTCATGACTAGAATTTCTCTTTTCCTCCGCAGCTGCTGTTTATAGTAAGATACTGACACTTTGTCTGCTTTCTCCTGGGTTCCTTGATAAGTTAGGTGCTTTCAGAAGAATCAAGTGCAGTGCTCCAGTTGTGTGGGTGTGCACATATTTATCCATCCAGCTATCACTAATGCACATGTACTGTGTGACATGATGAAGCTGAGGAACATCTGCCCAGCTAGCTAGCACTTGTGTCCTGTGTAGTATGTGTCTTAAAATAGCGTCACCTGTAGTCCTCTTAACAGAAGATCCTTTCTAAAGTGAAACTTCCAAAAACAAACAAAAAACTAAAAAACCAAACCTGTTTTGAGCCCTTGGAATTGTAAAGCATGAACAAGCAATTTTTCCTTCTGCAATGTGAAGCGAAAAAACCCACCTTCAAACTGCAACAACATTTTAAAATGTATTGAGAGGCATGGGGAGGCAAAGAAATGAGACAAGATTTTTACAAACATCACCATAATATTGAAGCCTTGCATTGAGGCCATTTGTACAGTACAGCATGGAACACATCCTGGCCTCCTTGTGGCTGCAATTACAAACCAGTCCCTCACATGCTGCCTCCTGCCATTTCAGATTCAGTTTGCATCCACGTTGCTTAGGTTGTGTTCATCAGTGAAACTTTATTTCCTCAGAAAAGAGGAAAGCAATAGCAGCCTGTACTTGCTAAGGTACTCAGAGTGTTCTGCAGGGCCAGCTCTAACACTGTGCCAAAGCTACTTCAGGCTCTCCCGTCTCAGCCTTATTGTGGCCTCGTGCTGTGGCTGCAGTCCACCTTGCAGGATGGTTCTAGCAGACAGGAGAAAAGCTGAAATGCACCCAGGGTTACATAGCTGACCTAGGTAAACTACTGCTGTTAAAGCTAATTTGATGCGGCGTTTCCCTGTGCCAACTTTGTGTCACAGTGCTACCTGGCTAGAGAGTGATGCTACAGCTGGAGTTTTTAGGTCAACCTGAAGGAGCAGGAGCAAGCCTTTGTGCCTGTGCATTGAGGTTTCTGTGTAGGTTGGTTTAAGTTTTATATATTCTGATTTTGGTTTGTGCTAATCTGCTCATCACAACATCATACTTGTTGTTCCCCAAAAACTGTGAGAGTAAGTATTGGGAAGGTGAAGGATACCACTGAACAGAGAAAAAGTCATAGGTGAGAAATACAGAACTCTGAAAAGATCTTCTTCACTGAGTATTCAAAGTGGGCCCGCTAAGGTGGAGAGTTTGGGTGAGGAATTTCCTGTAGTAACTCACAAGGGGTGAAGCTGGAACTGCTACATCAGTTTTTCTCCTTTATGATCAATTGTGATGTAAATGCTGATGGCTGCTTAACAGGCAAAACAAAGTAGGAAAATGATGAGTCATATGTACTCATAGCTCATCTGACCAAGTAATGTGCAAGTCAAGTTTGATTTAAGTGTGGCAGAACTTTCCCCCAAGGATTGTGCTCACAAGGCAGGACAGCAGGAGGCTGATGAGGGCTTTGGATCAGCGTCTGTGGACTCCCCCAAGTAGACAGTTTTCATGATACTGAGACTGTCCAGGCTCAGCATCAATTGTCCTGAAGATACTGAAATTCACCTGACAGTAACCTTCACTGGAGTATGTTGGGAAACATGGCGGGGGATAATGTTTTCTATTGCTCTTCAAGGGCACGATCATATTTCTCCTGATGTGGGAGAATACATCCTCCCTAGGGAGAGAAAGCACCTACAGCTCTCTGGCAGCTGGGAAGAACTGGCTGGCTGCCCTTCCCATCTGAGAGGTTTAAAGAAGATTCAGTTTCCCCACTGTCGCACTGAGGTACCTCAGGAAGCTTTCTGCTCCAGTGACTGCAGTTCAGGTGGCAAAAGCACCTTTAACATTTGCCTTTCAAAGCATCATCTAAATTATTTGTCTTTGGATTATCTTATGTGCTATTGCAAGACTTTTTTTGTTTATTTCCTTTAGTAAAAGGATTCTCTTTAGCAGCAGAGTACTTTCTCCGCAAAAGGAAGGATATCCATGCTGGCAGTTAGACAGCACTTGTTAGGAAGTTGATAACACAATTCCCAGTGACTTCAGCACACCCAGGAATGAAACCCAAAGTGCATGTAAATCACTGCAGGTATCTGTAAGTGCAGTAGCATGAACTCAGACTGTAATGTTCACAGCAAGCATACCCAGCTGTAGCTCAGAAATATTGTCCTTTGCCTGCAGCTGTTCTGAAGGCTGATGTGAAGCCTGATCCAAGCTGCTTGCACTCAGCTGCTGGGATGTTATTGAAATAGGTGTATGGGAAACAAGTCATGGTTGTTCAAACCAGCCAGAAATTGGGAGAAACCAATTCCAGAAACCAAGGTGCTATGTGTGTATATAGCAAAGGCACAATCCTTTGAAACTGTGCAGTGCAAAAGATACAGTTAGGAATGTACTGCAAAGGGAACCAGAACATCGTTTTGCAGTTTTGAAAACTACTGTTTGAATAAGTAATCCAGTTCCCAATTCAGAACTAAAATAGCCTTCCTGTTAGTGCAGTGCTGCAGTCTGTCACAGTTGGCAACGAAAGTTTTCCCTTTCGGTTGACTCTAGATTTAAGTAATAATAAGACTATGACTAAAGTGCAGTTTGTCTTCACAAAAGGCCTTTTTTGCACATGCTTGATTAAACGACTGCCCCATCATTTCAACATTGTACATTTAGATGTTTTTGTAAATGTACCTAATATGAAGTGCCGTTTGAAACATGAGTACATTTTCTACCTAAGTTTAGGTAAATAGATCTTGGGCATCTGCTCTCACTCCCAGAAAGTCACTTTGTACTTAATCACATGGCTAATAAAGATTAAAGGTCTGATTCAGACTTTTCTTACAACCGGTGACATAAATCAGTAGGAGCATTACTGACTACGGGCTTTTACTTACTTCCGATTGTATTACTAATTCAAACTTTAATATTACTAAAAGAAAGCAGATGCCAGGCAAAGCAGTGGGAAATGTCCTATTATTCAGTTAATAGGGCTTCAGTGAGCTGGTCAAAGGCTGCTGCTCCTGGAACAACTTAGAAAACAGTGATTGAGGAACCTGGGGGAGTTTGAGTGGACACAGTGCCGCTGAGCAAGCACATCCAGTCAAGCAGCATCAGCCAGCAAAGTGCTGGGGCACACGAGTGGCAGGGAGGAGCTCTGAACCACATCTGGAGATTTCTGCAAACGTGCTTTTCGTGAGACACGGCTGCAGTGTCAACTGTGGTGCAAGAGGTGGGTTTTGAAAGGAGCAGGAATAATCAAAAGTGCAGCTCATCCGAAGGTGAACCAGGAGCAGTGCAGCAAGGAATCTCAGCCTTCACATGTCTGAAATAGAAAGTTATTAGGAAAAATTGCAGAGATCAATGTCCAAGCAATCCTGATGTATGAATTCCTTATGAAGGAAACCAATTCTTTTGCTGAATTCAGCCAGACTTGAGAAACAATCCATCAGATTTGGAATGAGCTGTTGGATTGATCAAACACAAATGTAATTAGCTCTTTCTCTTTTGCTTGATGCTTATCATTGAAAATGATGAGGACGCAGGAGAGAGCTCTACTGAAAAACTACTGTATTACACTTGAGAAAAATGCATCGTTGTTCTGTTTATAGACTGCTCTGTAGCTGTAATCTCGAGCAACCAATAAGGAACTTTACCATCAGCAAAGCTAAATAAGAACAACCTAGTCATTGTGTCTTAGCAGTTTGCTTATTGCTGTAAAAACACAAAATGCTTGTGTTTATTTATAAAGGATGTAGAGTGCACTACGGGCTCCTGTGACTAAAGGAGCTGTCCTCCAGTGTAATTTAAACTTCCTTGCTCATTCATAACCACAACCACAAGGTTAAACTGACCTTCTCTGTTCTACTGAGTTTCATCCCTGAAAAATGCAGTGAACTCCCACCCCTGCCAAAACTAAGGATGTTCCTTTCACATCAGTTTTAAGGCGAATACAGAACCCTGTCCCAGGTATATGACTAAGTCTTAGTCATGTAAATAGAAGTTTCATCTTGAAAAAGCCAATATGTGTCCTTCCTTCTTTCAGCAAATGACAGATTTCTCCCTTGAAAACTATGTCCTAGTGGTATGAAAATTAACATATCAGCCTCAATCCTTCGTGGTGGCACTGTAAACATTTGAACCAAAAGAATGAAAAGCTTGAAGAAAATATGGTGTTCTCAGCCCACGACAACAGAGAAGCAAAACATTGCATGAGGTGTCAGAGCAGGCCTCATGAAGGGAGTCAAGAGTGCCAGAGAGAAGGATCTGTCCTCTCTGCTCCATGAGTGTCTGGGATCTTCACCATGCTCTCCCCCAGGAAATACCAATTCAGGAGAATCTGATCCAGTGCAGAATTTTTCACTGCAACAGGCAGTAAAGAAAGTTGCTAAGAGAAGCTCAGAGAATGAGATTTTAAATTTTGGATTTGGCAAATGCTGCTCTGATTTCTTACTCTTGAAACACTGTGCTGTGGGACGAGCATTAGAGGTTCACTAGTAAATCAGTCCAGTGGCATCTAATTCCCAAATAACAGGATTGAGTTGCAATTGAAAGTTAGGTACTGATGGAGACCAAGGCCTGATTAGAAGTAATATATATGCATGTATACATGCATATATATCCTTAGAGAAGAAGCTACTGCACTGGTTGCACTGACACATCTCATCTAATGGCTGTCATACGGAAAGGGGAAACATACCCGTGACAAACCACCACATATTAGTTATTTTCAGGCCCCATGATGTAATACTTTTTTTTTCCAAGTACTATTTCATTGAGTTTCTCTTTCTTGAGTTTCTTTTTCCTCTAGAAGAAAAAGAAACTTAGCAAGTCCTGCAAAGCACAGTTAATCAATGACTGGACTGTGTCCAACTTACTCAAGTACGTGAGAATGCATGGGAGAAATGGATTGATTATTAAAAAGTCAAGCCTTATAGGAAGTCAAGGAAAAATATCAGCAGCTATTTTAGATGGTTTTGTTACTCTCAGTTTTTTAACCTGATTGTTTAAAGGCATGCTAAACCAAGTGTGAAATGTATTTATCATTTCCATTACATGACCAGTTTTGTGTCAATAGGAAATTCACTGTTTCAGGGACATTATCTTAATGTTTTTTTTAGAATAATCTACAGCAAAAGCATAATCCATCACCATTGAAGGTGGTGAAGAAGTTTTTAAAAAATTGAGAAGGAAACCTGAAATGCCAAATACCTATATTAGCACACTCTAGTCTATGACTTACAATTAAGACATCTGAATGTAAATGGTCATGGCATGGTCTTGAAATATTTCTAAGCACTCTGTGTCCTTAGAAGATGCTGCATATATGTTACTCAGTGTAGGAGAGCACAGAAGGTGTTCAGAGCACCCACCTTACCCTCCCTGTGCTAGGCTTGCTCTCTTAACATAAGCTATATGATTGTTTTTCATTCATTGTGTTTCTGTTACCAATTTCATAGCTAAAGCAATTAAGGCTACACCAGGTGGGACAGCAGAGACCATTTAAAAAACATAGTCTAGCTATGGGTGATGCAATAGGCCAGTTTATCAGCTTCTGCCTTGGTATCAAAGGGAACAGATAAGGCAGAAGACAAATTGTGGTCCTGCATCTTCACTTCTCAGCTGTGAGGTCGCGGCTCAATTTTTGTCTACATTTAGAAAATCCAGCTCCTCTTGGCAATTTCTCATTCTTGTTTCATCCCATACCCTGCCTGTGAAGGTTTTACTGCGCTGTGCACTAGCATGGCTGCATTAGTTTGAGCTCTTACAGCTGCCCTGAGTGGCAAGAGCATCAAAATGAGGCCATGCAGGCTTCAGAACATACTACCACCAGGGTACAGGGATGAGAACTTGCGTTTTTATTGTGAACAGTGTATTAAAAGCTCACACTAGTACATCTTCACTGCTGCTGTTACCAGTGCTAACTAGCGTAGAAGTGCTATCCTTTCATTTTACTACGTAGGCAGATTCTTTCCACATCTCCCTCCCACTGGACCTTCCATAACGCAGTAGGGTTTTTGTCACATTCTAACATATTTTTCTCCCCATCCTTGTGTTTCTCTTTGAAAACTCTCATCACAGGGAGTGCTGAAGCTTAGTGTGACACCATCTGTTTAGCAAACCCAGCCTGGTTTCCAATAGCCCACCTGAAACGCATGGTTACTCCCAGCCTTTCCTTCCCCTGGAGCGCTGGCTGAGCAAGCCACCTTGCTTCTTGTTGGTGTCAGTGCCCACAGCATCCCTGAGCACATCACTGGGGAGAAAGTCTTGTTACACCACCAATATTTGCAGAGTTTCTGTCAACTTCAACAGAGCTAAGATTTCACCCAGGATATCCCTGCTTCCCCCACGAAGTACTGCATAAGCACACATGTAACCCCAAGATGGGCAACAGGACTGGTTAGTCCAGGATGACTCTGTGGGCACACCAGCTTTCTCCAGCCAAGCCAGACTGCATGTGTTACACTGTTGTAGCCAAGTATTGTGTAGTGTAATCTAGGACAGCAACGGCAGAGCAAATCTTACGGATGAGCATCTGGATGTCACCCTGCCATTAATGGGACAGGGGGATAGGAGATGAGGGTTATGCAGCTGCTACAACACCGTGTGCCGCAGGAAGCCTGCAATGCATAGAGTAGTGCTGACTGAGCGCTTGGGCTCTTCAGCTATTCAGTGCACACAGTGTAAAATAAACCCAAGGGACATATAATGTGGCCTTTGCTAGGAAATGAAAGGAGAAGATCAAGAAAAATAAAAACCCCATATGCTAAATATCTTCTACAGATTCCCCCACAGCCTGGTAAAGTGCGCTACCAAACTGACACACCAACTGCGCTGTGCACCAGATCATTCTGAAAAGTGACTGCTCCTTTTTAGGACCAAATTTCCTTCTTTCCCCTTGATGCTCTGTTGTTGGCTCCATCTTTTGCCTTCATACACCATGAAAAGCAAGCAGGAAAAAATAAATCTCAAGGAAAAATTAATAGCAAGTTCTGCTAATTAGCAAGTGTTGCTGAGAGTGTTAGCCCCACATCAGAACTGCTGACCCATTTGGGTATATTTTCAAGCACTCTTTCCTTTTTGATGCTGGCTTGTTCTGTAGCTTCAGCTTAAGCAGTTGCCTTAAAACCTTCATTTTTAAAGCATGCATTGCACTCACCCATCTGGCAACTTTATGTTGTATAATACAAGGGAGTGCACAGTATGTGGCATAAATTACAGACAAAAAGAATGCAATGGCACAGCATGTAGGGTAAATTAAAGCAAGCATTCTTCATGGCCAATAGCAGAGAAGGACAGAACAATTTTGCATCATAAATACAGGAAAAACATGTATTTTCAAATGAGAATGTATTAATATATACATATATATATATATATGCCCTCAGAGGCAGGCAACCTGTTCCTAATGGCAGCAGCAACTGTGCAAGACCACATAAAGGAATCAAGAAATGGGATAATGCTAGATAACAAGAGGTAACAGATTGCAGTAGCAGGACAAAGAAAGAAACCAAATGCTGAGATGGAGCAAGCCCCAGAGGACTTCTAAAAACAAGTGTAAATTGAAAATGAAAGGAACAGAAAGCACACACAGATCTGAAGGTAGAAAACATTCTGGTCATTTT
The DNA here is from genome assembly GCF_037038585.1 of Patagioenas fasciata. Taxonomy (NCBI): domain Eukaryota; kingdom Metazoa; phylum Chordata; class Aves; order Columbiformes; family Columbidae; genus Patagioenas; species Patagioenas fasciata. Next base: position 98,094,295 of record NC_092520.1, read on the forward strand.
GTGTGGTATGAATGTATGTAATGCACACTTTTTGTTAGCAACACAGTATGCAACATCAAATGGTTCATAAATGGTATCTACTCGCCATGGCATGGTGAACTCAGCGTGGCCCCGAGAACCTTGGGATTCTGCTCTGAAGATCCAAAATGCTGAGCATCCTATGCCACTCTTCAGCCTCTGTACCATCAGCATATGCACCCGTAGAGGAGAAGGAGTAGGACAATTTGGGTTCCTGAACAAACTCTGCTTGCTAGCACACACCAGAGCATTTACTCTGAGTGTGACGTGTCCACTTCTGGGTATCCTACTTGTTGTTGTAGGCAAGGACCTGATACTGGCTGCAGGATCCTCCCTAGACTGCTTTGTTGTCACCAGGAGGTTAGGACCAGTGAGGATGGCAGCACCCCAGAGCAAGGGGCGTTGTGCAGAGAGCAATGTGGTGGCATGGAGCTTGTGACACTGTTGTCTTCTGCTCAGCACTGAGCTTGTAGAGATGAGACAGGTCCAGCCTCCCCACACGTGAGCTTCCACAGCAGCTTACACTGACCTGTGGAAAGGCTGATGCTCTTCCACTGTCCCACCATGGCCCAGTCTTGTGCCAGCATTGGTGCTTATATTGTGGCACTGTGAGTCGCTTCAGGGAGCTGACTCTGCTAAACTAACCTTAGCAAAAGAAGATGAGCAATTTCAGATCGATCCTACTCTTCTCCTTGCCGGGATGCAGTTACTCAAGCCATGAGCCAGTTCAAGACACCAAACAGATAATCAGAGGTCTGGATCGGAGATGTGGGACCACGGCAATTTCAGTTTACATGAAGTTAGGCTACCATGGAATGATATTCTGGCTCTGTTTTCCTTTCCCACCCTGAGTTGTTTTTGTCAATTGAGAGTATGTTTTTCTCAAGGCAAGGAGTGTTTCCTATTATGTGTTTGTGCATTGCCTAGCAAGTTGGAGCCCTGATCTGAGGTGGAAACTTGAGGCCCCACCATAGTACAAATAATAAATGTAACACAGTGAAGAACAGATGCATTCACATATGGTGTATTATAATTCAGACAAATAAAAATTCGTATGTTGTATGTTAAAATCATTCTATATGTGCCACAGTTAACATAAAAACTGAAAACAAAAACAAAACCGTGAAGACTCAAGGCATCTAAAAGGAGATACCCTACTTCTGCATCCACAAACACAGACTCCTCTGTGGCCAGTCCTCCTGTGCCAAGGAAATCACCATGCAGCTGTGTCCTGTAACTCTAGTGTTGCCATGGGTGTGCTGTCATTTTTTTGTAACATTGATTTCAGAATTCCTTTCCAGCTTAAGCAGGCATCTCCCCAGCCAGCCCCTCAACTACACATATGCACTTATGGAACTGTACATAAAATGTCTACCACTTCTTTTTGTGTATCTCCTGAATATCACACAATTTTTCTGTTTTCAAGAATGTGGTGCCTAATGGCAGTGTCATCCCAGGGCAATCTCAGTTTCATTCTCACAGGACTAGGGGTAGGCATCATTGTGACACAGGGTATTTTTTCCTATACTGTGCCGGCACTGGTGAAAATAGCAACAACAGCTATTTGCAAAAAGGAAAGTTATTTGTGGCAATCTCTGGAATATAAGTATTATTTAACTCTTTTGGAAGAGGAATCTTCAGATGAAAGAAAGAATGACTTTTTAGAGAGTTATAGCTACATGGGAATTCTAAGCTGAATGGCTTAAATCAGAATCTCACGGGCTGACAAAGGTGGAAAAAATTCTTAAACCATGCCTTCGGTGATTTCTTAAAAAAACATACTAATTAATACATTGGTATGTCAATTTTCAGAAAATTCATTCAGTACATAAAAAGTAAATGCTGTACATTTTGGAAGGTTGTTTTATATGCTTCAAAAAGAATTAAGTTGTTAAATTCCTGTTTTAAGCACCAAAGTCACATTCAAAACCAGAGACTTAGCAAGGCTGCCTTTCAAAATGATGATGCATTACAGGAATATAAATTTACACGTACAAACTGGACACCCCAAGCCCAGCATTTCTGACTTTGTTTTACTAAGGTTTACCAGTTTGCACCCTTACACTAATCAATGAAGCACTAAGAAAAAAGCAGTTTGGACAATTGCCAGAAGTACATCACAAGGAAGCATAAATCAAGGCACTAGTGCCCTATGCCAAGCATTCATTAGTAACTAACGTTGAACTGAACCTTTTTACAAGCAAGAAAAATAGGTAATCCTGGAAATTGTTTTACTAGCAGCTCTTTATCCCACTTTTCCTTTCCTTGGCAACTAGAGGAAAACAGTCTAAGCAATACATTTGGCACCAAAGTTCTTATGTAGTTTCCACTTTATTAATGGATTTGAATAATGTGCTGAAAGTAATATATATAGATAAGATAGACAGTGCCAAACAAAAGTCATTCACTCCCCCCCAGCTGTTGCCCAGAAGCAGTACATTTATTTAATAGATATTTGTGATTGGCTGCTCTAGACACAAAAATTAACATTTCTACATCAGTCTCAGCTATCTGCTTGAGAAATTCATTCTAGCACTTAGATGTCACACAGTGGTGGTACAGAGGATCACAAGTGGTTCTTTGACTTAAGTGTTGGTGCTAGCAACTCAACAAGAAGATAGAGCTGAAAAACATCTAGTATTTCTTCATTCAAACCAAAACAGTTCTTGCCAATACAGTGAAAATCTGTGGGATTAAGTAGCTGAAGAATAGAGCCAGACTCTCTCTAGCCAATGTATGAACTCAAAAGTTTATTTAGGTTGATGGAGCAGTGCCAGTTTACAACAGCTAAGGATCTGATCCCCCCATTTTTTTCCTTTTAAAACAGTCAGAATTAACCAAGATAAACACTTCAGTCCTAAGTTACTGGTTGCCTGAGGAAATATTTTGAAAGGATTCTTGTCCCAAATGCAAATATTTCAAAAACTATCTTCTGGGCACACATTTGATGTATTATTAGAGTTGCTGAACATCCTATACAATATCAGCATATCCTGGATCCTGCATGAAAAATCATGTACCCTGCAACTTTGTGGTACTTTTGCAACAACGCTCACTTTTCCACTAAAGCAGTTAACATGCGCTATTGGAAGTGCTACCATGCTATGCTAGATTTATTTTTCCTGGATTCTAACCCATAAAACCTGGAAATTTGACCTCAGTGAAGGACCACAAGTTCACCAAAGCCTGCAGTCTATCTGAGCCTTAGCTCTGCTTAATGTGGGGAACAGCCTGGTCAGCACCTTGTGTCTCTGAGGTCTCCACCAGTACGATGCAAGTACAAATGACTGTGAACAGCTCACTGAAGGCCAGTAGAAATCAATCTTCTTGCTTCAGGGGCATTTCTTATGGAGAGTAGACTTGACTGGGCCTGGCCAATGCCACCTTCTCCCTCTGTCTACCCACCGTGAATAGTAAGATGAATTAGTGAGAGGACAGGGTGGGAAGAAAGCAGCTTATACCCTGCTCTGCAAATCCATGGCCCAGCTACTCTTCCCATGTTGTAGAACAGAGTAAGACAATTGATGTGCAGTCATGGGGAACACCAAAACATATGTGCTTCTGAGATATGGCTCCTGACTGAGGTCCCTGCTTTCCTCTTCAGTAACACATAAGAGCATGGTGGGTGCTTGTGGTGCTCCTTTATGCTGCTTATTTCCTCCAGAAACAAACGTCAGCTCTTGCCTCCCTGCACAACTCCATTCTCTTTTTGTCATGTCTCTCTGCACTGCTGTTTGGCTGTCCTTACTCTTACAGTGAAGACTATCACCACCTACTTGTCAATACCTTCTCTGATTTTCTCACAACCATCTTTCTACAGTGAGAAGAATGTGGTGTCTCATGGGCTCCAGCTCCCATCAACTGGCTTTATTCTTTATAAATTCTACTTCTCTAATGATCTTAGCTTCCTGCTCTAATCCTCAAGACCTTTCATTAGGCTCATTAGACTCAGCATTAATCACCATGAAAAAAAGCAACAACAAAACTTTGTCCATCCCTTTTCTTCCATTTGCAAAGGGTCAGTAGAGCTGCCCAGTGCTTGGGATCTGGTTCACTTGGTGAACTCCTAGTGAGTCACCAGGAGTACATACCACAACCCTCTGAAGGCATCTTAGCCACATGTTGACCTGCTTCAGCCCTGCGTAGCTGGTGGGATCTCACGGGACTGCAGCGGATGAGTCCACAGTCAAGGAGCCAGCAGCTCAGCACAGTGATAGTTAAGAGGAGCCATGGTTTAACAGGATCTTCTTCCCGAAGGCTTCTTGGCTGGAAGCAGCCAGCTGGGCACTGAGCAACCCTGCTGCCCCAGGGGTTGCACTTCATTTTATATCTGTGTGTTTGCAAGGGCAGAGTCTGCGTGTCTGGGAGCAGAGGAGCAAAGAGCCCAAACACGTCCGTATGGAGGGCGCAGGAGAAGGGGGTGTGTACGAGGAGGAGCTGTTTAAAAAAAGAGTCCATAACCCTGGTCATGTGTTCTGTAGGAGAAGAGGGAGACCAGTTTGTTCACTAGAAGTGCTAGAAAAGTTTTGCGATTTTGATTTTGACAGTTTTTCTGAAGATAGCTCACTGCTTCTTGAGCAGTTCACAGAGTTAACTGAATTATTTCTTTTCCAGGGTAGCACTTCGAGAAAAGCCCTTCTGTGAATTTTTATGGTATTTTTCTACTCGCTGTGGTATTCACAGATGTTAAGGGAGGTGGGAGCGAACAGGCCCTCTAAATCCATAATCACTGTGTGTGCAGTTATATTAATGAATGTCACCATTGATAAATACTGTATGTTATATAACCAACCAAACATTACCCAAACACAGAGCATTTTTATATGACCCATCAGAGCTACAAGGAGACGTTTTGGTACTGGGAGTATGTCCTCCATTCCCCACTCCAGCCTGCACTTTCCCAGCTCCAAAGCTACTTCTGGCCACCACTGCTGCCTGCAGGTCCTCATCTTGGGTTGCAACCACAGGGACAAGAGCTGGTACTAGTCTGTTGTGTTTTCCCGCATTCAGAGTGCCCCTTTCACCCTGCTGTGCCTCTCCTGTCCATACAAGCCTTGCAGCCTCTTGTAAACTGAGTCTTCCCTCTCCTGGAAATGTGCCCTTGGTCTTGTGTTGCAGCCCATCCAACTTGAACAAGTTCGTTTTGCTTGTGCTCATTGTGTGACAGAAGACATCTGAAGTATCTTCCCAAGATGAACAATCAGCCTCTCCCACTGCAGTCGAGGGGAGATTTGCCAACAGCTTCACAAAAATTGGGCTTAAACCCTCATCTGAAAGACAGATGAATAAAAAATGCAACAGACACTGCTGCTGAAAATAGCTAATTTCTAATTCCCACAGCTCTCTCTTTGTGGTTTAAAATAAGCCTTTCTGCATTAAGACTACAGTTTTCAAACCAACAAAATTGAAGAAACAAATGTTCTTTCTGAGTGTTGTTTCAATTACATTTCCATGAGTGTACACACTTTTGATGTGTGAATGTTCCTGTTAGATTCATATTACTTTGGTTTGGACACCATCAATGAGGCATATGCTGTACAGTGGCAGTGGGATTAGACCTTTCATTTTTACATCTGAGGGACCAAAGGAAATGAGTCAGCAAATTGGCAAAGTCCTGTCTGATTGCAAAAGTGCTGAGCATTACCAGTCCTTGGGATTCAATACCTATCCCCATGCCTTGCAACTCCAGATCAGTCTGCTAAACATTCATAGTCTCAGAGTCATGAATAAGCAGATAACTTTTACTATGTATGGCTACTTCAGCATAGGGCTTTTTGCATGGCCCATATATGCATTTTAGGGACTGGCTGTTAGTAATTATTAAGGATATTTATTACTCCCATAATTAAATCAGCTGCTGCTCAAAAGTATTACATTTCTGTAATAGATTAATGTTACCAGCGGTCTTTGAGTTACAACAGGCAGCACAGAGATTGTCCTGGCCACAGAGAAGCTTGTGGAGGAAATCAGAAGATGATGACTTGGAGGAGTAAGATTTGGGGTAACCTTTCAAGATGAAGCAAATCATCTTCTTCTCAGAGTAGAACTTGACTCATTTTTGAGAAGGACTCTATGTTTGCACTGTTCGTGACTGGTATAAATGGCTGAGGAGTTTTCTACCACTTCTGTGTTCCCTGACTTCTACCTCAGATGTGCCGTAAGCCTACTTTTTGCATCAGGGAACCTAAAATGGGCTAAAATGGACTAAGCATTTATTTCACTTCTTTTCTATGAGCAGCAAGTGCTAACCATGTTGAAAAAATAAAATGTCAATGCAGAAATAATACCGTTTCTCAGGGACAATGTAAAGAGCAGGAATACAAACTTAAGTCTCAACAGCAATGAGTATTCCAAAATTACTCTTGAAAAGGTGTGTTTCATCTGGATATAATGCACGAAAAGTTACAGATTTTAGTTTTATTTACTCCTCTGCCACTGCTTTGCTGACTACAGAATATGGCTCAGTAAGGAAGGTAACTTTGCTCGGAGGAAGTCATGGTAATTGCCCCTGTGTTTCCATTCAATGACTCTCCAGTTTTGGACAGCCAACTCCTCACATTATATTATGGCTAAATGACACTGAAAATCTATTCCTATGGGATTTTGCGATTGATTTGGGCTGGAGGATTATTTCAGCCCAGGAATGCCCACAGCCTGGCAACTAGTAACGACTAGACAGCCTGTGCACCTGGGGATTTCACCTACCCTGGCTCTGAGAGAGTTAAAAATCTATATACAAAGAAACAAAAAGAGCTGCTTAAAATTTTATTTCCAGTGCAAGTCATCATTTACCATATGGTAAGGTATTTATCCCAACTACATGTTGTTCAGTAAATCATAGGGTTTTGCAAGGGGTGAGGGGGAAGGGAGGGGGTTGTTGTTTTGATTTTGAAGTTCTGTGCAGCAAACTGTGTCTGTAGATTGTTGTCATCGCAATGGTTGTGAACCAGTCTGCTGTGTAAGGCTGATTGGAACAAGCCACCAGAAGCTCTGCCCATTTTCCTCCACCTCCCCACACCCTTGCTGTGCGGGTGGCAAACACGATCGTCCTTCAACATTGGGCTGGATGCTGGGACCTTTCGTGCACAGCACCGCCCTACCTGCAAGAAGACAAGACCTTTCAAACCAGGCACAGGAAAGAAAGACAGACAGCTAATACTAGCATTTTCAACTTTGTTACTACATTCAGTGGTGAAAAGCAAGTTCCCCTTGCAACAGCTAGGCAACTCAAGTGGCCAGAAAGGCAACCATCCAACATACACCCACTGGCCACCTCTATGGGCCTTTATGTTGTTGTTTGTCATTTATTTCTGCTGCTGGTACTAATTTTCAGTTTGTCATCCTTTGACTCATATAAATTCTTCCTCTTGAAAAAGGATGCATCTCCTTGCCGACCACGGAAAAAATGTGGCATGCAATTCAATCCTTTCCTGATAGCACCGGAGACGAGGAGAGGGCAAGTTAGAACACCATGATGAGGAAGTTCTGTCATTTCCAGAAGGAAGCATGATTCACCCTGCAGAGCATTTTTGGGAGCCTGAATCAGAGCTGTCGAGGAAGTCAGTTCTTGGACAGTTTAATGTTTAGTTTAACTATGACTTTACCGGTGAAATGTGTGCCTCTCTCCACAGCCAGTGGGTACGGCAAGGTCAGATTACGTGCCACTGAGGAGCAGGCAGGAGGATTGCCAAGGAAGTGGCTTTCAAATATTTCAGATAAAGTGAGAAGCGCCACAAAAAATCCATCTTTAAATGTCATTGCAAAGCAGAGTCCTCCTAAAACAGATTTAAGGGAGAAATATTTTCTCACACTTTTCCCAAGCACAGAGCAGGCAGTAGGAGGGACCCACAAGGGTGGCCATAAGGAGCCTGCAAAGGGAGGGCCACGCAGTGAGCTGCAACTGGGCTCCCTCCCAAAAGGTCTGGAATTAGCGCAGTAGCAGAGAGATGGCTTCATTAGTCATGGCACAGACCTGCTAAGTGAAGCTATCCACAGAAAGAATGAGTTACGTGTTAGCTGCCAACAGGCTGTAGGAGAAATTCAAGTTCTTGTTTTTAATCACCTATTGTACCTTAAAAGGATCACGATTTGATTAATGTAGTGCCCCCCCTCCACCCACCACACACACCCCCTCATACACAGATGCCATATTGCAGGAAACAAGATGAGACCAGAGTATCTTCTGCTCTTTTGCCTCCCCACCTTCCTTTCTCCCCGACAGGAAAGACAAAGACTTATTGGCAAAGTGCTATATGTCTGGGAAGGATCCTCAATTCAGGAACACGACATATTCTTGGTCTACCACAGGTCTGAAGTGCTGTTCGTTTTGGAGCAGGCAGCCAACAGCGCCTTTTCTGCCCAAGCATAGCGTAAGAAAGTGGAGGGGAAGAAGAAAATCTATGTTATTATATGAGATGATCAGCAGGCTGTTGATTTGTTTGTGTCTCCAGGGGCACGTGTGTATCACTGGGGTCAAGCAGAGGGAACAGCTGTTAAGATATTTACTGTACAGAAGTATATACAAGCACCCAAAGCATAGTGCTGGAGGGCAATGTTTATGGCCTGTACATTTAGACAGATAGAAACCATCCTTCGTGTTCGCTCTTTGCACTCTGCTGCACAGGGATTCCCATATCTGGCCTCATGGATAAGGAAAGACTGAGAATTGGGGAGAGGCAGAGTTCCTATAGGATGTAAGAGCAGAATGTTATACACGGATCATGCCTACGCATCCCTTGAAGACGTCACTCGATCTGGGAGCCAAAAGGTAAGGGAGTGGGTTTGCTGACTATGACACACAGTGGGAGGAGATCTGAGACACAAAGGAGTCATGGGTGTGAACCAGGAAACAAGCCTGTGCCCACCCAGCTTTTTTGTTTGCTTGAGGAGGATGTAAAATATGCTTACACCAGTTGTGCTCCAGCTCCAGTGCTAATTGTTAACAATAAAAGGTCACCAGAAAACAATTGCTGGGAACCAGAATTACACAAGGGGCCCGGGTAATGTGATCACTCCTTCGCGGGAGAATGCCATCCCAACGGGGAGCGGGGTACGGGGCAATCCTCGGCAGTGACTCACCGGGTCAGGCGAGGAAGGGAGGTGCACGCTTGTGTCAGTCAAACCTCCCCCTGCCAGTTCCCCCCTCCCAGATGGACACGCATGCACCAGGCAGTCTCTTTCAATATTGTTTAGTCATTATTTTAGGGAGTTTAAATGTAAGGTGACGTGGTTTTCTTTTCCTTGTTATCCTGGCAGGAAAATATTTGCTTTGACTTCCCTTCCTACAGCAGAGTTGGGGCTTTTGAGGGGAAGTGTTGCTAGGTTTGCATGGTGGGAATAAGGACTGGTATCTGGGGAAGGGCTGGGGTGAGCTGGAAGGCTGCTAGCACAGCCCAAGGGAAAAAGAGGGAGGTACCTCTCAAAGTATCTTACTCCGTCTCAAAATACATCCTTACTTTGTGGGTGTGAGTTCATCTGTGTAAGCATCAGTAACACTAGCAAGGGCTGAAAATTCCTGCCAACATGTCAAGTAAGTACTTTGGCAATCCATCCCATGCCAGCTCTCTGCTGTTATGGCTCTCTGGTATGCTTGAATATGTCTAGTTGTGTGATCAGCACACCATGGGCTGCTCTCTGGCCATCTTGCTATTTTAACCTTCAAGACTGAGCAAAATTAAAGGACGTTTGAACCAGCGAGAGGTGCTTTTAAGCCGTGTCCATGCTGAGGAACAGCCTGACTGTCAAACCAAGGTTGAATCCAGGCCATTCAGCAGTCAGTAGCAGGTACAGCTACAAAAATGTTAACCTTGTGTGGAGGTGGAGGCATTCTGGAGCACCCTGTGACTAAGCAGCCTGAGACCCTACCTGCGCTGCCTCTACTCCAGGTCCACCCAAGTGCAACTATCCCTAGATGGTCCAAAGGCAGTTTTTAACCTTTTTCTTTACTTTGCCCCACCCTCACCTGAAGTCCTGGACCCTAAGCTTTCTGTAGCTGCATCCATTCAGAACACCACAACATAACTCTGCTGCCCCCCCAAAAAACTCCCCTCAGCCACCACAAACCCCCTTTCAGCCCTTCATATCCAACTTCCGCAACCAGACTTTACAGCCAGAGGGAGAGAGCATGGATTATGGGACAGACACATGTGAAAAGCAGTCATTAGGGGACAGTGCACAACTGTTTTCCCTTCCTCTAGTGACTGCACATGCAAAATAACCCTGTGCAATTTTTAAGCTGTTATCTTTGGTGATGGGGCTCAAGTCTGGTAAAAAAAGGCTACTGACAACAAACAGTTTCCTAAAAACTTCATCAACTCTAGAGAAAGTGCTAAGGATGCAATGCTTTGCAAAGAAATGAATAATTGACCAAGTAGTTGTTCCGTAGATGTTCAGTATAGATACAGTTCTCAAGAAAGCCACAAAATTAGCATGCAGTATAGCAAGATGAGGGGTAATAAGATCTCAAGCAGCTGAAGGACACTGTGAGAGGGGTTAGATGATTTATGTGAGGATAACTTGCTGAATTCTCAGTATTTCCCGCATGCAGTTCTCTAATGTGAAGGATTTTGCTCTCTGGAGAAAAGGAGAGCTCAATGAGTACCAAGGTGCATTATCTTGTTCTGTGTGACCATGAGGAGCAAAAAGGGGAAGCTAAATTGTCTGGTTGAGATTAAACAAAGATTAGTTTGGGGCCAGGTTCTCAATGAAACACCATAACTCTAGAAAGTGTAGGCAAGAGGCCTATAGTTCCCTTCAAAGAGATGCCATGCATGTGCTAGAGACTGCTGAAGCGTGTCTGGGATCATGTGGATGCTGCATGCAGGTCATACAGTTTGGGGGCTTGGTGTGACCAGTACCCGTGCTAGAAAAGTAATTCAAGAGCCAGAAGAATCTATGCAACACTGACATTTTGACTCTCCATGAATCTGGCCCCATTTTGTTCAGTTTGGTCACAGCACATAAGAAAGATGCAGATAATCTGCGGAGGGTCCAGAGCATTTTAGGAGTTGCTGCAGCTACAGCAAACATCAGCTGTGAGGGGAAAGACTGGACAAACTGTATTTACTTGCTGTAAAGAAAAGGAAATGGAGACAGTCTTTAAATATCTGAAGTGTTACTGCAAATAGCAGCCAAGTTAGTCCGTGTTAGTGTGTGGTGAGCTCAAGAGGTAGAGGGACACTTAAGATGGAATAGGTAATATTCTTGTTAGACACCAAGGAAAAGAAAAACAACCTGTGTGACAGTAAGACTATAAAACCCTGTAATGGATTGTGTAGAGAAATTATGGAGTCTCCAGCACTGAATGCCTTTAAGAGTAGGAGAAGAGCAGCCAGGAAGGGCAAGGACGTAGCTGATGATACCATGGATAACCCCCCCGAGTTCCTTCCAGGTAGTACGCAAGTTCTACAGTGAAGAAGAAGAAAAAAGTATTTTCCAAGTTGTTACTCGCTCTTATCCATTTCCGCACGTGTCACTTTTTCTTTCAGCTACATTGAAATGCTCATAATCATTCCTCTGTTAACATATGACTGTACTGTAAAACCAGTGAGTTAGGGAAGAGTAGATCTTGTGAAAACAGAGGATGTGAAAAATTTGTACTTTTATTATGATGATCAAATCCTACTTTTTCACAGAGCAGGTCTGATTTTGTTAATTTGCTCTTAGCAAACAGAATTAATGGTTACTGTTTTCTATAAAATTGAGCTTCCATTACTGAAAGAAAAAACCAAAATTTTATGGCACTCAGTGTTCAGCCTCTGAAGTTTAAGAGCTGTGTGAGGAGTTTTACATTTTGAAATATTTACTTTCGGGTGAGCTATAAAGATGAGTCTTAAAGCCCGGATTTCTGAATCAATAAAAATGCTCAAATGTCTTTGTCAGCAGGGGGTAGTGAAATGAAAACTAAAATGCCACTAAACAAAAGATAAAATCTTGGATGAAATGCCCTAGCCTTTACTGGCATTTGTGAGAATTGCTACCACTGAATACAGAGATATGCGCAAAAAGTGAGTCCTGCCACTGTGTCTTACCAATGTGTACACTGAGTGAAATGGGCTCTAAATGGGCCAGTTAAGATACTGCAGTGTTTGTTGTATGCTCTGAGGCTTTTGGCACATACTTTTGAAGAGAGGATCTTTCTGACAGTAAGTGTAGATACTTATTGTTATACTTAAGGTTGAATTCCAGCTTCTCTCCTAAATGCTACCTCCTTTTCCTCTCTGCTACATTTTTAGCTCCTCAAGACTTTTGAAATAAATTCCTTTTGTGATTACAATTGTCACATTCACTGTTGTCATGTCTGTGGTAAAAAAAATCCACATCGGATTGAATAACCTTTTTCCTTTTCTAATTATTTGGAGATCCATTAACTGTAATTTGAAATGCAGCCTGGCATAGCTCAGAACTAACAAACTAGATACCACAGCAGGATCTGAAAGAGATCTGGGAAACAAATTCAGGCCTCAGACAACAACTGGATCTGTAAGGGTCTACTACCCACAGGCTCAAGGTCCATGGCTGCAATAGAGTTCTTAGTGAATAATCTAAAACTAGAAGAGAAAACCTCCACAATTCAGAATGTTAAAAGCACTGATGTCCTGGAAAGTGTTAATGCGACTGTGGATTTGTAATCTCATACTCTGTTATCTCAAGAGGGGCATGTGCATTTGTGTGTTTTGGTGAGCCTTAAGTTTGATCCAAATAAATTATACTCCATTCTGATGGTGTTCATAGATCCTGCAGTCTTAGATACCTTAATGCCAGAGGATTCAAGGGACAAGTTATTTGAAGCATGATGATTAAACATGGCTTGAAATCACAATTGGGAAAGGTACACCTGTTACAATTTGTCTTTTCAGGTTTTTTTTTTTTGTTTTTTGGTTTTTTTTCTGCTATGAGTAGGTAGTACCATCCATGCTCACCAAAAGCAGCCCTGGTCTTCAAGCACTGTGACTGAAGAAAAGCCCTTTCAATACCTGCAGAGCAGGACTTTCAGCCAAGGTCAGGAGTCCTCTGCATGGCAGAGGTGTCAGTGAGGACTTCACTGCCAGGTCTATGCAAAACCAGGCTCAATTTAGAAAAAAAAAAATCATTCCTAGAATGTGAAGCTTTCTGATATCATACAGAGCCTGAAATATAGTCCTGACTTTCCAAGGGAGAGGATTTGAGGAGCCTGAAGGAAAAGAAAATGCTAGCTTGGTAGCAACCATGGTCTACATCGTAAGCAGTTATTGTAAGATGTCTTTGCTAGGAAGGGGGGTTTAGGGATTGCAAACTTTATCTAACATATAAATGTGTGTAGGCATCTATATCTCAGTGTTACCTGTAAGTGGAAAGCAGCCTAAACAAATTCCCTTCCTCAGGGCATAGCTTGCCAAGTGTACTGCCTGCCCCATCACATGTGCAAATCTTCATCATCAAACAAGAACTTTCTCTGGCTGGAAAGCAGTAGCTTGTAATGCAAAGCATGCCAGTGTATGTCAGCAGTATTACTCCCTTGGCACTGCTCCTCCCTGTTAATTGTAGAGTAGAAAACATTCTTCTTCAGGCTTTTCCTCTAGCTACCCCAGTGCAAGAGCCAGGAACTGCGGACATTTGTGTGGAGGGAATTTGGCAGCTGAAATGCATGGAAGCCTGGCTCTGGCATGAGCATTTCCAAGAGCAGCATCTGGACCCCTGGTTAACTTCCTGACTGATCTCCTGCCTCAGACAGGAGGCAAACCACCATAAGTGCACCAAACAGAAGGAGGAGGGCTGGGCAGAGGCTTGGACATTTCTTATGGTTTTAAAAATAGCAGAGCAAATCCAAAGCACATTGGCAGACCGCATGTAACTTCAAAACTCAACTGGAAAGTGCCTCGTCCTGATGATTGTCTTGCAGATTATTCGCTGGGTTGATTTTCTGCCTGTCCCAGCAGCAAAGCCACAGCTGCAACCTCACTTACACAAATGGGTGAATTCGGAGCTCAAACACGAGTGCATTTCTGGTTCAGAGTGAGCAGCTTCTTGGCTCAGTTTACAGGGGCATCTGTGTCAAAACTACTGTGATGTTTGCAAAGTCTGTCAGCAATTTGGTTGTGTGGGACGGTAGTTTTGTATGTGTCATTTTCCTTGTTCCTCCATTCAAAAAAAACCTCATACTGGCTTTCCAAAACAAAACAAAAAGAAAAAAGGTCCTGTTTAGGCTACCTCTCAGCTATGCATTTCTGTGCATACATACATGTGGGCATATGTGTGCATATATGTATATAGTCTTTCAGTGGTGAATGGGAGTTTAGCCTGTGCTGGTTCAGGCTGTGGATGACTACAATGTTATTAGGTTCCTCTTTCGCCCAAACAAATCGAGCCTCCTGACTATTTGACTCGTTCGTAGGTAGGTGTTTAAACTAAAACAGTTTAACATTGCTACCTGTCCATTGACTTACCTAGGGATAGATAGCTCTGTGTAGAAAGAGATGCCAAAACACTAAAGCAGAGGGTCCAAAGCAGGTGGCAGTACGTTATTCCAGTATCCCGTTCCTGAACAGGGCTTGTACATCCTAACCCGTGCATGGTCTTCACCACCACAGTGTCTGAGCACTCATGCGTGAAAACGTGACAAGGCTTCTGCAGCTTCTCTGGGACCAGGGTCAATCACTTTTTCTGCACACCAACACCCCATATATACACAGATGAAAACTTCGAAACTGCGTAAACATCACCTAGCACACCCTTCATATAAAAAACACCCCCTTTGTTGATTCACTGTTTGTCTTTTCATCACAAGGAAGACTGACATTTTCTGAATACTAAATGCAAAGTATTTTGCAAGTGGGAAATAAATGGCATGAGGTAAAAACTCTTGGTTAAACAACTGATTTCTCTTGTCCTTCTGCTGCTCTTTAATTCCATTACTATTTTTACCCGGTCATCATAGTATAAAGGTAAGGAGAAGAACAGAATAATAACAAAAACCAAATGCTGTTATCCTGTTATCCAAGATGTTCATTGCATCCAGAAACGCCTCAGCACAAGTTGAAACAGAGTTGATTTCCTGCCATGACAAGGTAGCAAGGAGCTGTGCAAGAGGAGGAAAATGATCTTTTTTACAAAGACAACCTTGTCAGAGACAATTTTATTACCAGACATAAATGCAGGGAGTCAAAAACTTTAAAAAAAAAAAAATGGTCAGGTGCAGGGTAGAAGGATGAAGTCAAGACTTAAAAGCATTCCTCCAAAATGTGGCAAAGAGATTCTGAATTTTGATCGTGGCTGGAAGATCAGCAGGTGACTAATTCATCTACAGCATGGAAAGAAGACTTTTTAACGCTGTCCGTACATAGGACATACTGCTGCTTACAGGAAACACTGGCATACTTCAATCACTTGGCAATTCTCATCAGGCCAGTAAGGTACCTTAGTCATGCTCTTATTAACAAAGTTTTTGATACTTCTGCTTTGCAGTTAGCACCGAAGCCTTTGTATCTTAGAGAGACACTCATAAGTGTCATGCAAAGAGTGAGAGTGTAATGTCTTCAATTTTATTCCAGGTTTGTCTGATAAGTGGGCGGCAATAGTTAGAGGCCAACTTGTGCTTTTTCATCATGCTGTCTAGACATATTTGCAAGCACTACTTTGTCTTAAAGAGGAAAGGATATATCATATATTACACAATAATAGGTTATTTTTACTTGTAATGCATTGAGAGGCTGTTTTCAATCAGAAACCATTTGATATGAGGGTACGTTCTGGACAATAAATGGAAAAAGTGGAACATATCCTTTTTTCCTTTTTTTTTTTTCACACAGCAGACAATACCCATACTTTCCATATAGTCAGGAAATGGCTTGGGTTTATATATAGCGGTACAGTATATTTTATATGCATGCATAATGTCTTGATTTATTTAAAAAACTATCACTATATAATTGGTTGAAGCTGCAAAATTGATGTACACCTATGTAAATACTTTAGTAGAGCCCAGAAAAGACACCTCTGGAAACTTTAAGAGAGATTCCTTCCCCTCAGACACTGAAGAACCGACATGCATGGTGCAAGGGTCATGTGCCATTCAGCAGTCACTCAGAGCCACCAAATCTGCTCCATTTGGCATCTGTGTGTCATAACTGATGGCCCTACTTTGCTCCTGCGAGATCTTCTCTCAAAGGTGTGTCTTCTTACATCCTCTTCATCTCACCACTCCTAACTGGGTACCAGTTCATTGTTCTTACTGGCACTGCAACCAGCAGGGCTGGGTCCAGGGCCAAATTTGTCTTAGGGCTGTGGGTGTCCCCGGTCCCCTTCCACCTGGCTACCTGGCACCTCTTTTGGTGGTGAGGCTGTCCACTGTCCTCCTCTGTCCTGGGATTTAGAAAAGGTGCCCTGCATTTCTTAGGAGAGGGGCATCTCCATAGCAGAGCAGTCTTCTGCAGGGCCACATACTGTCCATGGCCACCCTTTCCCAGGTGGAGTGACACATAAAACCACTTTCATGGGAGGGTGATAGTTCCCAGGCAGCAGCTTTTGCTTTGTTTGGTTTTTTTTTTTTTTTTTTCCTTTTTAACCTATCTTTCCCTCTGTGCACCTGCAGTTTCCTGAGGACACAGAGGTTGGCACAGTGGTGAGCTGCTCCCAGCTCACTGAAGCCCAGGCCACATAAGCAGTTAAAGAACTTCTGATTTACCAGGACTGTTCTGCAGTTTAACAGAGCTAAGTCACTTTCTGACTCCAGCTTCTTGCAGAAGATATTTGGATTGGTTTAAGATCATTTGCCACTAGGCTGAAAGACTGGGGGTTAGGAAGGCTAGGAGTTACGTGTTTAAACCTATGTTCATTTCAAATTGGATGAATTCCTGCTCACCAGACTATGATTCACAGTCAGGCATTATGGTCAGATTATTTAATACATTAGCAAAAGTGAATTTGATGGACACAGTCACCAGCTGGACTGTGATCTGATAAGGCTGTCTCAGAGAAAACACAGTACTAGGCCAGAACAAATGTATTTGTTTCTTTCAGGCACTGTAAACAGATCCGTGTTTACTTTATTCCAAAGGGCTTTTATTTTTTCTTATGCTACCAATATATAATCTTTCACTTGACTTAATATGTGTTGGATTTTGTTTGTTTGCTTGTTTTTACATATGCTAAGAAGCTTAATGGATTCCTCAGCCTTGTCATTAATTTCATGCAGATAAAAAACTTCTCCAGTGTTTCTTTTTATATTCCTCAAGCATCGTATGGCCTTCTTGCTCTTTTGAATACATTTTTTCCTCAACCGTTTTTTTAAGGAGGAAAGAAAAAGTACAGAGACAGTACTAGGCTATTTCCGATTCCAACCATTAATGGCCATGGTAGGCAAAGATTCAGAAATCCTGTTACACACAATAAATTGCTCTCTCTCTACCATCAAGCTGTGGTGTAAGGACTGGAATACTTTCTAAGCCATAAAAGTTGAACCTGGAGTGAGGAGAACTCCAGCCGTCACCTTACATATTTCATTTGTTACAGGACATCTGTGTGCATCATCAGGGATCTCAGGAAAATATTACGCAGCTGCCTTTTATCTCTGTCTAGTCTAGTTGCAGCGTGGGTAGCAGAACAAAAAGAAACAGGTTCCTAACTTCAGCCTGATGATAAAAGATGCTGGTAACCTAATAGAATCAAATGTTTTGTATTGATTAATAACACAGGGCTATAACCCACTGAATCTGCTGTGCGCGGAGCACAGTTTAGAAAACAAATAATGAGTTCCTTCCTTCCTAATAAGCTCTTGATTACTTGTTGAAGTGGAATGTGAGAGTAGAAAGTAAAGCTCAGGTATCAAAAAGAAGTGGTGATGATGGGTTGAGGGGGGTCACTTGTGAAAACAGTGGAAATCAAATCAATTAGGCCTGTCAGCTGGAAAACTTCATGGGGAATTAACACTTGTTTGTCTGGAATCCTGCAGCCTGAGCAAAAGTGCATGAAAAATGTATTCAGGTAACAAAGAAAGCGCTGTATGAAAAACGTGGTTTAACTAAAGGGGAAAAAAAAAAGTGTTATGTAAGACTTGCATCCACCGACAAATGAAATAAGTAAACAGGATAAAACTTTTAAAACAGAAATATGCTTTTAATGTTCAGAAGAAAATGCATCTGCACAGCAACAATGGACAGAGGTAAAGGTACCACCTCTGTGAACTTGAGGGCTTGTAAAGAGTAGAAGCTGACAGAGCGCTGTTGAAAATGGTGCGATTTTGCCTGTTTGCCATGAAACTGAAATTACAACTAGTGGCATAAATTGGAAAGGCATGCCAAGAATCCAGGGAATATTTGGATCATGGGGTTACAAAAGAGGGAAACCTCTACGGCAGAGGAATTCAGGAGTCTTTGGATCTCAACCTCAATTCTGGTTTATTTTGTTTTCTCTCACTTCAAGGTTGACCTATAGTGAAAGGCCCTTCCCTCTACTGCAAGAGACTTATTTTTTTCATATCACACTCCAGGAGAGCAAAGATGGTGCCAGGGCAGCTACAGCCATAGCTTCTACTGGATCAGTGCCTGACTGAGGGAAGCAGGAATTCAGGACTGCCATCTCCAAGGACTCTGGCTCAACTCATTAAAACTTGGACACAAATATTACGTGGTGAGATGCACTGGCCCCAGTCCCCTGTGCTCCCCTAACTCTGTCAGGCACCAGGCAGTGTCCCCCAGCCCCTGTCCCTGGGGCTGCCAGAGGGGCAACCACCTCAGGAGCAAGGCAAGGATGCTCTCATGCATCAACCCGGGCTATGCAGAGCACAGACCACATTGCCAAAGCCAGGGGCTCGAGATTACCTGCACACAAATCCAAGCCCCAGGTGGCCAGGTAGGCTGATATCATGGGTGCTTTTTATCACTGATTAATTTGTGCTGGTTCTACTGAAAGACCCCAAAGACCCAAGAAATATTGTAGGAATAAGCACTAGGATCAAAATGTTTCAACACCTTTCACTTACACTAAAATAGATGGGGCTAGTGAATTACTTCTTTATCTTTTAAATTTGTGTGTATCGTTACTGATTTGTAAGTGCTGTTTTTCAATGTGAAGTAACTGAGATAACACACAAAGTCTGACTGGATTCCAGAATAACAAAAGCAATTGTTCTTCCCCTGTTCTTGTGGTTTATATACTGACTATGTGTACACATTCTTGGCAGACGCCACAGTTTTCACAGTACACAATTTTTAGTGCAATTAGAAAAAGAAACAATTTCAAGTGACAGGAATAAATTAAAGGAATGACTTGAAGGTACAAACACTTAGTACTTTTCATTCAGAGGGAAGTACCTCAAGAAAAATATTTCTTCCAACTGTCTAGCAGCTTTTGAATCACTCTGTCCAGTGTTTTAAGTGTCCTGGCCATCTCTAGCTGTAGTTTGAATTATTTTATTTTTATAACTGTGTATAAATGTGGGGTTTTTTTTTTGGCTATACCTGTGTGAAACAATAGAAGAGAGAAATGTTGCTTCCAGGCATCATGAAACCCTGGTCACCTCTGCTTTCCCGTGTTTTATTTTACAGTGAAGCTGGCATACTAAGTCAACCAACTTACACATTTCAATGCAAGTAAAATATAACAAAGCGGGGGTTAATTTGTGACCCTTAACGTATCAGTGGTCGAGAAGGTGTGGAAAGCTATTTGGAGCTCTCCTGCTCACCCCTGTTCACACATGCATGTTTCCTTAAGGAAGTGGTGATTACACCTTGTTGTTGGCACTGCAAAGCTTAGTAAATCTTTACATTTTCACTATGGAAGAAGTGAATTTCCTTTTACTTCTGTGGGCAGCCAGCCAGTGGAAGGTGATGGGAAATACATGACATCCTGTTCTGCCTACCTTTCATCTTTCCTGTTCACAGACACATTTTGAGCCTGACATGCAGGTGTAATTAAAAACAGGTTGGTGCCGTGCACAGCTCAGCAGATGCACACAAAATTAGTACCTGCTGTGAATCCAAGTACATTGGCTTTTATGAAACAGCCAGGCATTTGCAAATTGTCTCCTGTAACTGCAATAATATCCACGTAAGAACAAAATGGATCATGTGGCTCTCACTAACACAGGTCGGCTCAATGCCTAATATTTATCTCAGTAGTGCTCAAAGTAATGTGATGCTAACTATTCATGCTGATGTTTTTCAAAGAAGTTAATGATTTTGCACAGGTACATTTCATACTTAAAAAAAATACTCTTTTCCTACATTTCCTGGGCATGTTGCTCACGTAGGCAGCAATGCAAGCATCTGCCTTCTCCAGCTGGCCACTGCTGTCCCCAGGGGCAAGGGCTGGAAAGGGCTGGTGAGCTGGCTGTCCTCCTATTGCCATGGTCTTTAAAAGATGTCTCTCAGGAGGATGCAGCTCTTCAGCCCACTCACTAGAGGCACATACTTGGCATGCCTAAGGCCGCTGCCAGACCTTCTCTTCCTTAAGGGAGCCAAAATCCGAGAGGAAGGTGCAGGCAGGCGGTGCTTGCTCTGCAAGCTACCTTGTCCTGCCCTGCTGTGAGCGATGAGAGACTGTTGCCAGGAGGGGATTCTAGGTGGGGACACACGCCAGAAGTGGCAGAGAACAGAGGCTGGTGCCATGAAATTTCATGGCAGCAGAGCTTTCAACTGCAGTACTTCACATACATGCCAGGCTGGCTCCTCCCTGGCAACTGGCACCAAGAAAAACACAGTTAAAAAAAGATCCACCTCTTGTCATCTGCCTCACCAGCAGTTCAGGCAGGTTTTGTTGCTTTCAACATTGGGGCAATGTTGGCTACTAAAATTCTCTCTGCTTTAGTTTAGTGATCCCAGACCATGGGTAGGAGCAGTCATTCACCTCAGACGAGCGTAGCATCATAAATCTGTTCAGCTGCACATTTTAGCTCCGTGGTGTCAGACAAGCATAATTAGAGCTCCAGAGTCCAAGTGTCACCACACTAGTCTTACAGCAGTGTGATTGCCCACGCTTTACATGAGTCATCTGGTGGGAGAGGAGAATTAGGCCCAACATGTCTGGGCTGAAGCAATGATTTAATCAAACTGCTCCTTCCAGCTCTGACAAGTGTCTTTTAATGCTTCACGGTGTTTAGTTTGAAGTTGCCAGTTGGAATTTTTCACACCTGTGGTTTATTTAAGCCCTTATTCTGCTGTAGCTCTTACATTTAAGACAATAAATGTGTCCTGTAGAGTTGTGAAGTACTAGATGGGGGAGACATTTATGCGCAGGTGATGAGAATAAATGAATGATACATGCAATGCTGCACTTGCTATTACTTTCTAAAGACAGACAACTGCTGCCCATGACCTCCCAACTCAGAAAACTGCTGTGAAATGCTGTGAGGGGAACCTGGCTGTCCTCAAAGTATTCATGCAAATGACATTTTCATACCATATATAAACATTCCTAAGAATGATCATATGGGCTGATTGTGTTCATCAGGAACATGTAGAAGGAATTACTTCAATTTAATGCCATCACACCCGAGATCAAAATCTACTTAACAGAGAGGAAATTGGAAAATATTTACAAAACAAAATTCCAAAAATAAGTAGGAAGACCCCACTGAAAAAAAATAAAGGGGCAGGCAATGCAAGAAGATCAGACTATAGGAGTACAGTGTCATACTTGAAAAGTGGAGTTACAACGTAACCCAAAATCATTTCAGACAGTAGAAAGGTACAGTGGGTTTATCAAGATTTTAATCTACAGGTAAGCAGAAAAGGAAATTTTTTAAGCATTAGAAATTATTGGAGCTTTGTTAATCATTCATTTTCGAAAACCCTGGCTTCCTCCAGAAGTTTAAAGTTAACCAAAGAATAAGCAATTGTATCTATTTGAATTACCTTGCTTCAGACACGGTAGAGCTCCCATTGTCAAGGGCAGCAAGA
The DNA here is from genome assembly GCF_037038585.1 of Patagioenas fasciata. Lineage (NCBI taxonomy): Eukaryota > Metazoa > Chordata > Aves > Columbiformes > Columbidae > Patagioenas > Patagioenas fasciata. The sequence goes on from NC_092520.1 coordinate 98,116,185, forward strand.
GCCTAACATGCCCGACTTCCGTTGTCAGTTGTTACAATTCAAAACAACTATAAAAAAAAAAAAAAGAAAAGAACATATTATATATAATAATATACTATTATTATATTATTATAGCATCTTATTTTAAGATATTTTATTCAGAACAGCTGTGGTTCCTACCCCTTTCCATCAGCGTCCCATTGATCTCACTTGCACTATCAAGAGAAACGTTTTTTAGATGCATGTGGTCGGACCTTGCATTTAAACAGGCTTTAATCTCCATGGCCAGAGATACCATGAATAATTGAAATACCAGAGAATAAATAGTTTCACTAACCATGTTTTGCCTTAAATAATCAGAGCATCTGGTAGATCCACATACATTTAATTAATTTGCTGTTTGTTTGCTCCGTTGCATAATTAACTATTTAATTTCATTGCCCTCTGGATTTACTCACTAATTAATTATCCCTTGCTAATTCATCCATCGAATGCTTGTGCCTCATCTTGCTTTTCTAGCCACCATATTTACCTTCTGTGCTGTTGTATCAACCCTCTACCCTTTCCAGCATCTTCGCAGTTTTCATTCCTCTTTCTTCCCTTCCTCTGATGCCATACACTCGCCTGGTTCAGCAGTGGGACAGCCTGGCCTCTGTCAGGGCATCACAGTCACCCCAAGATGCAGGGGACACACCAGGGCACCTCATTCAGGTGGTGGAGAGAGTAGGGACCTCGCTGACTGGGCAAAAGCTACTTGAGGTGTAACAGTCCCCGGAGACAGCACCATACCTGGTTATTAAAGCAGACATAGCTGGACTGGGGAGACACGATTTAGGACAAATACAACCTGCAGTTGTTTGAAATAGGGAGGATTTGATGACGTATGAACTTGCTATCCTGAAGACAGAAACATTGCTGGCTGATGTCTTAAACCTACTGTCAACATTTTGTGGCATCCTGCAGGTCACCAAAAACAATGGTTTATGAACAATGTAGGCAAAAATGTTCTAGGAAATTAGATCTTATGTGTACACCCAAACATTTATAGTCTTAAATAAATAATTCCTAGAATACAGATTTTTTTATTTCCTCTTAGCTGAGAATGGGTGTACTCCTTGTCCGACCTGGGCTCACTTAATTCTCCGAGAAGTCTTTAAAGCTACTTCCACTAAGCATTTTTTACTTTCTCTTTTTTCGACAAGCTGTTTTTGTGAACTTGCACTGTCTGCTGCAGCCTGTTCAGTCAGCAAGGTTTAGGAGTGCGATGGTGACTCTGAATTCAATCTTCTAATGTTAGACTCTCATTATCTAAGTATAGCTGATACGTTTTATTTCTGTGAAAGCTTGTTTGGATTTCTGTTTGCTCCGTTCTCTTCTGCTTTAGATTTCTTGTTTGAATGCTGTCCAGAATCCGGTGCTTATGCTACCATTCACCATATCACTTTTTGCTAATTGCTCCCATATTTGGGGGAGTCACGTGGGCCAAATTGCTGAATTGTGACTGTTCTTTCAGACAGCTACTAGCCCTTCCCCAAAGAGGCAATTAAACCTCCAAACAGTGCAAGGGCAGGAAAATTGCCTGTGAGAGGCTCTGGGGGTCATCCGAAATTCCTTAAAAAAATCATTTTTTCTAAAAGAGGGAACATTTTTACTGTGAAATTTTTGTGTTTCTTTCAGCAGATTGAAAGGCTGTTTCAGAGGATCGTTACTTGAGATGATGAGGCAATGTTCACTTTGACTGATTACACCAGAGCAGCAGTTCTGCCCTGCTGTTGGTTCAGTGAAGTACTGAAGCAGGCTCTTCATCTCATGCATGTGAAGAATGCCACTGACTTTGGCAGGACTGAGAATGCCTTTGGTGATAAGTGTGTAACCGCATGTCTTGATGAATTAAACCATTTTCCTTGAGGTTGCTCTTACAGGTGGGTATCACTCTTGGAAAGGGGGCTTAAGCAACTAGGTCACAGAGGCTTTGAAACACAGAGCAAAGTGGGGCCAAGTTACTTGCTAAAATCTAGTCCTAATCACGGACCCTGCTTTGACAGAATAGAGCTTTTTGTTCCTATTAACAAATAAAAGGAACAAAATCCCTTTAATTCAATATTCTAGGTAACAACAGGTGAACGTAGCAGGGCTAAGGGAGATGATATTTCTGGAAACACAAAGAATCTCCTGTGACTGAAGAACCATCATTAAAAGTAGTAAGAATGTTATTTTCAAAATTAGATCAAACCACTGGGTCACACAGGAATTCATTTGGCTTATATATAACAGAGGAACTGGTGGGAAGAAAGGAAAAAAAGCTTTCTGCCCTGTGCTTATGAGAGTCACAGAATGACTCCATGTCCAGTCCCAGCATGTCCTTGGTGGTCTGGGGAAAGCAGCTCTGGGGCCCAGAGCACCCAGGCTGGTTTGTGTTTCCCTTCACTCTCTGGTGGAGCTTCCTCTGGCTATGGAGGGAGGCTAGGCACTGACATGCTCATCTGCCTTACATGTCCACTGAAAGCATCTCCATGTGAAGCTTCACTCATGTTACACCTGGATACATGTTTTTGGACACGTGTCTTCCATTTGAAAACCAGAAGGCTGAAAAATGCTTCTGGGTCTTTGGAGCGGGGAGGGGAGGGAAGGGACAGAGGTTGCAGCTTCTCCAACATCAGAATCCTTGAACCAGTCCTGTAGCAGGTCAAGTATCTCTTTCTTTCTCAAGAGCTCATTTTTATGCTGCGTTATATTTACCCAGGCACGTTCCTACATACAGGGAGCAGCTCAGGCCTGGTAGCAGCTGCACCTAAGACAAATTGTTTGGTGCTGGCTAAAGAGCACAATAAAACCCCAACAGCTCTTGGTACTCTAGCTTGCACCTTGCCAAAGTAAGTGTGCCCTTTCACCCCGGAGGTGGTACTGGCAATAGAAAATCTTCCCATAAAGATGAAAAAAGGGGAAAGGACATTTTTCAGCCAAAGTATTCCACTTCTCTGTTTTTAAAACTGATAAGAGGGAGGACAAGATGAGCACCTAGTGAAAGGAAGGTTGAGGCACTTTAGAGGTCAGGTTGTCCCACAACAGGAGAAATGCCCCTGCTTGTCAAGCATCAACCAGCAGGTGCAGACTGTCCCTAGTGTCCCCCCTCAGTGGGCCACCAAAATCTCTGAAGAGAAGGCCAGGCTGGAGTGGATGAAGTGAAGACATGCAGGTAATGCCAGCAAGACCAATCTACCTCAGACCATCCAGGGAGCCATTGCCCAAGAAGAGCCCTGGGGTGGTGTGGAGGGAGGTTAGCTGTACCCAAGGTCTGTGCATCACTCTTGAAGGGCTAAAAATAACATCTTTTACGGATTTGTCTCAAGTTTGCCAAATACTTGAGATGCTGCTTTGTCTCTGGGACTGGTTTGCCAGTTACACCCAACCAAGAGGAGCAGGAATGCTCATACCTCCCTGCTCCAAAACGGAGGCTCCACGGTGCTTCCACAGGGAGCTACCACCACCACAGCCAAACCCTTTCGCCTTTGCCGGCCCCATAGAGGAAATGTTGAGGAGAGAGGAACAAGCGTGGATTTGTCTGGTTCAGTGGCTTTGAAACAGCACCTGGCAACATAGCATGGAGACAGACACGAGCCTTCAAAAAAAGCTGGCTCTGGCCCATGGCGAGCGCCGAACCCAGCCGGGCAGGGGGGATCAGGCGCTGGGTAGTTTCCTGAATGAAGGTTTCTGGCGTAAGGGGAACCTGGCTGGAAACGGTTGTGTTTTAAATCGCTTAAAGATATATTTGCTGGGGGAAATAATTCTGGAGAGTGTTGTCACCAGCCCCCCCATGGTGGGAAGCCTGTCATGCAGGCAAAAGGTGATGCTGTGCATTGTTCCTCCCTGGTTTCAGACAGATTTCTTCCCTACCTTGTTGCCCTGACTCTTCCCTGTCCCCCGGTTATCCATGCAGTGGCTGGCTGGCTTTTCCCTGCCTCTCCCTGACAAGCTCTTCCTCTCCTGCTACTCGGCACCAGCATATCAAGGCAGGTGAATTTCTGAACTTCTCAGGAGAAAATGGCCACTGGCACCATGCCAGGGACCTCCGTCACCTCTGGCTGCACTCAATCCCCTTTGAGTCTCTGGTGGTGGTGGTGGGGGGAGCAGCCAAGTGAAATGCTTCAAGCTGTGAGACATTTTCTGTTTGCATTGCAGGCCAAACCTCTTGGATTTGGACCAGAATGGCCACTTTTTGTGGAGGCAGATATATCTGCAGAGAGAAGGAAAGCAGCATGTCTCCTGGTCACGCTGTTTTCCCAGGGAAAGCAATAATGCGAGGTAATGCTCTTTCTGCTGCACGCTGTCCTGCTTGACAGGAGTGACGGCTGGGAAAGATGGTGTTGCCCTGCAAATAGGGAGCAGCTCTTGGGTGCAAAAAGTCACCTCTGCACGAATGCCACGCTACTTCAGATTTTCCTTTCAGGCGGCAGATTATTCAGAAGGAAGTAGCAAGACAAGCCCGGTGTCATGTGGAATAGCTGAAATTCCTCAAGTTCCTTTTTGCCAGGATTTCAAGCTGTGAAGGACACATGATCTCCACTGCTCGAGCCTGTAGCTGAGGATTTTCCTCAACAAAGATGAATAGGTAGCTGTACAATTTTGTTTTGGTTTTTTTTTTTCTATATCTGCCAAAAGCCATAGTAGATTCTGAGTTCAATCATTATTAGGGCCTGCATTTGGAAGCAGTAACCTCAAATGGGGTTTGTCAGAAGGAATATATTACTCCTTACCCTCAGGAACTGATCTGGCCTATGATCACTTTTAGAGAAAAAGACAATTAATTCAAATTCTGTTTCCTTTTCTGCCATTCATGTTGCCATATCACCTCTTGAAACTAGGGGATGAGCTCAAGTGGCCTCAAACCCTTTTTTGCAGTAGTAGGTCTCAGCCAGGAGCCAGTAACAACCTATACGTGTAAATCTCTCTTGTATGTCTGTAGCAGGAACTGCTGTCCATTTTCATGTTGATAGGTAATGAAGTTTAAGTATTGAGCAGCTTCACACTGAGATTTGCTGAGTCAACAAAAGTAGATGAGATGTGGAAAGGAGAAGTTTTACTCCTTGCTACATCAGTGATTTGGTTATTGTCCAGCCCACTCCATCAGAGGGCACCTAGTTAACTGAAGAGGCATTGTCATCTTGGGAAAGAAGAGGGATTTCACTCGAGGCCAGGATTTTACCCATGGCCCTGAGTCAAGCTCTTGTTTGGCTTGTGGACTGAGTGCTTTTGGAGCACATTTGCCCAGCATGAATGACCAAGTCAGCAATATGCTGCTGCCAACTCAGCCAGAGCGACTGCCTGGGAATGCAGGCTGAGCTGCTTGCCCTTGTAAAAATAGAACAGGTGAAAGAAAAAGGTACTGTGATGCTAACACAGCTTATTTCACTTTTACCCATAGCTTTGAATGCAGCCAATTACTGCTAGTGAAAAGTAACTATCAACCTTCATTCGATTGTCTTTTCGGCTAATGCAGATATCTAACAGGTCTGTGTTATTGCCTTAATTTTGGAGATGAGAAAGCAGAACAGAGAAGGAATGTCACTTGTTCCTGATGACACAGCCATTGTCAGACACATGAGAGGGGCTCTGAAATGCCTCGCTCTTAGTCTTGTTCTCATTCCTCTGGGTTACAAAAACGTGACTGATACAGTACATGCTTTGTTCTTACACTCTGCATAGCAAAATCAGACAATTAGGAAGACTCTTTGAACATGAAAACTGAGAGTGAATAATCCAGACATGTACTTTCTGCTGTTTTCTTTATCTTTTAATGAGAAAAGTGTTTATTTAAACTCAGATAAATCCTGTCTTTCTGCCACCAGGTAAAATCTGATACAGTTTCCTCAATTCTTCTCTGTAAAGGTTTTTTTTCTCAGCTTGTATTACATGGGATAACAGTAGAATTGCCATCACATAATGTTAGTCTAAAAATACATGTACCATTATTATTATCAAATAGAGATAAGTGTGTGTTGCCAAGTAAAAAGAAAGCTGTGAAATATAATGCTGTGTACAAGTATTTTTTTCGTGATCTTCCAGAACGTGAAGGATAGACATGGGCTGCCAGATATTCAGTTCTGACGGAATAGTTTCCATAGCTATGCAAGGTTTTCTATAGCACCCATCACCATGGTATCTAAGCATCTGTTGCTGCTGCTGCACACTTTAGTCTATGGTGTACTGAAGAGAATTAACTGAAATAAATAAATACAATGTCCTTGAGCCTGACCATTCATAGTGTGGAGTGAGTTGGGCCAAGTTCACTTTTCAAAAGAGATTGTTTGTCAGTTTTTCTTTTCGCAGCTCCCTGGTCACTAAGCTTCTTGTTTTAGTAATACATCATGGTAAGGGCATCTCTTGTGCTATGGTTCCATGGCTCAGCCAGTGCCCCTTCCACAGGTCTGGGCACACAGCTGTTCAGGACATGACCACTGGACACAATGGAGATCACAAACACAATCCTCAGCTATGCACTGAGCCAAGCTGCTCCATTCAATCTCCCTGGCTTCTTCAGGACCTGTGGATCCCAAGATCCTGCCCACTTCTTTTGCTATATGCCAGTCAAGTTTTCTGGCAGGAAGTGGTCATGAGAAGACAATTCTTCTTCTGAAAGGATGACCATTCTGCTTAAAGGGAGGCAACCCTCACTATCCTTGGTCATGCTGAAGCAATGCAATGCCAATGATGTATTTGTAAAGCAGTAAAGTGTCAAAGCTCAGGCAGACCCACTATGCAAAGCCACTGGAAATGCACAGATACAATTTTGTGTCTGGCATCCGTTTTAGAGGCTTTTCTTTTCTGATCTTTCTAGCTGAAGACCTCTAACGCAATTGTCAGGCTTTCATCCTGCCTATACTACAGGAAGTATATATCTTGGGAACTCTGTTTTCCCTATGCAGTTGAGATCCTTCTTTGGAGATCTATTCAGATTTTCCTTTTGTTCAGAAAATTTCCTTTACCTTTAATCAAGGAGGTTTATTATCAGTCTTCCTTTTACTGGACCATTGTTTGTCCTCTCCATTTTAACAACACAAATATTTCTTGGGATGATCTGATGCAGTTTTTATTGGCTCAAATATGAAATAATCAGTGTGCTATCTCATCCTTGGCTATACTCTGTGATGATGCAGATGCTTTCTGCACTTGGAAAGCAGAATCTGAACTCGGAGCAAAATCTTCCTATAATGGAATCCGTATGTTGTATAAGAACATGTACATTGATAACCCTACTTTATGAATTCCCATAAAGAGAATCATGGGTGTAAGCTTATAACTCATATTTGCCTAAGAGCAGATGCAAGAGTAACAGGGCCTGAAGTAACCTGGTCCACAGGTTTTCTACTAAGAGAGACTTCATACACCTCTGTGTGAAGACGGCAGGATCAGCTCTTGGGAGGCATACGGCCATGTTTGTATAGCATCCTTGTATAGCATTGGGACAGAGGTAAGAAGCCCTTCTTCAGGTCACAATTTCACAGATGCTTTCAGACTACACAGACCAGCACTGCTGCTAAGGAAGCAGTCCCACCATCCCTCAGCGCCTCTTCCTTCCCCCACACCCTTCTTTTGCCTGAGCTGGCAAAAACGTTCGCACTAAAGAAGTCCAGAAAAGTGACAAAAAGTCAACACTAATTTGTACAGACACTTCATTTTAAACCTGCCTGGTGCCTCACTCCAGTTCATGGCACAACATTTGCACTTAAGGAAGGAGATAGCATTAAGTAAAAAACTTGAAGCTGGGACTGGAAAACATCTCTTCTCCTGACAGAAGCCCTGGCTAATTCCTGTTTTAAGGGAATGGTGAAATTGTGGCATTAAGGAAGGGCTAACTAGCTTGTGAGTACTGAAACAGGTAGGGTACTGACCCCACTAATTGCTGAGCCAGCTGCCACAGAATGTGCCTTGAGTCCCAGTGCTCCAGCCTTTTCAACTATGGCTCACATATCAGCTGCAGGACTTCAAGGGATGGTTCCTGAACCAGCCCTTTCAGAAGGATGTCCATTTTAGTGGAAGGAAATTGCAGCTGCCATTTGTAGTATCAAGTTTTTTATCTGACCTATTTCTTCTAGTTTTCTCAGCACATCGTCACTGGTTAAATAAAGCCTCATTAGGAGAGCTGGCCCCTTTTTCAGATTGCAATGTTCCATTTTGTATTCATGGGTTCTTTTACTGTCTTCTGCAGTTCCTAAAAAGAAATCTGGCTGAAGTTGGGGTAGGGAAGGGAAACCTGAAATGCTCCCTTTTAGTCTTCCCTATCAAATATTGTAAAAAACCAGATTCTAAAACTTCCTGTAAACTCAAATGTTTTGAGAAAAGCCTGGAGCCTCTACTCACAGTGGGGTGGGTGGATGTCCTGCAAGAGCAGCAATTACTGTACAATAAACCAGTCAACATGTCTTGTGTGATTAACATGAGTCTTTGTCGTAGGAATATCTATGGTCCTGACAGATCAGGCCAAGAAAGCCACCCTTCCCTACACACACGCACACACATATATGTAAGCAGACCTCGAGGGCTAAGAGGATGTACCAAAATAGAACCCCCAAGGTCCAGCTGAAATCACGCTCCCTTTGCTTTCACGGAGCACTCACCACAAAGCTGGAAATAGCTGGTTTTGTGGGGCAAATGGAAAGGGGACCCAAGAAACAAATTCTCTTTCCCACCCTCTTCCTGCCTCACCCAGTGTCAGAGACTGAGCGGTTGCACCGGCCTCGAGCTGTGAGCTGTGGGGCTGCTGCCCATGTCCAAGCTCCCCCACTTCAGCCCTTGCAGGAAGAGCTGTCGACAGCAGCAACGTCCTCTCCAGACATGTA